>NC_073308.1:8929427-9566927 GCF_027595985.1 Sorex araneus | reverse complement strand
TATAATGCACTTAAAATTCTGCATTAATTTTTATAAAGCATTTTACCATAAAAAAGAAAAATCCAGAATGAGTAACTATAATAAGAAATCTCAGAAGTCTCAAGTGATGAACTCTTTTTCATTATTGATGGGACTGTGGACCAGCTCAAAACTTTATCCGTCAGTTCTTATGCCTTCATTTCTATTATTATTTTTTTTAATTTATTTATTTTTAATTAGAGAATCACCGTGAGGGTACAGTTACAGATTTATACACTTTTGTGCTTATACTTCCCTCATACAAAGTTCGGGAACCCATCCCTTCACCAGTGCCCATTCTCCACCACCCGTAAACCCGGCGTCCCTCCCACCCTCCCCAATCCCATCTCCCCCCCACCCCACCCTGCCACTGTGGCAGGGCATTCCCTTCTGTTCTCTCTCTCTAATTAGCTGTTGTGGTTTGCAATAAAGGTGTTGAGTGGCCGCTGTGCTCAGTCTCTAGCCCTCATTCAGCCCGCAACTCCCTTCCCCCACATGGCCTTCGACTACAATGTAGTTGGTGATCGCTTCTCTGGGTTGACCTTTCCCCGGAACGTGAGGCCAGCCTCGAAGCCATGGAGTCAACCTCCTGGTACTTATTTCTACAGTTCTTGGGTGATAGTCTCCCACTCTGTTATTCTATATACCATAGATGAGTGCAATCTTTCTATGTCTGTCTCTCTCTTTCTGACTCATTTCACTCAGCATGAAACTTTTCATGCCCATCCACTTAACTACAAAATTATTGACCTCCTTTTTTCTAACAGCTGCATAGTATTCCATTGTATAGATGTACCAAAGTTTCCTCAACCAGTCATCCGTTCTGGGGCATTCGGGTTTTTTCCAGATTCTGGCTATTGTAAACAGTGCTGCGATGAACATACATGTGCAGATGTTGTTTCGATTGTACTTTTTTGCCTCTCTGGGATATATTCCTAGCAGTGGTATTGCTGGATCAAATGGGAATTCAATATCTAATTTTTTGAGAATTGTCCAAATTGTTTTCCAGAAGGGCTGAACCAGTCGGCATTCCCACCAGCAGTGAAGAAGGGTCCCTTTCTCCCCACATCCTCTCCAACAGCGGTTGCTTTTGTTCTTTTGGATGTGTGCTAGTCTCTGTGGTGTGAGGTGGTATCTCATGGTTGTTTTGATCTGCATCTCTCTGATGATTAGTGATGCAGAGCACTTTTTCATGTGCCTTTTGGCCATTCGTATTTCTTCCTTGGTAAAGTTTCTGTTCATTTCTTCGCCCCATTTTTTGATGGGGTTGGATGTTTTCTTCTTGTAGAGTTCAACCAGTGCTTTATATACCATTGATATCAACCCCTTATCTGATGGGTATTGTGTAAATATCCTTTCCCATTCTGTGGATAGTCTTTGGATTCTGGTCAATGTATCTCTTGCGGTGCAGAAGCTTTTTAGTTTAATGTAGTCCCATTTGTTGATCTCTGTTTTTACTAGATTGCTTAGTTCCGTGCCACCTTTGAAGATACCTTTATCTTCAATATCGTGGAGGGTTTCGCCGACCTTGTCTTCAATGTACCTTATGGTTTGTGGTCTAATGTTGAGGTCTTTAATCCACTTTGATCTGACTTTTGTGCATGGTGTCAGGTCAAGGTCTAAACCCATTTTTTTGCATGTGGTTGTCCAGTTGTGCCAGCACCATTTGTTAAAGAGGCTTTCCTTGCTCCACTTCACATCTCTTGCTCCCTTATCAAAGATTAGATGGTCATACATTTGGGGTTGTGTGTAGGGATATTCCACCCTGTTCCATTGGTCTACGGCTCTGCCTTTGTTCCAGTACCATGCTGTTTTAATTGTTACTGCTTTGTAGTAAAGTTTGAGGTTGGGGATGGTGATGCCTCCCATCATCTTTTTCCCAAGAATTGTAACAAATCTTTATTCTTAAACATATTTTGACAAGTTAAATGATATTTAATGTCCTGAGCCTTTATAATATAGATTATATAGTACCCCTTATTACTTTTGTGTTCTGTTTTGTATATTTTGGTGCTCAGGGTTTACTCCTGGCTCTGCACTCAGGGGTCATTCCTGATGGGATTGGGGGTCCATGTGGATCAAACAAGTGCAAGGCACAAACCCTATCTGATGTATTATCTCTTTGACTCCAAGATCTTATGCTCTCATGTTTGTGGCCATGTGTACTGGATCTAAGGGTGATGTAATCATCCTCAGATTATGTGAATAATTAAGGATTAAGATAGATGAATGCTGTACTTCTCTGTGTCTATTTCCATCACTGTCAATTTCTTCAAGGTTTTTCATGTGCTAATAATAATAAGCCCAATGGACCAAATAAGTTTGAATATAACCTCATTAAAGTAAAAATTTGAGGCTGGATTGACAGCAGCAGATGTAAGGAAGTTGGCTTGCATGCAGCTTCTTCGGCTGATCCTGGTTTGATTCCTGGCTCAGCCTACATCTCCTAAGGGCCACCGCACAGTCTCTCTCGTGCGCAAAGCCAGGAACAGCTCCTGAGAATATCTGAGTGCAGCTTACATCCAGAGAAATAAAGGAATAAAAATTTCTTGGGCCTGGGGATGTAGTACAGTGATAGAGCGTGGTTATATATGTATGATTACTGGGTTTATGTGGTAATGGAGCATAGTTTTACATGTCCGACACCATGGGGTCATGCAGTGATAGAACACATGCTCTGCATGTATGATACCCTGGCTTTCACACAGCGATAAAGCACATGTTGCACCCTGAGTTCATGCAGTGAGAGTTTCCATAGGAATGATGCCTGTGGTTAATGCACACCCACCTAACGCCTGTCCACCCACTTACCCATGCAATAAAGCAAAAAGGAAAAAAAGTTTGTTCCAAGAAGAGTAGTCTACAAGGTTCGTTTGGAGTGGATAATCCCTTTTTTCAAATAAAACCCCAGGACACAGGAACACAAGGCCACACAGCTCAGTCCTTAGAGCCCGACTTCTGCGGTGAACTGGTGAGGCTCCCAGCCCATCCATGTGTGCATTCAGCCGGCATTGTAGCCTACATACAGGGGGCTTTGTGTAGGAACAGATTTTTGAATTGGAGCCCTAAGACTGGAGTTCTTGTGTGTGTGTGATTTCTGCAGACTAAAGGTTCTGTTAGAAAAGTTTTCTTGGGTCAGAGCAATAGTACAGCAGCAATCCAGGTTCAATCCTCAGCATCCTATATGGTCCTCCAAGTACCATCAGGAATAATTCCTGAGTGCAGATCAGGAGTAATCCCTGAGCATCGCTGGGTGTAATCCAAACAGAAAAAAAAAAAGAAAAGGAAGGAAGGAAGGAGGAAATAAAGAAGGAAAGAACAAAAGAAAAGAAAGAAAGAAAGAAAGAAAGAAAGAAAGAAAGAAAGAAAGAAAGAAAGAAAGAAAGAAAGAAAGAAAGAAAGAAAGAAAGAAAGAAAGAAAGAAAAGAAGAAAGAAAGGAAGAAAGAAAGAGAGAGAGAGGAAGGAAGGAAGGAAGGAAGGAGAAAGAAAGAAAGAAAAGAAAGAAAGAAAGAAAGAAAGAAAGAAAGAAAGACAGAAAGAAAGAAAGAAAGAAGGAAAGAAAGAGAGAAAGAGAGAAAGGAGGAGAGAAAGAGAGAAAGGAGGAGAGAAAGAAAGAGAAAAGTTTTCTTGGAGGACATTACTTAAGTAAGATAAATCAAAGGAAGAAAGACAAATATTGATGAGCTCATTTTAGTGTGATATATAGATAAACTAAACAAGGGGTCAGATAATGTTCAAAGAAGACAAACCCTTAGATTTGGATCACAAACAGATCACCTCAAAGCAGGGGAGAGCAGGAGTGAAGGTCAAGGTGAACTGAAGCCACAGAGACATTAGTGGATTGTCTGGGGCACTTTGGCAGTGGTGAAGGTACAGGAACATTTTACCTCAGAACTATAAATGTTAACACTATTGTAATCATGTTTCCTAAACTATAATATATAATTTTTCAAAAAATTTGCAAGTTGCGGGGCTGGAGTGATAGCACAGCGGGTAGGGTGTTTGCCTTGCACGTGGCCGACCTGGGTTCAAATCCCAGCATCCCATATGGTCCCCTGAGCACTGCCAGGAGTAATTCCTGAGTGCAGAGCCAGGAGTAACCCCTGTGCATCGCCGGGTGTGACCCAAAAAGCAAAAAAAAAAAAAAAAAGTGCAAGTTGCTAACCTGAAGTTTTGTTGGCACAAGCCAAAGTTCTAAGGCTGGTGGGGTGACGTGAGCAGCTTGGACCCTCTCCTGGCCAGACGGGGGCCTTATCACCTGCCGCTCTCTGAGTGGCTACACTGTGTTTGACATCTCAGAGCCAAGCTTGTAGGTGTGAAGTTTTGAGAGATATGTGGATGACTTTCACAGATATCCAACAAATGGGAACCAATTTTGTGTTCTATTAGTTGTAACCTTAAAACATTGAAAGAAAAAAGTATAAGATGGTTGTAATAGGTAGGTTTGATTTCAACCTGTTTAACATATATATATTTTTTGCCCTTATGGGTCACACTCGGTGGTATTCAGGCATCACTCCTGGAGATGCGCAGGGGCCAGACATGGTACCAAGAATCAAACTGGGGTTTGAATCATACAGGAGAAGTGTCTTAACTCTTGTACTACACCCTAGTTCCAGCAGACTTTAATTTTAATGCACAAGGTAAATGTGATAGGCAAGACAGAAGATTTCTCTTCTGCATTATTTTAGTAAATCACAAACTTTTTCTTTATTGTTTAGAATACCCTTTCCTTTCTTTGAGAGTCCTTGTTGTGGTGAGTGGGGCAGACACATTGGGTGACAGTGCTTGCATGCTTTTTACTGTGGTGCGGCCCAGTTGCCCGGTGCGCCAGGCCCTGTGCACTCTGTCATCCTGTGGAGTGACATCCCCAAATGACAGGGGCGGGGGGGGGGGGCTCCCAATGTTAAAGCTCTCAGGCTTACACTTCTAAGGCAGGTCCTTTACTTTGGATTTCTCCCCAGTAATGTTATTTTACTTAAACAGTTTAATGCACTGAAATCAGTGTTATGTTAGTGTGGAAGAAAAGCCTTTCTAGATAACTATTTGAGGTAGGTGCTCTTGTCTCCATTTCAAAGAAGAAACATGGCCTTTCAGAGGGTGGGTTTGAACTCAGTCAGCACTAACTAGCTCCGTGCCTAAACTTCACAAATAGCTGCCATATGATTGAAATGGAGTGTCCCCATTTAAAAATAATACAGGGGTGCCCAGGAGGCAGTACAGTAGGTAAGGCTTTGTTTGGTATGGGTCCATGACTTGTTTGATATATGGATCCCACTAATCTCCCATTAAGGTTTTTTTCCCCATATTCTCATCATACTCCCACATGGTATTTCTACACAGATCAGAATCTTTTGCTAGGGTATTGCTAAGTAAAAGACTTTGAACTTTGAGTCTGTTCTTTCATGCGCTCATTACAGAATTTCTTCTCTTCTGAGGTGAGGTGGGGGCATCTGGTCTTTTCTGGGCTTTCATTTCTGCATCTCAGCGGATTTGCAGCCTATACCCCTTGACTGCTGTCCAAATAATTCTAATACTTTCACAATGTGAAAAAATCCAACCCTGTGACATTCATTATGAATTTATAAAAAGATGTTGCAGATAGGGAGAAGTGCATTTCCCCAAAGCTAGGTCTCCCAAGGGATTCACAGAATACCGCAGGTCATCTGACCCTTAGCCATCTCCTCTGTTGCTGCACAAGTGAGGGGATGGAGGAATGTATCCTGTTCAATTGTCTCCACTACCTGGGGAAGGGCCTGGGCATGGGGCTTGGACTGAACACTATGGTGTGGATATTGGTGTCCCACCAACCTTACTGGGCGGCTATGGAGCTGCACCTGGATTTCACTGGATCTTCACAGTGTCAGAGCTTATTCCCACCGCAGCAGTTCTTGGGCTGCTCTGGACTCAGGTTGGAGTGAAAAACTAATCTTTGCAGGCAAAGAAAAGTCAGTTCTTGCCTTTGCTCACATTTCCAGGTTCTTCCTTACAGAAAAGAATTTCAGAAACAAGATTAGTAGTGAAGTAAGAGTCTTTTTTTAAGTGTTGGAGTGGGGGTTGGTGGCAGGGAATAAGAAAAAAAGAAGAGCCAAGATGAGGTGAGGCCAGCCTGAGGATGAGTGAGCATGCGTTCCAAGTTCACAAATGAACAAAAACAGGGAACGCAACCCAATTGGTTTGCAAAGTTAATGTAATAGGGTCTTTCCAAACTACTCCCACTTGGTATTTCTACACAGATCAGAATCTGTTGCTAAAGTATTGCTAAGTGAAAGACCTTGAACTTTGAGTCATCTTCTTTCATGCGCTCATTACAGGAGTTTCTCCTCTTCTGAGGTGAGGTGGGGGCATCTGGTCTTCTCTGGGCTTTCATTTCTGCATCTCAGTGGATTTGCAGCCTATACCCCTTGACTGCTGTCCAGAAAATTCTAAGTCACTTTGCTAGGGCATCCCTCCCTGCTTCCCTTTCTGCCTGCCTGCACCATGGATTCCAGTTTAGACCCGTTAGCAGCAAAGACCTCACTCCAAAGACAGAGAAAAGATGCTTCTGCAATCTGGGCTCCATGTGCTGGCGCAGATGTCTTGTACGCAGGAGCCCGGGATCTTATCCTGTTACTGAGTCTCCCCAAGGGTTGCCAGAAACAGCCCCAATCACTGAACCAGAAGCAGCCCCCGAGCACTACTGGCTGTGCTTCTCCTCTTCCTCCAAAAGAAAAGAAAAAAGGCTACTTTCTGTTTTGCTAACCCTGCAGTCTTTTTCAACCCTGACTTGATTGAATGCGGATGCTTTTTAAAATTAAGCAGATTTTATCCCAAACAAAAGTAGTATGAAGCAGCTTCCTTGGCTCTGTTCAATTCTTGCTCTTATATATATTTGGGATGCCAAATTTCCAAGTCACATGTAAAGTGCCAATGACCTAGTTGTGAAGTTCTAAGTAAATACTTGGCAACGTTCCTTTCTGGACTGACTATTCCAATGTGTTCATATTACTCTGTAAACTGCACAGCTTCAGGCCCTTCAAAGTGCTGTGTCCACTCGAGTCTCTCTATGTACTTATAGAACACAGTTCTGGGTCCCCTTGTGAGTGGCCACTGTGAGTTTGAGAAGTGCCATTTATCAGAGTAACAAACTGCTAAAATGAGCATAATTTTCTTAGAAAAGAAACAGAATAATAAACATTATTTATGCTGGTGCTTTAGTCTCTTTTCGACTCCACATTTCTTCCTGCACTAACGTATGCCTCAGAGACCTGTGCTCTATGCAAACAGGATGAGAATGCTATTCGGGCATCCCAAAGAGGAATCAAAAAAGTTATGCTTAGAATGTCACATTTCACTCAAATGAGAGAGGAATCTGGAGTTCTGACCTCTGTCGACGATCAAATATCAGGGATGCTGTCTCATTTGCCAAGATGTCAAAAATCAGATGGGCCATACATGTAATGCGATTTAGAGACGATGGCTGGACTAGACTGTTACCAACTGGATCCCACGGAATGTCAAAAGACCGCATGGCCGCCCACCTATGAGATGGTCAGATTTCTTTGTCAAAACCCTGAATGAATGGTTTGAGGCTCTTCGTGTTCCTGGAGCAAACAGATACCACTGGGCTACACTAGCACGCGACAGGGAGACATTACTGGCACCCGCTAGAGCAAATTGAAGATCAACGGGTTGACAAGTGATACAAATGATACAAGTACTTTAGTCTCACTTCCGTTTATGTTACACAAGCGCCTGGGTAGGAGCTAGGGGCTGACTAGCATGTCACTCTCCTCACATCCCTGGGAGCATGAACGTCAACTTTCACTAGTGCTGTGGTACACTGAAACTTTGACTGACCCAACTAATAAACATTAAGGAAGGAACCTGCTGTAGAGTGACGCTGGCTCCAAGGAGCAGGTAGACCACATGACTGCACGGTATTACACAGTTTGCTGAATTCGGGAGACACAGGTTTGGCATGAAGGAAGCTTGGGGTTCCTTCAGGAACTCTAGGAATATCTATATGGCTTTTTAAAGCAACCAAAGTGAATGGGACTCTGGAGTTACAAAGAGACCCAGACAGCAGAACACAGGCCCAAAGCAGCTCAGTTACTAACTGGCTTCATTTTCTGTCTACTTGCTAAATATAGGTAACTCTGAGCCATTTGAAGTGATATCAGTGATGATCATCTATGTCCATAGGTGAGTTGTGTCTGTTTAAGTGAGAGAAGGACTAGGATTCCTCTTAAGCATTCTATTGCTGGGGTCAGGGAAATGGCTCACAGGACCAGGGCACATGCTCTGTGTTTGGAAAGCCTGAGTTCAATCCTGGCACAGTATGTTCCACCAACCACTGTTAGCAGCAGTCCCCTGGCAGGAATAAAGAGTAGCCCCTGTCCACCACTGCAGGGAGAGCGCTGGCCTTGCATGCAGTCCACCAGGTTCTGTCCCTGGAACCCCATATGGTCCCCTGAGCAGTGCCGGGAGTGATTATTGAGTGCAGAGTCAGGAGTAATCAGTAGGTGTGGGCCCAAAACCAAACAAATGAGAGAGAGAGAGAGAAGAGAGAGAGAGAGAGAGAGAGAGAGAGAGAGAGAGAGAGAGAGAGAGAGAAGAGAGAGAGAGACAGTTTATCTTATTGTTTTGCTGTGTATTTAACTTTACCCTATTCTATTACCCTTTACCCTGGCACCATGTAATCCCATCAATGACCAACATCCAGAGACTATAAAACCAAGCTCGTGGAAGTGAGCGATGCAGTCTCTTGCCCCCGTGCCTGGCCGTCTTCACCGGGGCCCCACGGAGGGGACAGGTTGCATTTTTCTCCCACACACAGAGCAGAATCTTCTCAGTTGAGGACCTCCGGAATGCAGCCACGGCCATGCTCAGGGCCACTCTCCACATGTTTGGATGAGCCTCATGCATAGGGGAGCCGGTGGAGGACCCCAGGTGTGCAGGACCTGGGCTGAGATCTCCAAGACTGCTCGAATTGGGACTGGGCCTCTTCCATCCAGATCCCCAATTTTCCAGTAGCTAGGCATTCACACTCAGAGACTGCCCCTGGCGCTGTGTAATCCCATCAACAGCCAACATCCAAAGACTATAAAGAGAAGCTCCTGGAAGCACTCAGCCACAATGCGGCTGCACGACCTCCAATAGCCTAGTTCTCCCTCTTGGAGAACCTGACAAACTACCAAGAGTCTATTGCCCACTTGGGAGATCCTGGCAAGTTCTCCCTGGTGTATTCATGTCCAAAATACCGTAATAGATATATACATACCTCTCGGAGAGCCCAGCAAGCTACTGAGAGTATCCCGCCCACACGGCAGAGCCTGGCAAGCTACCCGTGGCGTATTCGATATGCCAAAAACAGTAACAATAGGTCTAATTCCTCTGACCCTGAAAGAGCCTCCAATCATTGGGAAAGACGAGTAAGGAGAGGATGCTAAAATCTCAGGGCTGAGTGTAACAGAGACGTTACTGGTGCCTGCTCAAGTAAATCGATGAACAATGGGATGACAGTGATACAGTGATCACTTGTATCACTTGTAGCCCCGTTGATCTTCGATTTGCTCGAGCAGGTGCCAGTAATGTCTCCATTTGTCCCTGTCTCGAGCTAGTACAGCCCAATGATATCTGCTCGCTCCAGGAACAGGAAGAGCCTCAAATCGTTCGTTCAGAGATTTGACGAAGAAATCTGACCATCTAGTTGGTGGGCGGCCCGTGGAATCCAGTCGGTAACAACTCTTGTCCAGCAGTCATCTCTGAATTGCATTACATGACCGGCCCATCTGATTTTTGATGCCTTGGCAAACGAGACAGCATCCCTGATTTTTGACCGTCGACGGAGGTCAGAACTCCAGATTCCTTCTCTCACTTGAGTGAGACATGATATGAGACATCATACAGTGATACCCTATTCTAAATGGTATTTTATTAAGAATAAGAAAACTCGAACAGTGTTTTGGGGTTAGCTGTGCTCCCTCCAAATTGATATACTTGATATATACATTAAAGTCCTACCCCACCAGAATCTCAGAACATGACTGTATTTGGATACAGCCTAACTAAAGAGCTAATTAAGGTAAAATGAGATCAGGAGAGTGGGATCTTAACATATATGACCAGGTCCTTACTAGGAGAGGAGATAAAGACACAAAACACACATAGAGGGAAGGCATGGGGGAGGGGAGAAGGCCACAGTTAGTAGTCTGCTTTTGATTACCACTAGGATTCTGCTTTCTGGCATCATTAAATAGTTTTCAGATACCCAGTTGGTGTGCGATAATTCAGCTTAATTCTGAGATTGCCTACTGGAGATAGCATCAGATGCAAAGTAAAGGCCTTGTCCTGCAAGATGGATCCCTCCCCCCAAAATAAACACACACTCCCACCCTCACACTCATTTCAGATACCTATTGCAAGTCTAAGTTGCTACTTGCACTCCTAATCGATTAGCTGAAGAGGAAAGATTTCAACAATTTTTTTTGGCTTTACTTATTTGTTAGAGCAGCTCACAGAACTTAGAGAAACATTTTCTTCATTACATTTAGTATAAAGGGATACAACTCAGGAACATTCAGGTGGAAAGTACACAAGGAAAGAGTACAAAGCTCCAATGCCTTTTCCAGGATGCCAAACCCTCTAAACTGTTCTTTAGGATGTCTATGGACATTTCATTGCAAATAAATGATCATTTAAATCATTGGCATTTTGTGATTAATTTGGCCTCCAGTCAGTGGGCTGTGACTATTCCAACCCCCTAACACAAGGTTGTTTCTCATAGCAACCAGGCACCGTCCTTAGGTGGGGTCCAGGATCTTCTGGGGATTGGAGTGTCAGCTTCTAGAGCTGAAATACAGGCTTGGTGTGTGGAGGCCCAAATGTGATTCCAATACTACTGGTTCCCTGAGTCCCCAAGCCTCCTTGTTTCCTAAGTATCTGAGGCATGTTTAGGGTCATTTATCTTGTTCGCAGAACTAAGATGGCCATATTAGCAATCGTCTATACACGCGTTCTCAAATGACTACCTGGAATGGAGTGTTTACAGGTCATGCAGTGCCGAAGCTGGAGCCCCCAGCTTTACCCACTAGCTTCTGAAACCGTGGGTCATAACCCTGTGTACCTGAATGGTGGTGGTGGTGGTATTAGGGTGTTCCCAAATTTGTAATAAGCTTCTGGATCTTTGAACATCGCTATCTCATCAGCGATTTGGTCCCAAGCAAACCTTACAACTAGCAGTTTGTTCCTTCCCCTGTAAAATCAGAATGGTGAGGTCTTGATTATCCATTGCTGACTGATAAAACCAGTCTCAGTATGGGAGTTGGACGGTAATACTTGTTTATTAATACTCTCTTTTCCCAGTTCTAAGGATTCATTGGGTCAAATTAGAAAACTTTTGACATGTAGCCATACTGAGCTGACATCTCATCCAGGCTCTCTGCTCCTTAGGGAGCTGGGGGTGGGGTAGAGCTGGGGCTGGGATACCTGGGGTCCTCAGGCCTTTTTCCTCACCACCTATCCTCTGTGTCTTCCATGTCTCCCCACCTCTCTCTCTCCCCATCCCCTGTTTCTTTTTCCTTCTTTCTTTTTCTTTTCTTCTTCTTCTTTTTTTTAAAAATTTTTGGGTCACACCCGGCAATGCTCAGGGGTTAGTCTTAGCTTTGCACTCAGGAATTACTGCTGGCTGTGCGGGGGGTAGGAAGGGGGCCTGTGGGATGCTGGGAATAGAACCCAAGTTGGCCGAGTGCAAGGCAAACGCTCTACCTGCTGTGCTATCGCTCTAGCCTCCCCACCACCTCCCCCCCCCAGTTTCTTTTTCTTTTTTTTCTGGGTCTTTGTCTCTCTTTTTCTGCCTCTATTTATGGTTCCTTTCTCTTCAAATCTCTCCCTTTCTCTGTTTAATGTTTCTCTTTCCTTCTCTAAATCTCAGTTCCAGCATTGTGTGGAATGACAAATATTAACCCAGGAGGACTTGTTATACTAACTTCCGGAATTCATCAGACTCTTAAATATTTTTCTCTCCAACTCTAAGTATTTTTCCCTCTCTCTCTATTTTTAAAGAGTATTAGTTTTCAACAAATGAGGCCAGCAAGTGCCTTCGAGAGGATTCATGTAGATAAATATTCAGCATTCTGTTCCAGAGGAAACAGGAAGTGAGGGGTTGTGTAAAAAGCTGACGCTACCATGAATGTTTTTGGTTATTAGAAAAAAGCCAGCACAATTTCAACTTCAAAAATAACTCCATTCAGTTTGGTTGCAATTGGGTGTGGGGAATTTTTTGAAATCAAAAGCAGCTGTTTCATGTTATTTAATCATTAGGGGGAGTTACACAAACTCACTGTAGGAATCAGAGAGCCCTGAAAGTCCCCACTTGGAAGCCATTTTCTCAGGACTGAAGAAACCAAGTTTCTTCTAATAATGATTTGCATTAGTTTGCTGAGTCCTCTGGGTGCAGAGTCTACCCTGGTCAGAGCTTTCTAAGAACTTACTCTTGTCTGACCGTCTGGAGCATGGAGTGTGGAGTGTCCACCCAAGCAGAATGAAGTGCAACCCCTACAGAAATTCTTTCCACAGGGCTCTGACTCATACTGAGGTCATAAAGATTTTATTTATCTTTTTTTTTTCATTGCAAGGCCTCACACTGAACCATTTTCCTGCACTCTCATGATTGATTTGTGTGTGTGTGTGTGTGTGTGTGTGTGTGTGTGTGTGTGTATCGGGGGGAGGGAGCAGGACATGGGCTGTCCTGGTAATGCTTTGCCAACTGGGCTGGCATTGAAGGCCCACCCCAGCAATGCTGGGGAGCTTCCAGGGTGCTTAAGAAGTCATGAGGTACCAGGGATCAAGCTCCTATACTATTCTCTCAAGGGTGATTTTTATTTTATTTCTGTTTTATTGTTGTAAAAGTAAGCAAACACACATTAGGAATTAAAATATTATTTTAATATTTTAAAATATTTTGACACTTTGACGTAAAGTGGAATTTGAACTCCCCTCTCTTGTACTCAAATTCTCAGCTCATCTTCCCAGAGGATACAATTTCTAGATGTAGCAGATTATCATTCCAGATTTTCTTGTGCATGTGCAAGGACGAGTGTGCATATTATCAGATATATACATGTAAGTGTACATAGGCATATATAACCTGTGCACATACAGATAAGGTTTTGTTAATGGGAAATTTTCCAGGCCAGTGGGTTCTTGCTTTGAGCTTGAAAAGAATTATGCACTGAGCTGAACTCTGAAAGTCCATTTTATCTTTCTCCAAGCTCAGGAGTGAGTGAATGGTTCAAATGCAAGAAGCCCAGACTGCTTGCGCTAAAGGTCGGTAAGAATCTTGACAGTGGTGCCTCTCTGTGGAACTTGTATCATCTTCTGACTTTGGACATTGCTTCATGCCATGAAGAACACTCGAACCTGACTGTTAACACTAATGCTTTCAGGGTTAAATAAGTTTTCCTGTAAATATGATGCTTACTGGCAAGCTGACCAACAAATGTGTGAAATGCCTTGGCATCATTTGTTCTGGTACCAATCCCAGAGTCCTTGAGGCCACTAAGGCTGCGCCCACCAGTGTGTTCTGGGGTGGGCTTGAGGTGCTGGGACCTTGTGTGTGCTCTACCGCTTAGTCTCATTTTCAAACCTGGGTACCGTTTGCTTGCTTGTTTGTTTCATTTTGTTTTGGGTTCATTCCTGGCTGCTCAGGCGATGATGGGACTGAACCAGGGCTTACTTCTTGTAAAGCATGGGCTCAGCACTTTGAGCATATCACTGGTCCTCTGGACATTTTTTTTCCATAAAAAAAATTTTTTTTAGTAACCATTAGATTACAAAGTTATTCATGATTGGGGTTCAGGCATACACTCTTTCAACACCAATCCCTTCACCATTGCCCACTTCTCTCCACTAATTCCCTGTCCCCCCCACCCATTTACCTCCCACCCACGAATCTGCCTTTATGAGGGGCACTTTTTAAAAGATATATGTTTTTTCACTGTTATTTACAGTACTGCTGTTGATAGTCAATTGTAGAAAGACCTAACAACCTGCTAAGTAGGAAAAGTAATGGGTGGGTCCTGTGTCCCTAAACAAAGGTAGCAAAGATACTTAGTTATGAGAACATACTCCTCTGGAGTAACAGGAAGAAAGGAGTGACTCAGAAGGACTTGCCTTCTTTATCTTCTCTATATGTCACATGAAGATGGATCTAACCTGCCTTAGAGAAAGTAGATGTCCAGAAGCCCTTTCTTACTGCCCAGGAAATAGGAGACAGAAGTCTTCCCGTATACCTACCCCAAATCATTCATTTTTTTGAGTGGTAGTGTAATACATGAGTCTAACTGCCTTTCTCTCTTCCTTGTTGTGGGTACCCACGGCCATGCCCACCTTTGAGGATATGGTCATATGTGAGTTGAAAAGCTGGGCAGTATTGTTTGCCATGAAGGCAGGGAGAGGATAGGAAAGGGGGGTTATATCACCAGGGGTATTGGTGGTGGGGAATGTGCACTGGTGGAGGGACGGGTGTTTGATCATTGTGTGATTGTAACCCAAACATGAAAGCTTGCAACTATCTCACAAAACTTGGCAATATGCCCCACATGCATTAGATGGCCGAGAGCCTCCTCCCTATCCCCATCCCCCCAGGCCTCCCCAGCAGAGGAACAAAGAAGGAACAAAGAGACTGGATACCAAAGACTGATGGTAAAAATGTCCCCTTTAATGCAGAGCTGTTAGCATACTTGTAGATGCTAACATAGGTATGCTGACATAATTTTGAGGGGATTCAAGGTATAGGACTGAATGTAGGTGTGATTGAAATTAACAGGGGTAAAGTGTTTCAGCTGAGGCAACTCTCTTGGGGGATTAACTCAAGGAGACACTTTGTCTCCCAGGGACATCCATGTTACTTTTCTCTTTCCCTTTAGTTGTACATATTAAATAATTATGTTTACTTCCTTTTAGTAATACTTGCAGCTATTTGGACAAACACAGTAAGAGATTCAGATTCCAAAACTTCTCTTGGCTCTGAGGGCAAGCCAGGTTTTTACTGTAGATCCCAGACTAAGTTTCCTCAGGTTGGTCCAGCCTGTCCTTCCCCACGGGGGTCCTGTCTCTTTGGTCATAACAGCTTGCACCAAGACCATGCATTTCTGCTTTCTAGACTGTCTCATTTTGATGCCAGGATAGCTTCTCCTCTTGCCCTGGGTCCACCCCAGTCCCATGGTGGGACCTTCCTTTTGGGGTGTTAGGAACTACAGCAAATTACAGCCCGAGTCAAGTAATTACAACAGATGCCCAGGAGTAGATATCTTTCAGATCAATCAAATACCAAATATTAGGAGCATAGCACTAAAGGTTTTTCTGTGCTTAAGAAAAGAATATTGCTCTATAGTAAAATAGGAAACGGCTATAGGGGACTAGAAAAACAAGTAATTCACTTCAAATACAAAATCCAGAATCACCAGAATTTTGGCTTATAAGTAACCAAGACTGACTTGGGGAACTGTGACAACGAGAGGTAAAATACAAAGGAAAGGTTAAAGATAAACTCAGGAGATTAGGAGTGCTTGTTAGAGCACTGTAAGATTCTCTGGGAGAAGAAAAAAGGGCAATTCACTGATGAAGACTAAAACACTTTAGGGTCAATATCCAACAGTCATATAAGGAAAAAATATAACTGACCTGAGGTCGACTGAGGTCAACTCTGGAATGGAGGCTGTCCTGTGATTCAAGAACACATGGTATTTGTTTTCTTATTTATTTGATTTGGAGGTCATGTTCTGGAGTGCTCAGGGATTACCAGCTTAAGAATTAGAGCTGGTGGTGCTTGGGGGCCTGTAGGATAACCTAGGTTTGTCCTTTCTGCCTTGCCACAGGGAGCTTAGGTTTATTGGGTTACTCACATCACAGTGCTCCCATTCCTCTGTTTTTATTTTTAACCTCTTTCTTTGTGCTCTGTTGACTTGTGACTATTGTTTCTCTCTTCTTCTTAAGTTCTTTCCACAGTTAATTCAGAGCAATGTTCTTTTTGTATGGGCACAAGAAGACGAGGCTATGCTTTTGTAATTTGGGAGTTAATTAACTCTAGATAATATTACCTCCAGGACATCTGTTCTCTTTTTTTATTTTTATTTTTATTTTATTTCTTTTTTTAAATTTTTAATTAGTGAATCACCGTGAGGGTACAGTTACAGATCCATACATCTTTGTGCTCATGTTTCCCCCATACAAAGTTCGAGAACCCATCCCTTCACCAGTGCCCATTCTCCACCACCAGTAAACCCAGCGTCCCTCTCACCCTCCCCAGTTCCGTCTCCCCCCACCCCAAACTGCCACTATGGCAGGGTATTCCCTTTCGTTCTCTCTTTCTGATTAGGTGTTGTGGTTTGCAATAAAGGTGTTGAGCGACCATTGTGTTCAGTCTCTAGTCTACATTCGGCACGCGTCACCCCTCCCCCGCATGACCTCCGACCACATTTTACTTGGTGTTCCCTTCTCTGAGTTGCCCAGAATGAGAGACCAGCCTCCAAGCCATGGAGTCAACCTCCTAGTACTTATTTCTACTATTCTTGGGTGTTAGACTCCTGGTCTATTATTCTATATTCCACAGATGAGTGCAATCTTTCTGTGTCTGTCTCTCTGTTTCTGACTCATTTCACTTAGCATAATACTTTCCATGCTGATCCACTCATATGCAAACCTCATGACCTCATTTTTTCTAACAGCTGCATAGTATTCCATTGTATAGATGTACCAAAGTTTCTTCAGCCAGTCATCTGTTCTAGGGCACTGGGGTTTTTTCCAGATTCTGGCTATTGTAAACAGTGCTGCAATGAACATATAAGTGCAGGACATCTGTTCTCTTGACTTAAGCTTCAGTTGCCCTTACTTCCTAGCATCTCAATAGCAGGGGCCCAACAAGGGACTGGATGGACCCAGGGCAAGCTGTGAACTATGTGTTACCCTAGCATCTACATGGGCCTGGCTAAAGTGCAATAATACTCAAATAGAAGTTAAAAGCTTGGTCATGGACAAATACTGTCATGATCCAAAAAGCAACAACTAGATTCGGACACTGCTAAGGTTAGGAATGATTAATCCAACCTGAGCACTGTAGTCTGAGTCTGTGACAAAATGTCCCCAGGAGGGCCACCCTACAAGCTCAATGTATCTCTTACTATGTCCATACAAAATAACTAATATTAAAAAGTAGAATTAAGATGTTAATTAAGTTATTGGACTAAGGAGGGGAGAAACACCCCTAGGTGGTATTTTGTCCTTGAGCAGAAGAAGGACTTTTGATATGTTAATTTTGCTGCTGTATGGGGTGTGGTGACTATCCCCAATACAAGGAGTTAGAGAGGGATGACAGAGATACCAGGCAGCAAGATGAAGCATGGGGAGACTAGCAAGGGGGACAGAGGGAGAAGAATGTGGGGGAAGAACGCAGCAGCAGGCGTGTGGAGACAAGAGCCCAGGCTGCGAGACGGAAGGAGATGAGAATGAGGGGCAGTGTGAGACTAGAGTGGGGAGCTCAGAGAGACTGGAACAGGTGCATGGGGAGAATGGAATGAGCGGCAACTGGCTTGGCCCTCGTTTCCTCCTTCATCTGCCCCATGGCCAGGGCCACTCCCAGGTGGGGGAGTGGCCTGAGTCCACCGAACCTGGGGCTTCCCCTCGCTGACTGGAGATTACACAGGGGCCCAGCGGGATTTGGAGGATGGAACCCAGGTCAGCTGCATGCAAGGACAGTGCCCTGTCTGTGGTGCTCTGTCTCCTGCCCTGAAGGTGGTTTTCAAGAGTCAGCCCAGGTTATGTCTGAGGCAACATCATCTAGGACCTGGGAGATCTGAGCAACGTTGGAAACGTGGGAAAGACTCAAGTCCAAGGTAGGGATCACATAGGAAAGGAGTGGAGAGGGGAAGTGGGAGGGAGGAAGAACCCAGCCCCAAAAAAGTTCTCCTAGAGTTATTCAGTGTGTATAGCTACCCAGGAGACCACTCAGTGGTGCAACCTTTAGAACCAGCCTTGCAGTTGGCACAAGCAGAGCTGTGGTCA
Organism: Sorex araneus; assembly: GCF_027595985.1. NCBI lineage: Eukaryota > Metazoa > Chordata > Mammalia > Eulipotyphla > Soricidae > Sorex > Sorex araneus. The sequence goes on along the minus strand of NC_073308.1, from coordinate 9,548,866 downwards.
TTAGCTGAAGGTAAGAGAATGGGAACCCCTAGTGCCTCTCCCCCACCACGGGTTTATTTGGCCCTTAGTGTGTGTGCACTGCGTGTCTGCACGTGTATGCATGCAAGTATGTGTGTGCATTTTTGTTTGTTTGTTTGTTTTTTAGTTGAGTTGGTTGCAATGTTTAAAAATCAGACGTTGCATTAAAACTTGGGTTCTTGGAGCTGGAGTGACAGTATAGCAGGTGGGGTGTTTGCTTTGTACATGGCCAACCTGGGTTCAATCCCTGACATCTCATATGGTCCCTCGAACACCACCAGGAGTAATTCCCAAGTGCAGAGATAGGAGCAAACCCTAAGCACTTTTGGGTGTGGCCCTCAGACAAAAAGAACAACAGCAGCAACAACAATAATCACTGTATCACTGTCATCCTGTTGTTCATCTATTTGCTCGAGCAGGTGCCAATAATGTCTCCATTTGTCCCTGTCGCATGCTAGTGTAGCCTGATGGCATATTGGGGGCTCTTTCAGGGTCAGGGGAATGAGGATCATTGTTGTTACTGTTTTGGGCATATCAAGTACACCACAGGTAGCTTGCTAGGCTCTGTCGTGCAGGCAGTATAGTCTCGGCAACTTTCCGGCTTCTCTGTAAAGGATGGAGGCTTTTGGGGCGGCCTCTAGTCGCCTTTACAGGTGTTTGCAGTCTACTGAATGTAAGCTTTTGGTCAACTGGCATGTTGTAATGATCTGCACACTGACAAACACGCACCTGCCTGCGTCTCTGGGCAGCACCTGGGACATCTGTGGCCTCAGGTTGATATCCTAGAGGTTGACGGGGTGCGCCCAGAGGTTGTTGAGCAGCTGGCAGAGCAGGACCCTACTGCTGAGGGTCTGTGCCAGGTCGATCACTTGCGCCAAGACCCAGGTCACCCGGTGACTGGCTGTCAGCACCCCACAGTAGATGAGCCACTGCGCGCACTGCCGCCCAGCTCTATGTCTGACGGCATGGCAACTCAGCCTGGCTGGAGCAGGCGGCAATGCTGCGGCCACTGCCATGGTTTCTCCGTGCCCCGCTGATGCCTTTCTGTCAGAATCTTGCAAAACTGGAGATGTCCAGCAGGAATTAGGCCTACAGTTCCAGCAGGAATCATGTGTAGAGTTCCATGCCTGGGTGCTGAGCTGTGTGCTGTCTAAGGCGAGATGGTGAGCTGGGTTGGGAGAGTGCGAGGGGTTCAGGCAGCGTCGGCGCCATATTGCCTCCAATCTTTTAGTTGTTTTGTGGGCAAAATGAGATAATTGTGACTCTGTTTCTTAGTTCTGGTTTTATTTTGTAAGCGGCTCTTCATTTTGCTTCCTGCATGGGGAGTTGTTTCCTTTCTTTGAAACACCTTGTTTTGGTTGCCTTGGTCCCTCTTCTCCTATGTAAATAGAATTTTGATACTATTACAACAATAATAACAACAACAAATTCCAACCAACCAATCAACAATGAAACAAAAAATTCCTTGAGTGTTTGGCTTGTTTAGTACCATGTGAAGTCTGGTCCAGCGTGAGACTTTGAGTGCCAGTCCTCAGGTCTGTACGGTGTTCCATCACAGCATTTGGGGTTCCAGTTTGGGGGTGAGGTCAGAGCAGGGCACTGCCTGTAAGGCCTGGGTTTTGTGTCAGAGGTCAGGCCACAGAGCTGTCACTTAATCCCCTGTATGGATTTGCTCAGTTCTGGGCAGCTGTCTGGGACCAAGCTCTAGTTCACTGATGCTTGGAGCCTCAGGTTCAGGACTGGGGCAGTGACCCTGATGTGGCTGGCTCCTCAAGGACCTTGACTGTGTCAACAAATGGGGATTCTGACAAAGTCTCTCATTCAAGAAAACAATTCCAGATGATTTTGAAGCAAAACAATATTTACTTACTTTTTCCATTCCCAGCAGGTCTATAATGACTAAGATCTTCCCATGAAACCCTGTGACACCACCATACCCAGACCTTCTAACCTTGGCAATGTCAGGCAGAAACATTTTTTCAAACCTGGCTGCCTGGAGCAAGAATCTGTCTTTTCTCTCATTGTGGCATTACTTATGGCTGTCATTTAGAGGGAGAGAAAAATCCAGTCTACTGTCTGAGAGCCTCCAGGCACTGACTGTTCATAAAGACAAATTTTTTAAAAGTTTAATAAAAATAAGCTCCTTCATATTTAAAAGTTTCTCAAATCTAGGCAATGCTAGAACTGGAGATGCCATTCCTATATCTCTGCTCCCAGCCACGTGTGCGGTACATTCCACCACAGGTGATGAGCATCCTGTGTGTCCTGAAGGACAGTTGACCAAACTTCCTCCTCATCCAAAGTCTGCTATTTTTAATTTCAGCTCCAAAAGAGCTTCTGTGAGTGTTTACAGAGAAAACGCATAACAAACACATTTCAGAGACCCTCATGTCCACCATAAAAACACAAGAGATCAACATTTAATGGCAGTATTACACATAAAATAATCACAGAGATTCACTTATAATCATCTTTCCATCATGTTTTAGATTTTAGAGTTTGGAAAACTCTATTACCTATAAAACTTAAATGCAGAACACAGCATAAGTCATGTGTCCTCAACTGGTTTTGTTTTGTTTATTTTGGGGCCACATCTACTGTGGTTCAGGGCCAGCTCTGTGTTGGGAGTTGCTTATGATAGGGCAATGGAGACCACGTGGTGTCAGGGATTGAACCAGGGCCTCCTGCGAAGAGGTACTCCAGCCAGTAGAGCTATCTCTCTGGCCTCTACCCCTAGAGGTTTTGTTAATTTTTCTTTTCTTTTTGGGTCACACCTGGAGATGCACAGGGGTTACTCCTGGCTCATACACTCAGGAATCACTCCCGGCAGTGCTCAGGGGACCATATGGGATGCTGGGAATCGAACCCGGGTCGGCCGCATGCAAGGCAAACGCCCTACCCACTGTGCTATCGCTCCAGCCCCTACCCCTAGAGGTTTTAACAAAATAGTTGCAGCATTTATTTTTTGTGTGTATTTCCTTCCTTTTATTTTTAAACCACTGACACTATAAAGTTTTTGACACACACCTAAATATTCCAATATTCTCTTAAAGATAATGGCATACTCGGGGGCTGGAGTGATAGCACAGCGGGTAGGGCGTTTGCCTTGCACGCGGCCGACCCGGGTTCGAATCCCAGCATCCCATATGGTCCCCCGAGCACCGCCAGGAGTAATTCCTGAGTGCATGAGCCAGGAGTGACCCCTGTGCATCGCTGGGTGTGACCCAAAAAAAGCAAAAAAAAAAAAAAAGATAATGGCATACTCTTACATAGTCACATTGACATTATCATACATGAAAAAAAATTCAATGATTCACTATTATTTACTGGCCTGCTATTTTCATATTTCCCAACAGTCCTCAAGATGTTTATTTTGATGGTAGTTGTTTTCCAGTGTTCAGTCAACATTTAGACACTGAATTGGGATTTTTTCTTCCTAGAGTGATGAACTCTGGTGCAGTACTCCTCTTTTGAGCCTTTGGATTTTTGTTGTTTTTGGTTTTTGGTTTTTGGACCATACCTGGTAGAGTTCAGGCGCTGCCACTGTCTTGGTGTTCAGGAGTCACTCCTGAAGGTGTGGACGACTGTGCAGTTCCAGCCATTGAGCTTACTCTCTTGGCCCAGAGTAGCTTTTTTTTAAATGTTTATTTGAATCGAGGTTCTATGATTTACAACATTGTTAATGATGGTTTCCTCGGCATGTAATTCCAAGACCACACCCATCACGTCTGGACCCACCTCCCTCTTTCCTTACAGACTCCTCCACCTCAGTTGTGTGGATCATTTCTCCCACAGGTCTCCTGCCTTTGAGCCTTGTTGATACCTTGCTGTGGATCTTAAGGTATCACATGTGAGAGAGCTCATCCTGTATCAATTTCTTTCCTTCTGACTGACCTTACTGAGCATAAAATCCTCTAGGTTTTACCCATGTTTAGGTAAATTGCATGATTTTGTTCTTTCTGAGAGCTTTATAGTATTCTATTGTGTGTATATATAACAACTTATTGCTCCTTTTATACATAGTTGGGCACTTGAGTTGTTTCCACTTCTAAGGTGGGCCCATCCACATGGTGCAGTTCTGTTCCTCTGAGGTTCTATTTGTATATTTCACCTTGAAGACTCCTGAGACATGGAGGCTTCTGGAAGGTAGGACCTCCTTGGTTGCTGCCTCAGCTTTCAGACCTCTTAACCTGACTCACTGACCCCATCCATCATGGTCCTCATATGTCAGGAGCATGACCACACAGAATTGCCTTCTCCACATGCCTGTGTGCTTCCTCCTCTGCATGGTCAGTCCAGTGTATGTAGACCCTGCTGTTGGGGAGTTTCCTTCCCATTTATTCTTTAGATTCCTCTTCCCTTGTTACCAGTTTTCAGCTATGCGTCCCAGATTCATTGTTTATTACAGAATATCACCCTACCCTCTGGGGTGGTGGGTGGGGGGTTGGGAGGTGAGAAAGAGGGACTATAAGCAGAGCTCAGGAGGCCCAGGGATGGTAGTTCAATGCTCTGAGGTTTAAATGCTGTTAGGGCCCTGATGTGTGAGAGATTACCCACACTACTCAGGGGTTTTAGAGGCTGTCAGGGATGTGAACCGGGGTTAAGAGGCCATGTGATACCAGAAATCAGATCCAGATGGTACACAGGCCAGGCATGCACTTTAACCATGCACTATCTACAGATCCCTTACTCTACACTTTTTTTCCATTTTGGTGTCTCACCGAGTGATGCTCAGGGATCATTTATGGCTCTGTATTTAGGAATTACCCCTGGTGGGCTCAGGGGGCTATAAGGGATACCAGGGATGGAACCCAGGTCAGTTGTGTGCAAGGCAAGCTTCCTACCTGCTGTACTATCACTCTAGCCCTCATCCTACACTTTTAATTTCTTCCTGCAAGTGCATTGACACAGGAGGTGGGGCTACTGGACAGGCTGTGTCTAGGTTTTCTTGTGACCAGTTTGCAGAAATGTTCGGAAGCATCCCTTTCCGCTGACAGTGCAGGGTCTTTTCTTTGAGTAAAACTGCTGGATTCTGAGTGCTCTTCTGTGAGACCCCTGTGCACCACTCCCTGCTGTGAGAGAGCATCTGTTGCTAGCTCTCAGATTCAGTGGTTGCCACACAGGTGAATATGAAGGGATAGTGTTATGATTTTCGTTCACTTTCCCCAATCTCCAGGGAGGCTGGGCTACTCCATCTTCCTCTCTGGGAATTCACTTGCAGGGAATGTGGTAACGTTTAGGTTTTGCTCTGCTTCTTAAAGGAGAGCCTCCCCAAGCTTGTGTGCACAAAGGCATGCCAATACTCCTAGAGTTCTCTGTCTCTCTATTTAGGCTGCCTGAATCCTGGATCCAAGTGTCCAGGGCAAACAACTCACCATCCAGTGTTACACATCAGTATTTTGCTTTCTTCAGTGGAAAATCATAACCTCATCCTCACCCAGAGTCAGTAACATTGCATTCCTCAAAAATACTTGAGGGGTGAGATTCAGGAATGCGTGATGGTGGAGGAATTGGTGGAAATCCAGGAATGTATAATAGTTGAGGTCCAGGAGTGTGTGACAATGGATATCTAGCACCAGGACTAGTGGTGGAAGAAGTGTTCACTTAGCAAAGGGCTGTATTTTATTTTGTGTATTTTAGGTCCATGGCTGGTGGTGCTCCTGGCTCTGTGCTCAGGGCCATGCCTGGTGGTGCTCCTGGCTCTGTGCTCAGAGCCATGCCTGCTGGTGCTCAGGAACTGCTCTGGGCTCTGTGCTTATAAAAAGCTGTGTTTTAGAATTTTTGGAGTAACACTCTGAATTCCTCTGATAGAGGGATTCTGAACCAAAGAGTGGACATGCAGAGGGAAAGTTCACTTCTCTTTCGCGCTGAGGTTTTTTTTTTTAATTTTTAAAATTTTATTGAATCACTGTGAGATAGTTACAAGCTTTCATGTTTGGGTTACAATCTCACAATGATCAAACACCCATCCCTCTACCAGTGCACATTCTCCACCACCAATATCCCAGGTATACCCCCCCCTTTCCTACCCTCCCCCTGCCTCTAAGGCAGACAATATTCCCCATACTCTCTCTCTACTTTTGGGCATTATAACTTGGAACACAGACACTGAGAGGTCATCATGGTTGAATACTTGTAGAATTATATAAGAAAAAAACCTCCAACCCCATAAAAAAATGGGGAGAAGAAATGAACAGAAGTTTCCTCAAAAAAGAAATACAAGTGGCCCAAAGGCACATGAAAAAATGCTCCACATCACTAATCATCAGGGAGATGCAAATCAAAACAACAATGAGATATCATCTCACACCAAAGAGACTGGCACACATTCAAAAGAACAAAAGCAACCAGTGCTGGCATGGATGTGGGGAAAAAGGGACACTCCTTCACTGTTGGTGGGAATGCCGACTGGTCCAGCCTTTCTGGAAAACAATATGGACAGACCTTCAATAACTAGAAATTGAGCTTCCATATGACCCCGCAATACCATTTCTGGGAATATATCCCGAGGATGCAAAAGAGCACAGTAGAAATGACATCTGTACCTATATATTCATTGCAGCACTGTTCACAATAGCCAAAATCTGGAAACAACCTGAGTGCCCTAAAACAGATGACTGCTTAAAGAAACTTTGATACATCTACACAATGGAATACTATGCAGCTGTTAGGAGAGATGAAGTCATGAAATTTGCTTATAAATGGATAGACATGGAGAGTATCATGCTAAGTGAAATGAGTCAGAAAGAGATGAACAGACATAGAGGGACTGCACTCATTTGTGGAGTGTAGGGTAGCATCACATGAAGCTGACACCCAAGGACCGTAGATATAAGAGCCAGGGGGATTGCCCCATAGCTGGAAGACTGCTTCATGAGCGGAGGGGCGAAGGCAGGTGGAATAGAGAAGGGATCACTAAGAAAATGATGGCTGGAGGAACCAGTTGGGATGGGAGATGCATGCCGAAAGTAGATAATGGACCAAACATGATGACCTCTTGAGCTGAGGTTTGAGAACAGCAGGGAGCTGTGAAAGCCTGGGAGCTTCTGTCAGCAGTAGACGCAGAGGAAGCCGTTCCTCGCCTCTCTCTGCTGCCATTTGATAGCAGTGAAAAAGAAGCAAAGTCCACCAGGTGGGAATCATGGAATTCCCACCCACAGGTATCAAAGACAACTTGTTTATTTGAAGCACAGGGACAAGCCTGGGAGCCTGGCAGTGTCTAAGGAGCAGCGGCTGGCAAAGCGGCTGAGACCTGGCATGGCTGGACTGTCAGGGCCCTCCAGGGCTCTGCTGCAGGCAGCTGCGCCCAGCTGAAGACAGGCCTGCCACCCCAGACCCTACTCAGTCCTTTGTGAGTTTCAAAGAAGCATGCGTGCGTAGCCAAGAACCGTTCCCTGGCCGGCCCAGAGCGAGGGAATGGGGTAACGGAGGAACAGGGCCCTAGGCTGGTTGGTAATCAGGGACTGTTTATTTCATTCTCATCCTCATCCTTACAGCTTCATTCTCCTGCTTCTCTCTTAGAGCGTAGTTATTTCTTCCCCAGCATAGTTAGATCTCTCCCCTTTACGTTGTCATTCTTTTCTTCCCTAGTTAGATCTCTTCCCCCCCTACAGTATCAGTATCTTTTCCCTATTTACAGCATTGTTATTTCTTCCTATGCCCCGACATAGTTTGATCTCTCCCCTTACAGCATAGTAATTTATCCTCCTTATTTACAACGTTGTTATTTCTCCCTTATCCCCAACATAGTTCCTTCTTTTCCCTTCTCCCTAGCCTCATTAAATCTATCCCCCTATAGCAGTTGTATAGAAATTATGGAGAGTGGGTACACACTTCTATGTAGCCACAAATACATAGAAGACCATTCCTCCACCATCACACATTCCTGAATCTCACCCCTCATGTACCCCCCGACCTCATGCTTGCTGGTCATAACAACAAATAGGTAAAGGCACTCCTTCAGGGGAAGTTCTAGGAGATTTACTCAAGGACAAGATCTCATCTGAGGGTTCAGCACTCAGAATTACTAGGAGATCCCCTCAAGGGCAGGATTCCACCTAAAGGCGTATTGCTTTCTCCTTTCCTCAGCTAGTAATCCATTTAAACAATCATAGTGAATTTACTTCTTACTAATATTTCTAGTCATTTTCTTTTTTTTCCTGCTTTTTGGGTCACACCAGTGATGCTCAGGGGTCACTCCTGGCTCTGCACTCAGGAATTACCCCTGGCCATGCTCAGGGGACCATATAGGATGCTGGGAATCGAACCCAGGTCGGCCGCGTGCAAGGCAAATGCCCTACCCGCTGTGCTATCACTCCAGCTCCCTAGTCATTTTCTATAAACACTAACAGATATATTAAGCTTAAAGATTGGCTCTTCCTGGGGACATCTCACTATATATCCCAGACCACAGTCCTCAGGCCAGGTTAGTCTTTCCTAACCCCACTAGGGTTCTTATTCAGTTACTTCTGTTTGGGTCATGACAGACTTTATTCCATGGCCATGCTCTTAACTTATTATACTTATGGCACTTAACTTGTCCCCTTTTGATGCCAGGGTAACTTACAACTTGCCCTTGGTCCATCCTTGTTCCTCGCTGGGACCCTCCTTTCGGAGGTGTTAGGAAGTAAGGTCAACTGAGGCTTAAATCAGGTAAATGTGATGGATGCCCAGGAGTAATATTATTTTGGAGTCAATTAATTCCCATGTTACAAAGTATAGCATGAACTGCCTTCCTGTGCTTATACAAAAAGAACATTGCTAAACCGCGCAAGTGACATAAAGAAAAGAGAAAAGCAATATAGAATTATTAGTGCTTGATGGAATTGGGTGTGCCTCAGGAGCACTGTTGTGGCAGTAACTCACTAAGCCTAAGCTCCCTACGGGAGGAGCAAGGATTATATTGTTGCATAATTCAATGTTATGCAACAATACCTGAAACTTTTTCTCCCGTCTGTTCTTCATCCAGTGGGCAATCCTGTTTCTGGGTACAGCTGATTGTTTCACATGACTTTCAGAAAGTTCCGTTCTAGGATGAGCAGTTTGCCAGTACTTTTTTTTTTTTTTTGCTTTTTGGGTCACACCCAGTGATGCTCAGGGGTTACTCCAGGCTTTACACTCAGGAATTACCCCTGGCAGTGCTTGGGGGACCATATGGGATGCCGGGGGTCGAACCGGAGTCGGCCACGTCAAGGCAAACGCCCTACCCGCTGTGCTATCGCTCCAGCCCCAGTTTGCCAGTACTTTTTATGCTAAAAAAGCTGCTCTATAAAAATGAACAATGCCATCTGAGGCATCTTAACTGAAGGATATGGCAAAATACTGGCAAAACAGACATGGGGAGTATCTATTAAGCCCCATTGTTTTTCTTTGGAAACTGGAAATTCAGTCAGTTCATAACATATATTGCTAAGAACTGGCAGAAAATCAAAATAATACTTATTAAACTTATAGTATTTGTTGTCCCAGAGAGAAGCCAAATAAAATATGCTAATGACCCTCCCTTTTCCCTGGTGCTCATGTGGGTATTGGTGTCCCTGTCCTTCTGGAGTTTTGTCATCTCTGGTCAGTAGCCTGGTTTAGAAGTCACAAATCTACTACCAGGAAAGTGTTGATTTAGCCAGAAATGAGAATGCCAAGTGCTACTACTGGAGCATCTTTGGAAAACAGGATGGTGAAGGACCACATGAAGGTAACTGATTCTCATTACTTTAGAAGTTTCTTGTTGGAAAGAAATAATGAAGCTAAAATGAAGAACGTGTCAGGTCATACAATATGTTGCTTTGACAAGAGGCTTTGAATATAGGAAAATTTCTTTCAGATTTTGGAGGACAAAAAGTTTGTCTTACCACTATGATAGTAATAGATAGGAATGATCACACTGGATAAGATCTGAGGGTTAGGGGGCTGGAGAGATAGCACAGTGGGTAGGGCATTTGCCTTACACGCGGCTGACCCGGGTTCAAATCCCAACATCCCATATGGTCCCCTGAGCACGGCCAGGGGTGATTCATGAGTGCAGAGCCAGGAGTAACCCCTGTGCATCACCAGGTGTGACCCAAAAAAGCAAAAAAAAAAAAAAAAAAAGATCTGAGGGTTAAAAGTAGGTAAGGGACATTCTTGATAACCTTTCAGTATAGCAAACCACAGGGGGGGGGAGAGAGAGATAGATAGAGAGAGAGAGAGAGCGAGTGAGAGAGAGAGAGAGAGAGAGAGAGAGAGAGAGAGAGAGAGAAAAGCACCTGCCATAGAGGCAGGCAGGGGGTGGGGGCTGGGAATTGATTGATGGGAGAGAATCTGGAGATACTGGTGATGGGAAATGTACACTGGTCGAGGGATGGGTGTTGGAATGCTGTATGATTGAAATTCAATCATGAACAGCTTTGTAATGGTCTAAAAAATGTCAAAAATATCAATAAAATTCAATCACATCAAAACTGAGAAGAGATGTACAGAAAAAAAATGAAAGTTCACTTAAAAAATGTGTTGTCTTCTAGTAAACAAATAAGGTATGAAAAGTTATGATGCTGGAAACTGGCACCCCAGTTCACCTCTGGGCCAGTTTGAACTGGGCACAGAGCAGCAGCCGGTGGATACTCCTGTTGGTACACTCCTGGTATCCATCCAGACTATTTGTAAATCTGGACACGTAATTAAGATCTAATTTTTGTCATGAGTCATCCTCTTCTCATCAAACAAATCTCCCTTCTCTCCTTGGGGGTCCAAGGTCCAAGGTCCTACTTCACTACTTAGTTCAGAATACGGATTTCTGTGCACATCCATCTATCATCTATCTCATTCCATTAGCTTTAGAATCTACATCCACATAGATTAGATGTAATTTAGAGGGGTTTTTTTTTTCTTCATTTTTCCCTTATTTTTCAAGACTTAGTTTTCGGCTCTTTTGAGTTTTTGAGAATGCTTATGATTTTAAGATGAATTATTCTAGTCCTTTAAAAATATTTTTTAGAGAAGGAAATATCATCATAGAGAAACAAGCTGCAACTAGAAATGGATGTATTTTCCCTTTTCTTTGGGTTTTGTGCCACGTCTGGCAATGCTCAGGAATCAGCCCTGGCATTACACTCAGGAATTACTCCTGGCGGTGCTCAGGGGACCATATGGGAATCTGGGGATCCAACCTGGGTCGTCTGCATTGCCTACTACTCTCTGGTCTGGGGAGAGATTTTTAATGTGTAGAAGTTTGTTTCCCAGAACAAGATAGGTAGGTTAAACACCCAAACTCATAGTCCTACACAAGTAACTGTAAGATATAAACCTTCAGAGTCACAAGCAGGGGTGATCTTGGTAGCCTCTGGCAACCTTGCTGGTGGACTCTGTATATACTCTTCTTCCAAAGGAACAAACCCAGAGGGCAAATACCTGAGTTGAGCTCCACCCACCCTAAGCAAATAGCTAAGCTATCTGGGGAGGTGGGGCGAGAGACACTTGTTTAAGCAGAAAAACAAACCCAGCCCTTCCTAGTTCACTTCAGAGGGCTAGCAAGGAGGTCATCCCCTCTGCAGTAAGAAATCACACTGAAGTACTCTTATAGCATAGCCTGTTAGCAGAAGGGAGCCCCTCACCTGCTATGCACCTGCTAATCCCAGGAAGGAACATTCTGTGACTGACTTAGTTTCTCTGAAGCATGTCTTCCATACAATTTCCCCAGCTATAGGTCAGACCACTTTTGGAAAGCCTGGAAACCTTGAATTCCTGTTTTCTGTTTGGACTTCTTGATCTCAGTGCACATGTGCTTTTGTAAATAAATGCCTCTAAGCAATCTTTGTATCTGTTTAGACTTGGTACATAGATGTCTCTAGTACTCATGAGCATAAAATTCCTACTCTCAGATACCCAGCCCCATTGGAACATTGTGAAAAGGTGTCCCAGGGCATTTGCAATCATGTACCCTAGTTCACCTCTGAGTCAGTTCAAACTGGACACAGAGCAGCAGCAGCAGCTGGGTACCCCTCTCTGTATACTCCTGGTATCAAACCAGTCCCGCTCAATGTTGGGGCTCAGGTACTCTGGGTAGCATTATCCCAGGTAACATCGCTTGCTTTTTAGAGAGCTTGATTTTTTGAGGCAACTCTGACCCCCAGGACCCGAGTGACGGCTGGCTGGAGGTCATCGGTGAAGGCCCGGCAGTGAGCAACACCAGCGGCAGCGGCGGCCTCTGCCGGGAGGTCCCGGGCCATCTGCACATCCGCGTCCTCGTGTCGGACGCTGGCGCCGTGGAAGGGATCCCGCAGGCGGCTGAAAAGCTTTGCTTTTCATGAGCTTGATCATGAGCTCAATCTCCTAGTTGCTGTTCTATCACTATCATCCTGTTGATCCCTGATTTTCTCGAGCGGGCCCAGTAATGTCTCCATTAGTCCTAGCCCTGAGATTTTAGCAGCCTCTCTTCTCTTTACTTGTCCTTCCCAACCGTGCTGCATCAGAGGCTCTTTCAGGGTCAGGAGAATGAGACCCGTCATTGTTACTGTATTTGGCATATGAATATGCCACGAGAAGCTTGCCAGGCTCTCCCATGTGGGCAGGAAAATTCTAGGTAGTCTGCCAGCTTCTCCAAGAGGGAGAACGAGGCTATAAGATGTTGCTCTGGGAGCTTGGTTTTATAGTCTCTGGATGTTGGCCATTGATGGGATTACACAGCGCTGGGGGCAGTTTCTGGGTGTGACTGCCTAGCTACTGCAAAATGGGGGATCTGGGCAGAAGAGGCCCAGTCCCAATCCAAGAAAGCTTGGAGATCTCAGCCCCGGGTCCCGCACACCTGGGTTTCTCTGCCGGTTCCTTCATGCTTGAGCTCAATCTCCTAGTTGCTGTTCTATTGGCACAAATCTGGTTGACAAGAGGCTCTGCCATTCAACAGGCCTAGCTCCACATCTGGACCAAACAGACCTACTCATCATACCTCACACTGCTCAGTTACACTTCCTGTCACTGAGTGAAGACCACCGGGGAAAGGAAAAAGAAAAAAATGAAAAAGGAATACACAGACCAATACTTCAGAAACTCCCTTGGGGGCTAACTACAGAGGCACTCTCAACACAGCAGGAACACAGCAAAGCCAGTAAGGAATATGCACAGAGGCCCACCAAAGTTCAATGAATGAAAACAGTAACAAGAAAGCCTCAACCAGCACCAACCAGCTCTGTAAATATTAAGAGAATGACCTTAGTGACAACATATATTTTTCTTCCTTCTTTTTTAAAAATTTATTTATTGAATTACCATGAGAACAGTTAAAAAGCTTTCATGTTTGAGTCTCCGTCATACAATGATAAAACACCCATCCCTTCACCAGCACATATTTTCTACCACCAAAAACCACAGTGTACCCCCATCCCACCCCTAACTCTACCTGTGTGACAGATAATTTTCACATTACTCTCTCTTTACTTTGATTACATTCAATATTTCAACACCAGTCCCACCATTTGGAAATTTCCCTGAACACTCAGATCTGCCAAAAAGGCAACATTAGATAATTTGTTTTCTGTTGCTGGTAATGAAGAACATATGAAATCCCACAGCCACAGGAGCAGCTGCGTGATAATTGGAATTCTAAAATATTAAAAAAAAACTTTTTTATTAGTGAATCACCATGAGGTACTGTTACATACTTACAAACTTTCGTGTTTGTGTTTCAGTCATACAATGATCTCAGTATTCCTCCAACCCCCCAACACCCTACCTCTCCCCACCCCACCTCTGTGGCAGGGCATTCCCTTTTCTTCTCTCGCTCCTTTTGGGTATTGTGTTTTGCAATAGAGGTATTGAGTGGCCATTGTGTTTGGTCTATAGTCTATTTTTGGCAGCTCCCAACCCGAGTGGATCCTTCCAGCACCCTTTACTTGGTGTTCCATTCTCTGAGTTAGTGACACCATATTGAGGATATTTAATGAGCCCAAGAACCAAAACAAAAAACCTTAACAATGGTACAGATAGCAAAGCACAAAAAAGTATGAGAGTAAAAATGAAAAAAAAAGTATAATCAGAAGCGATAGAAGTAAAGTATATGGTAGGTGATGTGAAGAAGAAGAAGAAGAAGAAGAAGAAGAAGAAGAAGAAGAAGAAGAAGAAGAAGAAGAAGAAGAAGAAGAAGAAGAAGAAGAAGAAGAAGAAGAAGAAGAAGAAGAAGAGGAGGAGGAGGAGGAGGAGGAGAAGGAGAAGAAGAAGAAGAAGAAGAAGAAGAAGAGGAGGAGGAGGAGGAGGAGAAGGAGAAGAAGAAGAAGAAGAGGAGGAGGAGGAGGAGGAGAAGGAGAAGAAGAAAAAGAAGAAGAAGAGGAGGAGGAGGAGAAGAAGGAGAAGAAGAAGAAGAAGAAGGAGAAGAAGAAGAGGAAGGGAAGGAGAAGGAGAAGAAGAAGGAGAAGGAGAAGAAGGAGAAGAAGAAGAAATCTGAGCAACAGAATAACACCATCTTAGAAAAACGTCAAAGAACTCTAAGATGAGACACAGTAAACTTCTAGAAAAGAAGACAGAAAAAAGTTTGAAAAACAGACTTGGGTCCTAGCACCTGCAATTCACGTATCCCTGACCAGACTCATCTCCTTAGTCCCTCTTTTTTAAAAAAAATTTTTTATTAGTGAATCACCGTGAGGTACAGTTACAGACTTACAAACTTCTGTGCTTGCATTTCAGTCATATAATGGTCAAGTATCCATCCCTCCAGCAGCGCCTGTTTTCCATAACCATTGTTCCAGCATCCCTCCCACCATCTCCACCCTGCTCCCCGTCCTTCACCCAGTCTCTGTGACAGGGCATTTCCTTTTGCTCTCTTTCTCCTTTTCGGTGTTGTGGTTTGCAATAGAGGTATTAAGTGGCCATCATGTTCGGTCTATAGTCTGCTTTCAGGGTGCGTCTCCCAGCCCGGATCCTCCTAGCACCATTTACTTGGTGATCCCTTCTCTAACTGAACTGCCTTTTCCCCAGTATGTGAGGCCAGCCTCTAAACTGTGGAAATAAAATCCTCTCAGTACTTACCTTTAATAATCTTGGGTGTAAGCCTCTCATTCTGTTACTTTATATTCCACAAATCATCATCATCACCACCATCCCTGTTGATCGTCAAATTTCTCGAGCAGTCTCAGTAACGTCTCCATTCGTCCTAGCCCTGAGATTTTAGAAGCCTCTCTCTACTCGTCCTTCCCAATGGATGCATTGGAGGCTCTTTCAGGGTCAGGGAATGAGACCCATCATTGTTACTGGTTTTGGCATATGAATACACCATGGGGAGTTTGCGAGGCTCTTCCATGTGGGCAGCAAGCTCTCAGTCCCTTGGCAGGTTCTCCCAGAGGGATAACTAGGCTATAATATGTTGCTCGGCCACTTTGTGACATATACATAAATTATAAATTATATAATATAAATTATATTATATAATTGTATTTTATTTTTATTAAACAATAAAATTATATAATTAATAATTTTCACATTTATTGTCAACAATCTTATTAAATATGACATATATTTAACAAAATATATATTATTAAAATTTATCATCTGATATCTTCATAATAATAATTTGGCGAAGAAAGAAAATGTTTATATTTTAACACTATTCTAAGTTTTGTTATTTATGTTACTTATTTGATTTGAGGGCCAAACCCTGTTGTGCTCAGGGTTTACTAATGGATCACTCCTAGAGTTGCCCAAGAGAATGCACAGATGAGTGCAATTTTTCTATGTCGGTCCCTCTCTTTCTGATTCATTTCACTTAACATGATACTTTCCATGTTGATCCATCTATATGCAAATTTCATGACTTCATCTTTTCTAACAGCTGCATAGTATTCCATTGTGTAGATGTAGCAGAGTTTCTTTAACCAGTCATCTGTTCTTGGGCACTCGGGTTTTTTCCAGATTCTGGCTATTGTAAACAGTGCTGCAATGAACACACAAGTGCAGATATCATTTCTTTTTTGCCTCTCCAGGATATATTTTCAGAACTGATATTGCTGGGTCAAATGGAAGCTCAATTTCTAATCTTTTGAGAATCATCCATATTGTTTTCCAAAATGACTGAATCAGTCGGCATTCACACCAGAAGTGAAGGAGAGTGAGTCCCTTTCTCCCCACTTCCATGCCAATACCGGTTGCTTTTGTTCTTTTGGATGTGTGCCCGTCTCTGTGGTTTGAGGTCATATCTCATTGTTGTTTTGATCTGCATCTCCCTGATGATTAGTGATGAGGAGCATTTTTTTCATGTGCCTTTTGGCCATTTGGATTTGTTCTTTGAGAAAGTTTCTGTTCATTTCATCACCCCATTTTCTGATGTTTTCTTTTTGTAGAGTTCAACCAATGCCTTATAAATCCTTGATATCAACCCCTAGTTGGATGGGTATTGGGTGAATATCCTTTCCCATTCTGTTGATTATCTTTGAATTCTGTTCACTGTGTCTTTTGAGGTACAGAAGCTTCTCACTTTGAGGTAGTCCCATCTGTTTATCTCTGTTTGCACTTGGTTGGCTAGTGGAGTGTTCTCTTTAAAGATACCTTTAGCCTTGATGTTGTAGAGGGTTTTGCCAACCAGATTTTCAATGTACCTTATGGACTCTGGCCCCCTGGTCCCTCTTGGTGGTTGTTTTTTTTTTGCTTTTGTTTTGGGTCACATCCAGCGATGCTCAGGGGTTACTCCAGGCTCTGCACCCAGGAATTACTCCTAGCGGTGCTCATAATATGGATGCTAGGGAAAGAACCCAGGTCGGCTGCGTGCAAGGCAAATGTCCTACCCACTGTCCTATCACTCTGGCCCCACTTATTACTTCTTTAAGAAAGTAAATGCATTCCATGTTGTATATTTATTATGTTTTACATACTACTTTCTACTAAAAAAAAGGAGCCAAGAATGGGCATTATAATGTTAACAAGGGATTTAGAGAACTCATTAACATATATGTACCAAGTAAAGGGGCACTAAAATATTCAAAGTAACTGCTAAAGGTTTAGAGACATTAACAGCAAACAATAATTGTAGGAGACTTTAATACCTCATTCTCAACAAGGGAGACATCAGCCAGACATAAAATCAACAAGGTCACAATAGCTTTTGATGAACTGGACAAATATTAGTAGAGGTCTCTACCCTTGAAAAACTAAACATTATTTTCTAGTGTTCATGGAATATTCTTAAGGAAAGACCACTCGTTGGTACACAAAAGAAGTAATAATAAGGTAGTAAAGACTAAAATAATATAAATACTTTTCAGATGAAATAGTTTAGAAATCTGGGCCCTACAGCTGGTAGGGCCTTGCAGGTGGCCCACCAGGGTTCATTCCCATAGGGTCCCGCGCAAGCACCACCAGGACTAATTCCTGGGTGCAGAGCCAGGAGTACCGCCTGAGCATCGTGTCGTGAGCATCGCCCCTCCCCCAAGACAATAGTTTAGAAATCAACCATAAAAAGAAAGCTGGGAAAAATACGTTCATTTCCACATCCCAGCATTCCCAGTGAACTGAAGGCAGTGCCTGCAGGTCTCCCGGCTCCCCTGCAGGCTCTGGCCTCGGCCCTCCCTGCCCTCTGCTTGGCCGTTGCGCGCGCCCCAACGACTCCTTCCCAGCGTTCCGCGGGAGGACTCAGCGCTCTCTGGGCCTCACCCTGTGTGTCCAGAGACGGTCCCACAGGCCGTGGCTTCTAGTGACAAAACCTGTGAGATTCCCGCTGTGCACCGTCCTCACAGGGGCTGTGGACGCCCACCTTGGCCGCCGTTCGGGCCTCGTGTCCCCCGGGCTTGACTCCACCTGCCACCAAGCCAGTGCCTCGACCCCTTGGGCCCACCCGATGCAGGGGGAGGCTGTCCGCCGGCTGGTTCCAAAGACCACGTGGACAGGGTGGACCACACAGCTTCGCACACCAGAACCCAGAACCGATCGCAGCTGGAGTCATGCCTGGCGCCCTGGATGGTTTACGAAAGGCACAGCGAGGGAGCTACTATCCGGGAATGCTGCCCTGCATGTCCTTGTCATCGGTGTTGGTTCAGGTCTGTTTGGGTTTCGTTCTGCCCAAGGGCCTGAGCCTGGGCCTCCGGCCTGCGTGGCACACACGCTCTGCACTGCGCCTGCCCAACCAGGCCAAGGCCGACGTCGCAGCTAGTGACTGACACCACGTCTGTGCTGCTGACTGATGGCCCACTGGCCCCAGAGCACCTGGGTCTCCTGTTTCATGGACCCCCACCTGATGAAGGGGGGAGACTACCTGCCGCTGGGTTCCAAGACCACTCAGACAAGGTGGACCCCGTAAAAGAGGTACTGAAAAGTTATCATGTATATTCCTTTACCTATTTTTAGCATTCAGTTCTTGTCCAGTGTGATCATTCCCAACTATTATTGTCATACTGGTGCCTTCTCTATCTTACCTTCCTTCTGTTCCACACACACTTGTGGTAGATTCCAACCATTGACAGTCCACCTAGTCCCTGTTTTCCCTGACCTTGGTTATTAGTCTTTTACTATATATTCTTTTCTATATCACTAATGAATGCAGCCATTCTAGATCTGTCCCTCACCTTCTGACTCATTTCACTCAGCAGGATTCTCTCCATGTCAATTCATTTATAGAAAAATTTTATAACCTTATTTTTCCTAACAGCTGTGTAGTATTCCACTGGGTAGATATGCCATAGTTTCGTTTTATTTTTTTTTTAATTTTATTGAATCACTGTGAGATAGTTACAAGCTTTCATGTTTGGGTTACAATCTCACAATGATCAAAACACCCATCCCTCCACCAGTACACATACCCCATCACCAATATCCCCTGTATAGCCCCCTTTCCCCTCCTCCCCCTGTCTCTATGGCAGACAATATTCCCCATACTCTCTCTCTACTTTTGGGCATTATGGCTTGCAACACAGACACTGAGAGGTCATCATGTTTGGTCCATTATCTACTTTCGGCATGCATCTCTCATCCCAACTGGTTCCTCCAGCCATCATTTTCTTAGTGATCCCTTCTCTATTCCATCTGCCTTCTCACTCCACTTATGAAGCAGTCTTCCAGCTATGGGGCAATCCCCCTGGCTCTTGTATTTACTGTCTTTGGGTGTCAGCCTCATGTGATGTTATTCTATACTCCACAAATGAGTGCAGTCCTTTTATGTCTGTCCGTCTCTTTCTGACTCATTTCACTTAGCATGATACTCTCCATGTCTATCCATTTATAAGCAAATTTCATGACTTCATCTCTCCTAACAACTGCATAGTATTCCATTGTGTAGATGTACCAAAGTTTCTTTAAGCAGTCATCTGTTTTAGGGCACTCAGGTTGTTTCCAGATTTTGGCCATTGTGAACAATACTGCAATGAATATATATAGGTATAGATGTCATTTCTACTATGCTTTTTTGCATCCTTGGGATATATTCCCAAAAGTGGTATTGCGGGGTCATATGGAAGCTCAATTTCTAGTTATTGAAGGTCTGTCCATATTGTTTTCCAGAAAGGCTGGACCAGTCGGCATTCCCACCAACAGTGAAGGAGCATCCCTTTTCCCCCACAGCCATAGTTTCTTTATCATCTGTTCTCAGGCACTCAGGTTGTTTCCAGATTCTGCTACTGTGAATAGTGCTGCAATAAACACAGAAGTGCATATAGTGTTTCTGATGTGTATGTTTGGGGCCCTAGGGTATATTCCCAGTAGTGCTATTGCTTGGTCAAATGGGAGCTCAACTTCTAGCTTTTAGAGGAATGTCCATATTGTTTTCCAAAAATCCTGTACCAGTTGGCATTCCCACCAGCAATCAATGGGGGTCACTTTCTCCCTGCATCTGCATTGGCACTGGTTGTTCTTGTACTTCTAGATGTGTGCCTGTCTCTGTGGTGTGAGATGATATCTCATTGTTGTTTTGATCTGCATTCCCTGATGATTAGTGACGAAGAGCATTTTTTCATGTATCTGCTGGTCATTTGAGTTTCTTCTTTGAGAACATTTCTCTTCATTTCTTTTTCATCTCTTTTATTTTAATGGGGTTGGAGGTTTTTTTCTTGTTAAGTTCAACCAGTACCTGTTCTTGGGCACGGGCTATTTTTTTTTCCAGATTTTGGCTATTGTAAACAGTGCTACAATGAAAACACAAGTGCAGATGTCATTTCTACTATACTCTTTTGCCTCTCCAGAATATATTCCCAAAAGTGGTATAGCTAGGTCAGATGGGAACTCAATTTATAATTTTTTGAGGATTGTCCATACTGTTTTCCAAAAGGGCTGAACCAGTCAGTATTCCCACCAGCAGTGAAGGAGAGTCCCTTTCTCCCCACATACGGTTGCTTTTGTTCTTTTGGATGTGGGCCAGTCTTTGTGGTGTAAGATGATATCTCATTGTTGTTTTGATCTGCTTCTCCCTGATGATTAGTGATGAAGAGCATTTTTTCATGTGCCTTTTGGCCATCCGGATATCTTCTTTGAGAAAGTTTCTGTTCACTCCATCGCCCCATTTTCTGATGGGGTTGGATGTCTTCTTTTTGTAGAGTTCAACTCGTGCTTTGTATGTCCTTGATATCAACAGAGAGTCTCTTGCCCGAACGCCTGGCTGTCTTCCCCGGGGCCCCTCAGAGGGGATGGGCTCCAGCTTCCCTCCCCACCCCAAGCAGAGCTCCTGGCGGCCGAAGACCACCGGAACCTAGCTGCAGCCATGCTGGAGGCTCCTCTCTACACGTTCGGACAGGCCTCATGTACAGGCAGAGGAACCCAAGTGTGTGTAATCCCATCAACGGTCAACATTCAGAGACTTAAAAGCAAGCTCTCAGAAGCGATATCTTTAGCCTACTTCTCCCTCTAGGAGAAACTGGCAATCTTCTGAGAGTTTCCTGCCCCCATGGGACAGCCTTGCAAGCTGCCCATGGTGTATCCATATGCAAAATCCAGTAACAAGCTGGATCTCATTCTCCTGACCCTGAAGAGCCCCCAGTGCAACATCGTTAGGAGGGCCAAGTCGAAATAGACTTCTAAGATCTCAGGGAAAGGACGAAATGAGATGTTACTGAGCCGCCTGAGAAATCGGTGATTAACGGGATATTGTAATTGTGATTGTGATCAACGCCTTATTTGATGGGTATTGGGTAAATATCCTTTCCCATTCTGTTGACTGTCTTTGTATTTTGGTCACTGTTCTTTTGAGGTGCAGAAGCTTTTTAGTTTAAAATAATTCCATTTGTTAATCTCTGTTTCCACTTGCTTGGCCAGTGGCGTGTCATCTTTGAGGATACCTTTAGCTTCAATGTTGTGGAAGGTTTTGCCAACCTTGTCTTCAATGTATTTTATGGATTCTGGTCTGATGTTGAGGTCTCTAATCCATTTTTTTAAGTTTTTATTTTATTTAATCACCGTGAAAAAAATACAAAGCTTTCAGGTTTAAGTCTCAGTCATATAATGATTGAACCCCCATCCCTTCACCAGTGGACATGTCCCACCACCAGAAACCCCAAAATACCCCCCTCCCACCCAGCCCCCACATAAGTAGCTGATGATCTTCACTTTATTCCCTCTATACTTTGAATACAATCAATATTTCAATACATAACTCACTATTATTGTTTGTACTTTCCCCCAACAATCAGTCCTGCTGAAAAGGCATCATTTAATAATTTCTTTTTATTGCTGAGAATGAAGACTCTTTAAACTCTCATAGGTTTTGGATTTCTGATATTTTAGCTCAGTTCACAGTTCCAATGAATTGCTGTAAGAAGCTGCTCTGGGTGCCAAAATGGGTTAGAAGACCTCTGGAATCAAAGTCTTTAGGAGCAGAGGGTCCGTTTCGTGCTCAGCAGCTCCGGATCTTATCTGGGCCGAGGTGTGTTGGTAACGCCTGCTTCCCATGATTGCCTATGAGCCACAAAACTGCAAAAACCATACCTCTGGGTTAGGAGTCTTAGAAGGTGGCTCTCACCACGTGGATATTGCTGCCGTCACCATTTTCCGTGCAGAAAAACAGGGTGGAGAGGAAAAATCAATCCCCGGGCAGCGCAGAGTTGTAGCCCAGCTCACAGTCCCGATCAATGCATTGGTGTAAGAAGCCGCTCTGGGTGCCAAAATGGGTTAGAAGACCTCTGGAATCAAAGTCTTTAGGAGCAGAGGGTCTGAGGTCTTTAATCCATTTTGATCTGATTTTCGTAGATGGTGTTAGGTAGAGATCTGAGCCCATTGTTTTGCATGTAGTTGTCCAATTTTGCCAGCACCATTTGTTAAAGAGGCTTTCCTCAATCCACTTCACGTTTCTTGCTCCCTTATCAAAGATTAAGTAATCATATATTTGAGGATGTATGTAAGGGTATTCAACCCTGTTCCATTGGTCTGTGGCTCAGCCTTTGTTCCAGTATCATGCTGTTTTAACAATTACCTCTTTGTAGTAGAGTTTGAGGTTGGGGAACGTGGTGAACGTGATGCCTCCTATCTTCTTTTTCCCCAGAATTGCTTTAGCTCTTAGAGGGGGTTTGTTGTTCTATATGAATTTCAGGAGTGTTTCATCCATTTCTTTGAAGAATAGCATGGGTATCCTTATAGGGATAGCATTCAATCTGTATAATGCTTTGGGGATTATTGCCATTTTGACAATGTTAATTTTCCCAATACATGAGCAGGGGATATCTTTCTATTTTCTTGTGTCCTCCTTTATTTAGTTAAGTAGCGTTTTGTAGTTTTCTTTGTACAGGTCCTTTACATCCTTAGTTAAGCTGATTCTGAGGTACTTGATTTTCTGAGGCATGATGGTGAACAGGATTGCTTTTTTTTAATGTCACTTTCTTTTCTTTCATTATTTGCATAAAGAAAGCCGTGGACTTTTGGGTATTGATTTTACAGCCTGCAACTTTACTATGCAAGCCTATTGTTTCTAGAAGTTTCTTGGTAGAGACTTTAGGGTTCTCTAAATATCATATTGAGATAATCAATTTAGTTCTCTCATATCATCTGCGAATAGTGAGAGCTTGATTTCTTCCTTTCCTACCTGAATGACCTTAATATCTTTTTCTTGCTGAATTGCTATTGCAAGTACTTCCAGTACTATATTGAACAGAAGTGGTGAGAGTGGGCATCCTTATCTTGTCCTTGATCTTAGAAAGAAGGCTCTTAGTTTTTCCTCATTGAGGATGATGCTTGCCATAGGCTTGTGGTAGATGACTTTGACTATATTGAAGAAAGATCCTTCAAAACCCATTTTGGTGAGAATTTTTTTTTTATCATAAATGGGTGCTAGATCTTGTCAAACACTTTCTCTGCATCTATTATATAATCATATGATTTTTTTTCTTTTCTTTTGTTGATATAATAGATTATGTTGATTGATTTCCAAATGTTAAACCATCTTTGAATCCCTGGGATGAATCCCACTTGGTCGCGGTGTATGATCTTTTTGATGAGTTGTTGAATTCTATTTGCTAATATTTTGTTGAGAATCTTCGCATCCGTGTTCATTACGGATATTGAGCTGTAGCTTTCTTTTTTTGTAGTGTCTTTGTTTTCTTTTGGTATTAGAGAGATATGAGCCTAATAGAAACTGTTTGGGAGAGGTTTTTTTTCTTTCATTTTCCTGAATAAGCTCGAGAAGAACTGGCAATAAGTCCTCTTTAAATGTTTGAAAAAATTCGCTAGTGAATCCATCTGGACCTGGGCTTTTATTTTTTGGAAGACTTTTGATTACAGTTTCAATTTCCTTGATATTAATGGATCTATTCAGGAAATCCAGATCTTCTTGATTCAGCCTTGGGAGATTATAGGAATCCAGGAATTTATCCATTCATTCTAGGTTCTCTTGTTTTGTGGCATGCAGACTTTCAAAGTCTCTGATGATGTTTTGAATTTCTTCGATTTCTGTTGTGATGTCCCCATTTTCATTTCTGTTTTGGTTTATTAGGGTTCTCTTTCTTTGTGAGTCTTGCTAGTGGTTTATCAATCTTGTTTATTTTCTCGAAGAACCAGCTCTTGGTTTCATTGATCTTTCAGATTTTTTTTTAGTTTCTATGTTGCTAGTTTTGGCTCTAAGTTTTGTTATTTCTTTCCTTCTGCCAGGTTTGGGCTCCTTTTGTTGGTCCTTTTCTAAGCTGTGAAGTCAAGTTATCTATGTAGGCCTTTTCTTCCTTCCTGAGGAATGCTTGCAGAGCTATAAATTTTCCCCTTAACTTTCCCCTTTAGCTGCGTCCCATAGATTCTGGTAACGTGTCTTCATTCTCATTTGTTTCCAGGTATCTTTTGATTTCTTCCTTGATTTCCTTCCTAACTCAATCGTTGTTCAACATTGAGTTTAATTTCCAGGTGTTTGATTCAGTTCTCCATGTCTGTGGTTGATTAACTTCTATCTATTTTCGGTGCATCGTGGTTTAAAAAAATAGTTGATACAATTTCTATCTTCCTGATTCTATTGAGGTCTGTTTTGTGACCCAGTATGTGGTCTATTTTGGAAAATGTTTCATGTGAACTGGAAAAGAATGTGTATTCTTTCTTTTTGGGGTGTAAAGCCCCGTATAGGTCTATTCGCCCTCTCTCTTCCATTTCTTCCTTCAGAGTCAGTGTTTCCTTGCTGAGTTTTGTTCTTGTTGATCTATCCAGAGGTGATAAGGCGGTACTGGAGTCTCTGACTACTATTGTGTTGCTGGCGATGTCCTCCTTAAAGTCTATTAGCGGTTGTTTTATGTGTTTAGCTGGTCCCTCATTAGGTGCATATACATTAAGGACTGTGATTTATTCCTGCTGAATATATCCCTTGATTAGTAAAAAGTGACCTTAGCTGTCCCTTCTAATTTTTTTCAACTTGAAATCTATGTTGTCGGATACTAGTATGGCCACCCCGGCATTTTTGAGAGAGTTGTTTGCTTGCAGGATTGTTTTCCATCCTTTGACTTTGAGTCTGTGTTTACTCTGACTATTGAGATGTGTTTCTTGTAGGCAGCAAAATGTTTCAGAATCCATTTTGCCACTCTGTCTCTTAACTGGTGCATTTAGGCCATTAACACTGAGATGTATTTTCATGGGGTTTTGTGCCTTCTTTCTGTAAGGGCTTGTTGTGCTTGTAGGATGTTTTCTTATCTCACAGTAGCCCCTTTAGTCCTTCTTTTAAGTTTGGTTTTGAGTTACGAAGTTCCTGAGCTGTTGTTTATCCATTAAACAATGTATCATTCCTTCAAGTTTGAGTAAGAGTTTAGCGGGATGAGGCGTTCATTTCATTGAGTTTTTTCACTATATCCCACCATTGTTTTCCGGCTTGGAGGGTTTCCTCTGATAGGTCTGCTATAAATCTAAGGGGTGCTCCTTTGTAGGTGATTTTCTTCTTTGACCTTGCTGCTTGCAGTATTGTGTCTCTATCCACGGCATCTATCATTCTGACTATGATATGCTTTGGAGTCTTTTTATTAGGGCCTCTTCTAGCTGGCACTCCTTGGGCCCTTGGATCTGGATGACTGCATCCTCCAGCTCTGGGATTTTCTTAGCAATGTCTTTAACTGTGGTTTTTTCATTGGGGTTACTTCCCTGTCCTTCTAGTACTCCTATGAATCTTATGTTGTTCCTCTTGAGGTAATCCCCTAGGACTCTGATTCACCCTAGAGATATTTTTGAGGTCTTTTGCCATTATTTGTTGTTACTTGTAAGCTTTCTGCAGCTCATCTTGAATCTCACTGATTGTCTTCGGCTGTAGCCATTCTACTATTGAGGGCACCTACTGAGTTTTTATTCCATCTACTGAATCCTTTATTCGCTTCACTTCTGTTCATAGCTTTGAAATTTCTGCTCTCATTTCTTCCTGTATTTTCTTGGTGAACCATTCCATTTTCATATCCTCCATTAATTTATTGGATGTCTGTTCCATGGTTATTTTGAGTTCGTTGGACATCTTCAACATTTCATCTCTGAATTCTTTATCTGAGAGATCGTATTTGTGGATAACCCCTTTTGGGCCTTCTGTAATCTTTTCTTCATCCTCTTCTCATGGTGGGGAGTTTCGCTGTTTGTTCATATTGTTATGGAACTATAGAGGTGGAACCTTCCAGTTCTCTATCCCTATTCCCTCTTGCTGCAAGAGTGGATTCTGGATGAGCTAAGTCAATAACGGTAGCCTTTTTCCCCTTCTAGAATACTTCCTTACTCTCAGGCATTCCTCCTGGTTTATGTGAGGCTGCTAGTGGAGATTTGGAGTCTATGCTCTTTATTAAAGGGCTTGTGCAGCTTCTCTTGTTCACTGATAGTTTTGGTGAAATTACAATAGGCTAATGGACTATTGTCATATAGTGATTGAGATGGCCAGGATGTTCTTCAAAGAAATAGGTTATATAGATTGTAACCTAATTCTGCAGTGCAGGAAAGGGGGGAAATAACTGTGGCTGCGTTAGCAGCGGCCAGCCCCACAGAGGCTTTTTGTTGAGGCCTTTTGTTGAAGCCTTTTGTTGAGGCCACGCCACCTGATGTAGAGGCCACACCCTCAGCCACCTGTTGTGGAGACAGTGGAGCTAGGGTAGTGTGCGGGGGACCTGGGGCTAGAAACTGGGGTCCTGAGGGCTGCAGGGGTGCTATGCAGGTCCAGTGGGGCAGCTCTGTCAGGCTGGGTGGGGCTGGTAGGAAGATTATTTTAAATAATGAGAATATTTGGTTTCAAAAGGAATCAATAAATTATTCATTTCTCGCCACATTTCAGTAAAAGGAAATAGAAAAAAAATCTAAAGAGAGAGATACTCTCTGAACAGTTAGTCAGTGACATACGTAAAATGACACACATGGGATTGGAGAGTTAGTTAACAGGGATTAAAGCTTTGCCTTGCATGTGGCTGACCCTGATTTAGTACCACATGGCCCCCTGAGTACTACTAGGGATGATTCCTGAGCACATATCCACAAATAGCCCCTGAGCACAAAGATACAAAACAAACAAATAAAACCACAGAAATGACTATTGGAAACATTGTGTATTTTGACTCCTCTGAAAAGTCAAAGGAAAACCTCCCACTGACCCCACCAGAGGATTCCCTGAGAAGTTGGAGCCACTTCTAAGAATAGTCCTTGAGAATTACTGAGGAACATGTCCCAAACACAGGTCCAGTCAACTTTTCTGCAACTTTGGAGCTTGAGGTTCTGAGGGTGGGTCCACAATGTGCATTTTAAGTGGCTGTCCACAATGACTGTCCCAGTCTAAAAATATTTGAGTTGTGTCATGAATGTTTTTTCCAGATAGATTTAGCAAAATGACTAGAATCCAGACTATGCTCTGGAATCCTTGTTTCCAATTAACCAGCATCAAGAAAAGTGAAGTAAGAGCTCAGTCCTGGTAGAGGTGACCCTGGGCCGTCAAGCACCCCCAGAAGTGGAGGCTTTTGTGACCTGCCTATGGTGAGTATAAAGTTGAGCATCCAATGACTGAAGGTCGAAAAATATAGACCTTAACAAGACTTTTCTGGACCATCAGACACATTGATTTTTTTGCAATCTAGTTCATCATGACAATAAGAAAGGGATACTAACCTGAAGGAAGATGACATTAAACCCATGTCTGAGTGGTAAAAGAATTTACTAGGAGAGCAAGATGATTTGACTAGAGCAAAGTGAGTTTATTTTAAAAAGTATTACACTGGCACAGTGGAGACCTTCAAAGAAAGAGATCTTCTTAGCACTGTCTGGCGATTCTTATATTGTGTGCATCTGGGCAGGAAATTTGTGCTTTCAATAGATTAGCCAGGTTTTGAAAATGGATGAGAGGGAGACTAGTAGCTAATTAGGGAAGGGAGTGAATTATGAATGAAATATTCTGAGCCAATCACAGGAATGATGGCTCATGTATTTTGAGCCATCCCAGGAAGAAAAAGTCTGGGGTAGTTCTAGGAATTGAGTGGCTGGGCCAATTCTAGGGATTGAGTGACAGAGCTGAGTAACAGTGAGGCCTATAGAATATTCTGGACACAACTGAGTTTTGTTGTTGTTGATGTTGTTTTGGGTCACACCTGTTGATGACTAGGGGTTACTTCTGGTTCTGCACTCAGGAATCACTCTTGGTGGAGTTTGGGGGACCATACGGGATGCTGGGGACTGAATTTGGGTCGGAAGTGTGCAAGGCAAAGCATGTTACCTGTGCATAGCCGATTTTTTAAAACAGGGTGTCAGCAAGTCAGGCATTTTAGATATGGGGATTAAATTAGGTGTTTCTTCATGGAATTCATGCTAGACCACTTTATAACCTGTCACTTGACAAGAAACATGTTATGAGTAGGGATTATGATTTTAACCTCTAATAGACCAAATAATTTGCTCTAAGGAGGAAACTATGTTTCACATGTCTGTTATCTACACATCAGCCTTGGAGAGTGCTGTGCTTAGTGATTGGTCTAATGCTTAGTGATTGCTATGTCAGAGACATAATGGGTTTATTCACCAGCAAAGCAGCTTCCCCTCTTCAGGACAACTCTGTTCCCAGCTGAGGGAAGGTTTGTCTTCAGATCTCAGTGACAGGTCTGGCTGGTGTGCACCAGTGGGAGGTAAGTGTGACTGTCCTGAGACTCTGGTGACTGGTCCTGTCACCTCTCCCAGCGAGGAGCTGCACCAGCTATGGTTCTCCTCTACAGCCACCCTACAGGAGCGAGCTGCAGACCTATAGCTATATACCTATACCTATATACCTATACCTATAGCTATGGTTCTCCTCTACAGCCACCCTACAGGAGCGAGCTGCAGACCTATAGCTATATACCTATACCTATAGCTATGGTTCTCCTCTACAGCCACCCTACAGGAGCGAGCTGCAGACCTATAGCTATATACCTATACCTATATACCTATACCTATAGCTATGGTTCTCCTCTACAGCCACCCTACAGGAGCGAGCTGCAGACCTATAGCTATATACCTATACCTATATACCTATACCTATAGCTATGGTTCTCCTCTACAGCCACCCTATAGGAGCGAGCTGCAGACCTATAGCTATATACCTATACCTATATACCTATACCTATAGCTATGGTTCTCCTCTACAGCCACCCTATAGGAGCGAGCTGCAGACCTATAGCTATATACCTATACCTATATACCTATACCTATAGCTATGGTTCTCCTCTACAGCCACCCTATAGGAGTGAGCTGCAGACCTATAGCTATATACCTATACCTATATACCTATACCTATAGCTATGGTTCTCATCTACAGCCACCCTATAGGAGCGAGCTGCAGACCTATAGCTATATACCTATACCTATATACCTATACCTATAGCTATGGTTCTCCTCTACAGCCACCCTATAGGAGCGAGCTGCAGACCTATAGCTATATACCTATACCTATATACCTATACCTATAGCTATGGTTCTCCTCTACAGCCACCCTATAGGAGCGAGCTGCAGACCTATAGCTATATACCTATACCTATATACCTATACCTATAGCTATGGTTCTCCTCTACAGCCACCCTACAGGAGCGAGCTGCAGACCTATAGCTATATACCTATACCTATATACCTATACCTATAGCTATGGTTCTCCTCTACAGCCACCCTATAGGAGCGAGCTGCAGACCTATAGCTATATACCTATACCTATATACCTATACCTATAGCTATGGTTCTCCTCTACAGCCACCCTACAGGAGCGAGCTGCAGACCTATAGTTATATACCTATACCTATATACCTATACCTATAGCTATGGTTCTCCTCTACAGCCACCCTACAGGAGCGAGCTGCAGACCTATAGCTATATACCTATACCTATATACCTATACCTATAGCTATGGTTCTCCTCTACAGCCACCCTATAGGAGCGAGCTGCAGACCTATAGCTATATACCTATACCTATATACCTATACCTATAGCTATGGTTCTCCTCTACAGCCACCCTATAGGAGTGAGCTGCAGACCTATAGCTATATACCTATACCTATATACCTATACCTATAGCTATGGTTCTCCTCTACAGCCACCCTATAGGAGCGAGCTGCAGACCTATAGCTATATACCTATACCTATAGCTATGGTTCTCATCTACAGCCACCCTATAGGAGTGAGCTGCAGACCTATAGCTATATACCTATACCTATATACCTATACCTATAGCTATGGTTCTCATCTACAGCCACCCTATAGGAGCGAGCTGCAGACCTATAGCTATATATCTATACCTATATACCTATACCTATAGCTATGGTTCTCCTCTACAGCCACCCTATAGGAGCGAGCTGCAGACCTATAGCTATATACCTATACCTATATACCTATACCTATAGCTATGGTTCTCCTCTACAGCCACCCTATAGGAGCGAGCTGCAGACCTATAGCTATATACCTATACCTATATACCTATACCTATAGCTATGGTTCTCATCTACAGCCACCCTATAGGAGTGAGCTGCAGACCTATAGCTATATACCTATACCTATATACCTATACCTATAGCTATGGTTCCCCTCTACAGCCACCCTACAGGAGTGAGCTGCAGACCTATAGCTATATACCTATACCTATATACCTATACCTATAGCTATGGTTCTCATCTACAGCCACCCTATAGGAGTGAGCTGCAGACCTATAGCTATATACCTATACCTATATACCTATACCTATAGCTATGGTTCCCCTCTACAGCCACCCTATAGGAGTGAGCTGCAGACCTATAGCTATATACCTATACCTATATACCTATACCTATAGCTATGGTTCTCATCTACAGCCACCCTATAGGAGTGAGCTGCAGACCTCTGTTTCTGCTGGAATGGGAAACCCTTTGTCAAAAAAGGATTTCCCATTACACCTTGTTCTTTGGGAAAGGGGAGATATCAGCCCGGAATAACCCTAGAAAATGAACAGGAATCACACTCAGTTTTCTGGCCCTGATCCCTCTTGGAGAAGTAGACAATATCATAACAATTGATTGTTAGACCTTTGCCTCCTGCCAGGTAGTAGGAGGGAACACCTCAGACTACCACCTCTCAAGGGGCAAAAATTATTTCCAAATCGAGTGGAGAATATGAAACTGAAGCCTTCCCACAACCACCGTCCAGCCAGGGACAGGAAATAGCTGCTCTGAATCTCTATGTAATCCATGTAATGAGATGATGAAGATAACTTCCTTCGGAGTGCTGTGGCAATTAGGAAGCAGGTGATGATACTACATGCTGGAGAAGGTGCTTTACAGACATTGTGGTCTGCCCAAGCAGGCAATTCTGACCATCATTTGTTTCCCAGGAGGGTGCTTAGAAACTAAGAGGTCAGCAGCCCTGTTCCTGGCTCCTGGTCAGAATCCCTTATGCATTGATGTGAGCACTGGGACCAAATCCTCTCAGGTTTGGTCCCAATCCTGAGGCCAGCACTTAGCCCATTGCCCAGGGACAGAGGAAATGGGGGGGCCAGATGCTTCTCAGATGATGCTTCTATGGATTGTGTTAACTGAACTGAATCTCTTCTCCTGCATCTGGCTGTGATTGTTATGATAAATAATTCAAAAACAAAAACAAAACAAAGTCATCTTTTGTCTGGCAAAAGACCATACAGAGCTGGGGAGACTACTGAGACTCAAGACCCAGACGTGTCCAGGTTTAAGCATGCACAGACTCACTTAGGTATGGATAAAAACTTGCTAAAAGATAAAAACTTTAAAAAAAGATAAAAACTTGCCAGCAAGCCAAAGACTGCCCAGGATTGTAATACAATTATTCACCATTTGAGGAGTTTTCCACCAATCAGAACTTCACTAAGTGAAAAACATCGTTTGCATAAAGAGATGTAAATTAGGATTAGTTCTGCCTCTCCAGCTCTTTTTCTTTTTAGGGTAAGTGCTGTGCGCATTAGTGCTCCAGATTGGGTGATATGCAGAGGAATTCATGCTTTTGATCCTAGAATATGTTGGATTTCTGCTCTGCCCCCTTCCCTGCACTCTACTTAAAAAAAAAAGTTGTATAATGGGCTGAAGAGATCAGTGGTAATTGATCCTGCCAGGAGTAATTTCTGAGTGCAGAGCAAGGAGTAAGCTGAGCACCACTGGGTTTGACCCAAAAAACGAAAGAAGGAAAGTAAGAGGGAAGGAAGGAAGGAAGGAAGGAAGGAAG
Source organism: Sorex araneus (assembly GCF_027595985.1). Lineage (NCBI taxonomy): Eukaryota > Metazoa > Chordata > Mammalia > Eulipotyphla > Soricidae > Sorex > Sorex araneus. The sequence goes on along the minus strand of NC_073308.1, from coordinate 9,516,844 downwards.
GAAGGAAGGAAGGAAGGAAGGAAGGAAGGAAGGAAGGAAGGAAGGAAGGAAGGAAGGAAGGAGGGAGGGAGGGAGGGAGGGAGGGAGGGAGGAAGGAAGGAGGGAGGGAGGGAGGGAGGGAGGGAGGGAGGGAGGGAGAGAAATAGAGAGAGCTGATTAGCTGGCTCTCCATTTGGTTCATAGGGCAAAAGAAAACTCAATAGCTTCTTTGGTCTGTGTTCATTCTGAAGCTCCAGGTTAACTTGGCATTGTAACGCACAGCTAAATAACTATAAGATCATGAGACCAGAGATCATGCTGGAGTTGCAGAGTGGTTGCTGAATTGTAGTAACAGGATCAAACTTCTGTGTCCCCCTGAGTTTGTAGGTACGTGACTTTTTAAATTAGTTTTTTCACTTTTTATCTTTATTTTATTTTTATTTTAACTTTTTATTGAATCACTTTGAGGGAGACCCTTACAAAGCTGTTCATGATCAGTCATACACTATTCCAACACCCATCCCTCCACCAGTGTACATTTCTCAGCACCAGTGCCCCTGGGTTCCCTCCCATCAACCCCACCCACCTCTATGGCAGGTGCTTTTCTTCTCTCTCTCTCTCTCCCTTCCTCTCTCTCTTTTTCCTTTTGGGCATTGTGGTTTGCAATGTTGATACTGAAAGATTATCAAGAATATCTTTTCACCCACTTTTAACCCTTATATCTTGTCTAATGTGATCATTCCCAGCTATTGTCATACTGGACTCTTCTCTATCTTACCTACCCTCAGCCCCCCTACCCCACACTTGTGGTTAGTTCCAACCATTGACCAGTCCCCTTAACCCCTGATTTCCCTGGCCATGGGTATTAGTCTTCTACTATATGTTATTTTTATATACCACAAATGAATGCAGTCATTCTAGATTGTAAAAAAATTACAAATGCACGCGCACGGAAGGGGGAGGTGATGTGACGTGTGTTGTGTTGTTTGCGGGCTCTCAGGGAGGCTCTCTCTCTCTCTCTCTCTCTCTCTCTCTCTCTCTCTCTCTCTCTCTCTCTCGCTGCTTGTGTTCAGGGCTCTCAAGCCGCTGTGTATAGACCGGATCGGAATGGCTCCTTCTTGTGCTCTTCTTCTGTGTGTGCCACTGTACTCTCTTCTGTCTGTCTGTCTATCTCTGTCTCTGTAGTCTCTCCTCTGGTCTTTTCCGACCTCTCTCTGTCTCTGACTCTGTGTCTTCTCTCTTGCTTCAGTGTCTTCTCTCTCCTCCACTTCTGTGACTTCTTTCCTCTGTGTCTTCTCTGCTGCTTCTGTCTTGCCTCTGCCTTACCTCTCCCCCTTCTCCCCTTACAGTCTTAGTTTATATAGCAATTTCATAGAGTGGTGACACAAAGGTGGGTTGAACATTAACAAGTCAACAAAGAGGGGTAAAACCATTTCTCCAGGAGATTAACAAAATCTCATCTAAAGAGATTACTCCAGATTACTAGAAGATCCGCTCAAGGGTGGGATCCAAATAAGGGTGTGTCGCTTTCTTCTCTCCTCAGCTAGCAATCCACTTAAATAGTTGTAGTAAATTTACTTCTAATATTTCTAGCAATGTCATTCTGTATGAGCACACTAAGAGATATATCAGACTTAAAGTTTGGTTCTTCCTGAGGACATTCGCTATATATTCCAGACCACAGTCCTCAGGTCAGGTTAGTCTTCCTAACCCCAGCAGAGTCCTAGTCTCGTCATTACTTTTGGATCATGACAGCATTTGTCTATGACCATGCTCTCAACTTATAATTGAATATTGTGGTGCTTTGGCCTGGCCCATTTCGATGCCAGGGTAGCTCACACTTGCCCTGGGTCCATTCTGTCCCTCGTCAGGACCCTGCTTTTGGGGTGCCAGGAACTAAGGGCAACTGAATTGAGAAAACAGATGCCCAGGGGTAAATATTATTGGAGTCAATCAGCTCCCAAGTTACAAAGCATAACATTAGCTGTCTTCCTGTGTCCATACAGAAAGGGCATTACTTTAAGGTAAACTAAGTTTCCTGCGGCAAGGCTAAAAGGACAAACCCAACGTTATCCTACACTAGATCTTTCCCTATCCTTCTGACTCATTTCATTCCATGTCCATCCATTCATAGGCAAATTTCATGACTTAATTTTTCCTAACAGCTGCATAGTATTCCATTGGATACACGACTTCTTTAGGGTCCTATAAAAGCCACAGAGATGTGGCCTAAGGGCTATTTAGCTCTGTGCTCAGGGTTCACACCTAGTGCTGCTCAGGAGAACCATGTGTGGTATTAGGGATCTAACCCTGTTGGCTGTGTGCAAGACAAGCGTCCTACCCTAGTACTATCTCTCCAGCTCACCATTGGCATCTTGCTGGTGGCTGCTTGATGACTCAGTGACACTGTAACTACTTGGGCATATATTGCCTAGAATGAGCCATGACTGCCCTTATCAGATCCCCCAAATATCTTGATGGATAGAGGACTCAGAGGATATCATAGCTAGATGTATGATGTATATATAGGAGAAAACAGGTCACAGTATACTTATTTTAACAAGAAAAACCCTCAAAATAAACCCATGAATTAGAAACTGAATGGGTAATTCATAGGATTTTTTTTTAAACAAACCAACAAATACTTCAGACAAATGTGAATTATTTGTCCTGTTCTTTCCTCAAATGCCTCTGTAATTAAAAGCAAATGTTTGAACCCTTAACAAGCTGCAGTGGTGGGAAGGGGTGGCTGCAAGTGGGGATCTGATGCCAGGGAACCCAATGGGGTGGCATGGCATAGGCACACTGAAAAGACTTCCAGCTTAATCCCCACATCTGAAATGCCTAATGTTGTAGCACCATCAACAGTGCCTTCCTTGCTAAGGTCACTCCATTCTGCTGGTCAGGTTCTAAAACTCACTTAGACACCCCCACCTCACAAAGCTGGCTTATCAAAGTACCCTATGCATCTTCTGCCACTCAAGTTCCTAGAATTGGAACCACTACTCCTTCCCCAAATAAATTTAAATTGTTTATACATCTCACCCTCTACGTGTGATTGACTCACAATATTTTATGCATCATGCCCTTTTCAGAATTGGCCCGGTATCTCCTGCTCACCTCTGGGATTAACTAATCTAAAAGCAGAAACTTCACATCTAAGCTGCCCAGAGATACATAATAAAAAGCTTCCCAGATTTCAAGGAGTCTCTTTCTTGAGGGCTACTACTGTGTCAGCACCAACATTGTTCTTTCCCTCCTTAATAAACTTGCTTCGCACACATTCAAACCACCCCACTCTTCTGTAATATTTCTTTACCATCCCACTGTGCAGACCCAGCTCAAACAGGCTTTGAACTTCTGCCTCTTCACTCTAACCCCTTCAGTTTGGTGCACTTGCCCCATTGGCTCTCAGGAGACCATTGGAAGTCCCAGTGGCTATTTCCTCAGGTGTAAAATAAGAGACATTTGTGTATGTATGTGTGTGTGTGTGTGTGTTTGGTGTTGGGAATTAAATTCAGGACCCTCAATCAAGGTAAGTGCTCTATCACTGAGTTATACCATAGCTCTCCGTTAGATTAAAAAATTATAAACTTTTAATTTTTTTATTATTCAAAAGACTTTTTTTTTTTGCTTTTTGGGTCACACCTGGCGATGCACATGGGTTACTCCTGGCTCTGCACTCAGGAATCACCCCTGGCGGTGCTCAGGGGACCATATGGGATGCTGGGAATCGAACCCAGGTCCACCGCGTGCAAGGCAAACACCCTACCCGCTGTGCTATTGCTCCAGCCCCCAATTATTCAAAAAACTTTAAAAAAAATTGGGGCTGGAGTGATAGCACAGCGGGTAGGGCGCTTGCCTTGCAGGCGGCCAACCTGGGTTCGATTCCCAGCATCCCATATGGTCCCTTGAGCTCTACCAGGAGTAATTTCTGAATGCATGAGCCAGGAGTGACCCCTGTGCATTGCCAGGTGTGACCCAAAAAGAAAAAAAAAACTTAAAAAATCAATTAAGGGTCTGTGATTCACAATACTGTTAATGATGATATTCCACAAACATAATTTCAACACTACACTTTACTCTGACCTAAACAAAATTCCATTAGAAGTTTTTACAGGGCAGTTTGAAGTTTCCATTTTAAAAAACTACACTTAAAACTCAAGGCAAGGGGCTAGAGCGATAGCACAGCGGGTAGGGCATCTGCTTTGCACGCGGCCGACCCGGGTTCAATTTCCAGCATCCCATATGGTCCCCTGAACACCACCAGGGGTAATTCCTGAATGCAGAACCAGGAGTGACCCCTGTGCATCGCCAGGTGTGACCCAAAAAAGAAAAAAAAACTCAAGGCAAATGTACACGGGTGGAGGGATGGGTGTTGGAATACTGTATGACTGAAATCCAGTCATGAACAGCTTTGTAAGGTCTATCTCTCAGTGATTCAAAAAAAAAAGTTAAAAAATAAAAAACAAACAACCTCGAGGCAGTATTGATTTTTCCCTCTCTTCCTAAAAAGGCAACCTCCTATTCCTCCCTGGCTTTTGCTTTGTTCCTGAGCTTTGGTGATTTTTTGTTGTTGTTGTTTTGGGGGTCATACCCAGTGGTCCTCAGGGATTACTCCTGGCTCTGAATTTAGTCACTCCTGGCAGGCTCAGGTGAGATAAGGTGCAAGTGATTGAACAGGATCAGCTGCGTGTAAAGCAAATTCCCTACTAGCTCTACTATTTTTGTAGCCTATTTCTGAGCTTTAAGAAGATGAAGATAAGATTTGAAGTACAATATACAACCACTTCTTTCTGTATATAGTTTTTGGTGATTCCTAAGTGACTTCCAGAGGTCGCTCCTGGGAATTCTAAATACTCCGGAGTTGGTTGTGTCTATGGTTTCACCTAAAACAAATCTAGTTGCAGATCAGGCTAAACTGAAAAGTAAGTAGACACCGTTATGGACTGTGTGGCTCAGAGGCATACACTGTTTATGTTCTGTGCCCACGTTTGTCTGGAATTGGGCCATGGGTGACAGTTTGGCCTTTCCATGACTATTCCTATTGACACACATCTTCATTCCCAGTTGTGACATTGTTCTTATTTGATAGATCCCTCCAACAGTCATTAACGTGTTTCACAGCAGAGTTGGGTATCTCTCAAGTCTGTTTGTCTCCAAGGTTATGGCTGCAACTTTCCTCCTCCATTAGTTCCAACACTTGACTTATTTTTAGTGTGTCCACCTTACATAAAGACAGAAACCAAGTTTCCCCAGATGTAAACTGCTTCAGATTAGCTTGACTTAGAAGCCAGAACTCAGAAGATGAACTCTATAGTCTTGTTTGACTTGGGTCCGTGATTTCAAACAAACTCTGTTTAAAAAACATTATCTTTCCAATAATTTAAAGAGATAGTATTAAATCCGAGCCTGCTTGGATCGGGACTGGGCCTCCTCCACCCAGATCCCCAGTTTTCTGGTAGTTTGGCAGTCACACCCACAAACTCCCCCCAGCGTCATATAATCTTATCGATAGCCAAGATCCAGAGACTATAAAACAGAGCTCCCAGAAGAAAGCAACACAATTTTTCCTGGAGCATGTGGCCACATTAAAACGTCTGTATTTTAATTTAATTTAATTTAATTTAATTTAATTTAATTTAATTATTTTTTCTCTGCATGGCAGAGCCTGGAAAGTTACCTGTGATGTATTTGATATGCCAAAAACAGTAACAACAACGTGCTCTTTATGTTCCTGGAAAGAGCAGATGCCATTGGGCTACACTAGCATGTGACGGGGACAAATGAAGACATTACTGGCACCCGCTCAAGCTACTCGAACAACAGGATGACAGTAATACAGTATTAAATGATAACAATATTTTTTGAAACCAAGTCAATGTGTTGAATGGATACTTAAAAATATATATGATAACATTTCCTTAATTTTAGTGGATCATTTTTTAAATTTAAATTTAAATTTTAAATTTTTGCTAAGACATTATAATTGATTATTTATAGTTAAGTTTTAGTCATACTGTGCTCCATTACCAGTCCCACTACCTGTGTCCACTTCCCTGAAGCAGTGTCCACAGATTCCTCTACTTCCCAGTCTGCCTCTTTGACATTTAAAAATTTCATTGTTGTTGTTTGAACCTCACTGATAACACCAATATACCTGAGACTCTTGACCTCTGACCCCCATTACTTTCCATCTACCTCTTCTTCCCACCTTGATTTCTCTAATAGAAGAATCCTTCTCTATTCTCCCTATATACTGGGGTGAAGTGTGACCTGGGTATCCTCCGTTTACATTTCATTCCCTAGTTCAGTTATTCTGTATACCACAGGTAAGTGAAATCATCCTGTGTTTGTACTTTTCACTTATTTCACTTAACATGATCTCTTTTAGTTACATCCAGGTTGCAGTGAATTGCATGATTTCATCTTTCCTTGCAGCTGCATATTATTCCATTGTGTATATATGTACCAGACAAATGGTACATAATGAATTATAATTCACTCATTTATCCTTGGACACCTAGGTTAATTTCATATCTTAGTGGCTGCATTTAGTATTGCAATGAACAATGGTGTGCATATCTCCTTTTGAATCAATGTCTTTATGTCTTGGGAGTATAGATTGCTGAATGGAATTACTAAGTCATATGGCAGCTTAGTTTGTAGTTTACTCAGTGGAATTGCTAAATCATATGGCAGTTTAATTTTCAGTTTACTGAGAAACCTCTATGCTGTTTTCGACAGGGATTGAACCAGATAGCATTCCCACTAGTAGTTTATAAGAGTTCCTTTTTTCACCACATATTCTCCAACACAGATTGTTCCCAGTATTTTTGGTATATGCCATTCTTACTAGTATGAGATGATATCTCATTGTCATCTTGATTTGGGCTTTTCTAACAAAAAGTGATGATAAGTATTTTTTCCTGTACCCATTGGCTATCCACCAGTCTTCCTCAGAGTAGTGTTTGTTCATTACCTCTTCCCATTATTTTGTTTTTTGGGGGGAATCACACCCAGCAATTCTCAAGGCTTACTCCTGGCTCTGCACTCAGGAGTTACCCCTGGAGGGCTTGGGGAAACAAATGGGATGCTTGGGATTAAGCCCAGGTGGTCAGGTGCAAGGCAAATGTCCTACCAACTATACTATCTCTCCAGCCCTTCTCCCCATTTTTTAAAAATAGTGTTTTTGGATATTTTTGGCTGTTCTTAGAGAGTACTTTATAAATCCTGGATATTAAGCATTTAACTTATATGTTTATCTTACATGTTGAAAACAATATTCTGCATTCACTTAGCTGTTTTAGTCTGTGTTTCTCTTTCCATACAGAAATTTTTTAATTTGATGTGGTCATACTTGTTTATTTTTGATTTTTTGTTCCTTTTTACCAATGTTATCATTATCATTGAAGACTGCTTTGAAGTCTAAACCCTAGAGAATTCTTTCTATATTTTCCTCACTGCACTTTATAGTTTCTTATCAGATTTGAAGATTTTCTATACACATTGAATTAATTGACTTTTGTGTAAGGTGTGAGATATGGATCCAGTTATATTATTTATTTTTTACATGGTTATCCAATTTTCTCAGCATCATTTGTTAAAGAGGCTATCTTTTTGGGGGGTGGGTGGGGAGTCACACCTCTCAATTCTCAAAGATTACTCCTGATTCTGTATTTAGGAATTACTTCTGGTGGTGCTTGGGGAACCATATGGGACTCTGGGGACTGAACCTGGGTTGGCTGCATGGAAGGCAAATGCCTTCCCTGCTGTTCCTTCGGCCTTGGTCCCGAAGGAACTATATATTTTATGTTCTCAGTTCCTTTGTTGAAAATTAGCTCTTCAGATTCTGACCCATTGGACAGAGAGCCTGTCCTTATTTCAGTACCATGTCGTTTTGATCACTATAACTTTACAGTCAGTTCCAAGTTAGTTAATATGATACTGAAGTCTGTGGCCCCCACCGCTGGCTTATATGAGGCAGAAAAGAGAGATACGGCCTCTGTCTCCTGATACACATCTGTCACCTCAGGACCAGGACTGATAAAATCTGCGATGAGCCCCCATGCAGCATGGGCTAAAGCCCTGCTAGACCCACTAGGTGGCAGTCAAGCCACACCTGGGGCCCACTTGGTGGTGGTCAAGCCACACCTGGGGCCCACTTGGTGGTGGTCAAGCCACACCTGGGGCCCACTTTACCTCTAGGCATGAGAGTGAATCCCCACCACCTGATTTCTTGGGGACCCCTGGACTCAGGTTGGAGCAGGGACTTGCTCTTTGCAGGAAAGGAGAATCAGTCCTAGACCTTATCAGACCTTCCAGATCTTTGTGCTTCTCACAGAAAAGAATTTCAGGAGGAGACGAGCAGTGAAATAAAACAGATTTTACTTTATTTGCATTTGGAGACTTTTGAGGAAGGGAAGGTGGGAGAGAAAATGGAGAGAGAATTAACATGCTCAAGAGAGAATGCAGGATTCTCAGAGATGGGGAGAGCCCCAGTACACATCTCAAGAGGGGAGATGCAGGTGACACATGTGCTAGGGTGCATATGTGGACCTTTCCTTTGTTGAAGGTGGCTCTTACAGGTTTTTTCCCAAGCTGCTGCACATTGGGCTTCTACCTAGATAAGAGTCCATTGTTAGAGTAGTTGTGAAGGGGGTAAAGTAGGAGTGTTTGACAGTCTTCTTTGTTTTTTATTCATTTATTTATTTTTTTAATTTTTAAATTTTTTATTGAATCACCATGTGGAAAGTTACAAAGCTTTCAGGCTTAAGTCTCAGTTACAGAATACTCAAACACCCATCCCTTCACCAGTGCGACAGTCTTCTTTGAAATTTCTTTCCTGACCTTTGTTCCTGCTAGAGCTTCTGTGTGTGTGTGGTGGGGGAGGGGGAACAGGAAGACCGTCAATTGAGGGAGTTGTCTAGCCTTATCTGGGTCTGATGAGACCAGGTGTAGTCTTATCAGGCCTTAGTTCCTGTTTCCCCAAGGTGGGCTTTTTGCATCCTCAGGGCAATTGTTTATTACTTCCCAGGAATTCTATTGCCTGGGGCCCATTTCTATCTACTTGCTTACATTAACACCGCCCAATTTCTTTTTTTTTTTAAATATATTTATTTTTAATTAGTGAACCACCGTGAGGGTACAGTTACAGATTTATACACTTTTGTGCTTATACTTCCCTCATACAAAGTTCGGAAACCCATCCCTTCACCAGTGCCCATTCTCCACCACCAGTAAACCCAGCATCCCTCCCATCCTCCCCAATCCCATCTCCCCCCACCCCACCCTGCCACTATGGCAGGGCATTCCCTTCTGTTCTCTCTCTCTAATTAGCTGTTGAGGTTTGCAATAAAGGTGTTGAGTGGCCACTGTGCTCAGTCTCCAGCCCTCATTCAGCCCACAACTCCCTTCCCCCACATGGCCTTTGACTACATTATAGTTGGTGATCCCTTCTCTGAGTTGCCCTTTCCCCAGAATGTGAGGTCAGCCTCCAAGCCATGGAGTCAACCTCCTGGTACTTATTTCTACAATTCTTGAACACCGCCCAATTTCTTATTTTAAAGTATGGTTTTGGCTATTTGTGGTCTCTTCTGATTCCATCACTGTCACTGTCACTGTCATCCCATTGTTCATTGATTTGCTTGAGTGGGCACCAGTAATGTTTCCACTGTGAGACTTGTTACTGTTTTTGGCTTATCAAATATACCACAGGTAACTTGCCAGGCTCTGCCGTGCGGGTGGATACTCTTGGTAGCTTGCCAGGCTCTCTGAGAAAGACAGAGGAATCAAACCCGGGTCAACTGCATGCAAGGCTCCAGTTCATACAAGCTTTATTTGTATTTTTCTATGTACTTGAATGCTGTCTGAATTTGAATGCAGATTGCATTGAATCTATATAAAACCCATATTTGATAGGGTTCAAATTTGGTGTGAACCATGGTAACACCTCTAAGGGCGATTGGAGGCTGCCCTAAAAGCCTCCATCCCTCTCAGAGAGCCCAGCAAACTACCCAGAGTATCCCGAGCCTAACAAGCTACCCATTGCGTATTCGATATGCCAACAACAGTAACAACAATTGGCTCATTCATCTGTCACCAAAAGAGCCCCCAATATGGCAGTGTTAAGAAAGATGAGCAAGGAGAGGATGTAAAAATCTCAGGGATAAACTAGACTGCCAAACGAAGAAAGACTAAAATGATTGTCTGTATTTTCAACGCACGGACACTGGCATCAGAAACATCCATCGAGGACCTGATGGTGCAAGCGCAGAAGATCAAGTACGACATCATTGGTCTGACCGAAATGAGGAGACATCAATCACATCACGCCATTTTCGACACTGGAGAATAATTGTTCCTCGGAACATGCGACAACAGAGGTATTGGTTGTGTTGGTTTCCTTGTCAACACAAACTTGGCCATGAGCATTGATTCATTTGAATGCCTTAACAACCCGAATTGGACGATTACACTTGAACAGATGTGGCTCACTGCCTGCAGTTTCTATCTTCATCGTCTAAGCACCAACTTCCAACTACAATGAAGAAGAAATTGAGAGGTTCTACATGGAACTGTAGAAGTTCTATAAAGAAGACCACACCTTCTACAAGATCATTGTTGGTGATTTTAATGCCAAGATAGGTCCCAGAAGGTCACCCGAAGAACTCCACATTGGGACACATGGCCTAGAATGGAACGATCAGGGTGAGAGACTGTCTGAATTCATCATGTCGACCAAGACCATCCATGGTAACTCACAGTTCCAGAAGGCCGAATCTAAACACTGGACATGGGAGTCTCCCGGTGGACAGTTCCACAATGAAATTGATCGCATCATATTCAATTGAAGGTTTTGCCTGACCAATGTCGCTGCTGTCCCAAAATTCCAAACGGGATCGGGCCACCATCTCCTTCTTACGAAATTCTACTTCACAGGCGGGGAGAAAAGTCTGCAAAATTTAAGTCTAAGAAGGCAACTCCCAGAATGACCACCAACTGGGAGCTCTTTGGCACTACTGCAGCAACGTGGGAAGATATCATCCTTGACAACATTGACGAGGAATACGATCAACTGGTTCAGTACCTCCATGTCTGTGCAAAGAATGAGAGTGAGAAAGCCACAAACAGACGCCTGTCTTTGGAAACTCTCGAGCTCATTCGTCAATGTGGTTTGGCGCGAGCCTCAGGCAACCACAAACTAATGTCCGAGCTCACAAAGCTGTGCAGAGATGCGATAAAGGAAGACCTCAAAGAGAGAAGAGCAGCAGTGTTAGCCAGTGTAGCAGAAGCTGGGAAAAGTATTCACAATGCTTGCCTGTCCTTTGCCAACTACAAGACCAAGATGACTGCCCTCCGATGTCCTGATGGATCTACCACATCTTCCAGAAAGGCAATGGAGAGGATTATTTATGACTTCTACTCGGATCTCTTTGACAGCCATGTCCACCTGCCCACATACCAAATTCTGCAGGATGGATATGTTGTTCCCAACGTTCTCCCTTCTGAAATCTGACACGCCATTTCGTTGGTAAAGACGTGAACAGCACCTGGTCTGGACAAGGTCAGACCCGAACACCTGAAGAATCCGCAGCCAATACTCATCAATACATTGGCTCAACTCTTTACACCCTACCTGTCTGAATGTAAGGTTCCATCTCAGTGGAAAACCAGTAGGACCGTTCTGTTGTACAAGAAGGGAGACATCCAGGACATCGGCAGCTATCGCCCAATCTGCCTCTTGTCTGTCATCTACAAGTTGTTCACTCGTGTCATCCTGAATAGAATAGGCAGAACACTAGATGAAGGACAACCATGCGAGTAAGCCGGGTTCCAAAGGGGATTCAGCATGATAGACCATATCCACACAGTGACCAGACTCATTGAAGTTTCATGAGAGTTCAAGATGCCACTCTGTTCATCGACTTAAAGAAGGCCTTCGATTCTGTTGAGACTGAGGCGATCATCAAAGCCCTGGCCAAACAGGGTGTTCAAATTCAGTATATCAAAATTCTCCTCGAACTGTATTGTGGATTCACCACCAGGATCTCACCATTCTACAAGGAAATGATCATTGATGTAAAGAGACGGGTGTGGCAGAGTGATACCATTTCACCAAAACTCTGAAGTGCCGCCCTCGAGAACATCATGCAACGACTGGAATGGGAAGGAATGGGAGTGAAGATAGATGGTCAGCAACTACACCACCTTTGCTTCGCTGATAACATCGTTCTCATAACATCAGATATTAACCAAGCGGCACAAATACTGGTCGACTTCGACCACGAGTGTGGAAAGGTCGGATTGCAGCTGAATCTCAACAAGATGATGTTCATGAAAAACGAACTGGTCCCTGAAGCTCCATTTGCTCTCAATGGAACGAACATCTCCAAATGCAGCAGCTATGTGTACCTGGGTTGAGAAATCAACATGAGGAACAACTTGGTGCCAGAGGAAGAGAGCAGTGTGGAATGCCTTCAAGAGCATTTAAGAAGTGGTTAAGAAAACGAAGAAACTCCAACTCCCGGCACATCTTCTTGATTCCACCATGCTTCCTGCACTAACATATGCCTCAGAGACCTGGGCCCTATGCAAACAGGATAAGAATGCTATTAGGGTATCCCAAAGAGGAATCGAAAGAGCTATGCTGGGAACATCATGTCTCACTCAAGTGAGAGAAGGAATCCGGAGTTCTGACCTCCATCGATGGTCAAAAATCAGGGATGCTGTCTCATTTGCCAAGGCATCAAAAATCAGATGGGCCGGTCATGTAATGCAATTTAGAGATGACCGTTGGACTAGAGCTGTTATCGACTGGATTCCAAGGGACATCAGAAGACCAAGGGACATCGTGGCCACCCACCAACTAGATGGTCAGATTTCTTCATCAAATCCCTGAATGAAAGATTTGAGGCTCTTCCTGTTCCTGGAGCAAGCAGATATCATTGGGCTGCACTAGCTCGAGACAGGGATAAATGGAGATGTTACTGGCGCCCGCTCGAGCAAATGGAAGATCAACGGGACTACAAGTGATACAAGTGATATGTTGTTGGGTTTGGTTAGCTCAGATTTTATTTAGAATTTTTGAATTGATGTTTAGCAAAGAGATTGGTCCAAAATATTGTTTTCTAGAAATGTCTCTGTCTGCGTTGGTTATTAGTGTAACGTTAGATTTAGTGTAATGTTAGATTTGTAGAAAGTATTAGGAAGGATTCCTATTTTTCCTCAATTCTTTGAAAAATGTAAGGAGTAAAGAGAGTAAGTTCTCTCTGAAAGTTTAAGAAAATTCAACAGTGAATCCATCTGAACTAGAGAGATGTTTTTTCCTTGGGGGAGTCTCAATCACTGTTTTGATTTCACTTGTGATTGGCCTGTTCCAGCTTCCTACTTTCTCCTCATTCAGTTTTTGAAGATTGGATAATTCTAAGAATCAGTCAATTTCTTCTAGGATCTCTAGCTTAAGAGCATAAAGTTGTTCAGAATAATCTCACATTGTATTTTGAATTTCTGAGAGATCTGTTGTAATTTTGCCCCTTTAAACTCTGATCTGACTTATTTGAACATTTTCTCTTTTATTTCCTTGTGAATCTAGTTATTAAGGTTTATCTATCTTATTTATTCTTTCAAAGAAAAGTTCCTGGTTTCAATGATTCCTTTTTATTTTAATAATTTCTTTTTTTATTACCATAAATTTCAGTTACAAATATATTCATCGCTAAGTTTCAGATATTCAAAGATATTTATTATTCATTCATAACATTTGAGCGGGCATCAGAAACATCCCTCATTGAGAGACTTATTGTTACTGTTTTTGGCATATCCAATATATTTACATATTCATTACTAATTTCCAACACCAAATCCTTTCACAAATGTTCAATTTTCACCACCAATACCTCCATTTCCCTGCCATCACCCAGGTGATAGTTGAAGAGTATCACTAGAGGAGGGAATTAACCCCTCAACTTTTTTCTGAGTGTTCCCTTCCCTAGTTTATTTCCCACCCTCACCCCATCACCTCCAATCTAGTGGCAAGCTTCCTACTGAAGAACTGTTCTCCTGCTCTTTGTTTTTATTGCCTTTGGGACTTTGTTATTCCCTTACAAAGTTTCTTCATATACCAGATATGAGAGAGATCATTCGATATCTGTCCCTCTCCCTCTGGCTAACTTCATGCAATATGATATTCTCCAGATTCATCCATGTATCAGCAAATTACATGACTGTCTTTTCTTACTGTTGAGTAGTATTCCATTGTATATATGGACTATAGTTTCTTTATCCAGTTATTTGTTCTTGTGTACTTAGATTGCTTCCAGATTTTGGAAAATGCAAATTAAAATGAGGTTTAAGTAAAACAAACAAAATAAATAAAATAAAACAAAATAAACAAAATTGAACAAGATAAAGAAACCCCTTATACCAGACAGATTGGCACTCATCAAAAAGAACAAAAACAACCAATGTTAGCTTGGATGTGGGGGGAAAAGAGACTCTCATTCACTGTTGGTAGAAATATCAACTGACCCAGACTTTTTGAGAGTCAATATGGTCATTAATTTTCCATAAGACCCACCAATCCCACTGCTCAGAATCTACTCCAAGGGTCCAAAGGCACAATCCAGAAACGACATCTGTACTCCTGTGTTCATTGAAGCACTATTCACAATAGCCATAACCTGAAAAGGACTCATTGATTCCTCATCTCACTTTTTTTTAGTTTCTATGCTATTTATTTCTGCTCTAGCTTTTATATTTTCCTCATTATACTATTTTTGTGTTCTTTTAATATTCCTTCATATTTTTATATATGTGTCTTGGTTATTTAAGGCATTTTCTTCTTTTTTAATACAGGCCTGTATTCCTCTGACTTCCCTTTTAGTACAGCTATTGCTCATCCATAAATTCTGAATGATTGTACGTTCATTTTCATTGGATCAAGGAATATTTTTTATTTTTTCTTGATTTCCTCATTGACACAGTTGTTGTTTAGCAGTGGTTTGTTTAGTTTCCAAGCCTTGAACATTTTCCCCATATTCCTTATGTGATTAATTTCTACTTTTATGACACTGAGATTTGAGCGTATACTTTGTATCACTGTATCACTGTATCACTATCATCCTGTTGTTCATTGATTTGCTCGAGCGGGCACCAGTAACGTCTCCATTAGCCTGTGTCTCATGCTAGTGTAGCCCGATGACGTATTGGGGGCTCTTTCAGGGTCAGGGGAATGAGGACCGTCATTATTACTGTTTTTGGCATATGGAGTATGCCATGGTAGCTTGCCAGGCTCTTCCATGTGGGCGGGATGCTCTTGGTAGCTTGCCGGGCTCTCAGAGAGGGATGGAGGCTTTTGGGACAGCCTCTAATTGCCTTTGCCTTTACAGGTGTTCCTAGTCAGGAATATATATATATATATATATATATATATATATATATATATATATATTTCCCTCTATGATTTGTTGCCTACTGTCTGAATCCCATCATCAAATATGTGATAATTATGTAAAATGAGTAGGGAGTGTCTTATGGATGTGTTGTTCGGCCACAAAAATGGCCGCATGGTCCAGGAATATGTTGTATTTATATCTCATGAAATTAGTCACTATACTTTGACAGAATGTTAACATGACATATTACAGAATCAATTACAAAGTCCCAAGGAAGAAATGTCCCACCATGTCGCTTCATCTCACTATCACAATAAAGGCCTATTATGGATGTAAAGACTTATTCATGTAGGTATAAGAAGTAGGTGAGGCCAAAAAAAAACAAAAACAAAAAAAGAAAAACCCTGGCAAAACTAGAGGCAAAACATTTAATTCTTGTAATAAATTTTAAGTTACTTAATTTTTTCTGTTGTGTAAATTTTGTTTACTTAAAACCGTGTACAGTAATAGACATTAATCCACCGAGATTTTATATTAGCAAACGTTTCTGTTGATTCAGAACTCCCTAAATTATCCAGACAAAACTTAGTATGTTAAGCTATACTGATGATATAAAAATAAGCACAAATAAAAACAAAAAGTCTTCTCTCCTTCACATGAACTTAGATTGGTAAAGCATCTTTATTATCAATTCTGAGTGAACCAGGATGGTCTCTTTTGATCTCTTTGATGATCCTCTTGCCCGTATCTTGTGCAGTCAGTGTCTCTCCTGCATACCCTCCCTCGCACAGCCTTGAGAGGACCCCCCTCTTGCTTTCCGATCTGTTTCCTGATTTCTTCAGTCTCCTTGGACACCTTTTCATAGCAAAAGCCCCAGAGGACATGTTTATGTTTCAGGTGACCACATTCAGGACAAATGTCTATATTGTTCTTAATCTTAATAAGCCTCTGAGGGTTTCTTCTTCTACACGTGTTCATTTCAATGCTGCGGCTATTTTTGGGAGCTGCCATCCAAAAGATACTATCCAAAAGGCTGAAAATCTCAATTCCATTGGTATCATTTGCTGGTTCTGTAAATATAGCTGGATTTTGGACTTCTATAACTGGCTCACATGGTGGGCCAGGCTGAAATCTAGGCAGCAGGTGTTGCCAACAGCTCCACAGCAGTGCCCAGGTGGCCGGCCACATCAGCGTCCCCAGCACCAGCAGGGCCGGTGCCATCATACTTTGTATGATTTCTATATTTGTAAATTTGTGTGTGTTTGAATTATGTCCTAGCATGTGATATCTTGGAGAACATTCCAGGTGCACTAGAGAAAATGTGTAATTGGCTTTTGGGGGTTCATAGTCTGGCTCAATAATCGCAGTTCTTCTAGATGCTCATTTAGGACTCTTGATGTTCCACCTGTTGATTTGTTCAGTAGTGACTGTGGACTGTTGAAGCTTCCACTACTATTGTGTTTCTATTAATGTGTTTCTTTAGATTTGTGAACAGAAACTTCATAAACTTTGCTAAACCTTCATTTGGTGCATAAATGTTGATCAGCGTTAGTACTTGATCTATTGTTCAATTAACTAATACTACTGTCCATTACTGTCTCTAATTCCTTTCTTTTTTTTTAATTTTTTTATTTTTTTTTTGGGGGGGGTCACACCTGGCAATGCACAGGGGTCATTCCTGGCTCTGCACTCAGGAATTATCCCTGGCGGTGCTCAGGGGACCATATGGGATGCTGGGATTCGAACTCGGGTCGGCCGCGTGCAAGGCAAACGCCCTACCCGCTGTGCTATCACTCCAGCCCCTCTAATTCCTTTCTTTATGGTGATGTCCTTTAGTCTGATGTAAACTTTTTTTTGTCTCCCGTTGGCATGTATGATTGTTTTCCATTCTTTCGGTCTGAGTCTATATGAGCCTTATTTATCCTGTGAGTTTAGGTGTGTTTCATGCAAGCAGCAAATAGATTTTCTTTCCTGACCCATCCAACTACTTTATGCCTTATTATAGGAGAATTCAGTTCATTGACATTAAGAGAGATTATTAATATAAAAGACTGTGTCCCTATGTGTGTGATCAAGTTGTTTTTGCAAGTGTTGATCTGCTTTTTATAGGTGGCTTTTCAGTAATTCTTGCAGAATTTGTTTAGTTGTTGCAAATGTTGCCAGCTCTTTCATGTGCGAGATTTTAAAAAATTGAATCACTGTGAGAGACACAAAGCTGTCCACAATTAGGTTTCAGTCATACACTGTTCCAACACCCATCCCTCCACAGAATACATTTCCCAGGACCAGTGTCCACAGTTTCCCTCCCATCTCCCCCCACCTCCCCCCACCCCCAGCCTGCCTCTACGGCAGGCACTTTTCTTTTCTCTCTCTCTGAGAAGATACATTTTTTTTATCCTTCCTTCAAACCTGAATGAAACTTTGCTGGGTACTGAACTCTAGACACGAAATTTTTTCATTCAGTACTTTGAATATGTTATTCAACTCTTTTCTGATTCATGTGACATTATATGGGAGGATTGTAGTAAGTCTTATTTACTATATATTTGAGATATTTCTTCTCTCTTGATACTTTGAGCAGTCCATCTTTGTCTTTGTTTCTTACCACCATTTAGATTACTATGTGTCTTGGTGTTGCTTTGCTTGAGTCTATTTTGTTGGGTACTCTTTGGGCTTCTGAATCATGCAAACGCCTCTCTTCAGAAACTGGGGAAATTCTTTTTTCTTTCCTTTCCTTTCCTTTCCTTTCCTTTCCTTTCCTTTCCTTTCCTTTCCTTTCCTTTCCTTTCCTTTCCTTTCCTTTCCTTTCCTTTCCTTTCCTTTCCTTTCCTTTCCTTTCCTTTCCTTTCCTTTCCTTTCCTTTCCTTTCCTTTCCTTTCCTTTCCTTTCCTTTCCTTTCCTTTCCTTTTCTTTTCTCCTCTCTTTTCTTCTCTTTCCTTTTCTTTTCTTTCTTCATTATTATTGATATTTTAAACTTTGCCCTCAAGGTTGCTGATCCTGTTCTCCACATGCAGTTTTCTGTTGCTTTAGCTTGCTATTGTATTCCTTCATTCCTTTGATTCCATTTGTTTGAAATCCTTAACACCCAGGATCAATTCTTCTATGAGCTTTTTGTTGGATTTTGTGAGTTCTTTATAGATCTTGGATAACAGCCCTTTATCTGATATATTGTGTGCAAATATTTTCTTCCATTTAGTAGGGTGTCTCTTTATTATAGCTTGGAATTCTTTTGTTCAGTGGAAGTTTTTAAATTTAATGTAGTCATACATGTATATTTTTTGTTGTTGTTTATTTTGCCACTGTAGTCATCTCACTGAAAATTCCAGTGGTCAATATCCTGGAGAATCCTGTCAATGTTTTCTTCAGTGTATTTTATGGATTCTGGTCTAATGGCAATATATTTAATCCACACTGTGTTTACTTTTGTGAATGGTGTGAGGTGTAGGATAACATTGGTTCATCCTTCACCCTTCCTCTCTTGCCATGGGGACCTTAGGTTTATTGAGTTACACCCATCACAGTGCTCCTGAGGCACTGCCATTCTTTTGTGTTTATTTTTGACTTCTCCTTTGTGCTCTGCTTCACCAATCTGTTAATCACCAATATCCTCAAATCAGGCCCTTGTAAGATCAGATCCTTCTAAGGACTCTGGATTTTGTATTTGTAAGTGAAATGTTGCTTTTCTCTTTCCCTTATGTCCTTTGCATAGTTTACTTTAGAGCAATGTCCTTTCTGTATAGACTCAGGAAGACAGTTTTTCCATGCTTTTGTAACTTGGGAGTTAATTGACTCTGTATAATATTTAGTCCTGGGCATCTGTCATATTTATTCAACTTAAGCCTCAGTTGCCCTTAGTTCTTACACCCCAAAAGGAGGGTCCCAACGAAGGGATTGGATGGGCCCCAGTGAGCTACCCTGGCATGAAAAAGGGACAGGTCAAGCTCCATAAAACGTATAAGTTTAGAGCACAGTTGTGGACAAATTCTGTCATGACCCAAAGAAAAGGACCCCCCTGGGTTCAGTAAGGACTAATCTGGCCTGAGCACTGCAGTCTGGGATCTATAGTGAAATGTCCCCAGTAGATGTCCCCTATAAGCTTAATATAGCTCTTACTGTGGCCATACAAAATGAGTAGAAAGATTATTAAGAAATAAATTCAAGATGACCATTTAAATAAATATGGACTAAGGAAAGTAAAACTATGCCTTTACATAAAATTCTACCCTGGAGCAGATCTCTTGTCAGGATGAAATCTTTGTCCTCGAAGAGCTTCCCTGGAAGGAAGGACTTCACATATGTTGATTGTGCTATTTGACCTATGTTCTCTCTTTCATGAGTCTGCTGGTGGCAGCAGCCCGCTGGGATGAGGAAGTGACTCATGGCCATGGAACACACAAGGCAAGCGCCCACACACTTTTGTGAACTCATACAGTGAGATATGATTCTAATTTCACTTTTCTACATGTTGATATCCAGTTTTCCCAACACCATTTATTGTAGAGATTTTATTTGCTCCACTTAGCTCCATTTTCCATAGATTATCTCTTAGTTAATCTGGGCATTTAATTCTGGACTTTCAGTTCTGTTCGTTTGGTCTGCAGGTTTATCCTTACTCAAACACCATGTACTTCTGATTATTATAGCTTTATGGTAAGGGTTAAAATTGGGAAATGTAATTCCTGAATCTCCCTTTCTTTTGGTTTAGGATTAATTAGGCTATTTAGGGAATTTTATGGTTCCATACAAATTCTACTAGAATTAGTTTTATATCTTTGAAAAAAAAGTCCTTGAAATTTTATGTTTTCTTTTTGGGTCACACCAGATGATGGACAGGGGTTACTCCTGGCTTTTCACTCAGGAATCACTCTGGTGGCGGTCAGGGTACTATATGGGATGCTGGGAATCGAACCTGGGTTGGACGCATGCAAGGCAAATACTCTGCTCGCTGAACTATCGTTCCAGCCACTGGGTATGCATTATTTATTTATTTTATTTTATTTTAATTTAAAAAAATTTTAAAAATTAAAAAAAATTTATTACTAAATCACCGTGGGGTACAGTTACAAACTTATGAACTTTCATGTTTGCATTTCAGTCATACAGTGATCATTTACATCCCTCCACCAGTGCCCATTCTCCTCCACCAATGTTCCCAGTATCCCTCCCACCACCCCCACACCAACCCCCACCACCTCACCCTGCCTCTGCGGCAGGGCATTCCCTTTTGTTCTCTCTCCTGTTAGATATTATATTTTGCAATACAGGTACTGAGTGGCCATCATGTTTGGTCCATAGTCTACTTTCAGCACGCAGCTTTCAACCCAAATGGGTCCTCCCAACATTGTCTACTGGGGGGAAGCATTTTTTTAAGGGATAGTCTTTTAAATTTCTTTTGTTTCTAGTTCATTATTTGTGTAATAAATACCAGCGATTTTTGCGTATTAATTTTGTAACTTTCTCCTTTATTTCTTTGTTTAGAAGAGTTTTTTGGTGGAGTCTTCAGGATTTTAGATGTACAATAACATGTCACCTTTAAGTAGTAATAGTTTGATTGTTTCTTTTCCAATTTGAATACCTTTGATGCTTTTTCTTGTTTGATTGCTGTGGAAGGGACTATTAAAACTATGTTAAACAAGAGTGGTGACAGTACATATCTTTGCTGTGTACAAAGTCACTTTGTCTGAAGTCAGGAGAAAAGCTTTCAGTTTTTCATCATGATGATACCGCTGTGTTGTAGATGGCTGTTAATCTACTTTTTACATATTTTATATTAAGCAATGTGGTTTAAAAACCTTATTGGTATGATTTCATGCATAAAGATTCCAGCACCATACCCTCCACAGAGTGTCCACCTCTTCTACCATCATCCCCAATCTTTAATTTCCCCCAATGGTGAGCTTCCTATTGGAAACCAGTTTTTAATTTCAGTTGTGCATCTATTTTCTCCTACCATGTTTCTTTCTCTCGCACACGAGAGGGATTATTCTGTGTCTGTCCCTCTCCTTCTGGCTGACTTCACCAAGCTTGAGACTCTCCAGATTCTCCCAAGTAGCTGCAAATTACATGACTGCATCTTTTCTCATGGTGTATATGATAATATTCCATTGTGTTATGTGCATAGTTTCTTTATCTAGTCATCTATTTTGTACATTTGGGCTGCTTTCCAGATTTTGGTCATTGTTAAGGATGCTGCAATGAAAACAGAAGAGCAAATGTCTCTTTTTAGCAGAGTTTTTGGGCCCTTGGGATAGATGCCAAAATGTGGAATTGCTGGGTCATACTGGAGTTCAATTCTTAGTTTTTTGAGAAGTGTCCATACAGTTTTCCATAAAGGCTGGACCAGTCAACAGTACCAGCATTTGTGAATGAGGATGTCTTCCCTTCCCCCACATCTACACAACAATGGTTGTTTTTGTCATTCATGCTATGTGCCAATCTCTCAGGAGTAACATGATATGTCATTGTTGTTTTGTGAAATTATTTGATCAGTGATCGCTGAAAAAAATGTGCTTCCAAATTTAACTCGAAGTAAAAGGTGGCAGTCTTAATCTCTGGCAAATACACTGTTGTGGAGGAGTTGGGAGTCTACTTCTAAAATCTCACCTCATGTGTTTGTAGTTTTTACTTCGGTGTTGACAGGTTTTCTCAGAACAGTGATGGGTGTTTGCTTGAGGAAGCCTATTTCAGAGTGGGGACCTCTGAATAAAACACCCATGGAAACCCGAGAGCTTCATAGCTAAGCTGCAGGTGAGCAGTGTGGAATACCCACGCTGATTGCCCACGTGGCTATTGCAGAGAAGGAAAATAGGTCTCATGAGGTGGGATGGCATGAAGAATCACAGCAACCCTTAGGATTTCAAGAAGGTCAGTGTGTACTGTGGTACGGGAAAAACTTGTATGCTTTCTGCAAGGTCAGAAGAAGTATGTTTAGAGCTCAAGGAAGCATTTGTGAGCTTGATGGCTCTGGGCTGGGAAAAGGAAGGGATGATTATAGAGACACCAGAAAATCTATGTTTAGGTCCAGAATTCCAACAAGTCAGAAAGTGGAGTAGATGAGAAGGGCATCTTGGAGCTGGCAACTGGAGGAGCACAGAAAGTCTCTGTCTTGCGTCCCTTTTCTCCTCAGGCTGCGTTGTCAGAACATAGAGCTTTCCTTAGATGCTCAGCCCACGTTGGCCAGTGGGCCTGGAGCAAGTCACTTAGACACTTGATTAGTCTAAGCAGCATCATAAATCATCCCTTGGAAGGTTTGTTGTCCCTCTCTTCTCCGTTCTTTTCCATCCAGGTCCTAGCCCAAGTAGAGGTGGGTTGGGTGGGGGCAGGACGGGTTGGGGGTCGTGGGAGAGATGCTGGGACCATTTGTGGTGGGAAATGGGCACTGGTGGAGGGATGGGCACTCAGCCACTGTGTAACTAAAATGCAAGCACGAAAGTTTGTAAGTCTGTAACTACCTCATGGTGATTCACTAATTAAAAAAAAAGTAACTGGCCACTCAAAGATAGGATTATTTTTCTTCACTTTTAGAACTTTTTAGCTCACTGTTACGTGAAACTAACACTGTGGAAAAATTGTAATGTACAAAAGTACAAGAATAAGTGAGGGGGCCGAAGCCATAGCACAGCGGGTAGGGCGTTTGCCTTGCACGTGGCCGACCTGGGTTCGATCCCCGGCATCCCATATAGTCCCGCAAGCACTGCCAGGAGTAATTCCTGAGTGCAAAGCCAGGAGTAACCCCTGAGCATCACTGGGTGTGACCCAAAAAGCAAAAAAAAAAAAAAGAATAAGTGAAAAATCATATATAACGTATCTATCCACAAATACCAACACTCAAAGTCCAAAAAATCTAAGAAGGATTAGCCTCAGGAAAATTAGTGGAACAGGCTAATTCTCCAAAACACCAGTGGGGAGAAGAGGAACCAGATTCTCAGGCAGGAAAGGATCATAACAGAAGATGAGGATGAAGATAAATTTGCAGATGACATTGACATGCCTGGACAGAACTTTGATTCCAAGAGACGGATCACTGTCCAGAATCTCAGGATTTGAGAAGATATTGCAAAATATTTGCGGAACTTAGATCCAAATTCTGCCTACTGTTTGGGATCTGATCTGTGATCCCAAAACCAGATCAATGAGAGAGAATTCCTGTTCTAATGCAGGAAAGAAACCGGACGAAGTGAGCTATGCAGGTGATAACTTCGTTAGATACACGAGTGACACCCTTTCGATGGCTCAGACACAGTTGTTCGCTTGGGAAGCCTCTGACACATATCAGAAGTGCATCTACAACCTGATCCTATGAAACTCGAACTGTTGTATAAGTCCTTCAAAGTTAAAAAAAGAAGACTTCAAAGAGCAGCAGAAAGCAGGCATCTTAGAGAAGTATGGTGGCCAAGAACACCTGGATGCCCCGCCAGTAGAACTGCTCTTAGCTCAAACCGAAGACTACGTAGAATACTCAGGACATGGGACCATCATCAAAGGGCAGGGATGGACTGCTCCAAGTATAAGGAGGATGTGTAGATCCACAACTACACTCATATTTGGGGATCTTATTGGAAAGATGGTAGATGGGGATACAAGCGTTGTCACTCCTGTTTTCAAGTATTCCTACTGTACTGGGGAGGCTGGGAAGGAGGCTGCTAATTCAGAGGAACATATTCTAAATGATACAGCTGAAGAAGAATCAGTGAAAAAGCCTCAAACCCTTATGGAGATACATCAGGAAAAACTAAAGGAAGAGAAAGAGAAGAAGAAGAAGCATCAAAAGAGTAATTCAAACAGTGATGATGAAGAAAAGAAACATGAAAAACTGAAGAAGGCGCTGAATGCCAAGGAGGCCCGCCCTTTTCTTGTCAAGGAGATCAGCAGCTCAATGAGAGGAAGCGGCCACACAATAGTATCTGCGAAACCCAGAAGCCCACAGAGGAAGAAATGGAGACCTACAGAATGAAATGCCAGGAGACAGTAGAGACTAGAGACTAGTCACAGACATCTCGGCTTCGTGCTGAAGTTGAGAAATGGAAAAAATAAAAAAACCGTGTCTGCTCTTCATGCTGCCTGACTTAAATAATAAAACTTCCAGAGGTTGCATAGTGAATTCATTTCTCTCCACAGAGGAATGGATGGACTGGAGTGAAAGCACAACAGATAGGTGTTTGCCTTGCACTTGGCCAACCTGAGTTTGATTCCTCCGTCCCTCTCGGAGCGCCTGGAAAGCTACCAAGAGTATCCTGCCCTCATGGCAGAGCCTGGCAAGCTACCTGTGTCATATTCGATATGCCAAATATAATAACAACAAGTCTCACAATGGAGACATTACTGGTGCCCGCTCAAGCAAATCGATGAACAATGGGACGACTAAATTTCTTTTGAAAAATTTTGTTTTTTAAACTTATTTAATTAATAAGTTATCAAAACTTATTTAAGTCTTATTTTACTAAGTTTTATTTTATTAAGGAGAGGAAGGGATACGTACATTTTCGAGAGAACACAGGCTTCTCCAGAGTGGAAATAAGCAAACCAAGAAATATAGAGACTTACAAGCAAACAAGACCGTAGGTTTGAAGAGCAAGCAAAATTCTATTTTTAAAAGAAAACTATTAAACTCCAACCATATTACTTGTCTTTAGAACCATTTTTTCCTCTTTATATTTGTATGATAACCTATAAGTCATATTTTTTTTGTGTGGATAGAAAATTTTGAGAGAATAATATTGTTTTCAGTGTGTGACATTTCTGCACCACCACAATAACAAACCTCGGCAGGTGTCCTGTGCAGAATGGCAGACCTGCAGACCAGATGGAAACAGCTGGATTTGCGTTTTAGGAACCATTGAAAAAATATTACTTGAAGATCAACTAGCTTTTCCCGACTCTAACTTTATCTTATACAGAGCTAGTATAACTATTTATATTTTTATATATTATTTAATTTTTTTGAGGGGGAAGGGTTTGAGTCACACCTGGCTGACCTCAGGGCTTATCCCTTGCTCTGCATTTAGAAATAATTCCCGGTAGTTTGGGGATCTAACCCAGATCAGCTGTTTTCAATTCAGCACCCAACTTGCTGTACTATGTCCCAGATCCTATCTTTAAATTTAGACAGATTTATATTAGATATATGTAAGAACTCTACATTTCCCAAGTGCAGCACATAATTTTTTAATAATATTTTACTTATATTAGATAAGAATGTGAGTTACCAAGAAAAATAATACAATTTCTAAAAAAATACATTATACTGATGCTTATTTGGGAAAAATGCAAAAAGCCCAATCTCCCATGCAACAACAAAGTAAAACAACCAAACTAGGGTAAGGGTTGGTGGATGGAATGTTTTTTCATAATTATGTTTCTTAGCATATTTTAGTATATTTTATCATATAAAGCTTCTAAATAAATTAGTAAAACTTTGTTTTTGAGTCTTAGAATAGTATTCCCTCTCATTTCATATACTGAAAAAAAATTTTTGGTTGTTTTTTTAAAAATAATTTTATTGAGATCTTGTAGCTACAGTGCTATTAATAATCGTTTTTCATGCACAAATTCCAACACCACACCCATTACCAATGTCTACCTTTCCTCTCCCAAGAACCCCCAAGACTCTTCCCTCCCAACCTCACTATGGCAACTTGATTGTGTGGATACATTTTTTTCCATTATGTTGTCTTTGGACATTTGTTGCTACCTCTAGATGTATCTTTAAGTGCCATATATGAGAGACATCATATGAGTGATATTACCTATTTCTCCTTGTCCTTCTAACTGACTCTTCTCAGTGGGACATCCTCCAGTTCCATGCAGGTAGAGGCAAATTTTGTGATTTTGTTCTTTCTTAGAGCTGCATACTATCCCTCTGTGTATATATGCATGACACAACTTTTTTTTTTTAATTTATTTATTTTTAATTAGAGAATCACCGTGAGGGTACAGTTACAGATTTATACACTTTTGTGCTTATACTTCCCTCATACAAAGTTTGGGAACCCATCCCTTCACCAGTGCCCATTCTCCACCACCCGTAAACCCAGTGTCCCTCCCACCCTCCCCAATCCCATCTCCCCCCCACCCCACCCTGCCACTGTGGCAAGGCATTTCCTTCTGTTTTCTCTCTCTAATTAGCTGTTGTGGTTTGCAATAAAGGTGTTGAGTGGCCGCTGTGCTCAGTCTCTAGCCCTCATTCAGCCCGCAACTCCCTTCCCCCACATGGCCTTCGACTACAATGTAGTTGGTGATCGCTTCTCTGAGTTGACCTTTCCCCGGAACGTGAGGCCAGCCTCGAAGCCATGGAGTCAACCTCCTGGTACTTATTTCTACAGTTCTTGGGTGTTAGTCTCCCACTCTGTTATTCTATATACCATAGATGAGTGCAATCTTTCTATGTCTGTCTCTCTCTTTCTGACTCATTTCACTCAGCATGAAACTTTTCATGCCCATCCACTTGACTACAAAATTCTTGACCTCCTTTTTTCTAACAGCTGCATAGTATTCCATTGTATAGATGTACCAAAGTTTCCTCAACCAGTCATCCGTTCTGGGGCATTCGGTTTTTTTCCAGATTCTGGCTATTGTAAACAGTGCTGCGATGAACATACATGTGCAGATGTTGTTTCGATTGTACTTTTTTGCCTCTCTGGGATATATTCCCAGCAGTGGTATTGCTGGGCATGACACAACTTTTTGATCCATTCATTGGTAGCATGAAAATTTCTTACGTTTGTAGAATGAAGCATAGATATGTTATATTTATCTTAAAGGCTATCCTGCTCCCTTACCATAAGCATGTCATTTATCACTCACTGATTATTTGTATCCATCTTTATTGCATTTGGCTGTCATTTAAGGACTTGGATAAATTCCTACAAACTTCTGTTGTTTCCTAGATATTTTCTGGATTATATCATTGAAGTCACTGATTTATGCCTTGGCGTTAAGCTGTGTTTTCAATTTTGCCAGTGATGTTCTTAAGATCTGTCACTTCTGAATTGTTTTCTTATTTTCACTTTCATGCTTCCTTGTGCATTATTGACAGTCTATAGTTTCTTCAAGCTCATTAGACATCACCATTATGAAATCTTAAAAACGTTGTCTAAAAGGTTATTGAGTAGTTTGGTGCTGGGAGAGTAATTCAGACTATTCCCTTCAGTCACTGACCGTGGCTCGCTCCGTTATGATTGCTGTGCTCTGTGGGCTGTAGATGAGTTTCTGGTTTTGTGCCTCCTCCTGGTCCTTTTGCATCTGTCCTTGGTTTGGAGTTTTGAGTTTTCAGGGACCACTCCAGCCGTGAGGAGGTACTATCTTTTTAAGTTGTCTGACGCCACCTAGTGTTGGGAGGTTCTATTAGTTACTGTATGTGTCTGCGGCTTTTCGTTTCCAGGATTCCTGCCTTATCTCGATGCTCTTGGCTTGGCTTTGTGCTGTTGGAGAGCTGGAAAGCCAGTGGGTGTGGCTGGGACGCAGCTTCATTGCTCCTCGTAGTACAGGCTAAGGTCCTTTCCCACCAGGCCCAAGTCTATTAAACAGTTATTTTAAGTACTTTGATGGTACCTTATTAGGTGCATAAATGTTTGAGTGTGTTTTTCACGGTGTATATAACCCTGGGGCAACAGCACAGTGGGTAGGATGTTTGCCTTGCATGTGGTTGACTGGGTTCCATTCCTCTGTCCCTCTTGGAGAGTCCGGCAAGCTACTGAGAGTATCCCGCCTGCACGGCAGAGCCTGGCAAGCTACCATGCGTATTCGATATGCCAAAAACAGTAACAAGTCTCACAAAGGAGATATTACTGATGCCCGCTCGAGCAAAAATCGATGACCAATGGGACGACAGTGCAGCGCTATATAACCCTTGGTCAGTAAGAAATGACCATCCCTATCCGTTATACTATTTTTAATGTCAAGTCTCTTGTCTGATATGGATGGCCACCCTGGCCATTTTAAAGGAATTATTTGCTTCAAGGATTTATAGCCGTTGGCTTTGAGCCTCTGTTTGCCCTAACTGTTCAAATGTGTCTCCACTCTATGTCTCTTGACTGGTGAGTTTAGGGCCATTGACATTGAGTGCGATCATTTACATGAAGAAGCTTTTCACTATCTTTCTGAAGTTATGCATATCTGTGAAGTTATATGAAAGAAATATTGGAAATATGAATATGGAAATATTTCATATTGGAAATATGAAATATAGCCCCTCCAATATTTCTTTCAAAGTAGGTTTCAAGACCAACCACAGATCTTTACAACAAATAAATAAAATTATCCTGTGTTTAGATACTGTTTCAATGAAGATGTTTAAAAAATTTGTTTTTCTCAGTTTCTATGAAGCACACATCTCCCTAATACCAAAAGCAAACAAAGACACCACTAAGAAAGAAAATTACAGACCAATATCCCTGATGAATACCGATGCGAAGATCCTCAACAAAATACTGGCAAATAGGATCCAACAACTCATCAAAAAGATCATACATCACGACCAAGTGGGATTCATCCCGGGGATGCAAGGATGGTTTAACATTCGGAAATCAATCAACATAATCCACCATATCAATAAAAGCAAAGATAAAAACCATATGATCATATCAATAGATGCAGAGAAAGCATTTGACAAGATCCAACATCCTTTCATGATGAAAACCCTCGCCAAAATGGGGTTTGGAGGAACTTTCCTCAAGATAGTCGAAGCCATCTATCACAAGCCTACGGCAAGCATTATCCTCAACGGGGAAAAACTAAGTGCCTTTCCTCTAAGATCAGGCACAAGACAAGGATGCCCACTCTCACCACTCCTCTTCAATATAGTACTGGAAGTACTTGCGATAGCTATTAGACAAGAAAAAGAGGTTAAGGGCATCCAGATAGGAAAGGAAGAAATCAAACTCTCACTATTTGCAGACGATATGATACTATATCTAGAGAAGCCTAAAACCTCTACTAAGAAACTCTTAGAAACAATAGACTTATACAGTAAAGTTGCAGGCTGCAAAATCAATACCCAAAAATCCATGGCCTTCATATATGCAAACAATGAGGCAGAGGAAAGGGACATAAAAAAAGCAATCCCATTCACAATCGTGCCCCAGAAAATCAAGTACCTCGGAATCAGCTTAACCAAGGAAGTAAAAGACCTCTACAAAGAAAACTACAAAACGCTACTCCATGAAATCAAAGAGGACATGAGGAAATGGAAACATATACCCTGCTCGTGGATAGGGAGAATCAATGTTGTCAAAATGGCAATACTCCCCAAAGCATTATACAGATTCAACGAGATCCCTATAGGTATACCCATGACATTCTTCAAAGAAATGGATCAAGCAATCTTAAAATTCATATGGAACAACAAACATCCAAGGATAGCTAAGACAATTCTTGGGAAAAAGACGATTGGAGGCATCAGCCTCCCCAACCTCAATCTTTACTACAAAGCAGTAACAATTAAAACAACATGGTACTGGAACAAAGGCAGAGCCGTAGACCAATGGAACAGGGTGGAATACCCTTACACACAACCCCAAATGTATGATCATCTAATCTTTGATAAGGGAGCAAGAGATGTGAAGTGGAGCAAGGAAAGTCTCTTTAACAAATGGTGCTGGCACAACTGGACAACCACATGCAAAAAAATAGGCGTAGACCTTGACCTGACACCATGCACAAAAGTCAGATCAAAATGGATTAAAGACCACAAACCATAAGGTACATTGAAGACAAGGTTGGCCAAACCCTCCATGATATTGAAGATAAAGGTATCTTCAAAGGTGACACAGAACTAAGCAATCTAGTAAAACCAGAGATCAACAAATGGGACTACATTAAACTAAAAAGCTTCTACACCGCAAAAGATACAGTGACCAGAATCCAAAGACTATCCACAGAATGGGAAAGGATATTTACACAATACCCATCAGATAAGGGGTTAATATCAATGGTATATAAAGCACTGGTTGAACTCTACAAGAAGAAAACATCCAACCCCATCAAAAAATGGGGTGAAGAAATGAACAGAAACTTTACCAAAGAAGAAATACGAATGGCCAAAAGGCACATGAAAAAGTGCTCTACATCACTAATCATTAGAGAGATGCAGATCAAAACAACCACAAGATACCACCTCACACCACAGAGACTAGCGCACATCCAAAAGAACAAAAGCAACCGCTGCTGGAGAGGATGTGGGGAGAAAGGGACCCTTCTACACTGCTGGTGGGAATGCCGACTGGTTCAGCCCTTCTGGAAAACAATATGGACGATTCTCAAAAAATTAGAAATTGAGCTCCCATTTGACCCAGCAATACCACTGCTGGGAATATTTCCCAGAGAGGCAAAAAAGTATAATCGAAATGGCATCTGCACATGTATGTTCATCGCAGCACTGTTTACAATAGCCAGAATCTGGAAAAAACCCGAGTGCCCTAGAACAGATGACTGGTTGAGGAAACTTTGGTACATCTATACAATGGAATACTATGCAGCTGTTAGAAAAAAGGAGGTCATGAATTTTGTATTTAAGTGGATCGGCATGAAAAGTTTCATGCTAAGTGAAATGAGTCAGAAAGAGAGAGACAGACATAGAAAGACTGCACTCATCTATGACATATAGAATAACAGAGTGTGAGACTAACACCCAAGAATTGTAGAAACAACTACCAGGAGGTTGACTCCATGGCTAGGAGTCTGGCCTCACATTCTGGGGAAAGGGCAACTCAGAGAAGGGATCACCAACTATAATGTAGTCGAAGGCCATGTGGGAGAAGGGAGTTGCGGGCTGAATGAGGGCTAGAGACTGAGCACAGTGGCCACTCAACACCTTTATTGCAAACCACAACAGCTAATTAGAGGGAGAGAACAGAAGGGAATGCCCTGCCACAGTGGCAGGGTGGGGTGGGGGGAGATGGGATTGGGGAGGATGGGAGGGATGCTGGGTTTACTGGTGGTGGAGAATGGGCACTGGTGAAGGGATGGGTTCCCGAACTTTGTATGGGGGAAGCATAAGCACAGATGTGTATAAATCCGTAACTGTACCCTCATGATGATTCATTAATTAAAAATAAATAAATTTATTATTAAAAAATTTGTTTTTCTTCTAGTTTGTTATTTGCATATAGGAATGGAACAAATTTTTGTGTATTGATTTTGAACCCTGCTGCCTTACTCTACTGGTCTATAATTCCTAGGGTTTTTTCATTTTTGTATTTTTAAAATTTCATTTATTTTTTGCTTTTTGGGTCACACCTGGTGATGCGCAGGGGTTATTCCTGGCTCTGCAGTCAGGAATTAGTCCTGGAGGTTCTCAGGGGACCATATGGAATGCTGGAAATTGAACCCGGGTTGGCTGCATGCAAGGCCCTATCCTCTGTGCTATTGCTCCAGCCCCTCTTAAGTTTTTTTTGAAGTGCTGTTTATGGGGTCTTCTATGTATGAAATAGTGAGAGTTTAACTTCTTATTCAGTTTGAATTCCTTCAATTTTTTTATTGACTAATTTTGTGTTGATGCCTTTCAAACTGTATTTAGTAATAAGAAAAAGTAGACAACTTTGTTGTATGCCCAGATTTAGAGGTAAGGCTTTCTATTCTTTGCTCTTAAGTATGATGTTGGCTGTGGTTTGGTTGTAAATGGCCATTACTCTCTTGAGGTATTGTTATACCTGGTTCTGGATTCTGGGTTTCCCTTTCACAGAGAGACCAGTTCCACAAGTGAGAATGCAAAAGCGAAGGAACCTTCATTGCCAGCTCAAGCTGCGGTCCAAGCCTCACCCAACGCAGTGGAGTCTTGACAAGGACCCCGACCCTAGTTCCAGGGAACTTTATATAGCCTGTGGTTACATAAGCGAAGTTAGCACAGTTGTTGGTTACAGTTGGCGGTTTTCCCAAGAATTTTGATGAAGCAGTCACAAGTCTGTGAGCTAATTGGTCATGCCCACTTGCTGTTTCCAGAAATATCCTACTTATCATATGACTGGTTAGTGGCATCTAGGGGAGTTTCAGCTTCGTCCAAGGACAGTTTCAGGGAATTCTGTGTGGGGCTGTGGTGGGGGGACAGAAACTTAGAACTACTGCTTCTTCTGCTGAAGTGCAGCCTGTCATGGCATAATGAGGTTCTTTCTTGGCCTCACAGTATGTACATCCTATCACTATTTAAAAAGAAATAATTAATGGATGTTTAAGCTTTCTCTTCACTTACTGATATGATCATAAGATTTTTTAATCTCTCTTTTATAAAATGTATTGTCTTAATTGTTTTACATATATTGAAGTATCCTTGCATCCTTAGAAAGATTCCCATTTGATAATTTTGTATAAACCTCTTTATTTATTTATTTATTTATATTTTTAAGTGAATCACCATGAGGTACAGTACAGACTTACAAACTTTCGTGCTTGTGCTTCAGTCATACAGTGATCGAGTACCCACCAGTGCCCATTCTCCACCATCAGTGTTCCCAGTACCCCTCCCGCGGCAGGTGCATTCCCTTTTACTCTCTCTATTTAGGGTCTTGTACTTTGCAATGCAGGTGTTAATTCGCCATCATGTTCAGTCTATAGTCTACTTTCAGCACATATCTCCCATTTTGAGGAGGCTCTCCAAGCATCCTTTACTTGGTGGTCCCTTCTCTATCTGAGCTGCCTTTTCCCCCAGCAAGTGAGGCCGACTTCCAGGCCATGGAGCAATGCTCCTGGTCCTTATCTCTACTATCCTTGAGTGTTAGTCTCCCATTCTGTTACTTTATATTCCACAAATGAGTGCAGTCCTTTTATATCTGTCCCTCTCTTTCTGACTCATTTCACTTAGCATGATACTCTCCGTGTTGATCCACTTATATGCAAATTTAATTACTTCATCTTTTCTAACAGCTGCATAGTATTCCATTGTGAACATGTACCAAAGTTTCTTTAACCAGTCATCTGTTCTCAGGCACTTGGGTTTTTTTTCCAGATTCTGGCTATTGTAAACTGTGCTGCAATGAACGTACAAGTTCAGATGTCATTTCTACTATACTGTTATACATCTCCAAAATATATTCCTAGATCTGTTGTTGCTGGGTCAAACGGGAGCTCAATTTCTGATTTTTTGAGAAATGTCATTACTGTTTCCTAAAAGGGCTGAACCAGTAGGCATTCCCACCAGCAGTGAAGGAGAGTCCCTTTCTCCTCACATCCACGCCAACACCAGTTGCTTTTGTTCTTTTGGATGTGGGGCAGTCTCTGCTGTGGGAGATAATATCTCATTGTTGTTTTGATCTGCATTTCCCTGATGACTAGTGATGAAGAGCATTTTTTCATGTGCCTTTTGGCTATTTGGATATCTTCTTTGAAGAAGTTTCTATTCATTTCATTGCCTGGTTTTCTGATACGGTTGGGTGTTTTCTTCTTGTAGAGTTCAACCAGTGCCTTGTAAATCCTTGATATCAACTGCTTATCAGATGGGTAGCACTGTAGCACTGTCGTCCTGTCATTCATCGATTTTGCTCGATTTTGCTCAAGCGGGCATCAGTAACGTCTCCATTGTGAGACTTGTTGTTACTGTTTTTGGCATATCAAATACACCATGGATAGCCTGCCAGGCTCTGCCATGCAGGCAGGATACTTTCGGTATCTTGCTGGGCTGTCAGAGAGGGATAGACGGAGGAATCAAACCTGGGTTGGCTGCATGTAAGGCAAACACCCTACCTGCTGTGCTATCCCTCTAGTCCATCCGTCCCTCTAGATGGATATTGGGTAAATATCCTTTCCCATTCTGTAGATTGTCTTTGTATTCTGGTCACTGTTTCTTTTGAGGTGCAGAAGCTTCTTATTTTTAAGATAGTCCCATGTGTTTATCTCTGTTTTCACTTGTTTGGCCAGTGGTCTATCTGGCCAAACAAGTTGTTTGGCCAGTGGTCTATCATCTTTAGCTACAATGTTGTGAAGGATTTTGCAGACCTTGTCTTCAATTTACTTTAAGGATTCTGGTCTGATGTTGAGGTCTTTAATCCATTTTGATCTG
Source organism: Sorex araneus (assembly GCF_027595985.1). Taxonomy (NCBI): domain Eukaryota; kingdom Metazoa; phylum Chordata; class Mammalia; order Eulipotyphla; family Soricidae; genus Sorex; species Sorex araneus. The sequence continues at coordinate 9,482,485 of NC_073308.1, read as the reverse complement.
ACTTTTGTGCATGGTGTTAGGTAGAGGTTTGAGTCCATTTTTTTTTCATGTAGGTGACTGGTTTTGCTAGAACCACTTGTTAAAGAGGCTTTCCTTGCTCCACTTCACATTTCTTGCTCCCTTATCAAAGATTAGATGATTATTCACCTCTGTTTCATTTATCTGTGGATCAGCCTTTGTTCCAGTGCTATGGTGTTTTAATTATTACTGCTTTGTTGTAGAGTTTGAGGCTGGGGAAGGTGATGCCTGCCATCTTTTTTCCCCAGAATTGCTTTAGCTCTTCAAGGGGGGTTATTGTTCCATATGAATTTCAGGAGTGTTTGATCCATTTCTTTGAAGAATTTCATGGGTATCCTTATAGGAATCACATTGAATCTGTATAATGCTTTGGGGAGTATTGCCATTTTGACAATGTTAATTCTCTCAATCCATGAGCAGGGAATATGTTTCCATTTCCTCATGTATTCTTTTATTTCTTGGAGTAGTGTTTTGTAGTTTTCTTTGCACATGTCCTTTACCTCCTTAGTTAAGCTTATTCCAAGGCACTTGATTTTCTGAGGAATGATTATGAGTGGGATTGCTTATTTCATGTCACTTTCTTCTCTCTCATTATTTGTGTGTAGGAAAGCCATGGACTTTTGAGTATTGATTTTATAGCTTGAGACTTTATGATTGTATTGTTTCTAGGATTTTCTTGGTAGAGGCTTTGGGGTTCTCTAAATATAGTATCATATCATCTGTGAATAGTGAGAGCTTAATTTCTTCCTTTCCTATCTGGATACCCTTAATATCTTTTTTTTGCCTGATCACTATTGCAATTACTACCGGTACTATATTGAACAGAAGTGATGAGAGTGGGCATCCTTGCCTTGTCCCTGATCCTAGAGGGAAGAATCTTAGTTTTCTGCCATTGAGGATAATGCTTGCCATAGGTTTGTGGTATATGGCTTTGCCTATATTGAGGAAAGTCCCTTCAAACCCTATTTTGGTGAGAGCTTTCATAATAAATGGATGCTGGATCTTGTCAAATGCTTTCTCTGCATCTATTGATATGATCATATGGTTTTTATCTTTTCTTTTATTGATATGATATATAATGTGGATTGACTTCCGAATGTTAAACCATCCTTGCATCCCCAGGATGAATCCCACTTGGTCATGGTGTATGATCTTTTTGATGAGTCGTTGAATTCTATTTGCTAGTATTCTGTTGAGGATTTTCGCATCCATAGATCATCAGAGATATCGGCCTGTAACTTTTTTTTTGTGGTGTCACTGTTTGCTTTTGGTATTAGGGTGATATGTGCCTCATATAAACTGTTTGGAAGTGTTTCGGTTTCCTCAATTTCCTGGAAAGGCTTGAAAAGAACTGGCAATAGGTCCTCTTTAAATGTTTGGAAGAATTTGCTAGTGAATTCATTTGGACCTGGACTTTTGTTTTGGGGAAGACTTTTGATTACAGTTTCAATTTCCTTGATAGTAATAGGTCTATTCAGGCCTATTCAGGTACTCCAAATCTTCTTGGTTCAGCCTTGGGAGGTTATAGGAATATAGGAATTTATACATTTCTTCTAGGTTCTCTTGTTTTGTGGCATAGAAACTTTCAAAGTAATCTCTGATGATCTTTTGAATTTCTTTTGTTTCTGTTATTATGTCCCCCTTTTCATTTCAGATTTGGTTTATTAGGGTTCTCTCTTTCTTTGTGAGTCTCGCTAGTGGTTTATCAATCTTGTTTATTTTCTAAAAGAACCAGCTCTTGGTTAAATTGATCTTTTGGATTGTTTTTGGGTTTCCATGTCATTGATTTCTACTAAGTTTTATTATTTCTAGGAATTCCTCTGCCTGATTTGGGCTCCTTTGCTTGTCCTTTTTTAAGATCTTGAGCTGTGAAGTCAAGTTATTTATGTGGGTCCTTTCTTCCTTCCTAAGAAATGCTTGCAGAGCTATAAATTTCCCCCTTAACATAGCTTTAGCTGTGTCCCATAGGTTCTGGTAGCTCGTGTTTTCATTCTCATTTATTCCAGATTACTTTTGAATTTCTTCCTTGATTTCCTCCCTGACCCACTCGTTGTTCAACATTGAGTTGTTTAATTTCCAGGTGTTTGATTTGGTTCTCTGCATATGTGAGTGATTAACTTCTATCTTCAGTGCATCGTGGTCTTAAAAGATAGTTGATATAATTTCTATCTTCCTTATTCTAATGAGGTATGTTTTGTGGCCCAGCATGTGGTCTATTCTGGAAAATGTTCCATGTGCACTGGAAAAAAATGTGTATTTTTGGGGGGCGTATAAAGCCCTGTATAGATCTATTAGCCTTCTATTTTTTATTTCTTCCTTCAAAGCCAATGTTTCCTTGCTGAGTTTTAATCTTGTTGATCTATTCAGAGGTGATAAAGCAGTACTGAAGTCTCCAACTACTATTGTGTTGCAATGTCCTCTTTAAAATCTATTAACAGTTGTTTTAAGTATTTAACTGGTCCTTCATTGGGTGCATATATGTTTAGGAGTGTGATTTCTTCTTGCTGTACATATCCCTTGATTAATAAAAAATGGCCTTCACTGTCCCTTCTAACCTTTTTCAACCTGAAATCTATGTTGTTAGATACTAGTATCGCCACCCTGGCTTTTTTGAGAGAGTTGTTTGCTTGCAGGATTGCTTTCCATCCTTTGACTTTAAGTCTGTGTTTGCTCTAACTGTTCAGATGTTTTTCTTGTAGGCAGCAGAATGTTGGGTTCAGTTTATGAACCCATTTTGCCACTCTGTGTCTCTTAATTGGTGCATTTAGACCATTGTCATTGAGAGAGATTATTGTCATGGGGTTTTATGCCATCTTTCTGTAGGGGTTTGTTGTGCTTGTAGGGGATTTTCTTGTCTTACAGTAGCCCCTTTAGTCCTTCTTTTAAGTTTGGTTTTGAGTCTATGAAGTTCCTGAGCTGTTGTTTATCCATAAAACAGTGTATCATTCCTTCAAGTTTGAGTGAGAGTTTAGTTGGATAAAGTATTCTTGGTGAGGCGTTCATTTTATTGAGTTTTTTCACTATATCCCACCAATGTCTTCAGGCTTGGAGAGTTTCCTCTGATAGGTCTGCTGTAAATCTAAGGGGTGCTCCTTTGTATGTGATTTCCTTCTTTGACCTTGATGCTTGCAATATTGTGTCTCTATTCGTGGCACCCATCATTCTGACTATGATATATCTTGGAGTCTTTTTTATTAGCGTCTCTTTTAGCTGGTATTCTTCTGACTCCTTGTATCTGGATGCCTGCATTCTCCTGCTCTGGAAACTTTTCTGCAATCATATCTTTAACTGTGGCTTTTTCATTAGGGTTGCCTTACTGTCCTTCTGGTACTCCGATGATTCTAATGTTGTTCTTCTTGGATTTATCCCTTAGGTCTCTGATTCACCCTAGAGCTATTTAAAATTTATTTCATTTTATTTTATTTTTTATTTTTATTTTTTTGCTTTTTGGGTCACACCTGGCGATGCACAGGGGTTAGTCCTGGATCTGCACTCAGAAATCACTCCTGGCAGTGCTCAGGAAACCATATGGGATGCTGGGACTCGAACCCGGGTCGGCCGCGTGCAAGGCAAATGCCTTACCCGCTGTGCTATTGCTCCAGCCACTAAAATTTTTTTAATTTTAATTTTTAATTTATATTTAAAAAATTTTATTAGAGAATCACTGTGATGTACAGTTGCAGATTTCAGAACTTTTGTGTTAGCATTTCATTCATACAGTGATCGTTTACCTATCCCTCCACCAGTGCCCAGTATCCTCCACCAATGATCCCAGTATCCCTCTCACCACCCTCATCCCATCCACTATTTTGAGGTCTTTTCCCATTGTTTGTTGTTGCCGGTAAGCTTTCTGAAGTTCATCTTCAAGCTCACTGATTCTTGTCTTTGGCTGCAGTCATTCTACTATTGAGGTCACCCACTGAGTTTTATTTCATCTACCGAATCCTTTAATTAGTGACATTTGTAGCTACATATTTGTAGCTTTGTTATTTCTTCCTGTATTTTTTTGGCTGACTGTTTCACTGTTTCTTTTATGTCCTCCTTTAATTTACTGGATGCCTGTTTCACCATTTCTTCGAGTTCATTGAACATCTTCAACATTTCATCTCTGAATTCTTTATTGAAGAAATTGTATTTATGGTTAACCCCTGTTGAGGCTTCTGGACTCTTCTTCATCCTCTCCTCATGGTGGGGATTTGCGCTGTTTCTTCATGTTTTTTGTGGTTGTATGGAGGTGGGACCTTCCAGTTCATTATCACTATTCCTTCTTGCTGTGAGAAAGAACTCTGGATGAGCTCAGTCGATGGTGGTCACCTTTTACCCCTTCTAGAATACCACCTTCCTCTCAGGTGTTCTTCTGTGACTTATGTGAGGCCTCTAGTGAAGTTTTGTATGATGTATTCTTTTATATTGGGCTTGCACAGCTTCTTGTGTTCACTAGTATTTTGGTGAGATTGAAATAGTCTAGTGGACTATTGTGTTTGAGATAGCTAGAATGTTCTCAATGAAGATTGAGATGTGAGGGGAAAGGGGAATATAACTTGGCCACCTGAGCGGCTGCCACCCCTGGAGGCCACGCCCACACGGCGGAAGCCACACCCCCTACCTTGGAGGCCATGCCCCCTGCCACGCTACAAGTGCGGTGGGGGGGGCGTGTCACATACCTAAGAGAGGGAGCGAGCCAGTGGTGGCGCTGGAGGACGCCCATTGGCACGCAAGATGGAGGTCTGGGAGGCTGGAAGGGTTCAGGTCCACAGGGATGGCATGCCAATGGTCGGTGACACACCTGCTTGTATTGAATTTGATTTGATATAGGTGGCATTTTGTGTCATACTAGAGGTTCTTAGGTGCTATTTCTGGCTCTGTTCTTAGGACTGCTTCTTGGGGTACTATGGTGACTATATGTGGTGCCAACATGAACCATATGTTTGGCCACATGCAAGGCACGCACCATTCATAGTATCTCGTCTCTCCAGATCATCAAGTTTCCAAGATTGTGATGAAATCTTTGTGGTAATATTAGTTTGAGGAATAATTTATTTTTTCTTAGATATTATCTTTGACTTAATGATTGTTTAAAAGTGTATTTTTCAGTTTCTGATATTGGAATATTTTACTGGCCTTTTTAGGGTCAATATATATCTTTTTTGTATTATGATATGAAAAGATACTTGGTATTATTCTATTTTCATTACTCTATGGACGCTCAGATTGTATCCCTACATATCATCTATCTTGGAGAGTGTTCTATGTTCACCAGAGAGAATTTTTTTTTTTTTGGCGGGGAGTATTGTGCTCATGTTTATGCTTGTGTCTTGGTTCTTCCAATTTCTCATTTAGAGTTCTTGTTTCTTCATTTGTAATCTCTCTGATTTATCTAATGATGATAGTGGGATGATGAAGTTGCCCCCTGCTGTTGTGTCCATGCACCACCTCCTCAGGTACATCACCAGTAGCCTTAGAAACTTTGCTGCCCCTTTTATTGTATATGTGATTACACAATATTCTTGATCAATTGATCCCTTAATCAGTGTGTAATTAATATTTGTCTCATCACACTTCTCAGTTTGAAAGCTAATTTTATATAAGAATAATTGGGAAGGGGGGATTGGTAGTGCTTGGGTCACACCTGGCTGTGCTCAGGGCTTACTCTTGGCTTTGTGATCAAGGTTCATTCCTGATGGGGCTGGGGTGAAGGGTGCATATAAGATGTCATAGATCAAACCAGGTTTAGTCCCATGCAAGACATCACCTACTGTCTCTCTGGCTTTGGTCCCATTTTTATGTAAATATAGCATTAGCCTGTACAATTGCTTTCCCATCTTTCCCTCAGAGCCAGTACTTATAGCAAGAGCTCAAATGTGTCTCTTACATGCAACAAAGGGTTTGACTCCTAATGCATCTACCCTTGATAGGGGCTAATTCACTGAAATTTAGAGAAATTATTAATATAAATGAACGTTTTCATTTTTCTATGAGTGTTTTTAACTTGGAGTGTTTTTGAAGTTTGACCTTTTTTTGGACTTCCTTGTTTTCTGTGCTTTGTGTGTAATGTAACAATTTTTCATTATTCTCTTTTTGTTATTCTCTTTTTGTTAAATATTTTTGTTTTTAATTTACTGATCCCAGAGATCCTAAGTTTATTTACCTATTAAAGCTAAAAGAATCAAGTCTTGACTCATAAGTCATAAACTCATTTCCTCCTCTTCCCTTCCCTTTTTTCACCTTGTTCTGACTGGAGGAGGTCACACATTGACTAGACTGTCAAATTTGTGTGTGTCTTGCACTCTTGCTTACTGTTCTGTCCTTAATTGTGGCTCTCAGCTGAGGATTTCACTCTTTAGCTATGGTTTTCCCACAAATTTTTTTGTGTTGCCAGAGACACCATATTTTTTTGTGAAACCAAGGATCCCAATATAAACCACTCTTGGCATATAGAAAGGACACTGTGCCTCATCTCTGGGTCTCCAGATATGTGGAAAAACCTGACAGATAAGTTCATAGTTCCAACTCACTAGAAACATAGGGGTGTGAATGAGGTGCAGCTTATTGTCATAACCCTAAAATTTCAATACTGGTGTGCTTTTATTTTTATTTTTTAATTTTTTTCTTTTTGGGTCACACCTGGCGATGCACAGGGTAACTCCTGGCTCTGTACTCAGGAATCACCCCTGGCGGTGCTCAGGGGACCATATGGGATGCTGGGAATCAAACCAGGGTTGACCACATGCAAGGCAAATGCCCTACCCTCTGTGCTATTGCTCCAGCCCCCTATTTTTAAATTTTTATTTCATTTTTTAATAATGAGTACTTCTATTTATCCAAGCATTGATTAAGCTCATTGAATTGGGCATGAACTCCACAGTACTTTTTCTTTTCTATTCAGAATGTTAATTTTATTTTATTATTATTTCCCTCCACTCTTTTTTTATTCACTGCGAGATACAATTACAAAGCTTTCATGCTTGAGCTTCGGTCATACAATCATCAAACACCCATTCCTTAAACAGTGCACATTTTCCACCACCAAAATCCTCAGTATTCCCCCCACCCCGACCCCCATTCCAACCCTTCCCCTGCCTGTGTGGCAGACAATTTCCCCCATACTTTCTCTCTACTTTGGTTACATTCGATATTTTGACACCAGTCCCACCACCACTCAAACCTGCCCAAAGGCAATGCTAGACGATTTGTTTTGTATTGCTTTTTATGGATAGAATATAATGTCCAGGAAATTCTGTGGCATTCTCTTCCGGGGGCTTTAGTTTATAGTCTCTGGGTCTTGGCCTTTGGTGAGATTACATGGCGCCAGGGGCAGTTTGTGGATGTGACTGCCAAGCTACTGGAAAACCGAGGACCTGGGGAGAGGAGACTTAGTCCCGATTCTCAGTCGCGGGCTCCCACATACCTGAGTTTTCCAGTTGGTCTGCTCTCCAGTGAGGTTCATCCCGTCTTGAGTGAGGCTCGTTCCCTCTTGGGAGAAGTTGTCAGAGTGTGTGGAGAGTGGCGTTGAGCATGGCGGTATTTCGGTTCTCAAGGTTTTCGACTGCCAGGGTTCTGCTTGAGATGGGGAAGGCAACTCAACCCGCCCCCTTCTGAGGTGCCCTGGTAAGGATGCCTGGCATGAAGTCAGGAGATTCTGCCACTCTCTTCCAGGAGCTTTAGTCTTGGCGGTTGATGAGATTACATGGTGCCAGGGGAGGTTTGTGGGTGTGACTGCCAGGCTACTGGAAAACTGGGGAGCTGGGGGGAGGAGGCCCAGTCCTGATCCAAGTGGGCCTGGAGGTCTCAGTCACGGTTTTCTACATACCTGAGTTTTCCAGTCGGTCCACTCTCCAGTGAGGTTCATTCTGTCTTGAGTGAGGCTTGTGCCCTTTTGGGAGAGGTTGTCCGACTATTGTGGAGAGTGGCCTTGAGCATGGCAGTGGTTGGGTTCTGGAGATTTTCGGATGCCAGGGTTCTGCTTAGGGCAGGGAGGGCAACTCAACCACGGGTTGAGCCTCCCTCAGAGGTGCCCGGGTGAAGACAGCCTGGCATGGGGTCAGGGTATTCTGTAGCGCTCTCCTCCAGGAGCTCTAGTTTATAGCCTCTGGGTCTCAGCCATTGATGAGATCGCATGGAGCCGGGGGAAGTTTGTGGGTGTGACTGCCAAGCAACTGGAAAACTGGGGACCTGGGGGGAAGAGGCCCAGTCCCAATCCAAACAGGTCTGGAGATCTCAGTCACGAGTTCCTGCCTACTTCTGCGCTATAGGCCCTAACTGCGTCTTTTGATCTCTTTCATGATTTATAGGTCTCTGAAATAAGGCCAATAAATGAGCTTATATAGCTAAGCAGGAGGTGATTTGTGGGTGTGGCTCCTACATACCTAACTTTGGCCATTTAATTTCTTGGTAAACTTGGCCCCAAGTTGTTGGGGTATGGCCAAAGGCACAGCAGCAATTTTGGGGTATCTGAAGTCTGAAGGCACCATCTGACTGCTGATGCACTCACCCCACAGGTATAGATTGACCTGCTGGTGGCACCATACCCCCAGTGTGCTTTTATTTTTAGTATATCTGAGCAATTTGGGAAATTAAACGTAAAAGTCTCTTTATGACTTGATTTTTATGATGGCCCCTTTGCAGGCACTTGTTTATTTGACACAGAGAAATGAAAATGGAGTAGGGAGTATTTCTGTTACCTAAGGGTTTATATCTATAATAACTGCAAAAATATGTCAAAAATGAGTATGAATTATCAATATATTCTTCTTAGACTCTAAAAATATAATAAGTGATTTGGACTATTCCTTTAGGCTCAGTGAGTAAGCTCTGAGCACAAGCAGAGTGACCCAAAACAGGATGGTAGAGGAAGAACACATTTTCTCCTAAAATGATTCCACAGCCCTTCCCTTCTCTGACCCACTCTGGAGAGATGTTCCTGCCTCTAGGCACTCTGTGCCTTGTCCCAGCTCTATAGACCATCAAATTCATGCTACTGCTTGGATGCTACTGTTAATGTGAGAGTGTATTTCTGTGTTTGAGAATTGTATGAAAGATTTGCATACAACTCGGAAGATTGAAAGTTAGTTAACAGTACAGAAAAGGTGAGTGGTTCCAGGTTTCTCCCCAGATGACCAGGCTTCTCCTTTACCTGTGAAAGATGACCAGGTCCTGTCTCTGATACAGCCCAGTCCTGTGAATGACTTCCCTTGTCCTGTCCCATGCTCTCACCTCCCATAAATGATGGCCAGGTCCTGTCCCTGCGGTGTTCTCTGTCCCACGTAAGTTTTCCTCCATATCCAGCACAGCTTTTTACTTACGTTTCATGCCATTGCTGGGCCTCTCAGCTGTACCCCAGAAGTTCCTGTCAATTAGTCCTGGTTTTCTTACTCCCCAACCATGGCCACATGCACATAGATGGGACTCCTATGCTCTGTACCTTCTCATTACCTGGCTATCTGAATCCTACCTGTACCTGAGCTGTCCTGGGCAGCAGAGCCTTCCTGTACCTGAGCTATCCTGGCCATCAGCCCTGCCTTTACCTGAGCTGTCATGGGCACAGCTCTGCCTGTAGTTGTTCTGGGCACCTGAGTCTTCCTGTACCTGAGATATCCTCGGCATCAGCCCTGCCTGTACCTGAGTTGTCCTGGGCACCTGAGTCTTCCTGTACCTGAGCTATCCAAGGCATTATCCCTGCCTGTACCTGAGCTATCCTGGGCATCTGAGTCCTGCCTGTACCTGAGTTATCCTGGACACCAGAGTCCTCCTGTACCTGAGCTATTCTGGGCATCAACCCTGCCTGTACCTGAGTTCTCCTGAGATGTGAACCCTCCTGTACCTGAGCTTTTCTGGGGACCTGAGCCATCCTGTAACTGAGCTATCCTGGCCATTAGCCCTGCCTGTACCTGCTCCTGTTTGGCCTGTCTGTACTGGGCCGTGTCTTGGTGTACTGCCCTATCTGGTCTGAGGAGAGGAGAAAGTCCAGAGTACATGTGGGGGGGGGGAGGGAGAGAGAGAGAGAGAGAGAGAGAGAGAGAGAGAGAGAGAGAGAGAGAGAGAGAGAGAGAGAGAGAGGAGAGAGAGAGAGGAGAGAGAGAGAGAGAGAGAGAGAGAGAGAGAGAGAGAGAGAGATCAGGCTGCTCTTTAGCAAAACAGGCAGTAGCATTAAATTTCTGTCTTCTCCTTCCCCCTCCCCAAATAATTCTCTGAGGCTATCCTTGGCCAAAGCTGGAAATCCCCTAGACGCCTCTAGCTAGTCCTGTGGATAAGTAGGATGCCTCTGGGCACAGCAGGTGGACATGACTAATTAGCTCACAGACTTATGACTTCTTCGCCACAATTCTTGGGAAAACTGCCAAACATTGCTTACGTAACAATATGCCATATAATGTTCCCTGCAACTTGGATTGGGGTCTTTGTCAAGACTCCACTGTGTTGGATGACACTTGGACCCTCACTTGAGCTAGCAATAAAGAGTGCCTTGCATTTGCATCCTCACATCTGGTCTGGTCAACACGTGAATGTGCAAGCGAGACTCCTTTCCTGGGACACAACATCTGGGGATTCGTCCTCCAGGATTTTTGCTCATGCCATGACCCCCAGATCACGATGTGGCCCTCACTCTTCTTGCTGATCAGTAAAATGTAAGTCACCTCAGAGGGGGCAGCTGAGTTAAGGTCGCCCCAGAGACGGCAGCTGAGTATAGGTTGACTGAGTTAGGTCAGTCAATTGTATTGACCATCCGAGTTTTCTTACCCGAGGTGTCGGGAGTAGGGCCCGAGTACAGAGGACCAACACGAGACAGACACACTGGAAGGTTGCTGGTCGGGGAGTGTGGGAAATGTCCCCACTGCCCCCCTAGAGGCCCCAGAACAGTGGACAATGTTTGATAAACTTGGTCACAGAGGGGCCAGCCTAGGAGAGGGGTTTAGAACAGCGAAGAGAAGGCAAGTGGACACTATGTGTCTATCTTCTTCGTGGCACATTTTGTGTGACTGCATGTGTCTTGAATCTGCATCTTTGTTCTGCTTTCAAACCATTAATCACTCACTTCCTCTGCAGGAACATGGGCCTGGGACAGACAACACCTCCATCTCTTTTTACCAATAATTTCTCAGACTTTAAAAAGCAAGAGCTTTGTGAAACAGTGCAGAGATAAAATTTGGTTATTAATTTTAGTAACGGAGGTATATAACATCAAAACAAAGTTTTCTGATGTTTTCATAAACATAGACCATTCAAATGCTGTTTTATGCTGCTATTTAAAGTTTGGTGAGTACCAACAGCCTCTTTCCATGTCTGAAAGCATGTTTGTATTGTGGAATTGTTAAGGTATCTGGTGTAAAAATCTTATGATTTGATATAATTAAGAACTTTTAAAATTAAGCCAAAGAAGAACTATAACAATTCCAACATCTGTAAGGATGGGTCCTCCCTGAATTAATTTTGCTAGCTTTATATTAACAAGAGTTAATATAAAGCTTTCTTGAGTCATTTTTAACAAGCAGGAAACAGGCTGGTGAGGCTGGGAAATGGAGGGCAAGGGCCCAACAGGCTGACAGGGTTTATTTTGCCCTGGGGATTGCCCCTTCCTTTCTTAGTCCATCAGTTTTCCCCCTGCCATTCTTGAAGGATCAGATTGATCAATAAAGAATATATGTGTGCATATGTACATTTGATTTTTGTGGTCTTTCTGTCTGTCTGTCTGTCTGTGTTGGGTACTCAAATGCTAGAGTCAGGTTAAAATCAGAAGTAGAAATCCTTAATCTTGAGCAAGCATCATCAAAAAATGTCAGAATGATATGTAATCTAGCAATTTAAAAGGTTTTGGTGTTTTTTGGACAGAGAAATTAAAATTCTTAATCCAAAATCTCTTATTGGAAAAACATTAATGGTTATTAACAATTGAAATTCTTTTGAGCTTTGGAATTTGTATTATCTAGAAAAGAACTGCAGAATTAGAGCCTGAAACTAAAATGAAAAAAGAATACAAGGCTTTATCTTACAAGCCTCTGCGAATCTTAATGAAAAATTAGGCCGTTTCAGGGGGATTGCCCCATAGCTGGAAGCCTGCTTCATGAGTGGAGGGGAGAAGACAGAGGGAATAGAGAAGGGATCACTAAGAAAATGATGGCTGGAGGAATCAGTTGAGATGGGAGATGCATGCCAAAAGTAGATAATAGACCAAACATGATGACCTCTCAGTGTCTGTGTTGCAAGCTATAATGCCCAAAAGGAGAGAGAGAGTATGGGGAATATCGTCTGCCATAGAGGCAGGGGGAGGGTGGGAAAGGGATATATTTGAATAGAATATATCCAGAAAACAAAATACCTATTTGTGGTAAAAAGGAATTTGAAGTTTAAAGTATTCTGGCAGAAGAGTTTTGTCTCAAGAAGTATGAAAGGTATTAAGAGATAAAACAGAAAACTAGAAGGAATATTTGACCTTCATACTAAAATAAATATAAACAATCTAAGACTTTGTTCCCTTTCTCTATATTATATTATTTTTTTATTTTTATTTTTTTTGCTTTTTGGGTCACACCCAGAGATGCTTAGGGGTTACTCCTGGCTTTGCACTCAGGAATTACTCCTGGCAGTGCTTGGGGGACCATATGGGATGCCGGGGATCGAACCCGGGTCGGCCGCGTGCAAGGCAAACGCCCTACCCGCTGTGCTATTGCTCCGGCCCCTATATTATTTTAAAGGAGTGTTTAAAATGCAAGTTTAACCTGCATATATAGCTATTTGAGTTGTGTAGTAGAGAATAATAAAAATTGAGATTAAAGTCATTTAATGGTATAAAATACAAAATGCAGTCCACTGGGAGTGGTGAAGTGGACAAAGATTGAAGGAATATGTAGGTAAATGAAATATATGAATCTTGTGAGCATTTTAACCCTCTTTTATCCATGTTTTCCTAGAATTTGGAATTCTGTGTTATAAGATCTTTAATTATGAGCATTGTAAACTTTTTGAATATCTCTAGGACTGAGTTACTGCTTTTGAAAGTGTACTGCAGAGTGCAGCTTAGTCATGGACATTGAGAAAATGATTAGCAAACTTCATTCCAAATTTCTTGGTAGATCAAGCTATATTATGTTCAGTAAAATAAGGAGGTTAAAACTTTTGAGATATGACTATAAGGAAGGAATACAAATGTGCATGTTAAAAATATTTTTTGTTGAATCACCTTGAAAACAGTTACAAAGCTTTCAGGCTTAAGTCTCAGTCATACAATGATCAAACACCCATCCCTTCACCAGAGCACGTGTTCCACCACCAAGAACACTAGTACACCCCCTATCCTACCACCTACCCTGCCTGTGTGGCAGATGATTTTCACTTTACTCTCTCTTTACTTTGATTACATTTGATTTTTGACAGAAAACCCACTATTATTATTTGGAATTTCCCCTCAACAATCAGACCTGCCGAAAAGGATCATTAGATAATTTTTTTTCTATTGCTGATAATGAAGTGCAGATGATGTCGTGTGGTTTTGGAATTCTGGTATTTTAGTAATTAAGTCCAGAGGTATTTCTACTAGCAGCCACTGCATTCCGAGATTGGTTTGTGTGCCTCTGGGACCATGGCTGTAAGGAGAGAGGAGCCTTGGATGGGCGGCCACTAGGGGTCTCCTCTGGGCGGAGAGCAGGGCCGGTTCTGCCCCGCACCCCACATCGTGAGATTTCCTGCACACCCCATCACTGCAAGCTCCTACCTCTCTGTCCAATTGGCACTGAAAGGTGGAGGTCGCCATGCTGCTGCAATGGGGAACAGACTGAGGCACAAAACCCTTCCCTACGGATTGCATGGGGCCATAGCTTAGTTCACAATCCGGGAGCATTTCTGCCAGCAGCTGCTGTGTTCCGAGATTGGTTTGTGTGCCTCTGGGATCATGGCTGTTCACGGGCGGAGGAGCCGTTCCTGAGTGTTGTGTGTGTGTGTGTGTGTGTGTGTGTGTGTGTGTGTATCAGGAAAGGTTTCGTGACTGCGTAAGTGGCTGCACAGTTCATACCAGAGCCATGTTAGTAGAAGCTCAGTGTCCCCGGGATTCCATGGAGAAGGCAGGGAGACTGCACCTGCTCCATCTGGAGAAGGCGGGGAGACTGCACCTGCTCCATCTGGGGAAGGCGGGGAGACTGCACCTGCTCCATCTGGAGAAGGCGGGGAGACTGCACCTGCTCCATCTGGGGAAGGCGGGGAGACTGCACCTGCTCCATCTGGGGAAGGCGGGGAGACTGCACCTGCTCCATCTGGGGAAGGCGGGGAGACTGCACCTGCTCCATCTGGGGAAGGCGGGGAGACTGCACCTGCTCCATCTGGGGCACCAGTGTCCCCAGGATTCCATGGAGAAGGCGGGGAGACTGCACCTGCTCCCTCTGGGGCATCCGGTGTCATGGGCTCAGTTTGGGGTCTGGAGAATCCTCCAGTGTGTGGTGCCTGCCAGTCAGGATTCTTTACTGCTGAGTGCGGCAAGATGGCGCTGGGGGTGGGCTGAGAGCATGACTTCTGGGGTCAGGGACAGGCTGGAAGCCCGGATGGAACTGCCCAGTTCCAGTGCCCCCATGCAGTTTGGAGAAATAGTCCTGGTCCCCACATACCAGAGCCGTGTTAGTGGAAGCTCAGTGTTGCCGGGATTCCATCTGGAGAAGGCGGGGAGACTGCACCTGCTCCATCTGGGGAAGGCGGGGAGACTGCACCTGCTCCATCTGGGGAACCCCTGTCAAATGTGCATTTTAAGTAAGAAAGATAATGAATGGGGATATCATTGATGAAAAAAGGGAGAGAAATCCTGTTAAAGTGAAGAACAGCAGAGAATGATCATGAAGAAATGTGTAAGAAGGCTCAAGAATATAGAGAAATATGTGGGTTTGAGGTGGTGTTTTAAGAAAGAAACTGATCAAACTATATTGTTATAAGGACTCCTTAGATTATATCTGCAGAATCATTCTAATATCCAGACTCCTGTTACAGTGCTCTTAGACAATTGGAAATCAAGGTTTTCAACATGGGACTAAATGAAACTGTATATTCTATCTCTACAGAACTTAATTCTTTTTTTTGACCAGGATTCGTAGCAAACGGGTACATCTCATTGTGAGAAAGGTGAAATATTTGCTTTTATCCCCTTTATACCTTCACAATGTTCTTTTTTAAATGCTTCATGGCACTATGTTTGTTTGCATAAACCCAGATAAAAATCTTTCTTCTCTGCAGTAGGGCCTACCCCTAGTGCAGATGGTAAACCAGATATAGAACCCCCAAAGCCCTCTTCCAGGGAAAGATGGGGGATTGGTCTCAATGTCAGGAGTGGGTATTAAACAGTTACTGTTTCAAGGTCTCTACAAACCTCAGGGATATCCTAAGGGCAGGCTGGCTCAGGGAAGGACTGGACATCGTCTGTGCCGTAGAAACCTGCAATAACTGACTCAGCCTGGGTCCCACCCTCAGTTTACAAAAACCTGAGGCCAAGATCTCTCCCAGCCCTGAAGAAGGGATGGGATGGACTCCTGACTGCCAGGACACTCCTACAGGTGTGAGGCCTGAGGCCACATCCAGTTCAACCTGAAGACTCTACCTTAGTTCATTGTGGGACCTGATCTTCACATCTTGTGCCTGAGCCTGGGGTAGCCCTGATGTGTGGTAAAATATTAAGTGTCATTATTGGTGTGTCTCCTGCTCTATCTTTAACCAATATCTAGGACTTCTCAGTAAATAATGGGGTACCCCAAATAAAGCCAATTCTGCTGTATTTATGCCAAAGAATGAGCCAGGTTTGTTAAGCCATCTGGCAAATTTACCATGAGGGAGGAGAGAAAACCATGTTTCTGTAATTTGCCTCTTTTGTTCTAGATATACAAAAGTGATTCAATAATTGGGTAATTTAGTAAGTTAGCTGACTAATCTCTGTGGGCAGAGAGTCTCTTGCCCGCACACCTGGCTGTCTTCCCCGGGGCCCCTCGGAGGGGATGGGCTCCAGCTTCCCTCCCCACCCTGAGCAGAGCTCCCGGAGGCTGAAGACCACTGGAACCTAACTACAGCCAATCTTGAGGCCCCTCTCCACACGTTCAGACAGGCCTCACGCATGAAGGTACTGGCAGAGGAACCCAGGTGTGCGTAATCCCATCAACGGCCAACATCCAGAGACTTAAAAGTGAGCTCCCAGAAGAGCGTGGCCGAGAAGCTCGTGCAGCCTATCTTGTAGCCTACTTCTCCCTCTGGGAGAAACTGGCAAGCTTCTGAGAGTTTCCTGCCCCCATGGGACAGCCTTGCAAGCTTCCCATGGGGTATTCATATGCTAAACCCAGTAACAAACTGGATCCCATTCCCCTGACCCTGAAAGAGCCTCCAGTGCGACATCATTGGAAGGGCCGGGTTGAGAGAGACTTCTAAGATCTCAGGGAAAGGACGAATGGAGAGGTTACTGAGCCCGCTCGAGAAATCGATGATTAACGGGATTTCATGATCGTGATCATGATCAAGCTGCCTAATCTATAAAGAGACTCAATTTGTACATGCTGTCACCAGTCTGGCTAGAAAAGCGGAAGCCAGAGCTTTACCAGGAGGGGGCTTCAGCTCAAAGTACAGGATCAGTTGCTTTCCCCCAGCCTGTCAATCAGTTAAAGTGCTAAGAGTGGACACCTAAATTGGTTCTAAGTATTCATCTCATTCCTATAAATACATATAGTCATTTGGAGAGGACAGATTTTTAACAGTTCTTAATTCTTGTTCCATCCTGGGATTAATATCCCACTTAGAGAATATTTCCTCTAAGAAAATATAGAAGAGGAAGAATGGGCAGTGAAGCAAGGTTTCCAAAGGATAGTTGATGGATGGGTTACCAAACAAGGAAAATTTCTAACCCCTAGACCAAAGCAGTAACTCAGAACTGTGCTTTCTGTACTATTCATCATCATCATTATTTCGTTGATCATCGAATTTCTCAAGGGGTCTCAATAACATCTCCATTCGTTGTTAATATAATAATATTAACTGTCTTTCTGTGTCCACACAGAAAGGACATTGCTTTAAGGTAAACTAAGTTCCCCGTGGGAAGGGTGAAAGGACATACCCCATGTTATCCTACAGGAAAGATGAGTTAGTAGAGGCTGCTAAAATCTCAGGGCTTGGACAAATGGTGACATTATTGGCACCCGCTCAAGTAAATCGATGAACAATGGGATGACAGTGATACAGTGATATATATAAAATTTGTGATATATATGCAGTCATTCTTTATACCTCTGACTCATTTCATTCAGCATGATACTCTCTCTGTCCATCCATTTCCAATTTTTTTTACTTCATTTTTCCTAAGAACTGCATAGTATTCCATTGTGTAGATATGCCAGGGTTTCTTTATCCATTCACCTATTTTCAGGTACTCAGATTGTTTCCAGATTAAGGCTATTTTGGATAGTGCTTCAGTGAACATCGAAGTGCAGATGTTATTCCTGCTGTGTACTTTTGGGCCCCTAGGGTGTATTCCCAAAAGTGGTATCGCTGGGTCAAATGGAATCTCAATTTCTATTTTTTTGAGGAATTTCCATGTTGTTTTACAAAATGGCTGTAATAGTCGGCATTCCCACCAACAATGAAGGAGACTCCCTTTCTCCCCACATTGCAGCACACTGGTTGCTCTTGTTCTTTTGGATGTGTGCCAGTCTCTGTGTTAAGAGATGATATACCATTGCTTTGAGTTACATCGCCTTGATGTGATGAAGAGAATTTTTATGAGCCTTTTAGCCATTCAAATTTCATCTCGAGGAAGTTTCTGTTCATTTTATTGCCCCATTTTCTGATGATGCTGGATGTTTTTTTCTTGTAAAGTTCAAGAGGTGCCTTGTATATCTTTGATATTAACCCCGTTTTGGAAGGGCATTGGGTGAAAAATATTTCCCATTCCATAGGTTGTCTTTGTATATATATTTCCAATATACAAAGAAACAATATAAACTGTTTCTTTTGAGGTGCAAAAGCTTTTTAGTTTAAAGTTGCCCATTTGTTTTTCTTTGCTTCCACTTGCTATTATCTTTGATATTCCAGTAGAATATCATCTTTGAAGATACCATTAACTTCGATATCGTGGAGGGTTTTGCACAACTTTCCTTCCATGTACATTATAGATATTGATGCTAAGGTCTTTAATTTATCTTGATCTGACTTTCATACTTGGTGATAAAGGTTTGAGTCCATTTTTATTTTTTGCATGTAGCATCCAGTTTTGCCAGAACTCCTCGTTAAAAAGGCTTTCCTTGCTCCACTTCCTGCTTCATTATCAAAGATTAAGTAATCATATATTTGAGGTTGTGTGTCAGGATATTCAACCCTATTCCATCGGTCTGTGAGTCTGTTTTTATTCCAGTACCATGCTGTTTCAATTGCTATTGCTTTGTAGTACAGCAGGAAGTTGGGGAAGGTGATGCCTCCCATTTTCTTTACCCCAAGGATTGCATTAGCTTTTCATGGGAGGTTATTGTCCCATATGAATTTCAGGAGTGTTTTATCTATTTCTTTGAAGAATGTCATGGGTATCCTTACAGGGACCACATTGAATCTGTATAATGCTTTGGGGAGTATGGCCATTCTGATAATGTTCATTCTCCCAAAACCATGAACAGGGGTGTGTGTTTCCATTTCTTAGAGTCCTCTTTTATTTCTTGAAGTGGCATTTTGTAGTTTTCTTTGTGAAGATTCTTTTTTTTTTTGGCTTTTTGGGTCACACCTGGCGATGCACAGGGGTTACTCCTGGCTCTGCACTCAGGAATTACCCCTGGCCGTGCTCAGGGGACCATATGGGATGCTGGGATTTGAACCCTGGTTGGCCGCGTGCAAGGCAAACGCCCTACCCGCTGTGCTATCTCTCCAGCCCCACTTTGTGAAGATTCTTTGCCTCCTTCCTGTGGCATGATTGTGAACTGGACTGCTTTTTTCATATCACTTTCTTCTCTTTCATTATTTGCATATAGAAAAGCCATAAAATGTTGGGTATTGATTTTGCAAGCTGCTGCTCTACTATACAAATCTATTGTTTCTAGGAACTTTTGGTAGAGACCTTAGGGTCCTCTAAGTATAGTATCAGGTCATCTTCAAATAGTAGGTTTGACTTCTTCCTTTCCAATCTGGATGCCCTTAATAACCTTTACGTCCCTACTGTTATGGCAAGTACTTCTAGTACTGTATTGAATAGAAGTGGTGAGAGTGGGCATCCTTGTCTTGTCCCTGATCTTAGAGGGGAGGCTTTTAGTTGTTCCCCACTGAGAATAATGCTTGCTGTGGGTTTGTGGAGGGTGGCTTTGACAATGCTGAGTAAAGTTCCTCTGACTCCCATTTTGCTGAGAGTTTTCATCATAAATGGGTGTTAGATCTTGTCAAACACTGTTCTGCAACTATTGATATGATTATATGAGGTTTTTTTTTTTCATTTTTTTGGCTCACACCTAGCAATGCACAGGGGTTACTCCTGGCTCATGCACTCAGGAATAACTCTTGGTGTTGCTCAGAGGACCATATGGGATGCTGGGAATCGAACCCGGTTCGGCCGCGTACAAGGCAAACGCCCTACCTGCTGTGCCCCAATGGTTTTATTTTTTAAGCCCCAATGGTTTTATTTTTTAATGATATGATGAATTATGTTGATTGACTTGTGAACGTTAAACCATTCTTGCACCCCTGGGATGTATCCCACTTGAACATGGTATATGATGTTTCTATAGTGTTGTTGTATTCTATTTGCTAGTATTTTGGACTTTTGTATCTGTGTACATCAGGGATACCGGTCTGCAATTTTCTTTCTTTTTTCTTCTTCTTCTTTTTTTTTGGTATCTCTCTCTGCTTCTGGTATCTGGGTGATATATATCTCATAGAAACTGGGAATGTTTCTGTTTCTTCAATTTCCTTCAAAAGCTTGAAAATAACTGGTAGTAGGTCCTCTTTCAAGGTTTGAAAGAATTCACTAGTGGAATCCTTCTGGACCTGGCCTTTTATTTGGGGGGAAGACTTGATTACAATTTCTATTTCTTTGATAGTGATAGTTCTATTCAGAACTACAAATCTACTTGGTTCAGCCTTGGGAGATTGCAAGAATCCAGAAATTTATCCATTTCTCTATGTTCTCATTTGTGGCATACATACTCTCATAGTAATCTTTGATAATCTTTGAATTTCTGTGGTTTCTGTTGTGATGTCCCCCTTTTCATTTCTGATTCTGTTTATTAGGGTTCTCTTCCTTTGTGAGTCTTGTTAGTTGTTTATTAATCTTGTTTATTTTTTTTCAAAGAACCAGGTCTTCATTTCATTGATCTTTT
This sequence comes from Sorex araneus, assembly GCF_027595985.1. Taxonomy (NCBI): domain Eukaryota; kingdom Metazoa; phylum Chordata; class Mammalia; order Eulipotyphla; family Soricidae; genus Sorex; species Sorex araneus. The sequence continues at coordinate 9,462,173 of NC_073308.1, read as the reverse complement.
GGATTATTTTTTGAGAATCAGTTCGTTGACTACTACTGAAGTTTTATTTCTTTATTCCTGCCTCATTTGGGCTTCTTATTTGGTCCTTTTCTAAGATCTTAAGCTGTGAAGTCAAATGTTTATGTGGGCCCTTTCTTTCTTTTTGATGAATACCTGAAGAACTATAAACTTTTTCCTTAACACTGCTTTAAGTGTGTTCCACAAGTAGTTCTGGTAGCTCATGCACTCATTCTCATCTGTTTCCTGGAATCTTTTGATTTCTTCCTTGATTTCCTCCCTAACCAATTGGTTGTTCAGCATTAATATTTTTAATTTCCAGGAGTTTGATTTGATTTTCCATTTCTGCGTGTGATTAACTTCTATCTTCAGTAGATCATAGTATGAAAAGAGAACTGCATAAGTTCTATCTTTTATCTTATTTTTAGGTATGTTTTGTGGACCAGCATGTGGTCTATCTTGGAAAATGTTCCATGTGCACTGGAGAAGAATTATACATATTCAGCTTTTTGGAGATGAAAAGCCTTGTATATATTTACTAGCCCTCTCTCTTCCATTTCTTCCTTCAGAGCCAGTACTTCTTTGCTGAGTTTTCATCTTGTTGATCTATCAAGAGGTGACAAGGCAGTGTTGAAGTCTCTGACTATATTTTGCTACCAGTGTCCTCCTAGTATAATAGTAATGATTATTATTATTCTAATAATCTGTTTATTAACAGTTGTTTTAACTATTTTCTCATTTAGGTATATATTTAGGAGTGTATTTCTTCCTGATGTACACATACCTTAATTATATAAAAATGTTCTTCACTGTCTTATCTAATCTTTTCAACCTGAAATCTGTGTTATCAGATATTAATATGGCCACCCTGGCATTTTTTGAGGGAGTTGTTTGCTTGAAGGATTTTCCATCTTTTGAGTCTATGTTTGTTCTAACTGTTCCAATGTGTTTCTTGTACACAGGAAAATATTGGATTCAGTTTTTAATACATTTTGCCATTCTGTGTCTCTTAATTGGTGCATTTAGACCATTGATATTGTGAGAGATTTTTGTCATGGGGTGGTGCCATCTTTCTGTAGAGGTTTGTTGTGCTTGTAGGTATTTGTCTTGTCTTACAGTAGCCCCTTCAGTTCTCCTTTTAAAGTTGGTTTTGAGTCTATGAAGTTCCCGAGCTGTTGTTTATCCATTAAGCAGTGTATCATTCCTTCGAGTCTGAGTGGATAGGAGTCTAGCTGAGTAAAGTACCGTCGGTGAGGCATTCATTTTGTTGTTGTTGCTGTTTTTCCACTATATCTGACCACTGTCTTCGGCATGGATGGTTTCATCTGATAAGTCCACTGTAAATCTAAGGGATGCTCCTTTATATTTGGTTTCCTTCTTTGGCCTTGCTGCTTGCAGTATTGTGTCTCTGCCTACCGTATTCATTGTTCTGATTATGATATGTCTTGGATTCTTTTGATTAGGGTACTTTTAGCTGGTACCTTTTAGACTTCTTGGATCTGGATGCCTTTATTATTCAGCTCTGGGAACTTCTCAGCAACTACCTCATTGGAGTTGCCTCCCCATCTTCTGGTACTCCCAAGTTTCTTATGTTGTTCCTCTTGAATTCGTTCCATATGTCTTTTACTTACCCTTGAGCTATTTTGAGGTCTTTTTCAGATTGTCTTTTGGGTTTCTATGTCATTAATTTCTGCTCTAAGTTTTATTATCTCTTTCCTTCTGCCTGGTTTCAGCTCCTTTTGTTGGTCCTTTTCTAAGGTCTAGAGCTGTGAAGTCAAGTTATTTATGTGGGCCCTTTCTTCCTTCCTGAGATATGCTTGCAGATCTATAAATTTTCCCCTTAAGGCTTTAGCTGTGTCCCACAGGTTCTGGTAGCTCGTGCCTTCATTCTCATTTGTTTCCAGGTACCTTTTGATTTCTTCCTTGATTTCCTTCCTGACCCACTCATTGTTCAACATCGAGCTATTTAATTTCCAGGTGTTTGATTTGGTTTTCTGCATCTGTCCATGATTAACTTTTATCTTCAGCGCATCATGGTCTGAAAAGATAGCTGGTACAATGTCTATCTTGTTGATTCTGTTGAGGTATGCTGTGTGGCCCAGCGCATGGTCTATTCTGGAAAATGTTCCATGTGCACTGGAAAAGAATGTGTATTCCTTTTTTGGGGGATATAAAGCCCTGTATAGATCTATTAGCCCTCTCTCTTCTATTTCTTCCTTCAAAGCCAGTATTTCCTTGGTGAGTTTTAATCTTCTTGATCTGTCCAGAGGTGATAGGGCTGTGTTGAAGTCTCCAACTACTATTGTGTTGCTCACAATGTCCTTCTTAAGGTCTGTTAGCAGCTGTTGTAGGTATTTAGCTGGTCCCTCACTGGGTGCGTAGATGTTTAGGAGTGTAATTTCTTCCTGATGTACATATTCCGTGATTAATAAAAAGTGGCCTTCACTATCCCCTTTAATCTTTTTCAACCTGAAGTCTATGTTGTCTGATACTAGTAAAGCCACCCCAGCTTTCTTGAGGGAGTTGTTTGCTTGCAGGATTGTTTTCCATCCTTTGACTTTGAGTCTGTGTTTGTTCTGGCTATTCATATGTGTTTCTTGCAGGCAGCAGAATGTTGGGTTCAGTCTCTGAATCCATTTTGCCAGTCTGTGTCTCTTAATTGGTGAATTTAGACCATTGACATTAAGGGAGATTATTGTTATGGGTGTTTGCGCCATTTTTGTGTAAAGGTTTGTTGTGCTTATAGGGGTTGTTCTTGTCTTACTATAGCCCCTTTAGTGCTTCTTTTAGGTTTGGTTTTGAGTCTATGAAGTTCCTGAGCTGTTGTTTATCCCCAAAGTAGTGTATGATTCCTTCTAGTTTGAATGAGAGTTTAGCCGGATAAAGTATTCTTGGTGAAGCGTTCATTTCATTGAGTTTTTTCACTATATTCCACCATTGCCTTCGGGCTTGGAGGGTTTCCTCTGATAGATCTGCTGTGAGTCTAAGGGGTGCTCCTTTGTATGCGATTTCCTTCTTTGACCTTGCTACTTGCATCTCTCTGGATGACGTTCATCATTGTAACTATGATATGTCTTGGGGTTTTTCTGTTAGGATCTCTTTTAGCTGGCACTCTTCGGGCGCCTTGAATCTGGATGCCCGCATTGTCCAGCTCTGGGAAGTTTTCCGCAATGATTTGTTTGACTGTGGCTTTTTCATTGGGGTTGGTTCCCTGTCCTCCTGGTACTCCAATGATTCTAATGTTGTTTCTCTTGAAATCATCCCCTAGAACTCTGATTCACCCTAGAGCTATTTTGAGGTCTCTTGCCATGGTTTGTTGTTGCCTGTAGGCTTCTTGCAGCTCATCTTCAAGCATACTGATTCTGTCTTCTGCTGCAGTCATTCTATTGTTGAGGGCAGCCAGAGAGTTTTTGATTTCATGTACCGAATCCTTCATTTCTTTTTGTAGGTTTTTTATTTCTGCTCACATTTCTTCCCGTATTTTGTCAGCTGTCTGTTATATTGTTTCTGCCAGGTCCTCCTTGAAGTTGTCAATGTTTGCATTGAGTTCATTGAACATCTTGAGGATCTCAACTCTGTATTCTTTATCAGAGAGGTCAAGTTGGTAGGAAACGCCAATTGAGGTTTCCGGACTCCTTTCATCGTCCTCTGCTTGCGATGGGGATTTGTGGTGTTTCTTCATGTTGTTGTGGTGGTATGGAAGAGGGACCTTGAAGATGAGTATCCCTGTTCCCTCTTGTTGCAAAAAAGGATTGTGGATAGGCTCAGTCAATGGCGGTTGCCTTTTTATTTCTCCCTTCTAGAACCTGGCCTCCCAGTGAGATGTTCCTTCAATCCTTATGTGAAGTCTTGTGTTTTATTGTCCTACTGCTTACGAATAGCTAAGATGTTAGTCTTGGACCTGATGTTGAGGAGACAATCTGCCACCGCTAATGCGGCGGCCCGCCAGAAAAGAGGCCACGCCCACTTTGCCTAGGCCACGCCCCTGACGATTAGGCCATGCCCCTTCCCACAACCCGACAGAGGGGCTGTTGAAGGGTCCGAGAAGAAACATGGAAGCGGTCATGAAAATTTTTTGCTAATTGTAGAGGGGACTGAATAATAAAACAAGATGGGCTAGTTAGTGCATCAACACAAGCATTGCCTTCTGCTAAGGGACCTGGAAGGTCTGTGTGAGAGTGGATATGTGTGACAAAAAATGGTTTTACACGGGTCCAAAGAATTTGCTCTAAAGCAGAGAACAAGGAGGCTATCGAACTGGAGGCCTTTATAGGTCCTGCCACCTAGAGTGAGCAAAGAGCATTTACAACGTATCGTGAATCAGAGATCAAATTGAAAGCAAAGGGGCAGTGTTCAAACACTGTCAAGACAATGCGAAGTTCCACAACTTGAGGGGACGTAGTTGGAAATTGCATACAAATGGGATCCTGACCCTCTTATAAGCCCCCCAGTCTGTACTGGATCCGTCAGTGTAGATGTTTGGAACATCCCAAAGGGGTACATAAGAGGTGACTTTGGGGAAAATTACCGGATGGGTTTTAAAGAAGGTCATTAGTGGATGTTTGGGATAATGATTATCAATAATATTGGGAAAAGAAAATCGGAGAATAGCCCAATCATCATGTAAGTTACACAAAGAAACTATTTGAGTGGAATTATAGGGGGTTATAAGAGTATCTGGAAGTTTTCCAAAATGTTGCAAGCAGTCCTGAATACCAATCATAGCCAAACAGGCTACAGCTGCAGGGTATAATTCCACGGCTTTCGCCGGAGAGACCCTAGGATGAATCCACAGAAGGGGTCCCTCCTGCCATAGGACTGCAGTAGGCTGCCCATATGTTGGAAGCACACAAAGTAAAATGGGAAACTCAGGCTGCACGTGTGTATTGCTGGCAGCGGTAAGAGCTTGCTCAATTTTGCAATTTCCATTAGGAAAGTGCACCAGTCCAAGTATTGTCCGGGCGTCAACACCGCTCTAGCCACCTGTTGCCAATCATTTGGGCTCATACAATATCTGAATAAGCCTTCTACTTCAGTTAAAGTAAATGCCACGTTGGCTCCATACATCTTTACTGATTCTGCCAAGGACTTAATTATTTTAAAATCTAGGGGCTCGTGATATCGCTGTTGATTATTATCTTCAAAAACAGGATAAATTAACTGCAGCTCTCGCCTAACCTCTGCCCAGAGCCCGGGTTTTGCGAAGGAAAGCCCGCCTCCCGGTTTGTTATAAGGGGGCGGATCATCCTCAGAGCCCTTTAGCAGCAAGTATCGGTCACTATCATATGCCGCAGCTTCCTCCTCAATAGGGAGGCCAGAATCCCCATTAGCCCGTCCCTGCTGAAATTGACGCAGCGAAGGATAAAGAGACGGGCGGGTCGTGGATGGTTCTCGGGGCCTTCCTCTCTTTTTTGGGGCGCGTCCCTGTATCAGTGGAGTTCCCCCAGAGGCCTCAATATCTATGTCTGAATTATCCTCTAGCTCAGAGGCTACAATGCTATGACGGCTGCCTCTGTCCGACAATTCCTCTTTTGTCTTTTCTAGCACTTCCTGTCCCAGTTGTACGGCCTCACAGCACTTCGATCCTCCAAGCAACTTCTGACCAATTTCCATATAGGGCGGACACCAGGCCGCAATTCCTTTCTTTCCAAGCTGAGTCTATGTCTCTGCCCAATTTGTCCCAACTGGCTAGGGTAAGGGAGCCAGTGGCCAAAAACCAAGGTGCCACATGATCCACCTCTCATAAGAAAACCTCGATATTCGCCCCTCGAAGGCGGATCTATCTTTGAGCAAGCAAATCGGTAAGGGTAGTCCTCAAATGTTTGGATGGAGAATTTCCTGTGATATTGAAAGCGAGAGGGAGATGCTTACTCCTCAATGCAGTCACAGAAAGCAAAACAAAAAGCCCGAAGAAGAAGCAAAAAAAAAAAAAAAAAACCCAGCCTGCAAGCAAAACATACACATCCATCCCACTAGCCACAACTTCTGTGGACTTTATTGTCTTGACTCACCACAGGAACTTACCGGTACCGCCCTGAATCGCAGCAAGTTCTGAATCGACCAAAGGGCGATGGAAGTCGGTTCCCTGTACAGGCCACCAGCTGTTGCGCGCCGCTTTGACCAGCAAAGAAACATGCAACCCGGAGATTCTTCTTACAGCGATTTATTCAGGAACCTTCCCATGCATAGGGAAGAAGAGGAACCTCTAGCTAGGCGGCTGTCCCTCCCTTTTTATCCCTCTCGCTGCTGGTTATGCCCAAGTGTCTGCAGCTGATAGGCTAGTTACACCCCGTGGGCGTGGCAGGACATCCTGTTTCCTTATTAGGAGTTGTTTATGAAGCACAGATGCAATAACAGGAAACAGGCGCCATCTGTGAGGCGCGGTCCCGTGGAGGCTCTCCACACCCCTTCACACAACCCGACAGAGGGTCAGGGGGTTGAGGGTTGGGCGTCACACACCTGGGCCGGAAGACAAAAAAGCTGCAGCGCTTGGGGTCGGCGTGCAGGCCACTTGGCCGGCAGTCCGGAGGGGCGGGAATGTGTTCTTTTAGATTAGGTCTGTACCGATTCTTGTGTTCACGATTATTTTGGTGAGTTTGGGGGTATTTTGATTGGAATAGGCTAATGAACAATTGGCCTAATGTGGTTGAAGTAGCCAGGGGAGATATGAGCACTATGAAAGGGGAAATTAACTGGAGGCTGCATGAGCAGCCACTCATACTGTTGCTGTACCTGTTGGGGGAGGGGACCCATATTGGTCCCTTCCTGGGTTACAGTTCTAATCCCAGCACACTTCTAATATCACAGGTGTCCCTTCTTGCCTAGGTGCTCATTTGAGCACCTGAGCCCAGAAGGAGCCTTTCAGTTCACTGGCATGCCACCCTGGAAGCCATGCCCCCTGCTGCCCAGGGCATAAAATACAAGTCATGTAAAAGTTGAACCCTCTATGCCAGAGGTAAATGACTCACACCTGGTTTACACCCTTGCTAAAAGTTGATTATGGATGTAGGAAACTAATTCTGTTTTGTTTTGATTTGGGCCCACACTTAGTAGTGCTCAGGGCTTCCTCATGGCTCTGCACTCAAAGATCAATCCTGATAGGGCTATGGAGACCATATAAGGCACTAGACATAAGACTCAGACTGGCCATGTGTAAGGTAAGCTCCTTTACATGTTGTACTACCCCAGGAAACAATTTCTTTTTAAAAAATACTCTTTCCAAATGTACTCATTATTTACTGATGAAAGGAGCCAGGAGCTTCTCTAGTCTAAGAGATACAGTTTTGGTGCTTAAGAATTCACTGACTAGGGGCTGGAGCGATAGCACAGCGGGTAGGGCATTTGCCTTCCACACGGCAATTGATCGGGGTTCAATTCCCAGCTTCCCATATGGTCCCCTAAGCACCACCAGGAGTAATTCCTCAATGCAGAGCCAGGAGTATCCGCTGTGCATAGCTGGATGTGACCCTAAAAGAAAAAAAAATCAACAAAGAGGTTTAAGACCACTCCTCCAGGAGATTAACAAAAATCTCCTCTAAAGAGATTACTCCAGATTACTAGGAGATCCACTCAAGGGTGGGGTCCAAGCAAGGTTGTGTCAGGGTGTGTCTCTTTCTTCCTTCCTAATCCACTTCAATAGTTGTAGTAAATCTACTTCAAATATTTCTAGCAATGTCATTCTGAAAACTCCAGGCCACATGGAGGCAGGTAGGGGTCGTCCGACCCATCTCCCTGCCCATCCAGTGTCCTGATTGTCAGGCCCCCAAACTGCCTCAGGTGCCATTTAAAGCGCATTAATGGCAATGATCCAGAGACTCACAAATAAATCTATGTTGCAACAATGTTGCAGTTTTACTTAACAGTCCGAGGCATTTCACTTGTGGAAGAAATATACATTTTTTTGGAGGATCACATGACTGTCTCCAGAGGTTTTTGTGTTGTGGCCTGCCGGAGAGCACTCTGTTCACCCCCCTTTTATTAATTGGGCTGATGTACTAACCAATGATATTCAGCCAATAGGCAGAATATGCAAATTAACTTAGACAACGGAAACAGTATCAAAGTCAGTTACACACAGGGAAGTATAGTCAGTTAGAGTAACAGTAACAGAAAAACGAAGTTTACATCCAAGCCTAGGTAGGCCTGAGATTATGGGATGTTGTACACCAACATAGCTCAGAAGACGACAGCTCTCCACAGAGTTTGGTTCTTTCTGAGGATATCTCAATACATTTTCTAGACCACAGTCCTCAGGTCAGGTTAGTCTTCCTAACCCCAACAGGGTCCTAGTCTCATCGTTACTTTTGGATCATGACAGCATTTGTCTATTGCCATATTTTCAACTTATAGTTGAGTATCGTGGTTCTTTGACCTGGCCCATTTTCAATGCCAGGGTAGCTCACATCTTGCCCTGGGTCCATTCTGTCCCTCATCGAGACCCTGCTTTTGGGGTGGTAGGAACTAAGGGCAACTGAGTTGAGAAAGCAGATGCCCGGGAGTAAATATTATTGGAGTCAATCAGCTCCCAAGTTACAAAGTATAATATTAACTCTCTTCCTGTGTCCATACAGAAAGGACATTGCTTTAAGGTAAACTAAGTTCCCTGAGGCAAGGCTAAAGGGACAAACCCAATGTCATCCTACAATTAACAAACTCAGAACTGTGCTTTCTGTACTATTAATAAACCCAGTGGAAATCTTGGGTCGCCTCTCTTATCACCACCTTTCCAACATCAGGGGCTTTTCCAGGGGAGGACTGGCAGCTTGACTTCACGCACAGGGTCAAATGCTCAAATGTTTAAGGTATAAATATCTATTGATTCTTATTTATAGCTTCAGTGGATGGACAGAAATTTTTCCTGTCTATACTGAGAAAGCCAGAGAGGTGGCTTGGTGTTTCTGTGTAAATTAGAAAGATCTGGATACAGAAAATTTTTTCTATCAACCAAATTCATGGGTGAGGGAATTAATACTTTTCATTTTTAATCTGCTTGCTCTTTAAGATGTTGATGATTTTAGATACCCAACCCATTCATTTTCAGGGGCCCATTATAAGCTAAGTTATAATGAGATTTCACCCTTTGTGCAGGCAGGGCTGGCGCTCCTTTGTCAGCATGAAGCAGCTCCAGAAGACAAAACTGAGCGTATGTGGTGCCTAAGCACATGTATCACCCACACGTCCCCTGTTGAGATGTGGGCTTTTATGCTTCCATATCTAGTGCTAGGCTGTCTATTGGGCTCCCTCTCCACTCTGGAGAAGCCCATGTTCTCTCTCTTTTGATTTCTTTTTTCTTTTTGGGTCACACTCGTCGATGCACAGGGGTTACTCCTGGCTCTGCACTGAGGAATTACTCCTAGTGGTACTTGGGGGACCATATGTGATGCTGGGAATCGAACCCGGGTTGGTCGCGTGCAAGGCAAACGCCCTCCCCACTGTGCCGCTCCAACCTCCCATGTTCTCTCTTGAGTACAAGATTCTCTTTTTTTTTCTCTCTCTCTCCTTCCCTCCCTCCCTCCCTGCCTCTCCCTCTCCCTCTCCCTCTCCTTCTCTCTCTCTCTCTCTCTCTCTCTCTCTCTCTCTCTCTCTCTCTCTCTCTCTCACACACACACACACACACACACACACACACACACCTCCTTAAAACTTCTGGATAAAATTTGTTGTACTTCACTGCTTGTCTCATCCTGAAATTTTCTGTGAGAGAGAAAGGCAGGGACCTGGGAGGCCTGGGTAAGGCCTGGGTAAGACTAAGGCTCCCAGCAAACAGATTTGACTCTGTTTTCCCTGGGTAAGGCCTGGGTAATACTGTAAGACTCCCAGCAAACAGATTTTGGATTCTGTTTTCCCTAAAACACACATAAGCAGGGGCCACTCTCGTCTTGTCTGTAACAGTAAGTGTAATAATATTAAAATGGTTGAAAAGAGATGTTCTGGGGTGTTAGGTATTCTCCGCATTTCAAGCATCAGTTCTGATTGTTTCCTTGGTCTTCTGAGGTCATGTTAGATGTATCTCTAGTTGTTTTTGTGCCTTAGTGAAGGTGTGTCTCTTGGTAGGTGGTCAGGCTCAGGGGTTTATACTTCATTGTCGCCCAAAGATGAGGGGTTTGCCTCTGGTGTTGACTCATAGCTGGGATTTACCTTTCTTGCTGTGAACTCTAAGAGTTGTTTACCCATTGAAACACAAGCATGTTAATTCTCGTACCCCTCACCAGGTATCCTAAAAGAACTTGGTGCTTTTGTGTAGTCATTGTCCTGTGCATGTTTTTGTGTAGCTGAGAGTCCTTGAGAGTCATATTTAAAAAGTAAATAATGCGATATTTATGACAAAATTATATTTTGGTCTGTGTGTGGGAGGGAAAGGGGGTTCACTCCAATCTCCCCCTTTACATTTTTTTATGAAAAAGGTTATAGTCAATGGTCTTGTTCTATTATGGCTTGACCTTGTGGATTGTAGAGTATTTTATGGGACAATTTAATACCTCAGCAAGTATTGCATTGAAAACATCTTTTTGTAGTATAAACTGGGTCATTATTGGTTTTAAACATCAAAGGTTTTATAAAGTTATTTACAGCCAATGCTTATAAATAACATACTTATAAAAGCCATGGTGTTTTCTTTACTATGAGCTATTGCATGGATGACATTAGAATAAGCATCTGTGCATATGTGTACATATATATATAGGTGGACTCTAATGAGTGACATACATAAGCCATAAATCATTTGGCACCTGAACTGTTGAGTTAGTTCCTTGATTGTATAAACAGAATAATTAATTTGGCAATCAGGGCAAGTTCTGACCATTTTTGTTTCTTTTCTTTTTTAAAAAATTTGACTGGGTATTATCAGATACTTTATAAGGAGCATTTCACATTTGATGCCACAGTTAGTTGAAGTTGAAAAGGGGGGGCAGTAACATTGGTCGGCTATAGCACTGCCCTTAGTTCTTTCTTTTTTCCTTTTTAAATATAGGAGTACTGCTATTTATTCAACCATTGATTAAGCTGATTGAATTGGACATGAACTCCACATTACATTTTTTTAATTGAATCACCGTGAGATATAGTTACAAAGCTTTCATGTTCAAGATTCAGCTGTACAATGATTGAATACCCATCCCTCCTCCAGTGCACACTTTCCACCACCAGTGTCCCCAGTATACACCCCTCCCCCCAGCCATCCCAGTCCTTACCCTGCATTCATGGCAAGCAATTTCCCCAATACTCTCTCTCTCTACTTTTGGGCATTATGTTTTGTTTGAATTTTCCCCCACCATTCAAGCACGCCTGCCAGGGGCAGATGCTAGATCATTTGTTGTCCATTGCTGATTTTGAGTATTTTGGGTGCCATGGCCACACGCTTCTGGAATCCTAGATTGTACACTGCTTGGTTCCAGAGACATTTCAGTAGGACACTAATCCATTTCGGCATTCAACTGGGGATCTCTGGCAGGGCTGTTGGTGCGCTAAGATGGCACCCAAAGGCACATTATGGGTGTGACAACCAGGCTATGAGCAAGCAGGGAGCTGGCACCTCTATTGCCATGTGGCATGGAGATTTAGTCCTGAAAACTGCATACCTGGGCCTTGCTTGTGGAAGCTCTTGATCGCCCGGATTCCATCTGGAGTATCACTTGTATCATTTGTAGTCCCGTTGATCTTCCTTTTGCTCGAGCGGGCGTCAGTAATGTCTCCATTTGTCCCTGTGACGAGCTAGTGCAGCCCAATGATATCTGCTTGCTCCAGGAACAGGAGGAGCCTAAATAATTCATTCAGGGATTTGACGAAGAAATCTGACCATCTAGTTGGTGGGCAGCCACGAGGTCTTCTGACGTCCCGTGGAATCCAGTCGGTAACAACTCTTGTCCAGCGGTCATCTCTGATTTGCATTACATGACTGGCCCACCTGATTTTTGATGCCTTGGCAAAGGAAACAGCGTCCCTGATTCTTGACCGCCGACGGAGGTCAGAACTTCGGATTCCTTCTCTCACTTGAGTGAGACATGATATTCCCAGCATAGCTCTTTCGATTCCTCTTTGGGATACCCTAATAGCGTTCTCATCCTGTTTGGTAGGGCCCAGATCTCTGAGGCATATGTTAGTGCAGGAAGCATGGTGGAATCAAGAAGATGTGCCCGGAGTCAGAGATTCTTCATTCTCTTAACCACTTCTTCTATGCTCTTGAAGACATTTCACACTGCTCTCTTCCTCTGGCACCAAGTCTTTCCTCATGTTGATTTCTCAACCCAGGTACACATAGCTGCTGCATTCGGAGATGTTCGTTCCATTGAGAGAAAATGGAGCTTCAGGGACCAGTTCGTTTTTCATGAACATCGTCTTGTTGAGATTCAGCTGCAATCCGACCTTTCCACACTTGTGGTCGAAGTCGGCCAGCATTTGTGCCGCTTGGTTAATATTTGGTGTTATGAGAACGATGTCATTAGCGAAGCGGAGGTGGTATAGTTGCCGACCATCTATCTTCACTCCCATTCCTTCTCATTCCAGTCATCGCATGATGTTCTCGAGGGTGGCACTGAAGAGTTTCGGTGAAATGGTATCACCCTGTCGCACCCCTCTCTTTACATCAATGATCACTTCCTTGTAGAATGGTGAGATCCTGGTGGTGAATCCACAATACAGCTCGAGGAGAATTTTGATATACTGAGTTTGAACACCCTGTTTGGCCAGGGCTTCAATGATCACCTCAGTCTCAACAGAATCGAAGGCCTTCTTTAAGTTGATGAACATTAGACAGAGTGGCATCTTGAACTCTCACGAAACTTCAGTGAGTTTGGTCACTGTGTGGATATGGTCTATCGTGCTGAATCCCCTTTGGAACCTGGCTTGCTCTCATGGTTGTCCTCCGTCTAGTGTTCTGCCTATTCTATTTGGGATAACACGAGTGAACAACTTGTAGATGACAGACAGCAGGTAGATTGGGCGATAGTTGCCGATGTCGTGGATGTCTCCCTTCTTGTACAACAGAACAGTCCTGCTGGTTTTCCACTGAGATGGAACCTTGCATTCAGACAGGTAGCACGTGAAAGTCAAGCCATTGTATTGATGAGTTGTCTGAATTCATCATGTCGACCAAGACCATCGATGGTAACTCACAGTTCCAGAAGGCCAAATCTAAACACTGGACATGGGAGTCTCCCGGTGGACAGTTCCACAATGAAATTGACCACATCATATTCAACTGAAGGTTTTGCCTGACCGATGTCGCTGTTGTCCCAAAATTCCAAACGGGATCGGACCACCATCTCCTTCTTGCGAAATTCTACTTCACAGAGCGGGGAGAAAAGTCTGCAAAATTTAAGTCTAAGAAGGCAACTCCCAGAATGACCACCAACTGGGAGCTCTTTTTTTTTTTCCAAGTTCTCCACTACATTTAATTCAAAGCATTTGTAAATATCAACCCAAGATTCCAAATGAAATGCCTCAACTTCTGAGGTTTCCTAAGCACCAGGATAACATATTTTTTTTTCTTTCATACTTTCTACACACTTTCAAGTTTTGCAATCAATCTACTTGACAATCATTCTTTACATATAAAAACACAAAGTAAAACACTCAAAGTAAAAGCAGTGGAAGCACTCAAGGTCAGATTTCACAAGTATCTAGAGAGGAACTAGAAGATTAATGTGGTGTCTTGATCTTGTCTTTTACGATATAATTCTGTCTATTATTGTGTGCAATATTCTCTGTATTATTGTGTGTAAGCTTCTCAAGAGTCCTGCCAACTACCTTAGTATACTGTCCCTCCTTTTTTTTTTAATTAATAGTTTATTTTTAATTAGTGAGTCAACGTGAGGGTACAGTTACAGATTTATACATTTTTGTGCTCATGTTTCTCCCTTACAAAGTTCGATAACCCATCCCTTCACCAGTGCCCATTCTCCACCACCAGTAAACCCAACATCCCTCCCCCCTCCCCAGTCCCGTCTCCCCCCACCCCACACTGCCACTATGGCAGGGTATTCCCTTTTGTTCTCTCTCTCTGATTAGGTGTTGTGGTTTGCAATAAAGGTGTTGAGTGGCCATTGTGTTCAGTCTCTAGTCTATATTTGGCCCGCATCATCTTTCCCCCACATGACAAACAACCACATTTTACTTGCTGTTCCCTTCTCTGAGTTGCCCAGAATGAGAGAACAGCCTCCAAGCCATGGTGACAACCTCCTGGTACTTATTCCTACTATTCTTGGGTGTTCGTCTTATAGTCTATTATTCTATATTCCACAGATGAGTGCAATCTTTCTATGTCTGTCTCTCTCTTTCTGACTCATTTCACTTAGCATGATACTTTCCATGTTGATCCACTTATATGCAAACGTCATGACCTCATTTTTTCTAACAGCTGCATAGTATTCCATTGTATAGATGTACCAGAGTTTCTTCAACCAGTCATCTGTTCTAGGGCACTCGGGTTTTTTCCAGATTCTGCCTATTGCAAACAGTGCTGCGGTGAACATATAAGTGCATATGTCACTTCGACTATACTTTTTGGCTTTTCTGGTATTGCTGGGTCAAATGGGAGCTCAACCTCATGTTTTTTGAGAATCGTCCATACTGTTTTCCAAAAGGGCTGAACTAGCCAGCATTCCCACCAGCAGTGTAGAAGGGTCCCTTTCTCCCCACATCCTCTCCAACAGCGGTTGCTTTTGTTCTTTTGGATGTGTGCTAGCCTCTGTGGTGTGAGGTGGTATCTCAAGGTTGTTTTGATCTGCATCTCTCTGATGATTAGTGATGTAGAGCACTTTTTCATGTTTCTTTTGGCCATTCGTATCTCTCCCTTGGGAAAGTTTCTGTTCATTTCTTCGCCCCATTTTTTGATGGGGTTGGATGTTTCTTCTTGTAGAGTTCAACCAGTGCTTTATATACCCTTGATATCAACCCCTTATCTGATGGGTATTGTGTAAATATCCTTTCCCATTCTGTAGATAGTCTTTGTATTCTGGTCGCTGTTTCTTTTGCGGTGCAGAAGCTTTTTAGTTTAATGTAGTCCCATTTGTTGATCTCTGTTTTTACTAGATTGCTTAGTTCCGTGTCATCTTTGAAGATACCTTTATCTTCAATATCCTGGAGGGTTTTGCCGACCTTGTCTTCAATGTACCTTATGGTTTGTGGTCTGATGTTGAGGTCTTTAATCCATTTTGATCTGACTTTTGTGCATGGTGACAGATCGAGTTCTAAGCCCATTTTTTTGCATGTGGTTGTCCAGTTGTGCCAGCACCATTTGTTAAAGAGACTTTCCTTGCTCCAATTCACATCTCTTGCACCTTTATCAAAGATTAGATGATCATGCATTTGAGGTTGTGTGTGAGGATATTCTACCCTGTTCCATTGGTCTGCAGTTCTGCTTTTGTTCCAGTACCATGCTGTTTTAATTGTTACCGCTTTGTAGTAGAGTTTAAGGTTGGGAAGGGTGATGCCTCCCATCATCTTTTTCCCAAGAATTGTTTTAGCTATCCGTGGGCGTTTATTTTTCCATATAAATTTCAGGATTGCTTGCTCCGTTTCTTTGAAGAATGCCATGGGTATCCCTATAGGGATTGCGTTAAATCTGTATAATGCTTTTGGGAGTATTGCCATTTTGACAATGTTTATTCTCCCTATCCATGAGCAGGGGATATTTTTCCATTTCCTCATGTCCTCTTTTATTTCATGAAGTAGCGTTTTATAGTTTTCTTTGTAGAGGTCCTTTACTTCTTTAGTTAAGCTGATTCCAAGGTATTTGATTTTCTGGGGCACAATTGTGAACGGGATTGCTTTTTTCATGTCCCTTTCCTCTGTCTCATTGTTTGCATATAGGAAGGCCATGGATTTTTGGGTATTGATTTTATAGCCTGCGACTTTACTGTATATGTCCATTGTTTCTAAGAGTTTCTTACTAGAGCTTTTAGGTTTCTCTAGGTATAGCATCATATCGTCTGCGAATAGTGAGAGCTTGATTTCTTCCTTTCCAATCTGAATCCCCTTAATATCTTTTTCTTGCCTGATGGCTATTGCTAATACTTCCAGTACTATATTAAATAGAAGTGGTGAGAGTGGACATCCTTGTCTTGTCCCCGATCTTAGAGGAAAAGCCCTTAGTTTTTCTCCATTGATGATAATGCTTGCCATAGGTTCATGGTAGATGGCTTTGACTATCTTGAGAAAAGTTCTTCCAAAACCCATTTTGGTGAGAGTTTTTATCATGAATGGGTGTTGGATCTTGTCAAATCCTTTTTCTGCATCTATGGATATGATCATATGGTTTTTATCTTTACTTTTGTTGATGTGATGGATTATGTTGATTGATTTCCGAATGTTAAACCAACCTTGCATCCCTGGGATGAATCCCACTTGGTCATGGTGTATGATCTTTTTGATGAGTTGTTGGATTCTATTTGCTAGTATTTTGTTGAGAATCTTCGCATCGGTATTCATCAAGGATATTGGTCTATAGTTTTCTTTGTTAGTGGTGTCTTTGTTTGCTTTTGGTATTAGGGAGATATGTGCCTCATAGAAACTGTTCGGAAGGGTTCCTGTCTTTCCGATTTCCTGGAAAAGCTTAAGGAGAACTGGCAACAAGTCTTCTTTGAATGTTTGGAAGAATTCGCCAGTGAATCCGTCTGGACCTGGCCTTTTGTTTTTGGGGAGACTTTTGATTACCGTTTCGATTTCCTTGATATTTATGGGCCTATTCAGGTATTTCACGTCTTCTTGGCTCAGTCTTGGGAGGTTGTAGGAGTCAAGGAATTCATCCATTTCTTTTAGGTTCTCTTATTTTGTGGCATACAGACTTTCAAAGTAGTCTCTGATGATCCTTTGAATCTCCTTGGTTTCTGTTGTGATGTCCCCCTTTTCATTTCTGATCCAGTTTATTAGGGTTTTCTCTCTTTCTTTCTTTGTGAGTCTTGCTAGCGGTTTATCAATCTTATTTATTTTCTTGAAGAACCAGCTCTTTGTTTCATTGATCTTATGGATTGTTTTTCGGGTTTCCATATCGTTAATTTCTGCTCTAAGTTTTATTATTTCTTTCCTTCTATCTGGTTTGGGTTCCTTTTGCTGGTCCTCTTCTAAGATCTTGAGCTGCGAAGTCAAACTATCTATATAGGCCCTTTCTTCCTTTCTGAGGAAGGCTTGCAGAGCTATAAATTTTCCCCTTAACACAGCTTTAGCTGCGTCCCATAGGTTCTGGTAGCTTGTGTCTTCATTCTCATTTGTTCCGAGGTATCTCTTAATTTCTTTCTTGATTTCCTCCGTGACCCACTCATTGTTCAATAGTGAGTTGTTTAATTTCCAAGTGTTTGATTTGGTTCTCCGCGTCTGTGCATGATTAATTTCCATCTTCAGTGCATCATGGTCTGAAAAGATAGTTGATACAATTTCTATCTTTCCAATTCTATTAAGGTATAACTTGTGGCCCAGAACATGGTCTATTTTGGAAAATGTTCCATGTGCGCTGGAAAAGAATGTGTATTCTTTCTTTTGGGGGTATGTAGCCCTGTATAGGTCTATTATCCCTGTCTCCTCCATTTCTTCCTTCAGGGCCATCATTTCCTTGCTGAGTGTTGTTCTTGTCGATCTATCCAGAGGTGATAAGGCAGTGTTGAAATCTCCAACTACTATCGTGGTACTAGTTATGTCCTCCTTAAATTCTGTTAGGAGTTCTTTTAAGTATTTCGCTGGTCGTTCATTAGGTGCGTATACATTTAGGAGTGTGATTTCTTCCTGTTGCACATATCCCTTGATGAATATAAAATGACCTTTGCTGTCCCTTCTGATCTTTTTCAGCCTGAAATCAATGCTATCGGATACTAGTATGGCCACCCCTGCTTTTTTTTGAGGGGGCTGTTTGCTTGCAGGATTGTTTTCCATCCTTTGATTTTGAGTCTGTGTTTGTTCCGGCTATTCAGATGTGTTTCTTGTAGGCAGCAGAAAGTTGGGTTTAGTTTCCGAATCCATTTTGCCACTCTATGCCTCTTGATTGGTGCATTTAGCCCCTTAACATTAAGAGAGATTATTGTCATGGGATTTTGTGCCATTTTTCTGTAGGGTTTGTTGTTCTTATAGGTCTTTTTCCTTGTCTTATAGTAGCCCTTTGAGTCCTTCTTTTAAATTTGGTCTTGAGTCTATGAAGTTCCTGAGCTGTTGCTTGTCCATGAAATAATGTATGGTTCCTTCAAGTTTAACTGAGAGTTTAGCCGGGTAGAGTATTCTTGGTGAGGCATTCATTTCATGAAGTTTTTTCACTATATCCCACCATTGTCTTCGGGCTTGGAGGGTTTCTTCTGATAGGTCTGCTGTGAATCTAAGGGGTGCGCCTTTGTATATGATCTCCTTCTTTGATCTTGCTATTTGCAGTATTGTGTCTCTATCCATGGCATCCATCATTCTGACTATAATATGCCTTGGGGATTTTCTATTTGGGTCCCTTTTAGCTGGCACCCTTCGGACTCCTTGGATCTGGATGTCCACATTCTCTAGCTCTGGGAATTTTTTAGCAATGATGTCTTTAATGGTGTTTTTTTCATTGGGATTGGTTCCGTGTGGTTCCGGCACTCCCATGATTCTTATGTTGTTTCTCCTGAGGTCGTCCCCTAGGACTCTAACTCGCTCTAGAGCCATTTTGAGGTCTTTTGCCATTATTTGCTGTTGTCTATATGCTTTGTGCAGCTCATTTTCAAGCTCACTGATTCTGTCTTCGGCTGTAGTCATTCTACTATTGAGGGCTCCTACGGAGTTTTTCATTTCATCTACTGATTCTTTTAGTTGTGTGACTTCTGTTTGTAGCTTTGAAATTTCTGCTCTCATTTCTTCCTGGATTATCTTGGTGGAGCGTTCCAACGCGGCATCCATATCCTCCCTTAATTTATTGGATGTTCGTTCCATAATTGTGTTGAGTTCATGAATCATCCTCACAATTTCCTCTCTGAATTCTCTATCTGAGAGGAGGGTGTATTTCTGGGAGGTCGCTGCTGAGGTTAGTGAGATAGTTTCTTGGCTCTCTCCTAGTGGTGGGGATTTTCTCAGTTTCTTCATGTTGTTATGGGCTTTACTATCTGGAGCTCTCGTTAACTTGGGAGGAACCTCGACTAATGATTTTTGGCTATGCTCTTTTGACACAGTACTTTTCTGTGCAAGTTGATGTGTTCATTGACAGTTTTTGTGAAGTTAGGATAGGCTAGGTTAGTTGAGTATCAACATATAGTAACTAAGATGATGAGGGAGTTCTTCGGAGGAATGGGTTCAATCAATTGTAGCCAAAGGACAATGCATGGAATGGTAAGAAAAATATCTGCGGCTGCTCCGGAAACAGGCCACGCCCACTTTTGAGGCCACGCCCCCAAATGACAGGACACCCCCGTAACCTGTTTGGACACGGGAGGGCGGGATCAGGCGCGGTGGGCGAATGACTGGGACCTGCCCGGCGGGGCGGGGGTGCTCCGAGCTGTCCCTCTGCTGCGGGCGGGCACGGGACCCAACTGGGAGCTCTTTAGCATTACTGCAGCAATGTGGGAAGATGCCATCCTTGACAATATCGACGAGGAATACGATCGACTGGTTCAGCACCTCCATGTCTGTGCGAAGAATGCCGAGAGTGAGAAAGCCACAGAAGCCTGTCTTTGGAAACCTCTCGAGCTCATTCGTCAACGTGGTTTGGCGCGAGCCTCAGGCAACCACAAACTAACTTCCGAGCTCACAAAGCTATGCAGAGATTCGATAAAGGAAGACGTCAAAGAGAGAAGAGCAGCAGTGTTGGCCAGTGCAGCAGAAGCCGGGAAAAGTATTCGCAATGCTTGCCTGTCCTTTGCCAACTACAAGACCAAGATGACTGCCCTCCGATGTCCCGATGGATCTATCATATCCTCCAGAAGGCAATGGAGAAAATTATTCACGACTTCTACTCGGAACGCTTAGACAGCCATGTCCACCTGTCCACATACCATATTCCACAGGATGGATATGTCGTTCCCAACGTTCTCCCTTCTGAAATCTGACAAGCCATTTCGTTGGTAAAGACGCGTACAGCACCTGGTCCGGACAAGGTCAGACCCAAACACCTAAAGAATCTACCACCAGTACTCATCAATACACTGACTCGAGTCCATCTGGAGTAGGCAGGGAAAATGCACCTGGTGAAATAGCTTGGTATGGGGCCCGGAGAGATCTCTGACTCTGTGGTATCTTCTGGGACTTGCTGCTGTGTTTCTGGCTTTTGATCTCTTTTGAGATTTACTTATGGGTCTCTGAAGCAAGGCCAGTAATAGAGTTTACAGGGTGGTGCCGTAATTGGTTCATGAGGGTGACTGTCAATGCTTCCATGTGTGTTGGGAAGTTGGGGGTGGTAGCTTTCTGTGAAAGCTTGGAGATTTCAGTCACAAAACCCACATACCAGAATGTTCAGCATATTGGTGAGGTCCGTCCTGAGATGGTTGAGTCAGGCTGGGGATATGGCAGATGGTGGTAAGTCTGGATTGTGGAACCAAGTGACTGTTGGGGGTCTGCTTGGGTAGGCACAAGCCAATCTGTCTCTCCTTTGATTTACCCCAGTCTGTTCAGCCATGCGAGGGTCCTAGATTAACTGTGGCTTTTGATCTCTTTTGAGAGTTATCTATGGGTCTCTGAAATAAGGCCAATAGATGAGCTTGTTTAGCTGAGCCAGAGGTGGTTTGTGGGTGTGGCTCCCACATACCTAACTTTTGGCCATTAATTTCTTGGTAAACTTGGTCCCAAGTTGTTGGGGTCTGGTCAAAGTCACAGCAGCAATTTTGGGGTACCAGGAAACCTGAAGGCACCAGCAGGCTGCTCATGTACTCACCCTGTGGGTACAGGTTGACCTGTTGGCAGCACCATACTCCCTGTTCCCTTAGTTATTTCTTTGGATAATTTAGAATGTCTTGTTATGAGTAATATTGGGCTACTTAGAAACATGCAAGATATGCTTTTAGAAGTGAACAAAATAACAAGTTTAGGTCTGCTGATGAGACATTTTTCAGTATGTTGAATTAATAATATGTTTAATTCAAAATGTTAAACAGAATCTGGGCTGGAGTGGTAGGGCCTTGCATGTAGCCACCCAGGGTTTGATTGCTTTGCCCCTTTCGGAGAGCCCAGAAGGCTACCAAGAGTATCTCGCCCACATAGCAGAGCCTGACAAGCTACCCATGGCATATTTGATATGGCAAAAACAGTAACAACCAGTCTCACGATGGAGACGTTACTGGTGCCCGCTCAAGCAAATCGATGAGTAATGGGATGACAGTGACAGTGGTAGTGACAACAGAATCTGAAGTTGTAAATTGAATAGGTTACCATAAAAATTTGTCTTTATTTCTATAATAAATCTGGAGCATTTGTTCAAGGCCTTATTTTCCTGGACTACTTATTTCAGAAGTATTAAAGCAACTTTCAGACACAATATTTAAAATACTCAGAAATTGGGCTGGAGAGATAGCACAGTGGGTAGGGCGTTTGCCTTGCACGCGGCCGACCCGGGTTCAAATCCCAGCATCCCATATGGTCCCCTGAGCATGGCCAGGGGTAATTCCTGAGTGCAGAGCCAGGAGTAACCCCTGTGCATCGTCAGGTGTGACCCAAAAATCAAAAATAAAATAAAATACTCAGAAATAACCAAAATATAAAATCTTTAAAGTTTTCAATCAATTTTAGGATACTCATGTTATAATCGGTAGGCTGCCAAAAACCAGATCAGACTCCACTGTGGGCAAGAAAGCTTTATTAGAAAAGGCTGTTGGGCAGACATCTCGCGAGTAGGGTGCCCACTGGAAAGGGCAAGGTACTCTCCTTATAGACATAAGCGCTATGTATAGTCATTGAGGGAGGTGGTCTTCTTGCTTAATCAGACCAACAATCCATGGGAACATTTCTAGGAATGCTAGGTCTCCTTTGTTCTCAAGAAACGTGCTTTTCTGAGCTTCCAATATTTGGCTGGATGTCCAGCACAGCGGGTAGGGCGTTTGCCTTGCACACGGCCAACCTGGGTTTGATTTCTCTGTCCCTCTTGAAGAGCCTGGCAAGCTACAGAGAGTATTCTGCCCCCATGGCAGAGCTTGGCAAGCTACCCGTGGCATATTCAATATGCCATAAACAGTAACGACAAGTCTCACAATGGAGATGTTACTGGTGCCCGCTACAGCAAATCGATGAACAATGGGACAACAGTGCTACAGTGCTACAGTCCAGGCCATGTTGCATCTCATCCACCAAGCAGTAGGGGTCTTTCAGTTCTGACTTATACTAATTATATTACGTATTAAAATCACCTTAAAGTGAAAATGCTTCCCAACTCCAACATGCCAAGATAGGACTGACCAACTGAGATTTCTAATAGTTTGATTTTTGTTAAGTCTTCTCTCAAGCTCTGTTTAATACGTTGCTACAAGCAATACTCCAAGTCACAAATAGGTTTTGTTTCGTTTTGTCTTTTGCTTTTTGGGTCACACCCAGTGATGCTTAGGGGTTACTTCTGGCTCTGCACTCAGGAATTACTCCTGGTGGTGCTTGGGGGACCATATGGGATGCCGGGGATTGCATGCAAGGCAAACAGTCCCTCGCTGTACTATCTGTCCATCCTACAAATAGGTTTGACTTAGGGTCTGGCAGCAAGATAGACCATATTGACATAGTTATTTTAGGCAAACTGACTTACAATTAGTTTGAAAAAAACTAGTTCCCCAGGTGAATGCTGAATGAAAGACTTGAGAGCTTGTTTTTAAAACATTCCACTTTGGAAAACAGTGGATTCAGGAACTAGGGCATGATTAAACCTTTACCTGGCACCAGCACAGACCAGAGAAGACCCGATCCCCTTCCAAAAGAAGCTCCAGCAAGAACAAAGCTCAAGAAAAACACTAGAAGATATTATCTTCATTTTATTTATTTATTTATTTATTTTGCTTTTTGGGTCACACCTGGTGATGCACAGGGGTTACTCTTGGCTTTGCAGTCAGGAGTTACTCCTGGGGGTGCTTGGAGGACCATATGGGATGCTGGGAATTGAACCCAGGTCGGCCGCGTGCAAGGCAAACGCCCTTCCCTGCTGTGATATCACTCCAGTCCCCTTATCTTCTTTTTAAAGGAAAAAACAGGAGGTTCAGAAAGACTAACAAATTGAACATATATAAAGGAGTTGATTCAAGGTTCGAAATCTGGCCTGAAAAATACTTTAATATATTTTAATACTTAAATAATTTTATCATTTAAAAACATTTCAATTTTTCTCAATAATAACTCATCATTTCACAAATACCATACTTCTCAATCAAAAGTATTACTCACCTTAATATTTTTCGCTAAGTTTAACCCTACTGCCTGATATAAGACTGCCCACAGGGACGTAGGCAGGCAGGTAGTTTCACACCTCTGTTTTTTGTAAAATAGCCTAATTTCTAATTGAGATTGGCTTTAGCCTGTGAGAAAATTTTGCTATTTTTTCATCCTTTGTAGTTTTTAGACTATTATTTGGTTACAGTTGGCACCTTTTACAATAAATATAGAATATAAAATATAGAAATCCAAATGGGTAAAAGACTCATGAGAAAATGCTCTTCATCATTAATCATCAGGAAAATGCAGATTAGAACAACAATGAGATACCACCTCACACCACAGAGACTGGCTGTGGTCACACCCGGTGATGCACAGGGGTTACTCCTGACTCTGCACTCAGGAATTACTCCTGGAAGTGCTCAGAGGACCATATGGGGTGCTGGGAATAGAACCTGGGTCGGCTGTGTACAAGGCAAACACCCTACCCACTGTGCTATCGCTCCAGCCCCAGAGGCCTTAATTCTTACAACTTCAGGGCTATTGGATTTATTGCTTCTCAGAAATTCCATTGCCATGGGCCCTCCTTTCTATCTGCCTGCCTCAGTAACTTATTTAAGAGCTTATTTGGGAGCCACACAGTAATGAGTTTCTCCTTCCCATCGCCCTCCAGCACCGAGGTTGTGAGCCTTAAGAGCTGAGATCCCAATTTCTAATTTTTGGAGAATAGTCCATATTGTTTTCCGAAAGGGCTGGAGCAGTCGGCATTCCCACCAGCAGTGAAGGAGAGTCCCTTTCTCCCCACATTTGCGCCAACACTGGTTGCTTTTGTTCTTTTTGATATGGCCAGTCTCTGTGGTGTGAGGTGATATCTCATTGTTGTTTTAATCTGCATCTCCTTGATGATTAATGATGAAAAGCATTTTCTCATGTGTCTTTTAGCCATTTGGAATTTTTCCTTGAGAAAATTTCTGTTCATTTCCACCCCCCATTTTCTGATGGGGTTGGATGTTTTCTTCTTATAGAGTTCAACCAATGCCTTGTATATCCTTGATATCAACTCCTTATCAGATGGGTATTGGGTGATTATCCTTTCCCATTCTATAGACTGTATTTTGGTCACTGTTTCTTTTGAGGTGCAGAAGCTTCTTAGTTTAAGATAGTCCCGTTTGTTTATCTCTGTTTTCACTTTCTCGGCCAGTGGCATGTCATCTTTGAAGATACCTTTAGCTTCAATGTCGTGGAGAGTTTTGCCAACCTTGTCTTCCATGTACCTTATAGATTCTGGTCTGATGTTGAGATCTTTAATGCACTTTGACCTGACTTTTGTACATGGTGTTAGGTAGAGATTTGAGCCCATTCTTTTTGCATGTAGCTGTCCATTTTGCCAGCACCATATGTTGAAGAGGCTTTCCTTGCTTCACTTCACATTTCTTGCTCTCTTATCAAAGATTAGATGATCATATATTTGAGGGTGTGTGTCAGGATATTCCTCCCTGTCCCATTGGTCTGCGGTTCTTCCTTTGTTCCAGTACCATGCTGTTTTAATTATTATCACTTTGTAGGAGAGATTGAGGTTGGGAAGGGTGATTCCTCCCATCTTCTTTTTCCCCAAAATTGCTTTAGCTATTCGTGGGGGCTTATATTCCATATGAATTTCAGGAGTGTTTGCTCTATTTCTTTGAATAATGACATGGTATCCTTATAGGGATCACATTGAATTCGTACAATGCTTTCGGGAGCATTGCCATTTTGACAATGTTAATTCTCCCAATTCATGAGCAGGGGGTATCTTTCCATTTCCTCATGTCCTCTTTTATTTCTTGAAGTAGCATTTTGAAATTGAGTTCTCATTTGACCCAGCAATACCACTCCTGGGAATATATACCAGAGAGGCAAAAAGGTATAGTAGAAATGACATCTGCATTTGTATGTTCATTGCAGCACTGTTTACAATAGCCAAAATTTGGAAATTACCCGAGTGCCCAAAAACAGATGACTGGTTAAAGAAACTTTGGTACATCTACACAATGAAATACTGTGCAGCTGTTATAAAAGATGAAGTCATGAACTTTGCATATAAGTGGATCAACATGAAACGTGTCATGTTAAGTGAAATGAGTCAGAAAGAGAGACAGACATAGAAAGATCACACTCATCAGTGGAATATAAAGTAACAGAATGGGAGACTAACACCTAAGAGTAGTAGAGATAAGGACCAGGAGGTCTGCTTCACAGCTTGGAAACTGGCCTCACATGCTGGGGGAATAGGCATCTGAGATAGAGAAGGGAGCACCTATTAGAGGATGTTGGGAGAATCCATTTGGGTTGAAAGATGTGAGCTCAAAGTAGACTATAGACCAAACATGAAGGCCATTCAATACCTCTATTGCAAACTACAACACTCAAAAGGAGAGAGAACAAAAGGGAATGCCCTGCTGCAGAGGCAAGGTAGGGTGGTGTGGAATGGGGTGGGGATGGTGAGAGAGATACTGGGAATGTTGGTGGAGGAGAATGGGCACTGGTGGAGGGATGTAAACGATCACTGTATGACTGAAATGCAAACACGAAATTTCATAAGTTCGTAACTGTACCTCATAGTGATTCTCTAATTAAAAAATTAAAAAAATAAACACACACAAAACCTTTAAAAATAAATAAAATAAAATAATAATAATAAAAAGAGATGAGAGCCCCAGCTCTCCTCCTGCTCATTGGCATGGATGCTCTCATTCTCTTTCTAGACTCCCTCAATTTCATCCTTAACTGCTCAGTCTTTTGGCAACAAAGCTGTTATGACTATGGACCAAGGTTTTATAATTTGGGGAGGAACTTCTCCCATTTGAGAATATCTTTGCTTTAAAACTAAATCTAATTCTTTCCCAGATCTGGAATTAAAACTACCAAGATCTGGGAGCCAAGGGAAATGCTGTGTTAACAAGGCCTTGGTCTGGGTATAAGCTCCAACAGTAATGCTGAGGGTCTGAGTGACTGAAATATATTATTTTTTTCCCTAACATTAATACGTTTCCATTTCTTTATTCCGTTCTCCTGTAGATATGGATACTGCAGTGAAGTTCTGCATTCACCTTGAGATTATTTCTATGAGCTGGAGGGCCTCAAACTTCACTCTTTTTGGTGGCTTCACAGGTTGTTTCTCTGAGACGCTTTCTTGTACTCCCTGGATCACACTGGAGATCACCATTTTCCTAAAGCCAATTAGATTGGTACCTTTGACTCCCATTCTGTCAGTCATAGAGAATGAGACAAACACATAAGGAGACAGACAGACAGAGACACACACACACACACAGACACACACACGGACTATCCAAACTTTAGGTCTCTTGGACAGCCCTCAGTGGCTTCACAGGCTGGCCATGGGGTTACCATATGTGAGCCATTTCTGGAAGACATGAAGGACAGTTAGTAAGCACATGGACATTTAATACATACATGAATATCAGCATTGGGGTGCTTTTTAACGAGCTATCAGAAGGCACCCTTGAAATATAAAATCCTGAGAGTTCACTATTCTGCTTTTGCTCATGTAGCTTTTTTTTTTCCTTTTTGGGTCACACCCAGTGATGCACATGGGGTTACTCCTGGCTCTGCAGTCGGGAATTACCCCTGGCGATGCTCAACGGACCATATGGGATGCTGGGAATCGAATCCGGGTCAGCCATGTGCAAGACAAACGCCCTACCTGCTGTGCTAACGCTCCAGCCCCTACCCATGTAGCTTTTACAGTTAAAAGCGCTAAACAATGTTATTCTATACTTGTCTGACTCGTGTGCAGCTGGATGAGGGCCAGTTATCTGCTATCTGTTCTTTCCTGCATATATTTGTGCATTATAAGATCTAAAGTATTTTTACTTAGGGGCAGATCCCAACCTTGAGTTTTTTTTGTTATAGGGAAGAATTCCCACAAATGACCAAAAACAAAGATAACTTAATCCCACACACAGAAAAATGGCAGCTTCTATAAACGACCCTTTATATAAATAATATTTCTGAATGTCAATAACTAATCTTTCCCACTGAAAGGCATGGGATTACTGGATGAATTGGGAAACAAAACCCATCTGTTTGTTGCTGATAAGTACATGCCTAGATTCACATGATAACCCAAAGTAAAAGGATGATAATCATACAATCCAAGAGTAGACTAAAGAAAGGAGGAGGCAGCCATGCCCATATCAGACCCAAAATATCCAGCCCCACCCCCAGCCCCCACCAATAATTAGATATAGGTACAGACTATTTATTGGTGAAAGGGATCAAGAAATACTAACTCTTACCAACATATTTGCATCAAATAAAGGGACAGCAAAATATATAAAATGTCTGCTCAACGAACTAAGGAAACACAGTGGTAGAATCTCAATAATAGTGAAGACTTCAACACTCCACTTTCATCATTGGACAGATCAACCAAAATACCAATAAAGATACAAGAGCTCTAAATGATGAGTTTGAGTAACTGGACTGACATACACAACTTCTGTCCTCAGAAAGCCAAAAACACATTCTCGTGCATATGCTCCAGGCTAGACCATATACTAGGGCATAATGTAACATATATAAATTTACAAAAGTAGAAATCATGCCAAGCAGCCTCTCAGATCACAATATGATAAAAGTGGAAATTAACAATAAAAATAAGATGGAGAAAAACTCCAACCACTAGGAGCCAAACAAAATCCTCCCAAACAGACCCACACCAGATCTCCATCTCACCAGGGGACCCAACTCAGCGGCTGCTGAACCTCTGTACACTACCACACCCTTCCAGGTAGATCCATCTCTTGACTCACAACTCCAAGGCCTTTCCAGAAGGGGAGTGGGGGTGGGCAGATTCCCCAGCTCCCCCAAGTTTCTCACTATTCACAGCATAGTAGGAGCACAGAAAACACATCAGAGAAGACACATAGAAGCCCACTCAGTGAGCAAAAACAAGAACAGAGATGAGGGTTCAAACAGCCCCAACCAGCTTGGTAAATCCTTGATGACTTTGGTGAAATCATTGTGAGGATGTTTAATGAGCTCGAAGAAACAATGGCCTAGGTAGTCTGGTATATTTATTATGTGCCCTTTATTATGTGCCCTTCACTCCTCACACACTTGTGGGAAGCTTCCAAGCATTGACTTGTCCTCCTGTCCCTGTTTACCCTCACCTTGCACCCCCAAGGCCTTCTGTGTGTATCTATAGAAAGAGAGATATAGATATAGATAAATAGTTGTGCATATCTATATTATTGATCAAGATTGGTTGCCTTCTACATTACATCCCATCCAATCTGCTGTGCTACCCCTAGTTTATCAGTGTTACAGAGTTTGAGCTGTCATTCACAGCTGTGTGCTCTGGGAAGTGCAAAGTGTATATGGGGGTGATAGAACTAGAGTTAAATTTTTAACTGGACGGAGGCTTTGGGGTGTGTGCATGACTTCTGGGCTTCTGAAGTAGGGGAGTAGCCCATTCCCAGCTCCTGAAAGCCTGGAGATTTAGTCACAAAACCCACATACCTGAGTTTTTCAGCAGATTAATTTCTGGATGAGGCATATCCCAAGCAGTGGAGTCCAGCTGGGAGCATGATTGTGGAGTGTGGAGGTTTTGGGTTACAAATTCTAAGCTTTGTGGGACAGATTAGAATGTCCATCTCAGGTTTATATGAAAGGCTGAAAGGAGGCATTTCCGTAGGCTTATGGGGGAAATGTCTCTCTTACCATATCATACCTGGAGGAAATCCTTTCAGTTTAAATTTATCTGAGAATTAGGCCACGTTTTCTGTCTTCTTTGTTTAGTTTTCTTTAGGCCACACCTATCAATGCTCAGGTGTTACTCCTGAGATTTGCAATCAGGATTTATTTCTGGTTTTGCACAGTGGACGATATGGGATGTCAGGTGTAGGATAACATAGCCTCAGGTAGTTTAGGTTTATTGGGTTACTCCCGTTACAGTGCTCCTATTCCTCTTTGTTTATTTGTAGCTTCTTTCTTAGTGTTCTGTTGACTTGTAAATAATGTTTTTCTCTTCTCCTTGAGTCCTTTGCATAGTTTATTCAGAGCAAGTCCTTTTTGTATGGACACAGGAAGACTTAACAAATGTTATGCTTTTGTAACCTGGGAGTCATTTGACTCTACATGATATTTTCCTCCAGGGCATCTGTTCTCTTGACCTAAGCCTCAGCTGCCCTTACTTCCTAGCATCCCCAAAGCAGGGTCCCGACGACGTGGGACAAGAAGGACCCAGGGACGCCAGCTGTAAAAAACTAAAGCTCGCAGAGGGGTGTGAGCACTCGCGGGCTCTCCGGGCGGCTCTGTCTCACCGCCCGCGTTCGGTGTCCTGGAACCGCAGTGTGTGGACTGGATCGGGACGGCCAGTGGTCAAGGAAAGGCGAAGGAAGAACGAGGACCAAGCTGGTTGCTGATTAGTTACCAAACTTATTCAATCTTCAATCTTTCTCATCTCCCGCACTCCCAGCTCCGTCCTCTCTCTGGATCAACTGCTGCTTCTTTCTCTCTGTCTCTCTCCTACTTGTCTCTCCCACCTTGCCCTCTAGGCTACACCCAGCCAGGTAGCAAAATCAACATAAGAAAGCCCTTCCTGAGGGCTGGTAGGCAAAATACCTCTTAAGGGTTTTTTTTCCTCTCCCCATTCCAAACACTCATTAACATCTTAATACTAGTTATTTTTGCATGGACATAGCAAGAGATACATTGAGGTTTGCAAGGCAGCTCTCCTGGCAACATCTTGCCACAGGCTCAGACCACAGCACTCAGGTCAGATTAATCATTCCTCACCCTAGCAGGGTCCGAATCTAGTATCACTGTTTGGATCATGACAGCATTTGTCCATGATCAAACTCTTAACTTATAGTTAAGCATTAGGCACTTTGGCCAGGCCCATCTCGATGCCAGGGTAGCACACAACTCACTGCTTGCCCTGGGTCCTTCTTGTCCCACGTCGTCGGGACCCTGCTTTGGGGATGCTAGGAAGTAAGGGCAGCTGAGGCTTAGGTCAAGAGAACAGATGCCCTGGAGGAAAATATCATGTAGAGTCAAATGACTCCCAGGTTACAAAAGCATAACATTTGTTAAGTCTTCCTGTGTCCATACAAAAAGGACTTGCTCTTAATAAACTATGCAAAGGACTCAAGGAGAAGAGAAAAACATTATTTACAAGTCAACAGAACACTAAGAAAGAAGCTACAAATAAACAAAGAGGAATAGGAGCACTGTAATGGGAGTAACCCAATAAACCTAAACTACCTGAGGCTATGTTATCCTACAGTCAGGGACCAAATCCAGGTTAATCGCATGCAAGGTAAATACTGTACCCACTATACTATGGCTCCAGTACCTATGATTTCTATTTAATATTGATACTTTTGAAATCTATGTTCATCTTTTATTAATGCACCAAAAACTCTAATAGTACTATGTAGGATAACAAAGCCTCAGGTAGTTTAGGTTTATTGGGTTGTTCCCATGACAGTGCTCCCTTTCCTCTGTGTTTATTTGTAACTTCTTTCTTTGTGCTCTGTTGACTTTTAAATGTTGTTTTTCTCTTTTTCTTGAGTCCTTTGCATAGTTTATTCAGAGCCATGTCCTTTTGTATGGGCTCAGGAAGACAGTAGTAAATGCTATGCTTTTGTAACCTGGGAGTCATTTGACTCTACATGATAATTTCCTCCTGGGCATCTGTTCTCTCCACCTAAGCCTCAGCTGCCCTTACTTCCTAGCACCCCCAAAGGAAGGGTCCCAAAGAAGGATGGGATGGACCCAAGGCAAGCGGTGAGTTATGTGCTACCCTGTCATCGAGATGGGCCTGGCCAAAGTGCCTAGTGCTTAACTATAAGTTAAGAGTTTGGTCGTGGACAAATGCTGTCATGATCCAAAAAGTAATAACTAGATTCAGACCCTGCTAGGGTTAGGAATGATTAATCTGACCTGAACACTGTAGTCTGAGTCTGTGGCAAGATGTTGCCAGGAGAGCTGCCCTGCAAGCCTCAATGTATTTCTTACTGTGTTCATACAAAATAACAAGTATTAAGATTTTAATTGAGTTTTTGGACTGAGGAAAGGAGAAAAACACCTTAAGAGGTATTTTGCCTGTGGGCATTCAGGAAGGACTTTGGAATACCTCTAGGTGGTATTTCCTTTGAACCTGGTGGCTCCTCAGGAGGGGCTTTCTTATGTTGAGTTTTTCTGGGTATAGCTTGGGCCGAGAGAGTCAAGTAGCAGTCAGAAGGCAGAGAGCTGGGATTGAGGAATGAGGGGCTAGGAAGGAAGAGAGAAGAGTGGGAGAGATGGGAGGAGATGGGAATGAGGGGCAGTGTGAGACTAGGATGGGGAGCTCAGAGAGATTGGAATGGGCGTGTGGAGAGAATGGAATAAAAGGCAACTGATAAATCAACCGGCTTGGCCCTTGTTTCCTCTTTCGTCTGCCCCATGGCCTGGGCCGCCCCGGCTGGGCCAGCAGCCCGGGACCCCTCGCTGGTTGGGCTGCCAAAGCCCCGGCAGAGTTTTTTTACAGTACTAGACTAAATGTTTAATTGACTTGAAACAAGCACATAGCTTCTTAAGAAATGCTTATCCTGAGTTTATAATTCACCCTTGTTTCTCTACTGTTGTTTATCTTTGTACCATGTGTCCATGGTACATGTCCACTTTCAGAGATCCATTCACTCACTAAAAATTGTGTGTGCAAGACACATACAATTTGTGAATCCCTCTTCTAAGAAGAGGTAGAGTACATATTTTATCTATTTTTTCTGCTATTTGCATCTAAAAATCCTGGGCACTACACATAAGACAAAATAGACTTTGAAAATGGACAAAAGCCAAACCAAATCAGCTAGAGACCTCAGGACCTAAGGAAAAACCCAGTAGTTAGCTTCCTGAATTTCATTCTTAGTAGGTATACCTTTTCACGCCGCCCACCCATGTTCAATTTCTCCACCCCTCTCGGAGAGCCTGGCAAGCTATCTAGAGTATGGTGCCTGCACGGCAGAGCCTGGCAAGCTACCCATCCGTACTGGATATGCCAAAAACAGTAACAATAAGTCAATGAGAGACATTACTGATGTCCGCTCGAACAAATCCATGAGCAACGGGATGACAGTGACTAGGTATGCCTAGTATGAATGAAATCCAGGAAGCTAACTACTGGGATTTTTCTAGAGCAAGAGAAGGTAATAACCTAGTTCCAAGAGAAGAAGGGAGAGAAGAAGAGTAAGAACATAACAACTGCAAGTCAAAAGTCCAAGGACCTTGGAAGGGATAAGTGAATAGAACAAGAAAACAAAGATTATAAGGCTGCCATATTGTGTTTCAAATGAACAATCATAGACATACTTGAAACCTGAAA
Source organism: Sorex araneus (assembly GCF_027595985.1). Taxonomy (NCBI): domain Eukaryota; kingdom Metazoa; phylum Chordata; class Mammalia; order Eulipotyphla; family Soricidae; genus Sorex; species Sorex araneus. Next base: position 9,429,529 of record NC_073308.1, on the reverse strand, counting down.
ATATAGGAAATTCTGAGAAAATAAATACATAAAAGAGAACCAAATCAGAATTTTAGAACAGAAAAATACAGTACAACTATTAAAAATCAATGGATAAATTAAAATCAGAAAGAAAAGGAAATATGTGAATTTTAATCTAGAGCAATAGAAATAACCCATTGTAGAGAAAAAAGAAAATTGTCTCAGGGTCCTGTTTCAATATGGCATTTATGTCATTTTAAACCCAGAAAAAAGTATATAGTGAAAAGAAAATAGGGCTGAAAAATATTTGAAAAAACTATGTTGGAAAATTGTCCAGTCTGACCAAAGAAAAGCAATATAAACCTAGAAATTCAAGAATGTAAGTGAACCCCAATAGCATCAAAGTTCTATAACATGACGTGTCATAACCGTACTTCTGAGCAATAACAATGATAAAACTGGAGTGGGAGGGTGGAGGACCAGATGAGTTTAGTTGGTCACTTTAAATTTCTCCCTTTGAACAGGTAGCCTATCAGAGTAGATAATGTAATGTTTGTGGGATGGGCTATAGCAGCAGATAAAAGGAGTCCCCAGCCCCATTTCACTCTCTTCTGGCTCTCCCTAGACCACCATCTTCCTCTCTTCAAAGGCTGCAGGATCAGATAAGTCTGCATTCCCAGATAGAAGGCTGAGTACAGGCAGGCCACATAGGCCCAGACAGGGACAAAATACAGCCAGGGCTCAGACGCCCAGGAAAGCTCAGGTTCAGGTAGGGCTCAGTTGCCCAGGTAGTGATAAGGTGCTGAGCACAGGAGTCTCACCCACTTGCATGTATGTGACTGTGACCAGAGATCTGTAAAACCAGGACAGGACAAGAACACTTGGGGCTCTCTCCACTGAGATGTGACCTCGGTACTGCACTTGTGCACTTGTGCGGCCTCTCCGCAGCTGCACGAGCATGATTCCAGAGGCCAGCTAAACTACTTTTGGTACCGGCAGCTTCTTGCATAAATGTCTCTAAGCTGAGGCCCCATGCCTGCCCAGGAGGGGAAAGGTTTTTCTCTCTCGCCTTTTCCTTGTGGGGGCAGGGGAAGGTCGTGGAGACCACCAGCTTATGAGGATCACTAATGAGAGGTACAAGCTTGCAATGATCCAATTTCTGCCAGAAATTTACCTGGACTTAGTTACTAAAATACAGAAATCCAAAACCGCGTGGCCGCTATTGCTTCATATCTCTTCAGGTCTGATTCTAGGGGGGAAACTCCAAACAATACTAGTGAATTTTTTGTTGAAATATTGAATGTAACTAAAGTAAAGAGAAAGTGAAGTGAAATTTATCAGTTACACAAGCGGCGGTGGGGCGTTGGGAGGCTGAGGGGGTGGGAGGTATACTGGGTTTTTTTTGGTGGTGGAATATGTGCACTGGTGAAGGGATGGTTGTTTGAGCATTGTAAAACTGAGACTTAAGCCTGAAAGCTTTGTAATTTTACACATGGTGATTCAATAAAAATATTAATTAAAAAATGAAATAAAATTCTTGGATTGCTATATCATATTACCTACAATAAAATGCATATACAAATTTAAAAAAAAAGACCACTTGGGGCTCAACAAGAGGTACTTAGTACAGGGATTTCGCCCACATGCATGTGGCCGTGACTGGAGACTGAGGAAAAAGAATGGGATAAAAGAGGATGCAGGGACTGCACCTGGCTGTCATTCACAGGTTAGGAGACTGCTCGGGATGAGACAGAAATGAAATTGAGGGCGCAGTAAATAGAAGAGTAGTTAAGACTCACGTCTTGTATACACCCAATTCAGACTCAATTCCAAGCCTCCTAACTGAATACTGGTTAGGAGTTGCTCTGCCCTCACCCCCAAAAGAAATAAAGATTAAAAGCATTTTCAAGTGATGAACAACTGAGGGATTTAGTTACCAATAGACTAAGTCATAAATGAATGGCTAAGGGAAATTCTAAAGCTGTTAAGGTAAAAATAAAGGTGGAATTACATAATGAAGGATTAACAGTGAAAAAAGCCAGAAAAATACGAAAACTTTTGCATTTGCTAATTATATTTCCCATTTGAAGTAAAAATGATAGCACCAGCTGATGTGGTCTCAAAATAAAAAGTACACATGGACCACGTTATATTTCTATTGAATAATGGTATCTAAATAGTGAAATGTATAATGAATTGCAGATGGCAAGTCAAAATATAATGACCCCTGGTATATTTCCAAAACAAAAATATGTGTTTCTGGCTATCTTTGATAAATATTAATCGTAGTAGCTAGCAGAAACTTAGTTCAAGTAAGTTATTCTGACCAGGATTTTTCCATTTTCTCTGTAGACATTGTGGAAGAAGTTAAAGTGCCTTTATAGGCTACAGTAATATGCACATATACTCTTTCAAATCTATCACTCAAAATGAGAACAGAGAATTTTCATAAGTTAAACTCTAGCTGGTACTACCTACCTAAGTCATATTCCCCTTTATTACCCCCCTTGAAATATTCCTGAAGAAAATGTTGATAGTTCAGGAAATTAAACATTTCCAACAATGTCTCAGAATGAGAGATAATTCCCTCTAAAAAAATGCAGGAACAGATTCTAAAAATGAATGGCAAAGCTAGATAAGAACAGGGAGTTGGCTTCATCACTCGTGCACTCTCACTCCCTGTGGTAAATGTGTGAGATCCAAGCAGAAATGGGCCTTTCATGCTAGAGAGACTGGTAGCCATATAGGATTCCACCCTTCTTCTTGTTCTCTTGCTTATTGTAAGAGCCCTGTGATCTACAATAAGTCCTTAATTTCAAAAGCTTAAAGAATTGAAAGTCCGTATACTCTGAGTCACTCATCGTTGTCTTAGCTCAGTGCTCAGTAGTGCCCATGGCAATGCTGGAGGGTGGCGGGCGAGAGGCAGTGCCAAGAATCAGACAAGAGTACACTTCATTACAAAGGAAACACCTTGATCTTTGTTCTCTCTGGCCCCATAAAAGCTTTCTAAAAATAAATGTTTTTCACAATGTTGTAGTTAATGACAGGTTTTGAAAGAAGGACATAAAGAATGAAAATAACGGGAGAGGGACAAGAAGGTATTTCCACAAAGGAAAGCTATGACTTTGGTCATCTTTAACCCTGTATATCTGCTCCACTTGAAGACTCTTTTGGTGAGTTTTAATAACAGGTGTCCAGAAATTACTATCATTTGTTGCGATGCAAACAGAAAAACAAAACCATCACAATGGCAAAACAAAAGTAGTTTCTAGTAAGACTTGAGCACTGCTGGGTGTGGACCAAAAGAGGAAAAAATATGTTTCTGTACTTATGATGTTGCTTACTTACTTTGAATATTGAGGAAATGTGAACTACTGCATATTTATAATAATATTTGTTTTTGCTAATCTATAACTATTCCAGTAGAGCTGTCATTTCCTACTAATAGAACATTTAAGAATTTACCAGGTTATGGAAAGTTCAATGTAGTGAGGCTTTCAATCAAGAACTCCTCATTCAAATTCCACTCTCCATTTGCTACTGGGGATCATTATATCCTTCCAAACCAAGGCAGCTTTGTAAACTATAATCAGTTTAGTCCACCATCTGGTCAGACTTCTTTCAATTGCCTTGGTTCCTGACTGAGTGCTAATTTATACAGAAAATAAAAATAAAAAAGAACCCAACTTGGAAGCTCTCGATGTAGGTTTTATGGGAGAGCAGCAGGGTTCTATAGGGAAGACAGGAACTAGGAAGCAGGACTGGTGCCAGCAGGTCTGGTAGAAATGCCCAATCTGCTCCCGATCATGCCTTCTTCCATCTCCACCTTCTTTATGTCCCCACATCTGATACTAGGATCCTCTAATTAGCATGAACAGAGAGGAGTACTGCCAGATCAGATGGGGTGTGGGTGACAGGGCCATTTGCCTTCCTCATCTAGGATCATTCTTGATTGGGGCATTTAGACCATTGACATTGAGACAGATTATTGTCATGGGGTTTTGTACCATCTTTCTGTAGGGTTTGTTGTTCTTGTAGGGTATTTTTTTGTCCTACAGTAGCCCCTTTAGTCCTTCTTTTAAGTTTGGTTTTGAGTCTATGAAGTTTCTGAGCTGTTTTGTCTGTGAAATAGTGTATGGTTCCTTTGAGTTTAAGTGAGAGTTTAGCTGTATAAAGTATTCTTGGTGAGGTGTTCATTTCTTTGAGTTTTTTCACTGTATCACACCATTGTCTTCAGGCTTGTAGGGTTTCCTCTGATAAGTCTGCTGTAAAAATATGGAATGTTTCATGAATTTGCGTGTCATCCTTGCACAGGAACCATACTAATCTTCTCTGTATCATTGCAATTTTAGTATATGTGCTGCCGAAGTGAGCACCATCTAGGATCATTCTAACAGGACTCTGAAATATGTAGGGATGCTGACAGATGGGTAATGAAACTGAGGTATATACACATAAAGTAATGTTCTAGAGATGGAGCTTTGTCTTGATACCAAAAAGTACCTCTTTATTTAATGGACAACATAATACCCATGTATAATTCAGTAAAGGTGAATACTTCTCCTGAGAGGACAAAACCATGAATTTGAAATACAGGATTCCTTGCTCTAACATAATTCAAGTTTGAAAAGGATACTCTTCAGCAAAAGCATACTTTCATAAATCAATAATTTAATGTTCATAACAGGACTTTTAATGACAAATGTGTTGCAGGTGACTAATGTAAAATAGGGAGAGGGGAGAGATGGCAGCCTGGGGAAGTGTGTCTGCTATTTTTTTATTTACCAATCTTGGTCACTTGGAGAGGCCTGGGGAAATCTAGGACTGAAAAAATTCAGCTTATGAGCCCCTGTGTGGTATATCCCTTGTGTCTCACCAGCTCATGAGGTAGACATAAAGCTACACAAAAATGTTTTAAAGTTTTTATGGTTTTATATATATATATAAGTATGTATAAATATCACATCGTTAACAAAGTCAATTTACAGGTGCTTGATTTTGTGATATTATTTTGAACAGAATAGACTCTCTGACATCTTTCTTCATTTGCAATAGAATCATGATCAATTTTTCTTGTTGACTTTGTATACAGCTACTTTGCTGTATTGGTTTATTGTTTCAAGAAGCTTTTTAGTAAATCCTTTAAACTATTCTATGTATATGATCATGTAATCTGCAAGTAGTGATAGTTTGACTTCTTTCTTTTCCAATTTGAATCCCTTTGATTTCTTTGTCTTGCCTAATTGCTGTTGCTAGAACTTCTAATACAATATTAAATAAAAGTAGACCCTCCCCGCCCCCTGCCCACCTCGGCTTGGGGCTTCTCCTGAAGCCCCCGCCTGGCACCTTTCCGCCGCCGCCGTCGGATCCTGACCAATCTCCATCCTGCAGGTAAATAGGCAATCCCTTGGAGAGCCTGCCTCAGCGCGGAGAAGCCCCCTCCCCGCCCCCTGCCCGCCTCGGCTCGGGGCTTCTCCTGAAGCCCCCGCCTGGCACCTTTCCGGTGCCGCCGTCGGATCCTGACCAATCCCCACTCCGCTGCTTAGGGACATGTCCTCATCTTAGGGCGCGTGGCCTAAAAAGTGGGCGTGGCCTCTTTCCAGAGCACAGGCCGCTAACGTGGCCGCAATTTTTTTTTTACCATTCCATGCATTGTCCTTTGGCCACAATTGATAGAATTCATTCCTCCGAAGAACTCCCTGATCATCTTAGTTACTATATGTTAATGCTCAACTAACCCACCCTATCCTAACTTCACGAAAAATGTCAATGAACACATCAACTTGCACACAAAAGTCCTTTGTCAAAGGAGCATAGCCCAAAATCTTCAGTTGAGGTTCCTCACAAGCTAACGAGAGCTCCAAACAGTAAAGCCCATAACAACATGAAGAAACAGAGAAAATCCCCACCACCAGGAGAGAACCAAGAAAACATCTCACTAACCTCAGCAGCGACCTCCCAGAAATATATCCTCCTCTCAGATAAAGAATTCAGAGAGGAAATTGTGAGGATGGTTCACGAACTCAACACAACTATGGAACGAACATCCAGTAAATTAAGGGAGGATATGGATGCAGCATTGGAACGCTCCACCAAGATAATCCAGGAAGAAATGAGAGCAGAAATTTCAAAGCTACAAACAGAAGTCACACAACTAAAAGAATCAGTAGATGAAATGAAAAACTCCGTAGGAGCCCTCAGTAGTAGAATGACTACAGCCGAAGACAGAATCAGTGAGCTTGAAGATGAGCTGCACAAAGCATATAGGCAACAACAAATAATGGCAAAAGACCTCAAAATGGCTCTAGAGCGAGTTAGAGTCCTAGGGGATGACCTCCGGAGAAACAACATAAGAATCATGGGAGTGCCAGAACCACACGGAACCAATCCCAATGAAAAAAACACCATTAAAGACATCATTGCTAAAAAATTCCCAGAGCTAGAGAATGCGGACATCCAGATCCAAGGAGTCCGAAGGGTGCCAGCTAAAAAGGACCCAAATAGAAAATCCCCAAGGCATATCATAGTCAGAATGATGGATGCCGTGGATAGATACACAATACTGCAAATAGCAAGATCAAAGAAGGAGATCATATACAAAGGCGCACCCCTTAGATTCACAGCAGACCTATCAGAAGAAACCCTCCAAGCCCGAAGACAATGGTGGGATATAGTGAAAAAACTTCATGAAATGAATGCCTCACCAAGAATACTCTACCCGGCTAAACTCTCAGTTAAACTTGAAGGAACCATACACTATTTCATGGATAAGCAACAGCTCAGGAACTTCATAGACTCAAGACCAAACTTAAAAGAAGGACTCAAAGGGCTACTATAAGACAAGGAAAAAGACCTATAAGAACAACAAACCCTACAGAAAAATGTCACAAAATCCCATGACAATAATTTCTCTTAATGTTAACGGGCTAAATGCACCAATCAAGAGGCACAGAGTGGCAAAATGGATTCGAAAACTAAACCCAACTTTCTGCTGCCTACAAGAAACACATCTGAATAGTCAGAACAAGCACAGACTCAAAATCAAAGGATGGAAAACAATCCTGCAAGCAAACAGCCCCCTCAAAAAAAAGGCGGGGGTGGCCATACTAGTATCCAATAGCATAGATTTCAGGCTGAAAAAGATCAGAAGGGACAGCAAAGGTCATTTTATATTCACCAAGGGATATATACAACAGGAAGAAATCACACTCTTAAACGTATACACACCTAATGAACGACCAGCTAAATACTTAAAAGAACTCCTAACAGAATTTAAGGAGGACATAACTAGTACCACGGTAGTAGTTGGAGATTTCAACACTGCCTTATCACCTCTGGATAGATCGACAAGAACAACACTCAGCAAGGAAATGATGGCCCTGAAGGAAGAAATGGAGGAGACAGGGATAATAGACCTATACAGGGCTATATACCCCCAAAAGAAAGAATACACATTCTTTTCCAGCGCACATGGAACATTTTCCAAAATAGACCATGTTCTGGGCCACAAGTTATACCTTAATAGAATTGGGAAGATAGAAATTGTATCAACTATCTTTTCAGACCATGATGCACTGAAGATGGAAGTTAATCATGCACAGACGCGGAGAACCAAATCAAACACTTGGAAATTAAACAGCTCACTATTGAACAATGAGTGGGTCACGGAGGAAATCAAGAAAGAAATTAAGAGATACCTCGGAACAAATGAGAATGAAGACACAAGCTACCAGAACCTATGGGACGCAGCTAAAGCTGTGTTAAGGGGAAAATTTATAGCTCTGCAAGCCTTCCTCAGAAAGGAAGAAAGGACCTATATAGATAGCTTGACTTCGCAGCTCAAGATCTTAGAAGAGGACCAGCAAAAGGAACCCAAACCAGATAGAAGGAAAGAAATAATAAAACTTAGAGCAGAAATTAACGATATGGAAACCCGAAAAACAATCCGTAAGATCAATGAAACAAAGAGCTGGTTCTTCGAGAAAATAAATAAGATTGATAAACCGCTAGCAAGACTCACAAAGAAAGAAAAAGAGAAAACCCTAATAAACCGAATCAGAAATGAAAAGGGGGACATCACAACAGAAACCAAGGAGATTCAAAGAATCATCAGAGACTACTTTGAAAGTCTGTATGCCAGGAAGCAAGAGAACCTAAAAGAAATGGACGAATTCCTTGACTCCTTACAATCTCCCAAGACTGACCCAAGAAGACGTGAAATACCTCAATAGGCCCATAAATATCAAGGAAATCGAAACTGTAATCAAAAGTCTCCCCAAAAACAAAAGCCCAGGTCCAGACGGATTCACTGGCGAATTCTTCCAAACATTTAAAGAAGACTTGTTGCCAGTTCTCCTCAAGCTTTTTCAGGAAACTGAGAAGACAGGAACCCTTCCGAACAGTTTCTACGAGGCACATATCTCCCTAATACCAAAAGCAAACAAAGACACCACTAACAAAGAAAACTATAGACCAATATCCTTGATGAACACCGATGCGAAGATCCTCACCAAAATACTAGCAAATAGAATCCAACAACTCATCAAAAAGATCATACACCATGACCAAGTGGGATTCATCTCGGGGATGCAAGGATGGTTTAACATTCGGAAATCAATCAACATAATCCATCACATCAACAAAAGTAAAGATAAAAACCATATGATCATATCAATAGATGCAGAGAAAGCATTTGACAAGATCCAACACCCATTCATGATAAAAACCCTCGCCAAAATGGGTTTTGGAGGAACTTTTCTCAAGATAGTCAAAGCCATGTACCACGAACCTAGGGCAAGCATTATCATCAATGGAGAAAAACTAAGGGCTTTTCCTCTAAGATCGGGGACAAGACAAGGATGCCCACTCTCACCACTTCTCTTTAATATAGTATTGGAAGTATTAGCAATCGCCATCAGGCAAGAAAAAGATATTAAGGGGATTCAGATTGGAAAGGAAGAAATCAAGCTCTCACTATTCGCAGACGATATGATGCTATACCTAGAGAAACCTAAAAGCTCTAGTAAGAAACTCTTAGAAACAATTGACCTATACAGTAAAGTCGCAGGCTATAAAATCAATACCCAAAAATCCATGGCCTTCCTATATGCAAACAATGAGACAGGGGAAAGGGACATGAAAAAAGCAATCCCGTTCACAATTGTGCCCCAGAAAATCAAATATCTTGGAATCAGCTTAACTAAAGAAGTAAAGAACCTCTACAAAGAAAATTATAAAACTCTACTCCATGAAATAAAAGAGGACATGAGGAAATGGAAACATATCCCCTGCTCATGGATAGGGAGAATAAACATTGTCAAAATGGAAATACTCCCAAAAGCATTATACAGATTTAACGCGATCCCTATAGGGATACCCATGGCATTCTTCAAAGAAGCGGAGCAAGCAATCCTGACATTTATATGGAACAATAAACGCCCACGGATAGCTAAAACAATTCTTGGGAAAAAGATGATGGGAGGCATCACCCTCCCCAACCTTTAACTCTACTACAAAGAGGTAACAATTAAAACAGCATGGTACTGGAACAAAGGCAGAGCTGCAGACCAATGGAACAGGGTGGAATATCCCCACACACAACCTCAAATGTATGATCATCTAATCTTTGATAAAGGAGCAAGAGATGTGAAGTGGAGCAAGGAAAGTCTCTTTAACAAATGGTGCTGGCACAACTGGACAACCACATGCAAAAAAATGGGCTTAGAACTCGACCTGACACCATGCACAAAAGTTAGATCAAAATGAATTAAAGACCTCAGCATCAGACCACAAACCATAAGGTACATTGAAGACAAGGTCGGCAAAACCCTCCAGGATATTGAAGATAAAGGTATCTTCAAAGATGACATGGAACTAAACAATCTAGTAAAAATAGAAATCAACAAATGGGACTACATTAAACTAAAAAGCTTCTGCACCGCAAAAGATACAGTGACCAGAATACAAAGACTATCTACAGAATGGGAAAGGATATTTAGACAATACCCATCAGATAAGGGGTTAATATCAATGGTATATAAAGCACTGGTTGAACTCTACAAGAAGAAAACATCCAACCTCATCAAAAAATGGGGCGAAGAAATGAACAGAAACTTTCCCAAGGGAGAGATACGAATGGCCAAAAGGCACATGAAAAAGTGCTCTACATCACTAATCGTCAGAGAGATGCAGATCAAAACAACCATGAGATACCACCTCACACCACAGAGACTAGCACACATCCAAAAGAACAAAAGCAACCGCTGTTGGAGAGGATGTGGGGAGAAAGGGACCCTTCTACACTGCTGGTGGGAATGCCGGCTAGTTCAGCCCTTTTGGAAAACAGTATGGACGATTCTCAAAAAACTAGAGGTTGAGCTCCCATTTGACCCAGCAATACCACTGCTGGGAATATATCCCAGAAAAGCCAAAAAGTATAGTCGAAGTGACATATGCACTTATATGTTCACCGCAGCACTGTTTGCAATAGGCAGAATCTGGAAAAAACCCGAGTGCCCTAGAACAGATGACTGGTTGAAGAAACTCTGGTACATCTATACAATGGAATACTATGCAGCTGTTAGAAAAAATGAGGTTATGACGTTTGCATATAAGTGGATCAACATGGAAAGTATCATGCTAAATGAAATGAGTCAGAAAGAGAGAGACAGACATAGAAAGATTGCACTCATCTATGGAATATAGAATAATAGACTATAAGACTAATGCCCAAGAATAGTAGAAATAAGTACCAGGAGATTGTCTCCATGGCTTGGAGGCTGGTCTCTCATTCTGGGTAACTCAGGGAAGGGACCACCAAGTAAAATGTGGTTGTTGGTCATGTGGGGGAAGGGTGATGCGGGCCGAATACAGACTAGAGACTGAATACAATGGCCACTCAACACCTTTATTGCAAACCACAACACCTAATCAGAGAGAGAGAACAAAAGGGAATTCCCTGCCATAGTGGCAGGGTGGGGTGGGGGGAGACTGGACTGGGGAGGGGGGAGGGATGTTGGGTTTACTGGTGGTGGAGAATGGGCACTGGTGAAGGGATGGGTTATCGAACTTTGTATGGGGGAAACATGAGCACAAAAATGTATGGATTTGTAACTGTACCCTCAAGATGACTCTCTAATTAAAAATAAACTAATAAAAAAAATAAATAAAAGTAGAGATAGTGGACATCCCTACCTTCTGCCTAATCTCAGCGAGAATTCTTTCAGTCTCTCACCACTGGGAATGAAACTGGCTGTGGATTCATTATAGATCTCTATCCCTATTTTGAGAAACGTTCCTTCCACCTTTATTTTATTGAGTTTTTATTTTTAATGGATTTTGGATCTTGCTGAAAGCTTTCTCTGCATTAATTAATATGATCATAATTCTCATCTTTTTTATTAATTTATTTGCAATTTTTGAACCACTTGCATCTATGGATGAAGCTCAACTTGATCATGTTTTTTGATCATCTTTTTGATATGCTATTGAATTCTGTTTACAAAGATTTGGTTGAAGAGCTTTTTTTCAATCAGGGAAATCAAGGAAATTGGCCTAAAAAGTTTTAGTAACATCTGTACCTGCTTTGGGTATTAATGTAATGTTAGATTAATCATCATCATCAACCCGTTGATCGTTGATTTTCTTGAGCAGTCTCAGTAACGTCTCCATTCATCCTAGCCCTGAGATTGTAGAAGCTTCTCTTTACTCATTCTTCCCAACAGTGCTGCACTGGAGGCTCTTTCAGGATCAGGGGAATGAGACCCATTATTGTTACTGGTTTTGGCCTATGAATACACCATAGGGAGCTTGCCAGGCTCTCCCACGAAGGGCAGGAAACTCTTGGTAGCTTGCCAGGTTCTCCAAGAGGGAGAACTAGGCTATAAGATGTCGCTTCTGGGAGCTTGGTTTTATAGTCTCTGGATGTTGACTGTTGATGGAATTACACAGCACCGGGGGCAGTTTCTGGGTGTGACTGCCTAGCTACTGGAAAATGGGGGATCTGGGCAGAAGAAGCCCAGTCACAATCCAAGCAGGCTTGGAGATCTCAGCCCCGGGTCCCGCACACCTGGGTTCCTCTGCCGCCGGCTCCTTCATGCATGAGGCTTGTCCGAGCGTGTGGAGAGGGGCCTTGAGCATGGCTGTGGATGGGTTTTGGAGGTCTTCGGCTGCCAGGGCTCTGCTCGGGGCAGGAGGGAAACTCAATCCACCCCCTCTGAGGGGCCCCGGTAAAGACAGCCAGGCACAGGGGCAAGAGACTCTGCCACCTTTAGCTGGATGAACCAGGAGAGCTCAAAACTACAAAATGGCAAATGAAACAGGAAACATCAGATCTGACATTACAGATACGTGAAGATTTGTAAGAGACCACATGAACAAACTTGACAACCAGGAAGCCTGCATTTCCATCACCTCAGATGTAATCACTGAGTGACTTGTGAGAAGAGCTTTGCCTCTCAGAGTGGGAACCAGGAGAGGTCGCTCTCCAGCCTCACCAGGGCCTCCTTGATGGATAACATCTTGTGCCCTGAGCTCCCAACCACCTCTCTAACATCGCCTCCTCTACACACACACACACACACACACACACACACACACACACACACACACACACACACACACACACACTCTACCAAAAAATGTGAAGAACTAGAAAACATTTCTATCAACACTGCTTCATCCTCATAAAGCATATCAACACTGCTTCATCCTCATAAAGCATAAGGCCTAAGTATCCTTTCTTACAGATTGTGAGGGTCCGGTCCTGGCCAGCAGGTAGGACCCTTTGTGGGGCTGAGAAGGGGACGCAGCCGAATGAACAGACGCAGATGCAGAGAGCAGCAAGAAGGAAGATAGAGAACGAGAAAGAGAGAGAGAGAGCTTTATTCACTGGCAGCTACAGTATTTATACTTGCCTGCTGGGAGGCAGGCAGTGGTATGGTATGTGTGCCCGGACCCCGTACAAGCAGTAGTCAATCATCTATCATGTCAGGCACGGGTATCGGCTAGTGGAATGGTAAGGTCAGTCAGGTCAGTAACGACAACCTTGTTACAGAAATTTTAATTAGGCCCCTGTTTGAGAAGTGCCAGGCTCTGCCTTACTTGAAGATAAGAGCCAGGATTGAAATATGGCTTCCTACAACAGATAAAGGATTAATAGACACTATTAATCAGGATTCCTGTTGCTGCGTGAACATTCGTGAGGTCGGAGGTGCTGAGACAAGAAACGCGGAAGAAATGTATTTCATGGAGGGTCTAGGTTCTCTCTGACTCTTAGATAAAGGTAGAGAGCCCCGTAATCTCCTTTTATTGATCATAGAAACTCTTAAGGGCGCAATACAGTCACCAAAGGAGTTATGCAAACAAAGTTCTTCTGCATAGAGGAAAACAATGTAGGATCTACCTACTGACAACAAACAGGCTTAGTACCTAGGATCTGCCTACTGACAACAAACAAACTTAGTACCTAGGATCTGCATACTGGTAACAAACAAGCTAAGTACCTAGGATCTGCATACTGACAACAAACAGGCTAAGTACCTTGTATCATTGGGCTCTCCTCCCATGCTCGATGACAAGTCACCGGCATTCAAACACCTACTCGGGCTCTGAAAAGATAAAAACTTCTTCCCTCAAGGAGTCTCATAGATGGGTTAATACAAGCATACATGGAATACTGTCTACAGGAAATCATTCCTTCTCTCTATGAATCTGGGTCTGGACCCGGCACTGGAACTCCCAACCCACTCTTACAGCCTAGTTAACCACCAAGCATGAAGGGGTTTGGGTTTACACATAAATGTGGTTTCAATAAATAGAGGTAAAGTTCTTTTCCTCAGGGGATGCTGCTTCTAGGACAGATTCTCTTTCAGCAGGACAAGACAACCACCCAAGGGTGGAATCCCATTGGTGTGTTTCTCTCTCCTTGTCCAACAAACATAAGCATTCATAATATTAATCATTTTGTATGGACACAATAAGAAATGCATTAAAGCTTATAGAATTGCTCTCCTGGGGCCATCTCGGTCTCAGACTACAGTGCTCAGGCCAGATTATAGTTTTCCCTATCCCTAGCAGGGTCCTTGTCTCGTGTTACTTTTGGATCATGACAGAATTTGTCCATGATCAAGCTCTTAACTTATAGTTGATAATTAGGCACTTTGGCCAGGCCCATCTCGATGCCAGGGTAGCACATAACTCACCACTTGCCCTGGATCCGTCCCGTCTCTCGTCGGGACCCTGCTTATGGGGTGCTAAGAACTGAGGGTAACTGAGGCTTAAGTGGAGAAAGCAGATGCCTGGGAATGAATAATATTCAAAGCCAATTAAATCCCGAATTATAAAAGCATATTAACAGCTGTCTTCCTTTGTCCGTACAAAAAGGACATTACTTTAAACTAAACTATTCAAAAGACATAAGGAGAGGAGAAAGGCAGTGTTAACTTACAATATAAGTTCAGTGTCCTAGAAAGATCTGATCTTACAAATTAACAAAATCTGACTTGGGAAAAGCTAACTAACTGTTTGGGGAAGAGAGCATAGAGAAGAGTTTGCAGATCAACAAAGGAATGGGAGTGACTCAGGAACTTGACGGGTGTGACCCGGAAAAACCTAAGCTTCTTGTGCCAATGGGGAAAGGTCAACCTGGGTCTGTTCCTCTCTAACAGGTTTCGCTCAATATGACACTCTCAGATCCATCCATGTTGCAGCAAATTGCATGACTATCTTTTCTTATGGCTAAGTAGTATTCCATTGTGCATTTGGATCATAGTTTCCTTATTCAGTCATCTGTTTGTGGGCATTTGGGTTGTTTGCACATTTGGTAATAACTGATGACTTTGTATGTGGTGTTTACAGTGGCTTACTCATGGCTAACAACTTGGAAGACTGAAAATCCAAAATCATGAGGTCAGTGTGGATAATTCCTTGTGACGGGGGAGTCATATATACTTCTCTCCCAAATTCTGGTGATATTCTAGCAATCTATCACCTTCCTAGTCTTACAGACCTGTCCGTCTGTTTGTTCTTAGCCTCTGTGCTAATGGTTTTATTCCTATGGGTGTACCTATCTCTTCACAAGACATTCTTTTTTTTAATTTATTTATTTTTAATTAGTGAATCACCGTGAGGGTAGAGTTACAGATTTATACACTTTTGTGCTTATACTTCCCTCATACAAAGTTCGGGAACCCATCCCTTCACCAGTGCCCATTCTCCACCACCAGTAAATCCAGCATCCCTCCCACCCTCCCCAATCCCATCTCCCCCCACCCCACCCTGCCACTGTGGCAGGGCATTCCCTTCTGTTCTCTCTCTCTATTTAGCTGCTACGGCCCAGAATAAAGGTGTTGAGTGGCCACTGTGCTCAGTCTCTAACCCTCATTCAGCCCGCAATTCCCTTCCCCCACAGGGCCTTCGACTACATTATAGTTGGTGATTCCTTATCTGAGTTGCCCTTTCCCCAGAATGTGAGGCCAGCCTCGAAGCCATGGAGTCAACCTCCTGGTACTTATTTCTACAGTTCTTGGGTGTTAGTCTCCCACTCTGTTATTCTATATACCATAGATGAGTGCAATCTTTCTATGTCTGTCTCTCTCTTTCTGACTCATTTCACTCAGCATGAAACTTTTCATGCCGATCCACTTAAATACAAAATTCATGACCTCCTTTTTTCTAACAGCTGCATAGTATTCCATTGTATAGATGTACCAAAGTTTCCTCGACCAGTCATCCATTCTAGGGCATTCGGGTTTTTTCCAGATTCTGGCTATTGTAAACAGTGCTGCGATGAACATACATGTGCAGATGTTGTTTCGATTATACTTCTTTGCCTCTCTGGGATATATTCCCAGCAGTGGTATTGCTGGATCAAATGGGAGCTCAATATCTAATTTTTTGAGAATCGTCCATATTGTTTTCCAGAAGGGCTGAACCAGTCGGCATTCCCACCAGCAGTGTAGAAGGTTCCCTTTCTCCCCACATCCTCTCCAGCAGCGGTTGCTTTTGTTCTTTTGGATGTGTGCTAGTCTCTGTGGTGTGAGGTGGTATCTCGTAGTTGTTTTGATCTGCATCTCTCTGATGATTGATATCAACCCCTTATCTGATGGGTATTGTGTAAATATCCTTTCCCATTCTGTGGATAGTCTTTGTATTCTGGTCACTGTATCTCTTGCGGTGCAGAAGCTTTTTAGTTTAATGTAGTCCCATTTGTTGATCTCTGTTTTTACTAGATTGCTTAGTTCCATGTCACCTTTGAAGATACCTTTATCTTCAATATCGTGGAGGGTTTTGCCGACCTTGTCTTCAATGTACCTTATGGTTTGTGGTCTAATGTTGAGGTCTTTAATCCATTTTGATCTGACTTTTGTGCATGGTGTCAGGTCAAGGTCTAAACCCATTTTTTTGCATGTGGTTGTCCAGTTGTGCCAGCACCATTTGTTAAAGAGGCTTTCCTTGCTCCACTTCACATCTCTTGCTCCCTTATCAAAGATTAGATGATCATACATTTGGGGTTGTGTGTAGGGATATTCCACCATGTTCCATTGGTCTACAGCTCTGTCTTTGTTCCAGTACCATGCTGTTTTAATTGTTACTGCTTTGTAGTAAAGTTTGAGGTTGGGGAGGGTAATGCCTCCCATTGTCTTTTTCTCAAGAATTGTTTTAGCTATCCTTGGATGTTTGTTGTTCCATATGAATTTTAAGATTGCTTGATCTGTTTCTTTGAAGAATGTCATGGGTATCCTTATAGGGATCGCGCTGAATCTGTATAATGCTTTGGGGAGTATTGCCATTTTGACAACATTGATTCTCCCTATCCACGAGCAGGGTATATGTTTCCATTTCCTCATGTCCTCTTTGATATCCTGGAGTAGCATTTTGTAGTTTTCTTTGTAGAGGTCTTTTACTTCCTTGGTTAAGCTGATTCCGAGGTACTTGATTTTCTGGGGCACGATTGTGAATGGGATTGCTTTTTTCATATCCCTTTCCTCTGCCTCATTGTTTGCATATATGAAGGCCATGGATTTTTGGGTCTTGATTTTGTAGCCTGCAACTTTACTGTATAAGTCTATTGTTTCTAAGAGTTTCTTAGTAGAGGCTTTAGGCTTCTCTAGATATAGTATCATATCGTCTGCAAATAGTGAGAGTTTGATTTCTTCCTTTCCTATCTGGATGCCCTTAATCTCTTTTTCTTGTCTAATAGCTATCGCAAGTACTTCCAGTACTATATTGAAGAGGAGTGGTGAGAGTGGACATCCTTGTCTTGTGCCTGATCTCAGAGGAAAGGCCCTTAGTTTTTCCCCGTTGAGGATAATGCTTGCCGTAGGCTTGTGATAGATGGCTTCGACTATCTAGAGGAAAGTTCCTCCAAACCCCATTTTGGCGAGGGTTTTCATCATGAAAGGATGTTGGATCTTGTCAATTGCTTTCTCTGCATCTATTGATATGATCATATGGTTTTTATCTTTACTTTTGTTGATATGCTGTATTATGTTGATTAGTTTCCGAATGTTAAACTATCCTTGCATCCCCGGGATGAATCCCACTTGGTCGTGCTGTATGATCTTTTTGATGAGTTGTTGGATCCTATTTGCTAGTATTTTGTTGAGGATCTTCGCATCGGTGTTCATCAGGGATATTGGTCTGTAATTTTCTTTCTTAGTGGTGTCTTTGTTTGCTTTTGGTATTAGGGAGATGTGTGCTTCATAGAAACTCTTTGGGAGAGTTCCTGTTTTTTCAATTTCCTGGAAAAGTTTGAAGAAAACAGGCAACAGGTCTTCTTTAAATGTTTGGAAGAATTCGCCAATGAAACCATCTGGGCATGGGCTTTTGTTTTGGGGGAGGTTTTTGATTACAGTTTCAATTTCCTTAACATTGATGGGTCTATTCAAGTATTCCAAGTCTTCTTTCTTCAGTCTTGGGAGATTGTAGGAATCAAGGAATCCATCCATTTCTTTTAGGTTCTCCTTTTTTGTGGCGTATAGACCTTCAAAGTAGTCTCTAATGATCTTTTGAATCTCACTGGTTTCTGTTATGATGTCCCCCTTTTCATTTCTGATTTGATTTATTAGAGTTTTCTCTCTTTCTTTCTTTGTGAGTCTTGCTAGCGGTTTATCAATCTTATTTATTTTCTCAAAGAACCAGCTCTTTGTTTCATTGATCTTTCGGATTGTTTTTTTGGTTTCGATGTCATTAATTTCTGCTCTAATTTTTATTATTTCTTTCCTTCGGTCTGGTTTGGGTTCCTTTTTCTGGTCCTTTTCTAAGGTCTTGAGTCGTGAAGTCAAGCTATCTATGTGGGCCCTTTCTTCCTTCCTGAGGAATGCTTGGAGAGCTATAAATTTTCCCGTTAACACGGCTTTAGCTGCGTCCCATAGGTTTTGGTAGCTCGTGTCTTCATTCTCATTTGTTTCTAAGTATTTTTTGATTTCTTCCTTGATTTCCTTCCTGACATACTCATTGTTCAACATTGAATTGTTTAATTTCCAGGTGTTTGATTTGATTTTCCGTATTTGTGAGTGGTTAGCTTCTATCTTCAGCGCATAGTGGTCTAAAAAGATGGTTGATACAATTTCTATTTTTCCGATTCTATTGAGGTATGTTCTGGGGCCCAGTACATGGTCTATTTTAGAAAAAGTTCCATGTGCACCGGAAAAGAATGTGTATTCTTTATTTTTGGGGTGTAAAGCCCTGTATAGGTCTATTAGGTCTCTCTCTTCAATCTCTTCTTTCAGAGTCAGTGTTTCCTTGTTGAGTTTTGTTCTTGTCGATCTATCTAGAGGCGAAAAGGCTGTATTGAAGTCTCCAACTACTATTGTGCTGTTAGTGATATCCTCTTTGAAGTCTGTTAGGAGTTGTTTTAAATATTTAGCCAGTCGTTCATTAGGAACATATACGTTTAAGAGTATGATTTCTTCCTGTTGTACATATCCCTTGATAAACAGAAAATGACCTTCGCTGTCCCTTTTGATCTTTTTCATCCTGAAATCTATGTTGTCGGATACCAGGATGGCCATTCCAGCTTTTTTTAAGGGGGTTGTTTGCTTGCAGGATTGTTTTCCATCCTTTGACTTTGAGTCTATGTTTGCTCTGTTTGTTCAGGTGTGTTTCTTGCAGGCAACAGAATGTTGGGTTTAATTTCCGGATCCATTTTGCCACTCTGTGTCTCTTGATAGGTGTATTTAGGCCATTGACATTGAGAGAGATTATTGTGATGAGGTTTTGTGTCATCTTTCTGTGGGATTTGTTGTTCTTATGGGGCTCCTCCTTGTCTTACAGTAGCCCCTTTAGACCTTCTTTCAAGATTGGTTTTGAGTTTATGAAGTTCCTGAGCTGTTGTTTATCCGAGAAATAGTGTATGGTTCCTTTGAGTTTGAGTGAGAGTTTAGCCGGATAAAGTATTCTTGGTGAGGCATTCATTTTGTTGAGTTTTTTCACTATGTCCCACCATTGTCTTTGGGCTCGGAGGGTTTCCTCTGACAGGTCGGCTGCAAATCTGACAGGTCGGCTGTAAATCTGAGGGGTGCTCCTTTGTATGTGATTTGCTTCTTTGACCTTGCTGCTTGCAGAATTGTGTCTCTATCCATGGCATCTGTCATTCTGACTATGATATGCCTTGGAGTGTTTTTATTTGGGTCTCTTTTTGCTGGTACTCTTCAGACTGCTTGTATCTGGATGCCTGCTTTCTCCAGTTCTCGGAATTTTTTTAGCAATGATGTCTTTGACTGTGTTTTTTTCATTGGGGTTACTTCCCTGCGGTTCTGGTACTCCAATGATTCTTATGTTGTTCCTCTTGAAGTCATCCCCCAGGGCTCTGATTCGCTCTATAGCCATTTTGAGGTCTTTGGCCATGATTTGTTGTTGTCTATAAGCTTTCTGCAGCTCATCTTCCAGGTCGCTGATTCTGTCTTCGGCTGTAGTCATTCTACTGTTGAGGGCATCTAGTGAGATTTTTATTTCATCTACCGATTCTTTTATTTGTGAGACTTCCGTTCGTAGGTTTGAAAATTCTGCTCTCATTTCTTCCTGGATTTTCTTGGTAGACCATTCCAGTGCTTCATTCATGTCATCCCTTAATTTATTGGATGTCTGTTCCATATTTGCTTGGAGTAGGTCGACTCTCCTCCAGATTTCCTCTCTGAATTGTTTATCTGAGAGGTCGTAGATGTGAGTAGCCCCTGTTGATGTTTCTGGTATCTTTTCTTCCCCCTCTCTTCGCAGAGGGGATTTTCGCTGCTTCTTCATATTGTTAAGGAAGTATAGAGTTGGAACTTTGTAGTTATTTATTCCTGTTCCTTCTTGTGGAAAGAAGGGGCTCTGATTGTGCTAAACTTCCCTTATTCACTGACAGCTTTTATAGTGTCAAACTAAGCTAATGGCTATTTTGCGTAAGTGTTTGAGATCGCAAAAGTGAATTTTCAAAGAAATACACAGTACCAATTGAGCTGAGGTAACAAAGAATAACTGCGGCCATATTAGCGTTGGCCGCTCCGACAGTAGGCCATGCCCACTTTGGGACCACACCCACTAAGACACAGGCCACGCCCCCAGTGTCTTCCTGTTAGGGAGGGGACAGGCGGCGCAGTTACAAAGCCGGTTCCGGAGACGGGGTGCACGGGGCACGCGGGGAGCGGCTTCAGGAACTCAGGGAATGCCCATATATTAATTATTTTTAAATTATCATACCAAGCTTATTTTTATTCCTCTGTTGTCTGTTTGAGTGACTTAGCTTTTAGGGTTCCAATCAATAATTTTAAGAAAATCATTAATTTATAAGTTTGGGACTAATCCTCTACATTTTTTCCAACAAGTCCAATATAATTTTTATACTCTCCAGAATAGGTATATTTGCAGCCAAAATCTTTCCTTATTTTAAATAGGTAACACTTCGTACTATCAAGACACATCCCTTAGTAACGTTAAGTTAGGAAGGTAAACCTAATAGGTTAGATTTTGAATAGAGGCACTTATTTACTGTTTCATTAGAGATAGAATAGCTAAAAAAATTTAAAAAGCTTCAGGAGTTTTCTTTGTGTTAGTATTGTACAATACCTTCTCAACACCGTAATCAGGGCCCTAATATCTTCCCATGTTGGAATCCCCTCTTGCGTGTTGTTGGAAGGCATCTACCTTGAGGGAGTCCATTCTGGTCCAGATTCAGATCACTGATCTGGAGTATTTTCATCTTTTTTCTTAGCCGTTTCATCTGTTTCTTCTTGATCAGATTCATGTGTGTAAAAACACAAAAAGAAAAAAGGAGCGTGCACCACACCGGGGAGGTTGATGGCGATGATGAGGCAGGTGAAGGAAGGAACGGAGGCAAGCCAGTTGGTCTCAATAGCAGTTTATCCCAATATCCTCTCTATACACTCCCGTCTCTCTCTCTCTCTCTGCTTCTTCCCCCCAAACTCCCTCTTACAGCCACCTTAAATCCCCCACATCAGGAATCAGGGCTTACACATAGTTGTGGTCACAATCAATAGGGCCATAGGGGGTAAAGTTCTATCCCTTAGGGGATGCTCCTTCTAGGACAGATTCTCTTTCAGCAGGCCACCCGCCCAAGAGCGGAATCCCATGGGTGTGTTTCTCCTCTCTTTGTCCAACTAACATATAAGCATTCATAATATTAATCATTTTGTATGGACATAGCAAGAGATGCATTAAGCTTATAGAATTGCTCTCCTGGGGTCATCTCGATCTCAGACTACAGTGCTCAGGCCAGATTAGTCTTTCCTATCCCTAGCAGGATCCTAGTCTCGTCGTTGCTTTTGGATCATGACATGACATCCATGACCAATCTCTTAACATATAGTTAAGCATTAGGTGTTTTGGCCAGGTCCATCTTGATGCCAGGGTAGCACATAACTCACCACTTGCCCTGGGTCCGTCCCGTCCCTCATCGGGACCCTGCTTTTGGGGGTGTTAGGAAGTAAGGGCAGCTGAGGCTTAAGTCGAGAAAGCAGATACCCGGGAGTGAATAATATTTGAAGCCAATTAAATCCCATGTTACCAAAGCATATTAACAAATATCTTTCTTTGTCCATACAAAAAGGATATTGTTTTAAAGTAAACTATTCAAAAGACATAAGAGAGGACAAGGACAATATTAACTTACAAGTTCACTGTCCTAGCAAGGTCTGACCTTACTGATTAACAGAGTTTGTTTAGGGGAAGAGCTGAATGACTAGTAGGGGAAGGGAGCATAAAAGTGATAACAGATAAACAAAGGAATGGGAGTGACTCGGGAGCACCTTGATGGGCGTGATTGATATACCTAAGCTCCTAGGCAAGAGGAGCAGGACATACCAATGTAGTCTAGAATTGTTTAGAGATTATTACCAGATTAGCCCAAACTCTGTTGCAAGGGAGAAAGGACAAACCAATGATATCCAACATTCATGGATAAGCTTAAGCCTTTTGGTGGGACACCAGAAATGTTCTTTGTTTGTGGAAATAAGAGCAAAACCCCGCCCCCATCTTTCTGCCTGGCCTAGTATCCAATTTCCAGAGACTGGGTCTCTATAAAGAACTTTACATTTCTGAATAGTTTTTTCTGAGTTATTTCTCTTTGTATTAGAATTTGTTTCTTCTGAGCCATTTTGAACTTCTCATTGTTTTTCTGCAGGTATCATTTTATCAAAGCATTTCAAAAATCTTAAAGTAAACAGTGCTCTGTATAACTGCTGTCTGGGAGAATCCGTACATATTCCCCCTTTTTGTTTAAGCAACATTTCTTTAAGTGAGCGATTCTGCGTTCTGATTAGTAATCTTTGTTTAAATCTTCCAAAAGTTCCAAAAACACCTAAACTTTTTGAATTGCTGGATCATTTAAGGATTTCTACTTGTGATTTTAACCTGACTCCAACACTTGAGTACTCAACACAGACAGACAGACAGAAAGACAACAAACATCACACGTACATGTGTACACATGTATACTTGATTGATCTGACCCTTCAAGAATGGTAGGGAAAAACTGATAGACTGAGAAAGGAAGGGCAGTCGCCAGGGTAAAATTCCCTGTCGGCTGATGGGATTGTTCCCTGTTTCTCAGTCTAACTAGCTTGTCTCCTGCTTATTAAAATTGAGTCAAAAAGCGCTTTTGTTACTATAAAGCTGGCAATTATGACAGTTATCATAAACCAAAGTTGGTAAAATGTTGACCATATATTTTTTTTTAAATTTAATTTTTATTGAATCACCGTGTGGAGGGTTACAAAGTTCTCAGGATTATGTCAGTTATACAGTACTCAAACACCCTTCCCTTCACCTGTGCCCATATTCCATCACCAACCACCCCATTATACCTCCCGCCCCCTCCCGCCCCCCCAGTCCCCGCCCTTGTAAGTGATAAGTTTCACTTCGTTTACGCTTTATCTTGGTTACAGTCCATGTTTCAACACATAACTCACTATTGTTGCTAGGGTTTCCCCCCAAAAAACAAAAGACAGTCCCACTGTCAAGGAAGCATTTGATGGCTCTCCATTGCTGAGAATGTAGAGATATTAAGTCCCGCTGTTTGTTACATAACTTTTCTGTTTTTTTCCCCCCTCGTCCCGCGCCACCGAGATCACGCCTGCTTAGTAATCACCACGCTGCCTGACAAAGGGAAAACAAACCAAAAGAGATGGTTATTTCTCGTCATCAGCCGGCGTGGGGCTCTGGCTTAGTTGATAGTCTGGTAGAATGTCTGCAAGCAGTTTCTGGAACCAAAAGTAATACGCTGGTATCGGCCCCGGCTCAAGATTCCACCAGCGTCCCGCTGTTCCAAGTACATAATAATTTATTCCCTTGTATCCCATTCCCACGCCACCAGGTCCGTGTCAGCTTAATGGACATCATACTATGGTTAACTCCACGCCGCGTTTCTTCCCGAGAAAGAAGGATATTTCTTCTCAGCCGGCGTGGGGATATGGCTTAGTTCAGTCTATAGAGATGGCTACCACTTTGGTGGCCTTCAATATTTCAGCAAAAGACTTACTATTCTTGTTAGGATTTCCCACCAAAGTCCGACCCATTAAAAGGGAACCATTTCATATTGGTGATGATTAAATGACAATAGGTTGCGCGGCCATGGCAGCGGCCTCGCGGCTTTGAATTTCTGTATAAAGTCCAGGGAAAGTACAGCCAGAAATTACACGTCGCTACAAACTTTAACCCTATTATGGTCCCCCCAAAGTCCAACCCATTACAAAGGAACCATTTCATATTGCTGATGATTAGATGACATTAGGCTGCCGCGGCCGCGTGGTTTTGGGTTTCTATATAAAGTCCAGGGAAAATTCTGCCTAAAATTCTATCGCTACAATCTTTTACCCTTCAACAAAAAACTCAGTACTATTGTTTGGAGTTTCCCCCCACGGTAAGCCCTGCCAAAAAGGAACATTTACACGTTGCTGACAATCAAGAGATATTAGGTCGCGCGGCTGCAATAGCAGCCGCGCGGTTTTGGATTTCTATATGAAGTCCAGGGAAAATTCTTTTGGTAATTGCATCACTCGCTGGCAGCGCCTGGGCCAGAAGCTCCGAGCACACAGTTTGGAAGCATTTTGGGGGCGCCGCTCGTGTCCAAAGTGGTTCAGTTGCCTCCGGGGGTTGACCATATTTTTACTTTGACTTCAAAAAGTTCTTAATTACCTTAAATCATAAAACCTTCACACCAGACCTGGACACTAACAATTTCACACTATAAACACACTTTCAGATACACATACACAAAAAGTCATTGGCACTCACTAAAGTTTTAAATAGCAGCATAAGAAAACACAACTAATTTTATCTCTGCACTGTTTCACAAAAGCTCTTTTTTTTAACTAGACCGGTTAAAAACTAGGAGTTCAGTTAACTCCTGCCAGGCCAAGATGTCCTACCAAACAGTGCCCCATTACTGGGGTTTCCTGGGGGCAGTGGGGATGTCTCCCACACTCCCCGACCAGCTACCCTCCAGTGGGCTGTGCATTTTGCATTCACACTCACCATGCACTCAGGGAACAAAGGACCAGGCTCACTCTGAAGAGCCTCTTCTGACTCGGAGTCAGACTGGAAAGGAATCAGGGCTGTGGTGATTACACCGTAGGCGTCCAATTCCTCTGCAGGGATCAAGTCCCCTTTATGATGGGCATGAGACATTTGTTTTCCTCCTCTTTTCCACAGTTGTAAATTAAACTGATCTCTATTTCTGGGCTCAAACCAATAACAATACTTATTTACCCTCTTAGGGAGGCGTTGCACTACTTGTTCCTTCAAAGGCAAACCAGCTGCTTTTGTCAGAATTCAAGATATCAAAATAAACCTCCCTCTGCGAGGTTATAGAATTGCCCATTGCCCATCACCCTTTTTTCTTCAATCTCCGAGAGGCTATGCAAGCTCGGTGCAACATTTCCCTCTTGGTTTCTTCCATACCGGTCCTTACCTTTGGGCCTACACGTTGGGCGCCAGATGTTGCATGAACGTTCGTGTGGTTGGAGGCGCTGAGACAAGAAATGCGGAAGAAATGTATTTCATGGAGGGTCTAGGTTCTCTCTGACTCTTAGACAAAGGTAGAGAGCCCCGAAATCTACTTTTATTGATCATGGAAACTCTTAAGGGTGCAATACAGTCACCAATTAAGGGCGCAATACAGTCACCAAAGGAGTTACAGGAGGATCATGCAAAGTTCTTCTGCATACTGGACAACAATGTAGGATCTGCATACTGACAACAAAGTACCTAGGATCTGCCTACTGATAACAAACAAGCTAAGTACCTAGGATCTGCATACTGACAACAAACAGGCTTAAGCAGAACCGGGAGATCTGTGAGAGAAGGAAGACTGACAGTTTTGGTATAATTTAGGAAATTATTTACTAAAGCAGCCAAAAGAATGTGTTCAACTTCATCCAAACCACTGGGCTCATCCTGGTAGCTCAGTCCAGCCCCAACAGTTTCCTATTTCTTCAATATTTTGAAACAGTTTGAGGAGTAATGGTAGTATTCCTTGAAGGTTTGATAAAATTCACCAATAAACCCATTTGGACAGGGACTTTTGTCCCTAGGGAGATTCTTTTTTACTTTTATTTATTTTTTATCAATGAGTCACCGTGAGGGTGCAGTTATAGAGTTTTGTGCCTGTGTTACAATCATACAATACTCGAGTACCCATCCCTCCACCAGTGCCCATTCTCCTCTATTGATGGCCCAAGAGTCCCTCCCTCCCCCCTCAGTGCTATCTGGCACCCCCCGCCGCCCCCCTGCCCCCCACCTCCGACAGGGAATTCCTTAGTGTTCTCTCTCTCCTTTTGGGTGTTATGGTTTGAATGGAGATACTGGGTAGCTATCATGTTCAATCTATAGTCTGCTTTCAACCCGCCTCTCCTATCCTGAGTGGATCTTCCACTGCACTTTTGTTGGTGTTCCCTTCTCTGTCTGAGCTGCCCTCTCCCCCAGCATGTGAGGTCAGCTTCCAAGCTGTGGAGCAGGCCTCCTGGTATTATTGCTACTATTCTATCATATATTCCGCAAATGAGTGCGATTTTTCTGTGTCTGTCTCTTTCTTTCTGACTTATTTCACTTAGCATGATATTTTCCATGTTGATCCACTTATATGCAAAGTTCATGACTTCATCCTTTCTGACAGCTGCATAGTATTCTATTGTGTAGATGTACCAAAATTTCTTTAACCAGTCATCTGTTCTCGGGCATTTGGGTTTTTTTTCCAGATTCTGGCTATTTTTTTTTCTTTTTGGGTCACACCCAGCGATGCACAGGGGTTACTCCTGGCTCTGAACTCAGGAATTACTCCTGGCGGTGCTCAGGGGACCATACGGGATGCTGAGGATCGAAACTGGGTTGGCCGCATGCAAGGCAAACGCCCTACCCGCTGTGCTATCGCTCCAGCCCCCCAGATTCTGGCTATTGTGAACAGTGCTGCGATGAACATACAGGTGTAGATGTCATTTTGACTATACTTTTTTGCCTCTCCGGGATATATTCCCAGAAGTGATATTGCTGGGTCAAGTGGGAGCTCGATTTCTAATTTTTTGAGAAGTGACCATATTGTTTTCCAAAAGGGCTGAACAGTCAGCATTCCCACCAGCAGTGTAGGAGGGTCCCTTTCTCCTCACATCCACGCCAACAGCGGTTGCTTTTGTTCTTTTATTGTGAGCCAGTCTCTGTGGTGTGAGGTGGTATCTCATAGTTGTTTTGATATGCATCTCCCTGATGTTTAGTGATGAAGAGCATTTTTTCATGTGCCTTTTAGTCATTCATATTTCTTCCTTGAGAAAGTTTCTGTTTATTTCTTCACCCCATTTTTTTGATGGGGTTGGATGTTTTCTTTTTGTAGAGTTCAACCACTGCCTTGTATACCCTTGATATTAACCCCTTATCAGATGGGCCATACATTAATATTGAAAGATACCAAAAGCTGCAGCTAATCTTGGACCTACACAAAGCTGAACAGACCAGAGTAGATTGGAGGTGGTAGACCAGCCCACTGCCTACCCAGAGCCCCCAGCAGCCACTTGTTCCCACAATCCAGAATTGCCACTGGAGTATTAACCTGCTGGAAATTCTGATATACAGGTTTGTGTCTGAAATCTCCAGGCTTTCTCGGAGTCAGGATGGGAAAGTACCTCCCCGCACTTCCCTATATTCCTGGAAGTACCGACAGTCACCCTCACAAAACAACTCCAGTGCCACCATGTAAGATCTTCTACTGGCTTCGCTTTTTTTTTTTTTTGCTTTTTGAATCACACCTGGCTATGCACAGGGGTTACTCCTGGCTCTGCACTCAGGAATCACTCCTGGCGGTGCTCAGGGGACCATATGGGATGCTGGGAATCGAACCCGGGTCAGCCGCGTGCAAGGCAAACGCCCTACCTGCTGTGCTATTGCTCCAGCCCCCTGGCCTCGCTTTATAGACCCTTAAATAAATCTCAAAAGAGATAGAAACGTGTAGTTAATCTCAACCTCACACAAAGCTGAACAGATTGGGGTAGATCAGAGGAGGGCAGGTTAGCTGGTGGCTGCCCAAACAGAGCCCCAAGAAGTCACTTGTTTCCAGAACCCAAAATTGCTGCCATGCCCCTGGCCAGACTTCACCGTCAAAGGAAGGACTTCACCAAGATATTAATTTGATGAAAATTTGGGGATACAGGTTTTGTGATTGCAATCTCCAGACTTTCTTGGGGTCAGGGTGGTATACCTTCCCCCACCTCCCTGTACTTCCAAGCCCTGGTAGTCACATCCACACCCCAAAGCTGCCACTCACTAAAAATAAAATATTCCAGCTGTACCTTCCTGACAATTTTGATTGGAATTTTATTGAATCTGTGTAATACTCCATGTATAATAGTTATTTTGACAATGTTAATTGTTCCTATTTTATTTTACTCTTATTTTATATGTGATTTAGAGACATATGTCTTTTGGGGGTACTTTTGCCACACCCAGCCTTGATCAGGAGCTACTCATAGCTCTACACTTAGGAATTACTCCTGGGCTTACTATGGTGACCATATGGGATGTCAGGGATCAAATCTGGGTCAGCTGCATATAAGGCAAGAATTGTATCTACTATACTATAGCTACAACCCATAGAGGTATATCTTTAATATCAATTTCTATCTGGAAGAAATTATCTTATAACAAATTATAAATGTAGTTATTTTTATATTTATATAAATAAACACTATATACTGGGTGGGTGAGAGCAGTAGTCAGCAAGGAAGTGATTTGCAGTGAGTCTCACAATTGTAAAGGGGCAGTCACTGGGATGGGCTGAGTTTTCAGGGACTCCCATTAGTTTTCCAGCAGTTGTCTGAAAATGTGAGGCTAATGTGTGGGTGGTGAGCAGCTACATAAGCATCTGTGAGGTTTAGCAAAGGAAAGGTGGCCATTTGAAGGCTTACCTGTCATCCTAGTCCCAGGCATGAAGGCTTAAGAATCCTTGGCCTTCACACACCTATTAGAGTAGGGGCTACTGCATAGTGCTGGGGCTAGTCCCAGGACATCTGGCAGGCCCAGAGATGGAACTCGGGGATCCCCTGAGCTCTGTTGTGGGGGTGAGGACTGAAAGATATTGGAACCCATCTATAAGAGGGACAAGGAACTGAGCTTGGCAGGGGGGTGGGTGAGATCCCAGCCACTCTGGTGATTTCCAGAAATGGTGATAAGGGGTGTAGTGAGATCTGCTCAGACCATAGTTTTCACTAGATACTTGCTGCAGTAGCCATTTTATAAGAATATGAGTTATTTTTACTTTATTCCATTTATCTACTAAACCAGTAACTACAGTTCCAATTTTGGAAGAATGACTCAAGTAATGTTTCATTTTTTCTTTTGATTATTAACTATTGAGGCACTATAATTTTCATAGTTATTCTTAGCTAGGTTTTTAGCCTTACAATATTTTGACTTTAATTCCACGACTAGTGTCAACTGCCCCTCCAATGTTTCCAGGTTCCCACCTTGACTGGCATAAAACCTCAATACTGTTTTCCATAGGGGTTGGACCAGGAAACATTCCTACTGCAGTGGATGAGAGTTCCTTTTCCATCGCATCATCATTAACATAAATTGTTTCTCTCTTTTTTTTAACATGTACTATTCTTATTGGTGTCAAATGAAATCTCATTGTCATTTTCATTTGTATTTCCCAGATAGTAAGTGATGGTGGGTATTCTTTTCAAGTGTCTATTAGTCATTCATCTATCTTTTTCAGAGAAGTATCTGTTCATTTCCTCTTTTTTTCATAAGACTTGTAGATATTTTTGTTGTTGTTGATCTTTATAGAACTTCTCCAATTCCATGTAGAACCTCTCAATTTCTTCTTCATTGTAGTTGGAAGTTGGTGCGTAGATGATGAAGATAGAAACTGCAGTCAGTGAGCCACATCTATTCACGTGTAATCATCCAATTCAGGTTGTTAGGCATTGGAATGAATCGATGCTCATGGCCAAGTTTGTGTTGACAAGGACACCAACGCCACCAAAGCCTCTGTTGTCGCATGTTCCGAGGAACAATTCTTCTCCAGTGTTGAAAATGGCGTGATGTGACTGATGTCTCCTCGTTTCAGTCAGACCAATGATGTCGTACTTGATCTTTTGCGCTTGCACCATCAGGTCCTCGATGGATGCTTCTGATGCCAGTGTCCGTGCGTTGAAAGTACAGACAATTATTTTAGTCTTTCTTCATCTTGGCAGTCTAGTTTGTCCTCTTTGCTCATCTTTCTTAACGCTGCCATATTGGGGGCTCTTTCGGTGACAGGTGAATGAGGCCAATTGTTGTTACTGTTGTTGGAATATCGAATACACGCGATGGGTAACTTGCTAGGCTCTGTGCAGGCGGGATACTCTCGGTGCTTGCTGGGCTCTCCGAGACGGGCAGAGGCTTTTAGGGTGGCCTCCAATCGCCCTTAGAGGTGTTATCATGGTTCACATCAAATTTGAACCCTATCAAATATGGTGCGGGAATAATAGGTATTAAGTGTTTTATGGTGTGTCGCACGGCCGCAAAGCGGTTCGGAGAGCAGCCTGGAGCGTGGCAGTGGCTGGGTAGTGGATATAGTTTTGCCTGACCAATGTCGCCGTTGTCCCAAAATTCCAAATGTGATCGGACCACCACCTCCTTCATGCGAAATTCTACTTCACAGAGCGGGGAGAAAAGTCTGCAAAATTTAAGTCTAAGAAGGCAATTCCCAGAATGACGACCAACTGGGAGCTCTTTGGCACTGTTGCAGCAACGTGGGAAGATGCCGTCCTTGACAACATCCACAAGGAATACGATCGACTGGTTCAGCACCTCCATGTCTGTGCGAAGAATGTCGAGAGTGAGAAAGCCACAAACAGACGCCTGTCTTTGGAAACTCTCGAGCTCATTCGTCAACGTGGTTTGGCGAGAGCCTCAGGCAACCACAAGCTAATGTCCATCTCACAAAGCTGTGCAGAGATGCAATAAAGGAAGACCTCAAAGAGAGAAAAGCAGCAGTGTTGGCCAGTGCAGTAGAAGCCAGGAAAAGTATTCGCAATGCTCGCCTGTCCTTCGCCAACTACAAGACCAAGATGACTGCGCTCCGATATCTCGATGGATCTATCACATCTTCTAGAAAGGCAATGGAGAGGATTATTCATGACTTCTACTTAGATGTCTTTGACAGCCATGTCCACCTGCCCACATACCAAATTCCGCAGGATGAATATGTCGTTCCCAACGTTCTCCCTTCTCTGACACTCCATTTCGTTGGTAGATGCATACAGCATCTGGTCCGGATGAGGTCAGACCCGAACACCTGAACAATCTGCCGCCAATACTCATCAATACACTGGGCCGACTCCACACACTACCTGTCTGAATGTAAGGTTCCATCTCAGTGGAAAACCAGTAGGACTGTTCTGTTGTACAAGAAGGGAGACATCCACGACATCGGCAACTATCGCCCAATCTACCTGCTGTCTGTCATCTACAAGTTGTTCACTCGTGTTATCCCAAATAGAATAGGCAGAACACTAGACGGAGGACAACCATGAGAGCAAGCCAGGTTCCAAAGGGGATTCAGCACGATAGACCATATCCACACAGTGACCAAACTCACTGAAGTTTCGTGAGAGTTCAAGATGCCACTCTGTCTAATGTTCATCAACTTAAAGAAGGCCTTCGATTCTGTTGAGACTGAGGTGATCATTGAAGCCCTGGCCAAACAGGGTGTTCAAACTCAGTATATCAAAATTCTCCTCGAGCTGTATTGTGGATTCACCACCAGGATCTCACCATTCTACAAGGAAGTGATCATTGATGTAAAGAGAGGGGTGCGACAGGGTGATACCATTTCACCGAAACTCTTCAGTGCCACCCTCGAGAACATCATGCGATGACTGGAATGAGAAGGAATGGGAGTGAAGATAGATGGTCGGCAACTATACCACCTCTGCTTCGCTAATGACATCGTTCTCATAGCGCCAAACATTAGCCAAGCGGCACAAATGTTGGCCGACTTCGACCACAAGTGTGGAAAGGTCGGATTGCAGCTGAATCTCAACAAGACGATGTTCATGAAAAACGAACTGGTCCCTGAAGCTCCATTTTCTCTCAATGGAACGAACATCTCCGAATGCAGCAGCTATGTGTACCTGGGTTGAGAAATCAACATGAGGAAAGACTTGGTGCCAGAGGAAGAGAGCAGTGTGGAATGTCTTCAAGAGCATAGAAGAAGTGATTAAGAGAATGAAGAATCTCTGACTCCGGGCACATCTTCTTGATTCCACCGTGCTTCCTGCACTAACATATGCCTCAGAGATCTGGGCCCTACCAAACAGGATGAGAACGCTATTAGGGTATCCCAAAGAGGAATCGAAAGAGCTATGCTGGGAATATCATGTCTCACTCAAGTGAGAGAAGGAATCCGGAGTTCTGACCTCCGTCGACGGTCAAGAATCAGGGATGCTGTCTCATTTGCCAAGGCATCAAATATCAGATGGACCGGTCATGTAATGCGATTCAGAGACGACCGTTGGACTAGAGCTGTTACCAACTGGATTCCAAGGGACATCAGAAGACCTCGTGGCTGCCCACCAACTGGATGGTCAGATTTCTTCATCAAATCCCTGAATGAAGATTTGAGGTTTTTCCTGTTCCTGGAGCAAGCAGATATCATTGAGCTGCACTAGCACACGACAGGGACAAATGGAGATGTTACTGGCGCCACTCGAGCAAATGTATACATGTGTATATATATGCAGTAACAAATCTAGTCATCCTAGATTTGTCCCTCTCCTTCTGACTCATTTCACTAAGCATGATACTCTGTTATCCATGTGCATACGTTTATAGGCAAATTTCATGACCTCATTTTTCTGAACAGCTGCATAGTGTATTGTGTAGATATTCCATGGTTTCTTTATCTACTCATCTGTTCTTGGCACTCATGTTTCCAGATTCTAGGTATTGTGAATAGTGCTGAAATAAACATTGGAATGCAGGTAGTGTTTCTGCTGTGTGTTTTTGGCCCCCCAGGCTATATTTCCAGAAATGGTATTGCTGGGTCAAATGGGATCTCTATTTCTAGATTTTTGAAGAATGTCCATGCTGTTTTCCAAAATGGCTGTAACAGTCGGCATTCCCACCAACAATGAAGGAGAGTCTCCTCACATCCTCAGCAGCACTGGTTGTTCTTGTTCTTTTGTATGCGTTCTGGTCTCTGTGATGTGAGATAATATCTCACTGTTTTGGTCTGCATCTCCCTGGTTAGTGATGAAGAGCATTTTTTCATGTGCCTTTTGGCCATTCAGATTTCTTTTTTGAGAAAGTTTCTGCTTATTTCATCCCCCCATTTTTCTAAGGGGTTGGATTTTTTTTTTGTAGAATTCAAAGAGTCCTTGTATATCTTTGATATTGACTCCTTAGTGGAATGGTATTGGATGAATAGCGTATCTTGGTCACTGTTTCTTTTGAGGTGCAGAAGCTTCTTAGTTTAAGGTAGTCTGTCCCATTTGTTTATCTTTGCTTCCACTTGCTTGGAAAGTGGTGTTTAATTTTTGAAGGTACCTTTTGTAGACGTCCCATTCGTTTATTTTTGGTTTTGTTGTCTTCACCAGTGCAGCCACATCATTTTGGTAATTTGACATTTATTCTTCTAATCCTAAACATGACTATGCTTTCCATTTCCTAAGGTCTTCTTTCATCTCTTTGTTAGGTGTATTAAAGTTTTTATGGTTTGGTATTTCAAATCTTTGTTACATTGGTTCCTAGGTATATGATGTTTTGGAAACTATTCTGAATGGAATATATTCTTTGATCTCTTTCTTTTCAAGTTTATTACTTGCACATAAAATGAGACATTTTTGACTGCTGATTTGTATCCAAATATCCTATACCTAAATGTTAGTGGTCACCTCAAAAGCAAACCTGATATTTCCCTACTTTGTATTCATCACAGGTGGTGATGGAACATATTCCTGAATTTTTGGAGTATGTAAGATATAAAGAAATTTCATTGGACAGTAAGTGCTGGTGATTTTATTAGTCTATTCTGGTACAACTTTTGTTTGATTCTTGTTTGCTCTGTCTGTCTTATGTTTTGTTGCCCCTCTACCAATAAACACGTACCATTGAATGAACTACATAAAATTCTGATTTCTCTTCAATCACCTTCATAGTAACATACTGTTCCTGTCATTAAAATTGTATTATAGATGTAGAGCACTTTTTCATGTGCCTTTTGGCCATTCGTATTTCTTCCTTGGTAAAGTTTCTGTTCATTTCTTTGCCCCATTTTTTGATGGGGTTGGATGTTTTCTTCTTGTAGAGCTCAACCAGTGCTTTATATACCCTTGATATCAACCCCTTATCTGATGGGTATTGTGTAAATATCCTTTCCCATTCTGTGGATAGTCTTTGTATTCTGGTCACTGTATCTCTTGCGGTGCAGAAGCTTTTTAGTTTAATGTAGTCCCATTTGTTGATCTCTGTTTTTACTAGATTGCTTAGTTCCGTGTCACCTTTGAAGATACCTTTATCTTCAATATCGTGGAGGGTTTCGCCGACCTTGTCTTCAATGTACCTTATGGTTTGTGGTCTAATGTTGAGGTCTTTAATCCACTTTGATCTGACTTTTGTGCATGGTGTCAGGTCGAGTTCTAAGCCCATTTTTTTGCATGTGGTTGTCCAGTTGTGCCAGCACCATTTGTTAAAGAGGCTTTCCTTGCTCCACTTCACATCTCTCGCTCCCTTATCAAAGATTAGATGGTCATACATTTGGGGTTGTGTGTAGGGATATTCCACCCTGTTCCATTGGTCTACGGCTCTGCCTTTGTTCCAGTACCATGCTGTTTTAATTGTTACTGCTTTGTAGTAAAGTTTGAGGTTGGGGATGGTGATGCCTCCCATCATCTTTTTCCCAAGAATTGTTTTAGCTATCCTTGGACGTTTGTTATTCCATATGAATTTTAGGATTGCTTGATCCATTTCTTTGAAGAATGTCATGGGTATATTTATAGGGATCGCATTGAATCTGTATAATGCTTTAGGGAGTATTGCCATTTTGACAACATTGATTCTCCCTATCCACGAGCAAGGTATATGTTTCCATTTCCTCTACATCACTAATCATCAGAGAGATGCAGATCAAAACAACCATGAGATACCATCTCACACCACAGAGACTAGCACACATCCAAAAGAACAAAAGCAACCGCTGTTGGAGAGGATGTGGGGAGAAAGGGACCCTTCTTCACTGCTGGTGGGAATGCCGACTGGTTCAGCCCTTCTGGAAAACAATTTGGACGACTCTCAAAAAATTAGATATTGAATTCCCATTTGACCCAGCAATACCACTGCTGGGAATATATCCCAGAGAGGCAAAAAAGTACAATCGAAACAACATCTGCACATGTATGTTCATCGCAGCACTGTTTACAATAGCCAGAATCTGGAAAAAACCCGAATGCCCCAGAACGGATGACTGGTTGAGGAAACTTTGGTACATCTATACAATGGAATTCTATGCAGCTGTTAGAAAAAAGGAGGTCAAGAATTTTGTAGTTAAGTGGATGGGCATGAAAAGTTTCATGCTGAGTGAAATGAGTCAGAAAGAGAGAGACAGACATAGAAAGATTGCACTCATCTATGGTATATAGAATAACAGAGTGGGAGACTAACACCCAAGAACTGTAGAAATAGTACCAGGAGGTTGACTCCATGGCTTCGAGGCTGGCCTCACGTTCCGGGGAAAGGTCAACTCAGAGAAGCGATCACCAACTACATTGTAGTCGAAGGCCATGTGGAGGAAGGGAGTTGCGGGCTGAATGAGGGCTAGAGACTGAGCACAGCGGCCACTCAACACCTTTATTGCAAACCACAACAGCTAATTAGAGAGAGAAAACAGAAGGGAATGCCTTGCCACAGTGGCAGGGTGGGGTGGGGGGGAGATGGGATTGGGGAGGGTGGGAGGGACACTGGGTTTACGGGTGGTGGAGAATGGGCACTGGTGAAGGGATGGGTTCCCAAACTTTGTATGAGGGAAGTATAAGCACAAAAGTGTATAAATCTGTAACTGTACCCTCACGGTGATTCTCTAATTAAAAATAAATAAATTAAAAAAATTGTATTATAATCTACTGTTTCCATCATTTAAGTTGTTCTGATACTTGAAAAACCCTAATATATGGCGATATTCTGAACAAATGAATTGAATCCCCTACGTGACCAGTTGGTTGACACCATGATCCTTCCATATAGAATCATGTTGGTGAGGCCAGGAAATGTCTGCTAAAGTCTTTAACAGAATTTTGGGATAATCAGGTAGAGAGTTAAAACATAAATGAAACTGACTTTAATTCTCAGAAATTAATTATTTGAAGTTTATAAGATTCAGGCATATTAAAATATTATTTTATCAGTTTTGTTAATAAAATAATCCTAGTTTCATAAGCACTGCATTATTTTAGATTCTAAGAAAATTTGTTTTAACTTTTGGTGAGCAAACGAAGTATTCATACTGTGCTTAATGGCATAAGTTATACTCTAGAGTCAGTATCTAATACTAAAAAATATTTTAAGGATATTTTTTCTTATTTCTGCTCCCATTTCTTCCCATATTTTCTCGGCTGTCTGTTCTATTGTTTCTGTCAGATCCTCTTTTAATTTGATGGATACCTTTTCAATCTTTATGTTGAGTTCATTGAACATCTTTAGCATTTCAACTCTGAATTCTTTATCGGAGAGCTCAAGTTTGTAGGAAACGCCTATTGAGCCTTCTGGACTCCTTTCATCATCCTCCCCTTATGGTGGGTATTTGCGCTGTTTCTTCATGTTGTGGTGGTATGAAGAGGGACCTTCAAGTTCACTATCCCTGTTCCGTCTTTTTGCGAAAAAGGATTCTAGATGGGCTCAGTCAATGGTGGTTGTCTTTTTATTTTCCCCCTCTAGAACATGTCCTTCCTCTCAGATGTTCCTCTAATCTTTACGTGAGGCCTCAAGTGATGCTTTTGGAGAATGTGCTCTTTTACATTGGGCTTTGCATAGGTACTTGTATTGATTGGTGTTTGGGTGAAATTAGGATAGACTAGGGGTCTCTTGTCCTACTGGTTTTGGGATAGCTAGGATGTTACTCATGGACATAGGTAATGAAGGCTGAGATGTAACAACAGATTGCTGGGTGTCAAGAAAATAATTGTGGCTGACCCCCAAAGAGGCCATGCCCACTTTGACCAAGGTCACGCCCCCTGATGATTAGACCATGCCCCTTGCAGCACAATAGCTGAGTCTGAAAGTTGCAGACTGGGACATGCGAAGGGCAGGTTGGGGGACATTACACACCTGGTCGGAAGAGAAAACGGCTGTGGTGCTGGGGGTTGGCATGCCGCCAGCCAGGGCAGCAGTCCGAGGTGTGGGGGAGAATTATTTTTCTTAAGAATTTTTTTTTTGCCTCCACTCCTGGCTGTCTTCTCTGGGGCCCTTCAGAGAAGGGAGTAAACTGCCCAGGTTGAGTTTACTCCCCACTCTGAGCAGAGCTCGGCAGCTGAAGACCTCTGGAACCCAGTCACAGCCATGCTGAAGGCCACTCTCCACACGTTTGGACTAGCCTCATGCATGAAGGAACTGGCAGAGGAACCCAGGTGTGACCTGGGGCCAAGATCTCCAAGCCTTCTCTGATCGGGACTGGCTTCTTCCACCCAGATCCCCCATTTTCCAGTAGCTAGGTAGTCACACCAGAAACTACTCCCCGCTCCGTGCAATCCCCTCAATGACCAACATCCAAAGACTATAGAACCAAGCTCCCGGAAGCGACATCTGATAGCCTAGTTCACCCTCTTGGAAAATCTGGCAAGCTACCGAGAGTTTTCTGCCTGCACGGGAGAGCCTGGGAACTCCCTGTGGTGTATTCATATGCCAAATACATTAACAATGATGGGTCTCATTCCCCTGACCCTGAAGAGCCTCTAATGTGGCACCATTTGAGAGGATGAGTAAAGAGAGGCTACTAAAATCCAGGGCTAGGATGAATGGAGATGTTACTGGGTCTGCTCAATCAAATCGTTGATCAACAGGATGAGAGTGATACAGTGATACAGTGAAGAATTTTTTTAAATTGGATTGATCTCTTTAAAAACTGGGTCTACAGCACATATCTAAATAAATGAAGTAGAAAAGCCCAAATATCTTTATAGCTTAACTGGGAACCAACTGGATAGGAAAATATTTATGAAATTTCTTTAAAGTTAAGGCAAAAAATGGTACAACTTTGAAACAAAGAATAGCAAATTGTAGAAATGCAGGAGAAATAGTAGGGGGTGTCCAAGGCGACTGCTCACTTCATCTGGAGAAAAAAATGAGGTTTGTTACTTGAGTTATTGGGTGAAAGATTGTAAAGGAAAATGACAGACTTAGATTTACTTTAGGAGGAGAGCACAGGACTGAACTGGAAGACACAGCAAGGAGGATTTTTAACTCTGGACCAAAAGCTAATGGTCTAGAATAGTGATGAAACTGCAAAGCATTAATACTTAGAAATTACATATTAGACCGGTGGGCGTGGTCTTCCAGGACCAAGGTGAGCATAAGGGCTGTGACTAAAAGATGCAGCACTGAAGATTTTTAATGGTGGGTCCAAAGCTGATGGCAGTTTTCAACTGCTGTTAATATATCTCATAAGACCCACAAAATAGCCTAGATAAAACTCTCACTAGAGAAGTCTGGCCTCCCCCACCATTTTAGACTAGATTTGAAGTAACAATACACAGCTTCACAAATAAACCACTCAAGACTTCATAGACTCAAAACCATTGTTGCAAAAACAAAATGGACTACTTTAAGTTAAGACAAGTCCTAAAAACACACAAAACTCCTTCAGAAATATGGCACAAAACCCCATAACAACATTAACAATTTCTCTCAATGTCAATGGGCTAAATGCACCAATCAAGAGACATAGAATAGCACGATAGATTAGAAAATTGAACCCAATACTCTGCTGCTTGCAAGAAACAGCTAAATAGTCAGAGCAAACACAGGATCAAAGTCAAAGCTTGGAAAAAAAACTCTTCAAGCACATAACTCCTAAAAAATGGCTGGGGTGGCTATACTAGTATCTGATAACATAGAATTCAGGATGAAAAAGGTTGTAAGAGACTGTGAAGGTCATTTAAAATTGTTTTTAATTGAATCACCTTGGGATACAGTTACAAAGCTTTCGTGATTGGGTTTCATTTATACAATGCTCCAACACCCATCCCTCTACCAGTATACATTTCCCTCCACCAATATCCCCCATATCCTTCCTGCCAATCCTCACCCTGCTTGCCTCTATGGAAAGTACTTCTCTCTCTCTCTCTCTCTCTTTCTCTCTCTCTCCCCCTTCCTCCCTCTCTCCCTCCCTCCCATCACTTTTGGGCATTATGGTTTGCATACAGACACTGAGAGGCCATCATGTTTGGTCTTGGTCCTTTACTCACTTTCAGCACACATCTCACATCTAGAGCAATCCCTTCTAGCCATCATTATCATACTGGTCCCTTCTCTATCCCAACTGCCCTCTCCCCCAGCCCTTGAGGCAGGCTTCAACAATGGACCATTCATCCAGGCCCTTAATTCTACTGTCCTTGGGTATTAGTCTCATATTATTTTTTTAATACTCTACAAATGAATGCAGTAATTCATAAACTCCTGTGAAGGTCATTTCTTTTTTTTTTGCCTTTAAAAAATTTTTATTGAATCACTGTGAGATAGGTATGAGCTTTCATGTCGGGTTACAATCACACAATGATCAAATACCCATCTCTCCACCAGTGCACATTCCCCATCACCAATATCCCCGGTATACCCCCCTTTCCCACCCTGCCCCTGCCTCCATGGCAGAAAATATTCCCCATACTATCTCTTTCTACTTTTGGGCATTATGGCTTGCAACACAGACACTGAGAGGTCATCATGTTTGGTCCATTATCTACTTTCGGCATGCATCTCCCATCCTGACTGATTCCTCCAGCCATAATTTTCTTAGTGATTCCTTCTCTATTCCATCTGCCTTCTCCCCTCCATTCATGAAGCAGGCTTCCAGCTATGGGGCAATCCCCCTGGCCCTTGTATCTACTGTCCTTGGGTGTCAGCCTCAAATGATATTATTCTATACTCCACAAATGAGTGCAGTCCTTCTATGTCTGTCCCTCTCTTTCTGACTCATTTCACTTAGCATGATACTCTCCATGTCTATCCATTATAAGCAAATTTCATGACTTCATCTCTCCTAACAGCTGCATAGTATTCCACTGTGTAGATGTACCAAAGTTTCTTTAACCAGTCATCTGTTTCAGGGCACTCGGGTTGTTTCCAGGTTTTGGCTATTGTGAACAGTGCTGCAATGAGTATACAGGTACAGATGTCATTTCTACTGTGCTTT
Source organism: Sorex araneus (assembly GCF_027595985.1). Classification (NCBI taxonomy): domain Eukaryota; kingdom Metazoa; phylum Chordata; class Mammalia; order Eulipotyphla; family Soricidae; genus Sorex; species Sorex araneus. The sequence goes on along the minus strand of NC_073308.1, from coordinate 9,389,202 downwards.
TTTGCATCCTCGGGATATATTCCTAGAAGTGGTATTACGGGGTCATATGGAAGCTCAATTTCTAGTTTTTGAAGGACTGTCCACATTGTTTTCCAGAAAGGCTGGACCAGTCGACATTCCCACCAACATGAAAGAGCATCCCTTTCTCCCTACATCCACGCCAGCACTAGTTGCTTTTGTTTTTTTGAATGTGTGCCAGTGTCTGTGGTGTGAGATGATATCTCATTGTTTTGATTTGCATCTCTCTGATGACTAGCGATGTGGAGCATTTTTTCATGTGCCTTTTGGCCATGTGTATTTCTTTTTTGAGGAAATTTCTGTTCATTTCTTCTCCCCATTTTTTGATGGGATTGGAGGTTTTTTTCTTATGCAATTCTACTAGTGTATTGTATATCCTGGATATTAATCCCTTATAGATGGGTATTGGGTAAATATTCTTTCCCATTCTGTGGGCTCTTTCTGTATTTTGGTCACTGTTTCTTTTGAAGTGCAGAAGCTTCTTAGTTTGATGTAGTCCCATTTGTTTATGTTTGCTTCCGCTTGCATGGTCAGTGCTGTTTCATCCTTAAAGATGCTTTTAGCTCCAATGTCATGGAGAGTTCTGCCTACATTTTCTTCTATGTACCTTATAGATTCGTGTCTGATATTGAGGTCTTTAATCCATTTTGATCTGAGTTTTGTGCCTGGCATTAGACAGAGGTCAGAGTTCATTTTTTTGCAGGTAGCTACCCAGTTTTCCCAGCACCACTTGTTGAAGAGGCTTTCCTTGTTCCACTTCACATTTCTTTCTCCTTTGTCAAAGATTAAGTGGCCATATATTTGGGGGTCTGTGACAGGATATTTAATTCTGTTCTATTGGTCTGCAGGTCTGTCTGTTTCTAGCCCAATACCATGCTGTTTTAATTACTACTGCTTATACACAGCGTTATTAAATGCAGTTCTCAGCACAGTAACTAAAATTTGGAATCAACCTGTATGTCCGATGCAGATCAGTAGTTATGAACATGTGGTATATATACACAATAAAATATTATGTAGCTGTCACTGTCATCCCGTTGCTCATCAATTTGTTTGAGCGTGCACCAGTAACGTCTCTCATTGAGAGACTTATTGTTACTGTTTCTGGCATATCCAATACGCACAGGTAGCTTTCCAGGCTCTGCTGCGCAGGCTTGATACTCTCCGTAGCTTGCCGGGCTCTCTGAGAGGGGCGGAGGACTCGAACTCAGGTTGGCCGCGTGAAAGGTGAACGCCCAACTGCTGTGCTATTGTTCTAGCCCATTATGTAGCTGTAAGGAAGGCAATTTGCTGCAACGTGAATGGAACTGTAAGATATTGAAATGAGCCAGAAGAAAGACAAATACAGGTGATATTACTTACATATGGTATCTAGAGTAATTTGATAAGGAAAGATAACGGTCTAAAGTGGGATGCCTCGATCACCCTTGGCCTCAGAGTATCGAGAGGAGAAGGAAAGAAATAGCATGAAGGGTAAGAGGAGAAGAGACAAATGAAAAGCAATGGGAAGGTGTCATGGATATTCAGGGATGTTGGTGGTGTTAAGGAATGATAGAGATAAATATTCAAACCACAGAGTCGACAACACTGAAATCAGGAGACCCAAATTTTAATAATAGAACATATAAAATGCCTGTGAAGATGGTCAGCTGGGACAGAGTAAGAGGTTGGGGAGGGAACCTGGAAACAGGGGTAGGAAAAAGTTAACATGGTGGAGGGATCAGTGTTCAACTTACAGGTGTTGGAGTTTCCCCCAATATTTTTGTTTCTGCCTTCAAGCATTGTGTTCTGAAAGGGTGGTGATGGAATCAAGGGACTTGATGGAACTGAGAAAATTGATAGTTCTTGATGGACTTGATATTTAATTCTGTTCTTTTGGTTTGGGGGCCACACCCAGCAGTGCTCAGGGCTTACCCCTGGCTCTGTGCTCAGGAATCACTTCTGGCAGTGCTCAGGGGGACCATATGTAGGTATCGGAGACCAAATCCACGTTGGCCACATGCAAGGCCTTCCTCACTGTACTGTCTCTCAGCCTCAATTGGACTGATTCTTAAGTGATTTAGAATTGAGCCTTTTAAACTGTGTGATCCTGTATGGGACTGTGTAAGCTTAAACTTTGTTTTAAAATAAAGATCCTTTTATTCTTAAAAGGATACAAATATCCTTATAAGGATATTAAAGTTATTATCAAAACATTTAATTATTTTATTTTTTTATCTTTTTATTTATTTATTTATGTTTTGCTTTTTGGGTCACACCTGGCAATTCACCAGGGGTCACTGCTCATGCACTCAGGAATTAGTCCTGGCGGTGCTTGGGGGACCATATGGGATGCTGGGAATCAAACCCGGGTCGGCCTCGTGCAAGGCAAATGCCCTAACCGCTGTGCTATCACTCCAGCCCCAACATTTAATTATTTTAATAATAATTAAAATGTTAAAAAAATATTAAAATTAAAAACTAAGGGCTGGAGCAATAGCACAGCGGGTAGGGCGTTTGCCTTGCACGCGGCCGACCCGGGTTCGATTCCCAGCATTCCATATGGTCCCCTGAGCACCGCCAGGGGTGATTCCTGAGTGCAGAGCCAGGAGTAACCTCTGTGCATCGCCAGGTGTGACCCAAAAAAGCAAAAAAAAAATTTAAAACTATTACTAAATTATTTAATACCCTTTATGAGGATATTTATGAGGATTTATGAGGATATTTATGAGTATCCCGCCCACACAGCAGAGCCTGGCAAGCTACCCGTGGTATATTCGATATGCCAAAAACAGTAACAAGTCTCACAATGGCGATTTTACTGGTGCCCGCTTGAGCAAATCCATGAGCAACAGGATGACAGTGACAGTGATACAGTGATATTTTTCGATATGCCAAAAACAGTAACAAGTCTCACAATGGAGATTTTACTGGTGCCCGCTTGAGCAAATCCATGAGCAACAGGATGACAGTGACAGTGATACAGTGATATTTTAGTTGTGCCCTAGTATGTCATCTATACTGGAGAGTGTTTTCTTCATATCCACTAGAGAAGAATTTTCCAAATTTTCTACTTAAAAATTTGGCTTTTTAAGTAGAGAGGATCCTGTATATGTTCATTACTCCCAGTCTTAAGTTTTTTGTTTGTTTACTGATATTCTGTCTGGTTGATCTGCCTAATGGTGAAAATGGAATGTTCAGGTCTTCCACTATACTGTACTTCCATCAATCTGCTACTTTAGTTTTGTGAGCAGAAACTTTTATAAACCTTTCTAAACCTTCATTTGGTGCATACAATTTGATGAGTTGATACCTCTTGATACATTATTGCCTTAACTAATTAAAGTGTCAGATAGTGTCATTACTATCTGTAATATCTGTAATTGCTTTCTTTAGATTGAATGCTATTTAGTCTGATATAAGTATGGCTACCCCAGTTTTTATTGTCTTCCACTGGTTTATATAATAATTTTCCATCCTTTTATTCTAATCCTGTATTCATCCTGTGAATTTATATGTTTTCTTTTTGGTTTTAGGTTTTGGTCCACACCTAGTTGTGCTCAAGACTGACTCCTGGTTTTGTGCTCAGGGACAAAACCTGGTCTGAGAACCATCAAACCTGGATTGGCAAGACTCCTAGCTATTGTTTTATCTCTGATCCCTAGGTGTATTTTATTAAGCAGTAAATATATTAATTTTCTTTACTGATTTATCCAGCCACTGTATGCATTTTGATGGGTGAATTTTGTTCATTTTCATCAAGAACTAGCATTGATATAAAGGCCTGTGTTGTCATCATATTCCCATCAATGTATTTTCTTAGGGTTTTGAGCAGAAGTTTTATGTACTTTTCTGACTCTTCATTTGGTGCATACATATTGAGAAGAACTAATACTTTTTGATATGTTTTCCCTTAACCAATAATTACTATCCATCGCTGTCTCTAATTTAGATTAAATGCTATTTGATCTAAGTATGGCTGTGTCTGACATTTTTCTTTTTGGTCTACCATTGTCTTATATAATTGTTTTTCATCTTTTACGCTGAGCTTGTAATTTTCCTGTTACTTTAGATGTATTTCCTGTAAGCAGCAACAGATAGATTTTCTTTCTCAGTAATTCTATGCTTTTGATAGTTTAGTCAATTACACTAAGAGAGATTATTGATATAAAGGACTGTGTTGCCATTTTTAATGTGTAAAGTTTAATTATTTTTGAAAATGGCCATTTACTTTTGAAAGGCAGACTTTCAGCAATTTTTGTAGGACTGGTTTATTTGTTACAAATGTCAACAGTTCTTGTTTGAAATAATTTTTATCCCTCTCTCAAATCTAAATGACAGCTTTACAGAGCAGCAAAAGTTTTTTTTTTCTTTCATACTTCAAATACTTCAAAAAGAAAAAAGAAAGTGACACAGTCTCTTGCCCCTGAGCCTGGCTGTCTTCACCGGGGCCTCTTGGAGAGGATAGGTTGTATTTCCCTCCCCACTCCGAGCAGAGCCTCGACAGTTGAGGACCTCTGGAATTCAGCCACAGCCATGCTCAGGGCCACTTTCCACACATTTGGAATAGCCTCACACATGGGGGAGCCAGCGGAGGAAACCAGGTGTGCGGGAACCGGGGCCAAGATCTCCAAGGCTGCTCAGATTGGGACTGTGCCTCTTCCACTCAGATTCCCCCATTTTCCAGTAACTAGGCAGTCACACCCAGAAACTGCCCCCGGCGCTGTGTAATTCCATCAGTGGCCAACTTCCAGAGACTATAAAACCAAGCTCCCGGAAGTGACATCTGATAGCCTAGTTGTCCCTCTAGGAGAATCTGGCAAGCTACCCAGAGTGTCCTGCCTGCATGGGAGAGCCTGGCAATCTCCCCATGGTGTATTCATATCCCAAATATAGTAACAGATATATACATACCTCTCGGAGTGCCCAGCAAGAGCCTGGCAAGCTACCCGTGGCATATTCGAAATGCCAAACACAGTAATGATAGGTCTCATTTCCCTAACACTGAAAGAGCCTCCAATCATTGGGAAAGATGAGTAAGGAGAGGCTGCTAAAATCTCAGGACTGAGTGCAATAGAGACCTTACTGGTGCCCGCTCCAGTAAATCAATGAACAATGGGATGACAGTGATAGAGTCCACAATAAACAAAGGTACTTTAAAAAGTGCACGTATAGAGGTATGGTTATAGTCTCTTCTATAGTCAGTGTTTCTCAACGTGGGTAATACTGCCTCTAGGGGGCACTGGAAAGGATGGAGGTAGTAGCCCTAGTTGCAAAGAGGTTGCTTTGTTTATTCACTCAAAGAATGTGGATTTCTGGGGTGGAGTGGGCGGAATGGTGTTGACTAGTTTTCTCCCTGAAAGGAAGTGGTAGGCCAAATCAGTTTGGGAATCTGTGCTCTTGATTATAAAAAGGTTGCCAGTGTGTGACAAAAGAGTAAAATTAGCACATTTGAGGCTTTGTGTTGCCCTTTACAGGGAGGCTAGTCAGTAAGAGATTTTTGACTATGAGTTTTAGTTCACTTCTAAACATCATACATTCCCATACTTGTCCACTGGATTGGTTTGGTGGTGGAAATGAAAATTAGTAAAGGGAGGCAAAGTTTCAGGTCATGTTTATAAAATATCTCAAAATATAACTATTGGCATATTTGATTTAATACTGCTGTAGACATTGTTGAAAAGTTCTTATATGTAATATCTCATCATTCTAGATATTTACAAGTACTGAATGAATTAAAAGTGGAATAATGCTTTTGTAAATGACTTAAAAGTTGGTGAGAAATATCGCAGTGTACCAGTGTGGTCTCATCTGCACTTGATTACTAAAGCCCTAATTACAAGTAAGGTCAAATTACTAAAGCCCTAATTACAAGTAAGGTCAAGTTCTGAGGGACCAGAGATTAGGACTTCACCATATGGATTTTAAGGGAATGCAATTTAAACTCATAACAAATTAATTACTGCATTACTTGTTTTTAATGAGTAAGGCAACAAACAATCATCAAAATGAAATGACATCAACAGTCACCAACAAATTCTTCCTAGCATTGAAGCCATTGAACCTCCCTCTTCCCCTTTTTTTATTCTCTTTTTCTGTCTCCCTTTTTGTGTGTGCATTGTTTACTTATTGATGGGTTTTGGAAACTGAAAATTCATTTTTTTTTATAGAGGCCACATCCAACAATACTCAAAACCTGGACGTGCTGGGGTGCGGGGCCATGCAGTACCAGGGCACATACTCAGTTGAACTGTCTCCCAAGTACTGCTAAACCTTTATTAAGTAAATTGAATACCTATGAATGAATTTATTTCTTTCAGAAGAATACTTTTACTCAGATATTGGCAAAAAGTGTAAAGGGAAAACAACTAACGATAGATGTTCCATAAAGGATAAAATTATTATTGGGTTATTTTCCATCCCAAAATGAATATAGCCATCCTTCTAGAAGTTGACTGACTGTAAAAAACTAAAGTACGCCGAAGGGCGTGTGCACTTGTGGGCTCTCCAGGCAGCTCTGTCCCACTGCCCGTGTTCCTTGCTCTGGAACCGCTGCATGTGGCTGTCGGTCAAGGGCCATCGACGGAAGGAAGAAGGCCAAACTGGTTGCTCGATCAGTTTATTTCATTCTCTCTCTCTCTGCTTCTCTCCCGGTTCTGAATCTCTCCCTGGATCTGTTGATCTGGCCTCCCAACCCACTCTTACAACCTAGTTAAATCCCCCCAGCATGAGGGGTTGGGGCTTACACATAGGTGTGGTCACAATCAATAAGGGTAAGGTTCCTTTCCCTCAGGGATGCTTCTCTTTCAGCAGGAGGATCCACCCAAGTGTGGAGTTCCATGAGTGTGTTTCTCTTCTCCTCATCCAGCAAACATATAAGCATTTATAATATTAATCATTTTGTATGGACACAATAAGAAATGCATTAAAGCTTATAGAATTGCTCTCCTGGGGCCATCTCGATCTCAGACTACAGTGCTCAGGCCAGATTAGTCTTTCCTATCACTAGCAGGGTCCTAATCTCATCGTTACTTTTGGATCATGACAACATTTGTCTATGATAAAGCTCTTAACTTAAAGTTAAGAATTAGGCACTTTGGCTAGGCCCATCTCGATTCTAGGGTAGCACATAACTCACCGCTTGCCCTGGGTCCGTCCCGTCCCTTGTCGGGACCCTGCTTTTGGGGTGTTAGGAACTGAGGGCAACTGAGACTTAAGTGGAGAAAGCAGATGCCCGGGAATGAATAATATTCAAAGCTAATTAAGTCCCAAGTTACAAAAGCATAATATTATCTTCTTGTGTCTATACAAAAGGACATTGCTTTAAAGTAAATTATTCAAAAGACATAAGGAGAGGAGAAAGGCAATATTAACTTATAATATTCAGTGTTATAATATTCAATATTAACTTATAATATAAAGTTGTGTCCTAGGAAGGTCTGATCTTACAAATTAACAAAGTCAGATTAGGAAAAAGCTGATTAACTGTTTGGGGGAAGAGAACATAGAGAAGTGATTACAGCTAGACAAAGGGATGGGAGTGACTCGGGAACACCTTGATGGGTGTGACTGGGGTAAGCCTAAACTCCAGGAAAAACCAGGATGAGCTCCTTGTGGCAAGGGGGGGAAAAGGACAAAGTAATGTCATCCTACAGTTAACTATGAGTTTAGTAGAAATATTATGCAATTTAAAAGTAGATATGTAGGATTCAAGTCTCTCCCTGGAACTTTCTATATGGATTGTTTTTCTAACCTCTGGGACCCTTTGTTACATTGTAAAATGAATACATTTACATTTACAAGATAAATGAAGGCATTACTTCCCTTTTATAAGATCAAGTGGTATATTACCTTGTCACAGTGTGGTATCTTGTAGATTTTCAGTTTCATGCACCTTAAAGCCAAGAACAGACAATGTTATCAGTAACAGGCCATACCTGTGAAGTAAACAGGAAATCAAAGTACTGTGAACACTAGGATATTTATATGAATTATCAGATTTTTGCGTAGAAGAGGAGTCTTCCATTCATTCATTATTTTTCCCATGTGTCAGAATTGAATCACACAGGGACATTAACAGACCTAAAATTCAGTTACTTATTATGTTTATTATTCAACTGTTTCCTCCTTTCCTTAGTAAATTTAATTTTTCTGCTTTCTAATGAAGTTTTCTGGGAAAAATCAAATCATTTTGTTGTTTAAAACATAGTAAATAGCCATTGATGAATGAGAGAGACACAGCACTGAAGGCCCTTAAATAAGAAAATAAGCAAATCATAGCGTTAAGTCTGGATTTATACTTGCTCTTGATGAAGGGGTGAAACCTTAACCATTCCCCAAGCATATATGTAAAATTCAACTGTGGGTCATGAGGATGAGACTGTTAAAAAGTCAAAATCAAAAGATAATTTTAACTAAATCATAAATTTTCTATATGTCTATTCTGTCAAAAGTTAAGGGGAAAATCTATGATATCAGATGTTCTAGAATCACTTTTCTTTATAGTAGATATAATTTTAAACAACCCCCACTTATCATTTAGAGAGAGTATCTACTTATTTTCCTGATGAGAACTGAGTCATTACACACCTCCACTTTCCTCCACTTCTTTGTGTGTGAGTCTGGATCTTAGTCATGCCAATGAGCATGCAGGCTTAGGTTGTCCTCTGAGCTAGGACGGAATCCCAGGCTGCTGACCTGACTTGACTTTGTTCCTGCATCTGATGCATGGTCCAGAAGGGAGGCCTGACTTAGCTGCCAAATATCAGAGCAAGAAGACAGCCCTACCAGTGCCTTCACAGTAGAGGTCTCCAGGATCCTGTACCATGGTACAGTTCTTAGAGTGAACTGCAGAAAGCAGAATTCCTCTGAAAACATGACTAATTCTTTCATGCATAAGTACATATGTTAATTCAAACACACATGTAAACTTGTATGCAATATTTGGGGAGGATTAAGAAAAAACTTAGAGGAATGTGCCAATGGGTTTTGGAGACCATGGAAAGATGACATGTCATCTTTGTATGGTATGCGTATATATGTGTGTGCAAGTGAGCTGATTTTCCTCATATTTTCTTGATTCTTCGGTGATTTAAAGGTCTTTCTGTGTTTAAGCAAAGAACATTGCTCTACAGCAAAATATAAAAAAGGTTAAAGGGGAAAGAGAAAAGTGAGGAATTCACTATTGATACAAAGTCCAGAGTCATCAGAAGTTTTCACTTTATAAATAACCAAGCCTTACTCGAGGAATTTATCAACTAACAGAAGGAGAGGTGAAGAACAAAAAAAAAGGTTAAAGATAATCTCAGGGGATTAGAGGTGTTCCTAAGAGCACTGCACCTTCTCTAGGTGGAGGAAAAGGAGCAATTCACTTAGGAAGCCTAGAACACTTAAGGTTAATATCCAACACATCCAAAAATGAGGATAAGAGATAAAAATAAACTCTTTGAAGGACGACATAGAGATGGCCAATGGATATAGGAAAAATCACTCTGCATCACTATCAGGGAAATGCAAATCAAATAACAGTGAGATATCATCTCATACCTGGCACATATTAAAAAGAACAAAACAACAAGTGTTGGAATGGATGTAGGGGGAAAGAGACTCTCATATACTAAGGTTGGGAATGTTGGCTAGTTAGAACTTTTTGCAAAACAGTATAGGCTCTTCTCAAAAAACTAAGGATTGAGCATTCATATGACCCCAAAATTCCACTTTTATTTAAAGAAAATTGTACGTTAATATTTAATTTTCAATTTGCTTTATTAAGGAGTTATTATTTTTCTTTTTTATCTACTATTTTTTATATATTTTTATTCTTTTATAGAATCACCATGTGGAAAGTTACAAAGCTTTCAGGTTTAAGTCTCGGTTATACAATGCTTGAACACCCATCCCTTCACCAGTGCACATATTCCACCACCAAGAATCACAGTATACCTCCCCTTCTTCCCCCCACCTCCCCAGTCCCCCACCCCGCATGTGTAACTGGTAAATTTCACTTTACTTTCACTTTACTTTGATTACATTCAATATTTCAACAAAAAATTCACTATTATTGATTTGGAGTTTCTCCCCCTTAAAGTCGACCTGCTGAAAAGAAAGCATTTGATAATTTGTTTTCCATTGCTGAGAATGAAGAGGTATGAGGTCGAGAGGCCACACTAGCAGCCGCAAGGGTTTGGATTTCTGTATTTTAGTAACTAAGTCCAGAGAAATCTACCAGAAATCGCAACATTGTAAGCTTGTACCTCTCAGCTACTTTATATTCCACATATGAGTGCAATCTTTCTATGTTTGTCTCTTTCTTTCTGACTCATTTCACTCAGCATGATACTTTCCATGTTGATCCACTTATAAGCAAATTTCATGACTTCATGTTTTCTGACGTAGTATTCCATTGTGTAGATATACCAGAGTTTCTTTAGCCAATCATCTGTTTTCGGGCACTCTGGTTTTTTCCTTATTGTGGCTATTGTAAACAGTGCAGCAATGAACATGGAAATGCAGATGTCATCTCTACTATACCTTTTGGCCTCTCCGGGATATATTCCCAGGAGTGGTGTTGCTGGGTCAAATGGGAGCTCAATTTCTAACTTTCACTGCTGGTGGGAAGGAATGCTGACATGTTCAACTCTTTTGGAAAACAATATGGACGATTCTCAAAAAGTTAGAAACAAAAATTCCACTTTTTAGTGTGCATACCTGTTGTGTGAATATTAATTCAGTCAGAGGCACTGAGACAAGGAATGCAAGAGAAATTATTTTCACGGAGGATCACGGGTACACTCAGACCCTGTGACAAAAGGTAGCACATCCCAAGATCTCCTTTTATTACCATCCCAACATACAAACCTCTAAAGGGCTCAATACAGTGACATCATCAATAAAGAAGTTACAGGAAGAACATTGAGGCAGTAAGGCATACATTGTATCTTTATGTCTGCAAATCAGTGGGTTTCTGCCTAGGGAAAGAAATAAAAAGCCAAGCTTTCCTGGGTTACAAGCACTTGGGACTTGCATTCGAAAGACAGGCTATGCCAGCACCTGGGATCTACATATCAAGGACAATCTGGGTCCTTCCTCTTCTGTGAGAAGAGGAAGACTGACTCGGTATACTGAAATCTATGTCATTTACTGAAGGCAGCTAGAAGAAAGAGATGTTCAGCCTCTACCAAAACAGTCTGGACACATGAGTTAATCTCACCCATTTTCCTTTTTTAAAATTTTTTTTTTATTTTATAAGTTAGCACAGTGGTTGGGCTTTTGCCTTTTACACGTTCAACCCGTGTTCAATTCCTCCGCCCCGCTCAGAGAGCCCAGCAAGCTACCAAGAGTACGGAGCCCGCACAGCAGAGCCTGGCAAGCTACCCATGCATGTTGGACATGCCAAAAACAATAACAATAAGTCTCTCAATGAGAGATGTTACTGGTGCCCACTAGAACAAATCGATGAGCAATGAATGGGATGACTGTACTGTACTATACTGTTTAAGTTAGTTCACAATATTTGATTATATTTAATATTCAAGCACCAATCTCATTATACATTTCCCACCATCAAATTCAGGATGTTTCCAACCCAAACCCCAATCCCTATCCCAAAGCAAACCATAAGAATGTATTTTGTATTGTCTGTTATGAAGAACTGCTGAAAATGCTTACAAAAAAATGTTCGTATAGGAAACAGTGTGAAGATTGTTCTCTTTCGGCAGAAGCCATTAAGACATTCTATAGGGGGGGCTGGAGTGATAGCACAGCGGGTAGGGCGTTTGCCTTGCACGCGGCCGACCCGGGTTCGAATCCCAGCATCCCATATGGTCCCCTGAGCACCGCCAGGGGTGATTCCTGAGTGCATGAGCCAGGAGTGACCCCTGTGCATCGCCGGGTGTGACCCAAAAAGCAAAAAAAAAAAAAAAAAAAAAAAAAAAAAAAAAAAAAAAAAAAAAAAAAGACATTCTATAGGATATCACTAACATGTTGTTAAAATTTGGGTGATGTGATATATATATATTTTCAGATATATATATCTATCTGAAAATATGTATATGTGTGTATATATATTTACCCCTGTGATTTGTTGCCTATTGTCTGAACCCCATCAAATATGGTGTGGTAATTATGAAGAATGGGTATGGAGTGTTCTCATGATGTGTCCAAGAATATGTTCACTCATGTGTGAGGCATGACCATAGCGTGTGGGATGTGGCCTGGAGCGTGGCCGTGGTTGGATTGTGGAAGTCAGCTGCTAGGGCTAGGTCCCTTGGGGCAGGGAGGGCTCTCACCCACCCCACTCTTGGGTGCCTCAAGTGAAAACAGCCTGGTGCGAAGTCCAGTGGTATGACTTTGGGGGCTTCATTTTTTGCTCCCTTCTGGGAGAAGCAGCCTTGAGATCTCAATCTCGCCCATTTTTATAGGTCCTGTGTTCCTGCCCGTGTGTGGGACTGTCTACACGGGCTCATGCTGATGGCCTAGTCCAGCCACAATACATACCAAAGGCTCAAAGCCTCTATTAAGAAAAGACACTTGCACTTCTATGTTTATTGGAGTACCTTATTCACAATTGTTAAAATTTGAAAACAACCCTAGAACAGATGACTGAATAAAGAATCTATAGTACATGTACACACAATGGAATTCTACTATTCAGCCATAAGAGAAGATGAACTTGGGCAGATTTCTGCTCCATGGATGAACTGGAAGGAATCAAGCTGAATAAAGTCAGCCAGAAGGACAGGAACTGAATCAAGAGTGACTTCTCTCGTACATGAAATTAAAGAAACCCAGGAAGGGATTCACAAATGACCCAAACATCAGAATCTGTGAATTGTTCTAAAGAACTGAATTTACTGTGGTGAGCAGATGGAAGGGTCTTTTTCTTTGGCATGGGGGCAGGGGCCATGAAACAATAATGGAGAGAAAAAATACTGGTTTGTAATATTGGAACACTGTATACATGGAACCCTATCTTTGACAGTAGTTAAATCATGGTAACTATACAATATTACATGGTACATTTTGTCCATCATGCCATGCGATGGTGATTTATCTCAATAAATATCTGACAGTTAGCTAAAGTATATCATCTTAGGTAAAAATGCTTTGACAAATAAAAACTTTATAAATGTGTATCTCTCGCTGATTCAATTCAAAAATAATTTAAAAAATGCTTTGACATGGTTAGGGGAGAAAGAGTAAGAGGGTAAAAGATAGATTCTTTCAAACAAAATCACCCTCTAGACCATGTAGGTGGAAGGAGAAGGCTGGTACATGTAAATGGGAAACAGAATATTTATAAACATATGTTTACACTCGACATTATAAACACAATTGCATATTTTGCTTCCTACTTTTTTAAACAATTGCAGAAGATGTGATTTCTCCATTTTATGGAAGAAACTAAGGTTTTCGATAGCAGAAAATTTTCCCTAAAATAATTCTTTTTCAAAAACGTTTTTGTTTTTGACTAGGAAATTGAGTTCCCATTTGATCCTGTGACACCACTTCTGGGAATATACTCTGAGGTTCAAAAAACACACAGAAGAAACATCATCTGTACTTTGAGGTTCATTGTAGCCCTATTCACAATAACCAGAATCTAGAAACAACCCAAGTGACTAAGAACAGATGACTGGATAAAGAAATTATGGTACATATGCACAATGGAATATTGCACAGCCATTAGGAAGAATTAAGTCATGAAATTTGCTTATAAAAGGATGGACATGGAGATTATAATGCTGAGTGATAAGTCAAAAGGAGAGGGACAAGTATAGAATAATTGCATTCATTTGTGTGATATAAAATTATATATAAAATATGAGACTCATATTAAAGGTGAGGGTAAACAGGGGCCAGGAGGAATGATCAATGGTTAGAAGCTTGTCATGAGTGTGTGTGGGGCGAAGGGCAGTTATAATAAAGAAGGGATTGAAATGACAATACTAGTTGGAAATGAGTGTTGGATAGAAACTGAGTGTTGAGAGTAGGTAAAGGGATATACCTGATAATCTCATTATCTGTATTGAGCTATAAGGCCCAAAAGAAAAGAGAGAGAGAGAGAGAGAAAGAGAGAAAGAGAGAGAGAGAGAGAGAGAGAGAGAGAGAGAGAAGTGCCTACTATAGTGGCAGGCAGGATTTGGGGTTTGGGGGAGGGAACACAGGGGGAAACTAGTACAGTTGGTGGTGGGAAATGTACTCTAGTGAAGGGACAGGTACTGGAACATTGTAGGACTGAAACCCAATCATGAAGAAATTTGTAAATGTGTTTATCACTGTGAGATACACAGGTACAGAGTTGTTGTGATTGGGTTTCAGTCATACAATGTTCCAACACTTGTCCCTTCACCAGTGTATATTTCCCACCACCAGTGTCCCTAGTTTCCCTTCTGCCCCTCCACCCATAGGCCTGCCTCTATGGCAGGAACTTTTCTTCTTTTTATCACTCTCTTTCTATCTCTTTCCTTTTGGTATAATGGTTTGTATTAATGGTACTTAAAGGTTATCATGTTTGTCCCTTCACCTACTTTCAACACTCACTTCTCCAGAGTGATCATTTCCAGCAATCATTGCTATAGCGGTAACTTCTCTACCCTAACTGCCCCTGACATTTGTAGCAAGCTTCCCAAAGCACACCAATCCTCCTGGCCCTTGTTTCTGCTGAACTTGTGTATTAGTCTCATACTGTGTTGTTTAAATATCCCACAGAGGAATGCAATAATTCAATGTATGTCCCTTTCCCTCTGACTCATTTCACTCAGCATGATACTCTCCATGTCCATCTATTTATAAACGAGTTTCCATGACTTCATTGTGACTGTATAGTATTCCATTGTGTAGATGTACCATAGTTTCTTTATCCAGTCGTCTGTTCAAAATTTCCTTCCAGATTCTGGCTATTGTGAATTGTGCCACAATGAACATAGAACAGTTGACCTTTCTGCTGTGTGTTTTTGGGCCCCAGGGTATATTCCCACAGTCGTATTTCTGGGTCATATAGGAGATCAATTTCTAGTTTTTTGAGGAATGCCCATATTGTTTTCCAAAAAGGCTGAACCGGTTGGTATTCCCACCAACAACGAATGAGTCACTTTCTCCCCACATCCATGCTGGGACTTGTTGGTCTTTTTGATGTGTGCCAGTCTCTGTGGAATGAGATGATATCCCATTGTTCTTTTGATTTACATCTCCCTGATTAGTGACGTAGAGAATTTTTTATGCCTTTTGGCCATTCAAATTTCTTCTTTGAAGAAGTTTCTGTTATTTCTTCTCCTGTTTTGGTGTGGTTGTATTGTTTTCTTGTAAAGTTCTACCAGTACCTTTTGTATCTTTGATATCAAATGGGTATTGGGTAAATAATTTTTCCCACCCCATGGGCTGTCTTTGTATATTGGTCACCATTTACTTTGAGGTACAGAGGCTTCTTAGTTTAATGTAGTCCCATTTGTTTATCATTGCTTCTACTTGGCTGGTAAGTGGTGTTTCATCTTTGAAGATGATTTTAGCTTCAAATGTCATGGAGGTTCTGTTTATGTTCTCCTCTTTGTACCTCATGGATTCAGGCTTGATACTGAAGTCTTTAACCTATTTTGATTTGACTTTTGTTCCTGGTGTTAGAAAGACGTCTGAGTTCATTTTTTTGCATGTAGCTGCCCAGCTTTCCCAGAACCACTTGTTGAAGAGGCCTCCCTTGCTACACCTCATATTTCTTGCTCCCTTATGAAAGATTAATGATCAGATGTCTGGGGTCTATATCAGAATATTCAACCTATTCCATTGGTCTGTGAGTCTATCTTTATTCCAACACCATGCTGTTTTAATTACTACTGCTTTGTAGTACAGTTTGAAGTTGCAGATAGTGATGCCTCCCATTTTGTTTTTCCCAAAGATTAATTAACTATTTGTGGGGGTTTATTGTTTTGTATTAATTTTAGGAGCATTTGATCTATTTTTTTGAAAAATGTTATGGGTACCCTTATAGGGAGTGCATTGAATCTGTCTAATGCTTTAGGGAGTATTGCCATTTTGACAACGATAATCCTCTTGATCCATGGGCAGGGTATGTGTCTTTATTTCCTCTTGTCTTCTTTTATCTCTTTAAGTAGTGTTTTGTAGTTTCTTTGTATTGGCCCCTTACCTCTTTAGTTAAGGTGATTTAGAGGTACTTGATTCTCTGAGGTACAATTGTGAATGGAATTGTTTTTTAGTTAGCTCTTTCTTTTCTTTCATTATTTGCTTATCGGAAGCCATGGACTTTTGGATATTGATTCTATAATCTGCCACTTTACTATACAAATTTATGGTTTCTAAAAGCTTATTTTGTAGATTCTTTAGTATTTTCTATGTATAGTATTTTGTCATCTGTAAGTAGTGAAAGCTTGACTTCTTTCTTTTCTATCTGGATGTCCTTGAGATCCTTTCCTTGCCTTACTGCTATGACAAGCAATTCCAGGCCTATATTGAATAGGAGTGGTGAGAGTGGACATCCTTGGCTTATGCCTTATTTTACAGGAAAGGCTTTTAGTTTTTCCCTATTGAGGATAATGTTTGCTGTGGTGAATGACGTTGACTAAATTGAGGAAAATTCCCTCAATTCCCATTTTTGTTGAGTTTTTTTTTATCATGAATGGGTCCTGAATCTTGTAAATGCATTTGTTGATATGACCATGTTTTTTTCTTTTATTTCTTTGATATGGTGTGTTATGTTGATTCACTTGTGAATGTTAAGCCACCCTTGCATCCCCAGGATTAATACTACTTGGTCATGGTGCATGATATTTTTGATAAGTTGTTGGATTCTTTATGCTAGTATTTTGTTTAGGATCTTTGTGTCTGTGTTCATCTGTGATATCAGCCTATAATTCTCTTTTTTTGTGGTGTCTCTGCTTTTGGTATCAGGGTGATATAAAGCTACTTGGAAATTTTATGTTTCTTCAGTTTACTGGGAAAACTTCAAAAGTGTTGGCAGTAGATCCTCTTTAAGAGTTTGGAAGAATGCACTAGTGAATCCATCTGGGCCTGGACTTTTATTTGGGGGAAAACTTTTGGTGACCACTTCAATTTCCTCAATGGTAACAGGTCTGTTCTGGGGTTCCAAATCTTCTTGGTTCAGCCTTGGGAGATCATAAGAATTCAGGAATTTATCCATTTCTTCAATGTTCTCTTGTTTCATGGCATGAAGATTTTCAAAGCAATTGCTGATGATCTTTGGAATTTCTGTAGTTTCTGTTCTGATGCCCCCTTTTAATTTCTGATTCAGTTTATTAGGGTTCTTTCTCTTTATTTATTAATTTGTTTCTTTCTTTATTTTATTTTTAGGCCACACCCGGCAATGCACAGGGGCCATTCCTGGCTCTGCACTCAGGAATTACTCCTGTTGGTGCTCAGGGAATGATATGGGATGCTGGAAATCAAACCCAGGTTGGCTGCGTGCAAGGCAAATGCCTGACACGCTGTGCTATCTCTCCAGCCCCTAGGGATCTCTCTTTTTGTGAATCTTGAGTCTAGTTTATTGATCTTGTTTATTTTCTCAAACAGCCAACTCCTGGTTTCACTGCTCTTTTGTAGTTTTTAGCAGGATTCCAGCTCATTAATTTCTGCTCTAAGTTTTACTAATTCCTTTTCCCTACCTGGTTTGGGCTCCTTTTGTTGATCATTTTCCAAAATCTTAAGCTGTGAAGTTATGTTATTTACGTGGGCGCTTTCTTCCTTCCTGATGAATGCTTGCAGAGCTATAAACTTTCCTCATAGCACTGCTTTTGTTGTATTCCACAAGTTCTGGTAGCTGTGTCCTCTTTCTTGTTTATTTCCAAGAATGCTTTGATTTCCTATTTTATTTTCTCGCTTATCTACTGGTTCAGTAGAAAGCTGTTTAATTTCCAGGTGTTTGAGTTGATTCTCTGTTTCTGGATCTCATTCTCTTCTATTTTCCATGCATCATGGTCTGAAAAGATAGTAGATACAATTTCTACCCTCTTAATTTTATGAAGCTGTATTTTGTGGCCCAGAATGTCTCGTGTGCACTGGAAAAGAATATGTATTCACATTTGGGGGGATAGAAAGCCATCATCATCATCATCATATCATTGATCATCTAATTTATCGAGGAGTCTCAGTAACATCTCCATTCATCCTAGCCCTGAGATTTTAGAAGCCTCTCTCTACTCGTCCTTCCCAACGATGCTGCATTGTAGGCACTTCAGGGTCAAGGGAACGAGCCCCAGCTTGTTACTGGTTTTGGCACATTAATACACCATGGGGACCTTGCGAGGTTCTCCTACGTGGGCAAGAAACTCTCAGTAGCTTGCCAGTTTCTCCCAGAGGGAGAAGTAGGCTATAAGGTATTGCACAGCCGCAAAGCAGCCACGTGCTTCTGGGAGCTTGCTTTTAAGTCTCTGGATGTGGGCCTTTGATGTGATTCCACGGTGCTGAGTGCAGTCCCTGGGTGTGACCACCTAGCTACTGGAAAATGGGAAATCTGGGAGAGGAGGACCAGTCCAGATCTGAGCAGGCTTGGCGGTCTTAGCCCCGGGTCCCACACACCTGGGTTCCTCTGCTGGTACCTTCGTACAGGAGGCTCATCCGAACGTGTGGAGAGGGGCCTTGAGAATGGCTGTGGCTAGGCTCTGGAGGTCTTCAGCCACTGGGAGCTCTGCTTGGGGCGGTGATTAAGCTGGAGCCTATCCCCTCCGAGGGGCCCCCAGGGAAGATAGCCAGGCACGCGGGCAGGAGACTCTCTGCCCATATACATATATTTACTAACTCACTCGCTTCCATTTTTTTTTCCTCAAATAAAGTATTTCCTTGCTGAGCTTTACTCCAGTTGATCTATCAAGTAACAAAGTGGTATTGAAATCTTCAATTACTATTATGTTGCTACCAATGTCTTCCTTCAAGTCTATTATCAGTTGTTTTAAGTATTTTGCTGGTCCCTCATTAAGTGTACATATGTTTAGGAGTGTGAGGTCTTCCTAATGTACATATCATTTAATCTTTAAGAAATGACCTTCAACAGAGTTGAATATCCTGTCATAGACCCCCAAATATATGGCCACTTCATCTTTGACAAAGGAGAAAGAAGTGTGAAGTGGAACAAGGAAAGCCTCTTCAACAAGTGGTGCTGGGAAAACTGGGTAGCTACCTGCAAAAAAATGAACTCTGACCTCTGTCTAATGCCAGGCACAAAACTCAGATCAAAATGGATTAAAGACCTCAATATCAGACACGAATCTATAAGGTACATAGAAGAAAATGTAGGCAGAACTCTCCATGACATTGGAGCTAAAAGCATCTTTAAGGATGAAACAGCACTGACCATGCAAGCGGAAGCAAACATAAACAAATGGGACTACATCAAACTAAGAAGCTTCTGCACTTCAAAAGAAACAGTGACCAAAATACAGAAAGAGCCCACAGAATGGGAAAGAATATTTACCCAATACCCATCTGATAAGGGATTAATATCCAGGATATACAATACACTAGTAGAATTGCATAAGAAAAAAACCTCCAATCCCATCAAAAAATGGGGAGAAGAAATGAACAGAAATTTCCTCAAAAAAGAAATACACATGGCCAAAAGGCACATGAAAAAATGCTCCACATCGCTAGTCATCAGAGAGATGCAAATCAAAACAATGAGATATCATCTCACACCACAGACACTGGCACACATTCAAAAAAACAAAAGCAACTAGTGCTGGCGTGGATGTAGGGAGAAAGGGATGCTCTTTCATGTTGGTGGGAATGTCGACTGGTCCAGCCTTTCTGGAAAACAATGTGGACAGTCCTTCAAAAACTAGAAATTGAGCTTCCATATGACCCCGTAATACCACTTCTAGGAATATATCCCGAGGATGCAAAAAAGCACAGTAGAAATGACATCTGTACCTGTATACTCATTGCAGCACTGTTCACAATAGCCAAAACCTGGAAACAACCCGAGTGCCCTGAAACAGATGACTGGTTAAAGAAACTTTGGTACATCTACACAGTGGAATACTATGCAGCTGTTAGGAGAGATGAAGTCATGAAATTTGCTTATAATGGATAGACATGGAGAGTATCATGCTAAGTGAAATGAGTCAGAAAGAGAGGGACAGACATAGAAGGACTGCACTCATTTGTGGAGTATAGAATAATATCATTTGAGGCTGACACCCAAGGACAGTAGATACAAGGGCCAGGGGGATTGCCCCATAGCTGGAAGCCTGCTTCATGAATGGAGGGGAGAAGGCAGATGGAATAGAGAAGGAATCACTAAGAAAATTATGGCTGGAGGAATCAGTCAGGATGGGAGATGCATGCCGAAAGTAGATAATGGACCAAACATGATGACCTCTCAGTGTCTGTGTTGCAAGCCATAATGCCCAAAAGTAGAAAGAGATAGTATGGGGAATTATTGTCTGCCATGGAGGCAGGGGCAGGGTGGGGAAGGGGGGGCTATACCCGGGATATTGGTGGTGGGGAATGTGCATTGATGGAGGGATGGGTGTTTGATCATTGTGAGATTGTAACCCAAACATGAAAGCTTGTAACTATCTCACAGTGATTCAATAAAATTAAAGGAAAACAAGAGTGGTCTAGCTGGTTTGAGTCTTTCTGGCCACTTGCCTCAAGTATTGTCCATATCTTAGTCACACTGTGAGCCTACTTGCAGAATTTTATGTTGGACAAATATTAACTGCCCCCCTTTTATCAGAAAGAGCAGGAAATAAAAAATGAAGTAAAAAGT
This sequence comes from Sorex araneus, assembly GCF_027595985.1. Taxonomy (NCBI): domain Eukaryota; kingdom Metazoa; phylum Chordata; class Mammalia; order Eulipotyphla; family Soricidae; genus Sorex; species Sorex araneus. The sequence continues at coordinate 9,368,471 of NC_073308.1, read as the reverse complement.
GAGACTTCTCACAGCAGGTGATAAGGGTAAACTGAGGCTTTCTCTTTCAATATCATCCCTTTTCTGATGTGTTGAGTGCATCAGAAAATGCATTTTTAGTCTGTGTTTCTTTTGCCATGAAGAATATCTTTAATGTAACCCCATTGATATAGTTTTTTTTCTATTGCCTTTTCCAAGGATATTATACTATTGAAGACAACTTTGAGACCCAAATCTGGGAGTGTTGTACCTATATTATCCTTGTTGGACAGGGAGTGAGGCAGAAACAACTCCATCATGCCTGGTTCCTGCTTCATGTCTGGTTTTACTTAAACTTTTTGATTTTCTTAAAACTCCACTTCTCCCCCATGGCCATTTATGAGGGAAGGACATCTGGGCTGAAAACTCGGCCTTTACAATTAGTTTCATAACCGCTAGCTGCTCTCTATAGAAACCACCTAGACTCGGGCAGGACAAACAACCACCAGAATAGTCTGAAGCATGTCCTAGTGACCCGTCTGTAACCGTCTGTTTGTACTGTTTGAGATGAGTAATGAAACTTGCAATTTTCACTTATGTTTTTGTTTGAATTTGTAAGTGAGGGCTATGATGTAAGCATTGACTATGAAACTTGAGGCTTCTCCCTTGTTCGGGGTCTTGCTTGGGCTTGCGTGCCTAAGAGCTTGACCCCAGCTAGCTGGCTTAATAAACTTTGCTTGTGTGTTACATTAATGGCTGAACTTTTTGTGTGGATTTTGAGGGGGAAATTATCGACCCCAAGCCCTAACAATTCTCAACATATTTTATAAATTCTAGTGGTATCAAGGTGATATGATATGATATGATATGATATGATATGATATGATATGATTGATCCACTTTGAATTGACTTTTATGTAAGGTGTGAGATGTATACCCAGCTTTTTTTGAGGCTAACATTGTTCTGATTGATGTTCTTAATGCCTTTCTCTAAAGTTAGCTATTCATAGATATGGGGATTTGTTCATGGCATTTAATTCTACCCATTGTCAGAGAGTCTCTCCTTATTCCAGTATCATACTACTTTGACTGCTGGATTATTATAGGATAGTTTCCAATCAGATAACGCTATGCCACCCAGGGTCTTATTTCTCAGTATGACTTTGGCTATTCTCAATGTTTTGTTATTCCATACAAATTCTATTATTTACTTTCCTTGAAGTCTTTAAAGAATGTGACATAGGGGCCGGAGCGATAGCACAGCGGGTAGGGCGTTTGCCTTGCACGCGGCCGACCCGGGTTCGATCCCCGGCATCCCATATGGTCCCCCAAGCACCGCCAGGAGTAATTCCTGAGTGCAAAGCCAGGAGTAACCCCTGAGCATTGCTGGGTGTGACCCAAAAAGCAAAAAAAAAAAAAAAAAAAAAAAGAATGTGACATAATTTTTTTTTGCTTTTTGGGTCACACCCAGCGATGCACAGGGGTCACTCCTAGCTCTGCACTCAGGAATTACCCATGGCGGTGCTCAGGGGACCATGTGGGATGCTGGGAATCGAACCCGGGTCGGCCGCGTGCAAGGCAAGCGCCCTACCCGCTATGCTAAAGAATGTGACATAAATTTTGATGAGAATTACATCGAATCTGTATAGTAATTAGGTGGATAGTCATTTTGACAAAATTGATTTTTCCTAACCATAAGCATGATTTTTAAAAAATTTTCTAAGATCTTTTCAAAGTTATCTTATCTTTAATTGAGCCTTCTATCTCTTAAGTGACAAAGTTTTCATGGTATAGGTTTCTTACCACTTTTGTTAAGTTTATCCCTAGATAATAATGCTTTGAGGCATGGTTTTGGTAAAGATTCTTCGATCCTTTCTTTCTGTTTAATTATTTGCGTACAAAAGTACAATCTAGGAGTTCTGCCTGAGCACCTACCCACCTAGCCACTGCAACCAGCCGTCTTGCAGGTCTGTGGGCCCTGGGACTAGCATCTGGGACCGGCCAGGGGTGCGGCCTCCACTGTAGGGGGCATGGCCTTCTCAGAAGTGGGCATGGCCTTCTGTATGGCACTGCTGCTCATATTGCCCCCTTCCCATCACTTTGGACTCACATCCCAACCTTCATCACCTAATTCTGTGCAAAATGTCCTGACCATCTCAAGCACAGCAGGACCATAGTCCACTGGCCTACTCCAATTTCACCAAAGAACAGTGTACACAAGAAGGTGTACAAGGCCAACATAAAAGAACACATTCTCCAAAGTTTTACTAGATGCCTATCATAAGCCGCAGAGAGAGGCCTAAGGGGAAGTATGTATCCTAGAATGGGAGAAAGGTGACCATGGTCGACCGAGCCCATCCAGAATCATTTCCCGCAATAAGAGGGAACAGTGCTAGAGAACTCAATAGTTCCATTTCCATATAACCATAACAACATGAAGAAGCAGTGCAAATCTCCACGACGAGGAGAAGATGAAGAAAAGATCCAGAACCCTCATCAGGGATTACACACAAATATGATCTTTCCGATAAAAAATTCCAAGATGAAATGCTGAAGGTGTTCAAGGAACTCAAAGAAACAATGAAGCAGACATCCAGTAAATTAAAGAAGAACATTGATGAAACAGTGGAATGGACATCCAGCAAAATACAGTAAGAAATGAGAGCATAAATAAGAAAGGCACAATCAGAAGTGTCACTAATAAAAGTCTCGCTGTATAACTGTATCACTGTCATCCTGTTTTTCGTCGATTTACTCAAGTGGCACCAGTAACGTCTCTATTCCTACCAGCCCTGAGATTTTAGCAACCTCTCCTTACTCATCTTTCCCAACGATTGGAGGTTCTTTCAGGGTCAGGGGAATGAGACCTATTGTTACTGTTTTTGGCATATTGAATACGCCACAGGTAGCTTGCCAGGATCTGCCTGTGGGGGTGGAATACACTCGGTAGCTTGCTGGACTCTCCAAGAGATATACATATTACTCTCTATGATTTGTTGCCTAATGTCTGAACTCCATCAAATATGGTGTGGTAATTATGGAAAATGGGTAGGAAATGTCTTATACTGCACAATCCAAAAAGTGGTGCAGAGTGGTGGTGGTTGGGTAGTGGAGGTCGGCTGCTGGGGCTGGGTCCCTCAGGGCGGGGAGGGTTCTTACCCACCCCCCTCTGGGGCATCCTGAGTGAAAACAGCCTGGCCCGGAGGCTCGCTAGATCAAAGTTTCGCTAGATGAAATAAAAAACTCAGTGGGTGCCCTCAACAGTAATATGGCTACAGCTGAAGACAGAACCAGTGAGCTGGAAGCTGAGCGGGAGAAATCATACAGGCAACAAAAAACAATGGAAAAAGACCTGAAAATAGCTCTAAGGCGAATCAGAGACCTAGGGGATGAACAACATTAGAATCAACAAAGTACCAGAAGAGACCTAGGGAACGAACAACATTAGAATCAACAAAGTACCAGAAGGGAAGTAAGGCAACCCCAATGAAAAAGTCACAGTTAAAGATATGATTGTAGAAAAGTTTCCAGAGTGGGAGAATGCAGGCATCCAGATCCAAGGAGCCAGAAGAGTGCCAGCTAAAAGAGACCCTAATAAAAAAGACTCCAAGACATAACATAGTCAGAATGATGGATGCCACGGATAGAGACACAATACTGCAAGCATCAAGGTCAAAGAAGGAAATCACATACAAAGGAGCACCCCCCTTAGATTTACAGCAGATCTATCAGAGGAAACCCTCCAAACCCAAAGACAATGGTGGGATATAGTGAAAAAACTCAATGAAATGAATGTCTCACCAAGAATACTTTATCTGGCTAAAGTCTCACTCAAACTTGAAGAAACAATACACTGTTCGATGGATACACAACAAGGATGGCCACTCTCACCACTTCTGTACAATATAGTACTGGAAGTACTTGCAATAGTAGTTAGGCAAGAAAAAGATATTAAGGGCATCCAGATAGGAAAGAAAGAAATCAAGCTCTCACTAGTCGCAGATGATATGATACTGTATTTAGAGAACCCTAAAGCTTCTACCAAGAAACTTCTAGAAACAATAGACTTGTATAGTGAAGTCGCAGACTATAAAATCAATATCCAAAAATCTATGACTTTCCTATACACAAATAAAGAGACAGAGGAAAGTGACATGAAGAAAGCAATCCCATTCACAACCATGCCCCAGAAAGTCAAGTACCTCGGAATCAGCTTAATTAAGGAGGTAAAGGACCTGTACAAAGAAAAGTACAAAACTCTACTTCAAGAAATAAAAGAGGGCACAAGGAAATGGAAACATGTTCCCTGCTCATGGATTGGGAGAATTAACATAGTCAAAATGGCAATATTCCCCAAAGCATTATACAGATTTAATGTGATCCCTATAAGGATACCCATGATATCTTCAAAGAAATGGATCAAACACTCCTGAAATTCATATGGAACAACAAACCCCCATGAATAGCCAAAGCAATTCTAGGGAAAAAGAAGATGGGAGGCATCACCCTCCCCAACTTCAAACTCTACTACAAAGTGGTAACAATTAAAACAGCATGGTACTGGAACAAAGGCAGAGCAGTAGACCAATGAAACAGGGTGGAATATCCTTACACACAATCCCAAATATATGAACATCTAATCTTTGATAAGGGAGCACGAAATGAACATAACTTCAATCCTGACTAACACATAGTGTCCTGTGAGCACCACCAGAAATGGTCCCTGAGCAGAGATCCAGGAGTGAGCCCTAAGCACAGGGCCAGGTAACAAGGTCTGAGCAGGGTCCAGACCAACTCCTGCTAAAATTAGAGTGATATGAAAATATTTGCTTTTATTAAAAATAATTGAAATTTCGCAGACCACCAACGTCTGAAGAGGTATATTTGTGAGGTTGTCCTGTGGGGGTTTTGCTTTGATTTTGTTTTTTGGGGAGCTTCTCCTGGCTCTTTACTAGAATTGGTCACAGCACAGCTGGTGCCACTGTATTGTGCTGGGGATTGGTCCTGCATTTGCTGCATCCAAAGCATGTGCTCTGGCCAATTGAGCAACATTTTTAGGCCCATGAAGGTATTTTTAACATAACAATTGCAATTATTTTATATTAAAAAGTCTGAAAATACCCACACCATAATCATATCCAATATTTATTTTGTTTTGGAGCCACAGTCAGTAGTGCTCAGGGCTTACTCCTTTTTAAAAACTAATTTTACGAATAAATTTTTACTAGTGTCAGATTATCCAATTCAACTTTTACGATCATATATACTATAGGAGAGTGGTTATCCTATATTTGTTTTCCAACTCCCACTGCTTATGGTTTTATCCAAAGCCCAACCCTCAACTTCTGGATAGAAAGAGAATGTTGGGATATATATGTCAGTCAGCAGGTGTGGATGCATCCCAGGAAAAGACCTAATGGCTACTCATGCTGTCACCTGACGAGTCCCATTATACTTTGTCTCTGTCTCTTCATATGTGTGTGTGTGTCTGTGTGTGTGTGTGTGTGTGTGTGTGTGTGTGTATAACCAGCTTAATATTCTTGTATAGTCCTGGGATTGCCATAACTTACCTTGTCAGTACAAAGTTTAAGACACAAGTAAGGAAAATTGTGTATTCACAAAATAGGTAAGTGAGCAGCGGCACAGGCTCTCTCCCTCCAAGTGCGTTCGTGTCCATAAGCTGCTTTCCCCACCCTGGCCTGCCACTTCGGCCAACAGTTTCATGGAGGGAACAGGGCCGCCAGGCTGGTTGATTATCAGTTGTAGTTTATTCCAGCCTCATCCCCCTCTGCCTCCTTCCAGTCTCTCTACAGTACTCCTCCTGTCCCCCATGCTAGTCTCTCCACACTCCATTTCACAGCCTCAGCCTAAAGCCCAATTTTCAAACATTGGGGGTAGGAACTACACCTAGGTGAGATAGAACAATTAACATATGTAAAGCCCTTCCTTCTGGGGAAGCTCTTCTAAGACAAAGATCTCCTGCTAGGAGAATCTCAAAGGGGGAATTTCATCTAAGGACATACTTCTTTCCGTAAACATTCATTTTAGATTTACTTCTTTTTTTTTTTTTTTTGCTTTTTGGTTCACACCTGGTGATGTACAGGAGTTACTCCTGGCTTTGCACTCAGGAATTACTCCTGGCAGTGCTCAGAGGACCATATGGGATGCTAGGAATCAAACCCGGGTCGGCCGCATGTAAGGCAAACACACTACCCCCTGTAGATTTACTTCGTAATAATATTTCTAGTCATTCTGTATGAACATAGTAAGAGATATATTAATCTTAGGGGCTTTCCTGGGGGTATCTTGTTAGATATATAGATATATAGATCCCAGACCATAGTTCTCAGGCCAGATTAGTCCTTCCTAATCCCTGCAGGGTCCTTCTCCTTGGGTCATGACACAATTTGTCCATGACCATGCTCTTAACTTATAGTTAAGTATTATGGCACTTGGCTCGTCCCATTTCAAAACCAGGGTAGCTCACAGCTTGCCCTTAGTGCATCCAGTCCCTTCATTAGGACCCTGCTTCTGAAGTGCTAGGAACTAAGGACAACTGTGGCTTAAATCAAGTGAATATGAGATGCCGAGGGGTAAATATTATACCAAGTCAATTAACTACCAAGTTACAAAGCATAGCATTAATTGTGCTCCTGTGTCTATACAAAAGAGACATTGCTCTCAAGGAAATTATGCAAAGGACAAAAGGGAAAGAGAAAAGCAACATTTCACTTACACACATGCGATCCAGAGCCCTTGGAAGGATCTGACATTGCAAGTTACAGGGTCTGACTTGGGTATATCGGTGATTAACTGGTTGGGGATACAGAGCACAGAGGAGTTAAAGATAAACACAGAGGGATGGGGGTGCCTCAGGACCACTGTGATGAGTGTAACCCAATAAACCTACCCTCCCCTAGGTAAGGGAGAAAGGACAGACCAATGTTATTCTACAGAAAACAATTAAAGAAACATGACCTTCAAACCAGGCAACCTTGAAATCTTATCTAGCACCTGTAGAGTAAATCCTTTTAGCTATGAACAATCTAGCCGTGAAAATACCCAACTATAAATAAAACTGAGTCATTTAAAAATACAACTTGAAAATATTTTTATTTACTTCTAGAGTTCATTGGAAATGGAGCAGTGAGAAATAAGTGAAAATGTATACATATGAAAAATGTGTAAGGAAGATAAAATGAGTGTTTTTAATAAAAAAGAAAAAAGGCTGGCATTTTAAATAGCACTCTCTGTAGCACTGTCATCCCATTGCTCATTGATTTGTTTGAGCGGGCACCAGTAACGTCTCCTTTGTGAGACTTGTTATTACTGTTTTTGGCATATTAAATATACCACGGGTAGCTTTCCAGACTGCCTTGCGGGCCGGATACTCTTGGTAGTTTGCTGGGCTCTCTGAGAGGGACGGAGGAATCAAACCCGTGTCAGCTGCGTGCAAGGCAAGCTCCCTACCTGCTGTATTACCGCTCCAGTCCAGATAATATGAAAATGAAATAATTTAAAAAGAGATTTAACAAAGTTAAAGGAAGTTAGTATTTGAGAAGGTACATGTATGTGAAAAAGGGTTCCTAAAGAGGGGAATCTTATAAAAGTGAACTGTCTTCTCAACATTCTGGGCTTTTGGAAGGTGCTGGCATGTGGATCTCCTCGGTTGTGGATCCTTTCAGTGCTGCTTCTCTGCCTTGAGGGCTTTGGGAGGGACAGGGCCTTCCTTCTTGGAGTTCGGAGTCATCTTTGTGAAAAGGTGCCTTTACCTGTTTTACTATTTACCCATACAGAAAATGTTTCTGACAGCCTTAGATGGATCCTTGAAATTTGTCTTTTTTTAAAACTAAATTTTATTGGATTACCGTGAGATACAGTTATAAACTTGCATGATTATGTTTCAGTCACACAATGATTAAACACCTCCACCCCTCCATCCCTCCACCAGTGCACATTTTCCACCAGCAATGTTCCCAGTGTCCTTCCTGCCAACCCCACCCCATCCCATCCCCTGCCTCTGTGGCAGGTACAATTCTTCTTTTTCTCTAATTTTGGGCATTCTGATTTGCAAGACAGATACTAAGAGGCCATCATGTATGGTCCTTGGTCTTACATATGTGCTGGTCCTTTCAACACATATCTCTTATCCAGGTGATCCCTCCAATCATCATTTATTTAGTGGTTCCTTCTCCATCTCAACTGCCTTTTCCCACAGTACATGGGCTTCCAAACTGTGGCATAATCCTCCTAGCCCTTAACTCTACTGCTCTTAGGTGTTAGTCTCATAATATGCTAATTTATACTCCACAAATGAGTGCAGTCATTCTATGTCTGTCCCTCTCTTTCTGACTCATTTCACTTCACATGATGCTCTCCATGTCCATCCACTTGTATGTAAATTTTATGATTTCATCTCCTCTAATAGGTGTAATAGTATTCTGGTACATCTACAAATTGTGTAGATGTACCAGAGTTTCTTTAACCAGTCATCTGTTCTCAGACACTCGTTTTTTTCCCAGATCCCGGCTATTGTGAACAGTGCTGCAATAAACCTACAAGTGCAGATGCCATTTCTACTGCGCTTTTTTTCTTTTTTTATCTCTGGGATATATTCCCAGGAGTGGTATTGCTGGGTAATATGGAAGCTCAATTTCTAGTTTTTTGAGGAATGTCCATATTGTTTTCCAAAAAGGCTGGACCAGTCGGCATTCCCACTAACAATGAGTGAGAGTCTCTTTCTCCCCACATCTGCACCAGCGCTGGTTGTTCTTGTTCTTATTGATGTGTGCCAGTCTCTGTGGTGTAAGACGATACCTCATTGTTGTTTTGATTTGCATCTCCCTGATGATTATTGATGTAGAGCATTTTTTCATGTGTCTTTTGGCCCTTTGAATTTCTATTTTGAGAAAGTTTCTATTCATTTCTTTTTCCCATTCTTGATGGGGTTTGAGATTTTTTTCTTGTGAAGTTCTACCAGTGTCTTGTATATCCTGAATATTAAGCCCCTCTCTGATGGGCATTGGGTACATATTTTTTCCCATTCCATTGGAATCTTTCTATATTATAGTCATTGTTTCTTTTGAGGAGCAGAAGCTTAGTTTAATGTAGTCTTGTTTGTTTATATTTGTTTCCACTTGCTTGGTCAGTGGTGTTTTTTATCCTTGAAGATACCGTTAGCTTCAATATCATGGAGGGTTCTGCCTGCATTTTTCTCCATGTACCTTATTGTTCTTGTCTGATGTTGAAGTCTTTAATCCACGTTGATCTGACTTTTGTGCTTGGCATTAGACAGTGGTCTACTTCATTCTACTTCATTCTTTTGCATGTAGCTATCCAGTTTTCCCAGAACCATGTGTTGAAGAGTCATTCCTTGTTCCACTTCACAATTCTTGCTCCTTTATCAAAGATTAAGTGATCGTATACTTGAGAGGCTGTGTCAGAATATTCAACTCTGTTCCATTGGTCTGCGGGTCTGTTTTTGTTCCAATACCATGCTGTTTTAATTACTATTGCTTTGTAGAACAGTTTGAGATTGGAGAATATGATGCTACCCATCTTCTTTTATTCAAGGATTGCTTTGGCTACTCTTACGGGGTTATTATTTCAGGAGTGTTTTGTCTATTTCTTTGAAAAATGTCATGGGCATCCTTATAGGGACTGCATTGAATCTGTACAATGCTTTGGGAAGTACTGCCATTTGACTATGTTAATCCTCCTGATCCATGAGCAGGGAATGTATCTCATTTCCTAATGTCCTATTTTATTTCTTGAAGTAGCGTTTTGTAGTTTTCTATATATATGTCCTCCACCTCTTTAGTTAATTCCAAGGTACTTAATTTTCTGAGGCACTATTGTGTTTTTTTAATATTTCTTCTTATTTATTATTTGTTTATAGGAAAGCCATGAACTTACTCCTGGCTCTGCCCACAGGGATCACTCCTAGCAGGGCTTGGGGGACCTTATGGGGTGCTCGAGATTGAATCCACGTTGGCTGTGTGCAAGCTGAGCACCATACCTGCTGTACCATTGCTCCAGCACTGCCCTCCTTATTTCTCAGTCTATTACAGAAAAGTTGGAGTTGTTATAAATTCTTTTACCTTAACCTCATACCACCAATATGTTTGAAGGATTAAGTGCCTAATGATCTTACATCCCCAGAACTGTCTAGCATCCTCTTTGATAATACATGTTAACCTAAGTGTCTGCTGTTCCATCTTGTAAAATACTATTTCTTACATTTGAAAAAACTGTCATTCTTGAAGACACAAGAGTATATATAGTGTAAAAAAATAAATAAGAAAAAAGAAATGAATCAGGTACTCAATTTTATTTTTTAAAATGTTTAAGGTTTGCAAAGTTGTTCATAATAAGAGTTTCAGTATACAATATTCCACCACCAATCTTATCACCAGTATCAACTTCTGCCATTATCCCCAGGTTCTGTGACAGGCATTTTTTAATTTTGTTATTGTAGTTGAAGTTTAATGCTTAGAGTTTCATTGGCTCTCTGGTTTGCGTTTGTGCATATTCAGCTCTATACCTCCAAAGTAACTGTAGCTGTTGTTCCCAGCCCCTAGCACCTCATCCACCACTTCTTACACCCCCTTGATTTCTCTCCTTCCCTATCCTCATTTCTGTAATCTAGGGTGAGGGATGATTTCAGTGCCTCTATATTTGAGACTTTGCATTCCTACTATTCTGTATACTACAAATAAGAGACCATCCATTGTTTGTCCTTTTGACCTAATACCTTCCAGTTTAATGCACATAGCAAATAGCATGATTTCATAATTCCTTATAAATGCATAGTATTCCATCGTGTGAATGTGCCATCCTTCATTATCCACTCATTTGTCCTTGGATATTTAAATTGGTCTCATAGCCTAGCTATTGTATTAAGTGTTACAAAGAGTTTGGATAAGTGTTTTTGTGTTTAGGTGGTAGATACAAAGAAATGGAATCGCTGAGTTATATGGCAGCTTTATTTATTTTCTGAGAAATCTCCATACAGTTTTCCATAGGGATAGAACCAGACAACATCCCAATAGAAGTGAACAGGAGTTCCTACTTACTACACCCTATCAATACAGTTCTCAGTTTGTGTGCGTGTGTGTGCATGCATATACCATTCACACTTGTGTGAGATGATATTTCATTGTCCTTTTAATTTAAGTTTCCCTAACAAGTGACAATAGCACTTTTTCATGTGTCTATTAGCCAATTGTCTGTTTTCAGAGAAGTTTATTTCCAATTTCCAGTTTTTGATAATGTCTTAATTTTGTTGTTTTTGATCATTGTGAGTGCTCTTATATCTTTGCTATTAACCTTTCATTTGATGTTGAAGGCAAAATATGTTTTTCTGTTCCATTTGGTGTGTTAATTTTAGTGTGTGTTTCTTTTCCCATGCAGAAAAAAATTTTCCCCACTTTATTTAAACACAGTGGTTTGCAAAGTTAGTGGTAATTTGTTACAGGCATTAATATTCCAACACCAATCCCACCACTACTGTCATCTTACCTCCATCATTGTCTCTCTTTTCCCAACCACCCCTCAAGTCTGTCTCTATAGCAGGCCCAAAATAATTTCATATTGCTTGTTACCAATAAATGGCTAATGGAATGATCAAAAATATTTTCACAGAAGATTGATTCTGTAGAAAATAGTTGTATCTCAGTATGGGGACAATAAGTCCTTGTCTGAGGGTTTAGTAATCTGTTGTTGCAAGTTAATTTTTTGTTAGCCAAGATTGGTTGACTTCCACATTACATCCAATCGCATCTGGTATGTAACTCCTGGGATGGCAGTGTTTTGTACAGTTTGGAAATGTCATGGCCATGCACTCCAGAAAACCGAGAATATTTAACTGGGAATAATTTAATTGGGTATTGCTTCCAGGGCTTCCAGAAGTATGAAGAGGTAGGGTGAGGCTGCCCCTCCCATCCCTGAGAAGGCCTGGAATTTTCCACCAACACCCCCCCCTCCCCGCCGCTTTTCTGAAGTTTTGACAGATTAGGTTCTCTGTGGGGCTCAGTCCTGAGCCAGTGGAATCTGGCCAGACTCTTGTTAGCTTTGGGGTTTGCAACTGCCTGGGCTTTGGTTGGATGAGAGCTGCCTCCACCAAGATTGGCCCAGAGGTCTCAGCCAGGAAGCCAGGAATGGATGTCTGAGAAATTTTTACCATGCATAAACTTTTTTATATTGATGCAGTCCCATTTAGGAACTCAATTTCAGACAATTAAATATCAATTTCACTAGACATGACAAGTAGACAAATATGCAAGTCTGGAATTAAAGGGAGAAAGCTAGGGGTAGAATTCATAATTTGGGGCTGAAGAAATAGGAGTTAAGGCACCTGCCTTGCAGGTGGCCAACCTTAGTTCAATTCCTAGTATCATGTAGTTCCCAGGGAACTGCCAGGTGTGTTCCAAAAAGCAAAAAAAAAAAAAAAGCTGTAGTAAATATTATAATTGGTATTAAAAGCTGTGAGATTGAGAACCAGGGAGATAATGCCAAGGGTTGGGCCCTGGAACAATGGGAGGCCTGGGTTCAGTCCCTGCAGATGCTGCCAGGAACACTGAGCCAGGAAGAGACTTCAGGCAGCATTGGGTATGGCTCCCAAAACCATTTTTTAAAATAAAAACCATAAAGTTGAGGCCACCAAGAAAATAATCACAGAAAAGAAGATGACAGGGCCAGAGAGATCGCTTACAGGGCAGAACACATGCTTGAGGCACGGGTTTGACCCTTGGCACCTCATGGATCCAAGACCTCCTAGGAGTGGATGACAAGTTGGGAGTAGCTCCTGAGTGCCACTGGGTGTGGCCCCCAAACTAAAATGAAAATTAATGATATTAATTGGGGGAGGCACATTTAGTAATGCTCAGTGCCTACTGCTGGTAAAATACTCCAGGATTACTTTCCAGGGAGTTTTTAAAGAACTCTCAGAAGAGCCTGGCAAGCTCCCTGTGGCGTATTCGATATGCCAAATACAGTAACAATAAGAGGTCTCATTCCCCTGACCCTGAAAGAGCCTCTAGTCGTTAATAAAAACGAGTAAGGAGAGGCTGCTAAAATCTCAGGACTGGGATGAATGGAGACATTACTTGTGCCTGCTTGAGTAAATTGATGAACAACAGGATGACAGTGATACAGTGATAGCTGGTGATGCTCAGGGTTACTACTCCTTGCACTGCACTCAGAAATCACTCCTGACAGGCTCAGGAAAGCATATGGGGCCTAGGAGATCAGACCAGAGTTATTGTGCGCAAGACTTACAGGCTCTACTATCTCTCCAACCCCCCAATATAACTTTTAAACCTCACTACAAAATGGATCCTTTTCTTGAAACTTTATCTAATTAATCTATTGAAACTTCTTGTGCCAAAGTCCATTGCATACCCCCACCAAATCTGATCTTATTTATAGCCCCTTTTGCACAAATAAATTCTTTCCTGAAACTGGTCCAGGAGAAAGAAGATATTACAATGTCAAACATGACAGCACAGATCTATAACACAGAGACAAGGAAACTTTAGCTCCTGCTGAAAGGCCAAAATGGCCCTGAGAGTTAGATTCTGCCTAAAATCAAAGTGGACCTAAGATAGCAGTTTCCTCAGAACCTACTGTGGTTTAAAAAAACTCAGATTCATCCTGAAAAAGCTGAATGAAGTTTAACAAGCTGGCTGCATTATGAGAAAGTGAAAGTTATATTTAGACTTGGTCTTAGTTAAAAAAGTAATTAGATAATTACTCCCTCTTTTATAACTTTTGAGCCTTTTTAATACTCTAATTTTAAAAAAATAGTTAATAAAAATTCACTTTTAAAAAATAGAATCATCATTGCTTGCAGTTATTTATGATGAGTTTCAGGAATACTATGTTCAAACATCAATCCCTTCACCAGCGTCTGCTTCTCTCCACCAATGTCCCACTTTCTTTTCCAGCCCCATACCTGCCTTTATGGTAGGTGGTATTTTAAAATTTTAACCTTTGTGCTTTACGATACTATTATGCTTAACACTTTAATGCTCCCTTTCCTGTTCGACCCCTCAATGGCATGCTTTCCACTGAAGACCAGTTCTCATGGTTTTTGTTTCTGTTGCCTCTGGGGACATGTTATTCTCCTACCATGTTTCTTTATATCCTGTATATAACAGATAATTCTGTGTCTGTCCCTCTCCTAGCTAATTTCACTTAGCAGGATACTATCCAGCTTCATCCATGTAGAAGCAAAGTGCATAATTCCATTGTGTATATGCACTATAGTTTCTTTATCCATTACTCTGTATCTTAGGCACTTGGAGTTGTTTCCAGATTTTGGCCATAGAGAATAGTGCTGCAATGAACATGGACTGCAAATGTCTTTTTTGCATTATTTTCTTGGACTTTTGGGTTATATTCCAATAAGTTGAATTGTTGGGTTATCATATGGAAGCTCAATTCTTAACTTTTTGAGGAATATCCGTAGTGTTGGGCTGGAGCGATAGCACAGCGGTTGGGCATTCGCCTTTCACGTGGCCAACCCATGTGTTCAATTCCTCCGCCCCTCTCGGAGAGCCTGGCAAGCTATGGAGAGTATGGAGCCAGCGAGGCAGAGCCTGGCAAGCTACCTGTGCGTATTGGATATGCCAAAAACAGTAACAATAAGTCTCTCAATGAGAGATGTCTCATGACGTCTCTCAATGAGAGAGGTGCCCACTCGAACAAATCGATGAGCAACGGGATGACAGTGACAGTGACCCATACTGTTAAATATTGACAAATTTGGATTATTTTATTATTAAGTACTACCAGTGTTTTATATATCTTGAATATTAGCTTTGTGTCAGGTGAGTGGTGGGCAAATAATTTCTTCCAGTCTGTGGGGTGTCTTTGTATTTTTGTCATCACATCCTCTGAGGTGAATTTAATGTGGTACCACTTGTTAATCTTTGTTTCTGTTTGCTTGGACAGTGGCTCCTTAAAGAAGGCTCCCTAGGTTCAATGTCATGGAAAATTATGCCTATGTTTTCTTCAGTGTAACTTATGGATTTAGGTTTGATGTCAAGGTCTTTATTCCCTTTTGATTTGAATTTTCCCCACTATGTTAGATATATAAATTTATTATTTTGCTTGTAGCCAACCAATTTTCCTAATACCATTAGTTGAAGAGGCTTTCCCTTTTACATTTAATACTATATGCCTGTTTATCAAAGATTTTATATCTGTGTATCTGAGGAATTGTCTTGGGAATTTTAATTCTATTCCATGGATCATAGAGTCCGCCCTTATTTCAATACCATGCTGTTTAAATTAATACAGCTTTATAATACAATTTGAAGCTGGAGAGAGAAGTGCCTCTCATCTTCTTTATTCCTAGGATTGCTTTGTCTACTCAGAAGCATGTTATTACTCCACATAAATACCCAGGAGTGTTGATCTGGATATGTATTTAAAGAGTGTCATGGGTATTCTTATAGGAAATGCGTTGATTCTTTAGAGATCTTTGGGGAGTATTGCCATTTTGACAATATCAATTCCATCAATCCATGAACAGGGGATGTGTTTTCATTTCTTCACACCTTGTATGCTACTGACCCTGGTTTGATCCTTGGATCCTATGGGTCCCCCAGGAATTTAAAGTACTGCTTCTCATCAACTGCAGTATCAGGCTGAACACTTCTCCAAAAAACAAGTAAATAAAATTAAAACTCATCTATTAGGAATTAAAATAATTACATTCAAATGCTGAATGTGAATCTCAAATGGCAATCTTATGGGATATTTCCCACAGGATGATTGCCATGATTGTAAAATAACTTCTTCTTCACACTTTATATTGAGGAATGCATAGAACTGTTTATCAATGGTCATTTTAGCCTACTTGTATAATTTTATTGCAAAAATCATTAAAAGAACACAGTTATACTTTTCAATTAATCCATTTCAAACCTACCTCTAGTAAAATAAAGTCATCAAAATAAAACAAAGTTTTTGTGTTGTAAGATTATTAAAAATGTTGTATTCCTGGTATCCCCACGCATCTCCCATTCCAAGCGAGTCTTCCAAGCATCTTTTGCTTGATGGTCCCTTCTCTATCTCCTTTTCCCCCCCCACATGTGAGTATGACTGACACGTAAAAAAATATTGTACTCCTAGTAAGTCAAAGCACCATTTCTCATTTATTTAACACTTTGACCCTATAAACACATTTATTTGATTTGTACAGATGAGTGTAAACATAATCTGTGTGTAGGAAGCAGCAACTGGAAAGTAAGGGGGTGAAGGAGCCTATGATTTGCCTTTGTATGATGTCACAATGCCTTGGGGTTGTGTTATATACCCAGCTTGCTATTCATACTGCTACTTTTCTGGTGTATGCGATTGGCAAAGCACCAGAAGTGTAGGCTGCTGGTAAAGGACTGGTAAAAGACTGATAAAAGACGACAAGTGTAGGCTTACGCCATAGACACTCAATGGGGAATTTTACGGGATCTGCTAGAGGTATGTTCTAAAGATCACTTTGCTGCTTCTACTAATGAACTAATGTGCTACTTTATTTTTTCTCAAAGAATATTTCACCTCTTTTTACCCAGGCTGTCCATTTTGTTATACAGAATAATCAGCATAAGTGATAGTTTTGTTCTCTACTCTGCGCCAGGCTGTTTTCACTGGAAGGGGGAGGGGGGAGAGGGAGCAGGGCGTGGGTGAGAGCCCTCCCTGTCCCAAGGGACCCAGCCCAGGCAGCCGACCTCCACTACCCAACCTCCGCCACGCTGCTGTTCGATTTCCACATGCTCCGGCCGAGCATCACACATGAGAACATATTCCTGGACTGTGTGGCCACAAAGTGGCTGTGCAACACATCATCATAAAGGGAGATATATGTGTGTGTGTGTATATATATATATATATACACACACACGCATATATATACATACATATATGTATATCTGCCTCTTGGAGAGCCCGGCAAGCTGCCAAGAGTATCCCACCCACAAAGCAGGGCCTGGCAAGGTGTATTCGATATGCCAAAAACAATAACAAAACAGAAACAATAACAAGTCTCATTCTCCTGACCCTGAAAGAGCCTCCAGTCATTGGGAAAGACAAGTTAGGAGAAGCTGCTAAAATCTCGGCTGGGACAAATGGAGATGTTACTGGTGCCCATTCGAGTAAATCGGTGAACAACAAGATGACAGTGACAATGATATAGTGATACGTAGTATTTTTCTCTATTCTATTCAATAAGTGACAATAATCCTTCTCTCCATTTAAAAGGAAGCTTTCTTTCTTCAGATAGTCTACAATATTAAGTTTCATATCTGGATATTCTACAGCCTAATGATTAAAGATCCAATGCTTGGTTAATCATTATTGCATAAATTGTGACTGAATTTCTGTGAACATGTATCAACCAGAATCCAATACCTTTCTATGTTGTAGTGCCTTTGTCAGACTCCACAGAGCAAGAAAATATCAGCCGTGGTTGTTGCCCCGCTGCACAACATTGCATGTCGAAGTTGTGTAATTGGAGAAATAAGATTTATCCATCTATGAGATCTGATGAAGGTTTGTGGAATTTATTATATCAATTCAAAAAATTTTATTATGCAATAATTCAACTCAAGTATTATTATTATTCAAGGATTAGTCTAATGTACTCAGAGCCACATATTTAGCCTTCATTGCTGAACCACAACATTATTTTTGCTTGTGTAAATATTTTCTATGACTTAATCAGGCTTTAGTGCCCCAAGGTCACAAATGAAAAATACAACTGCATCTTGTTTGTTCACCGTGGATGGTAAATCATTGACTAGTGTTTAATATCAACCTCATTCTTTTAAAAAAACTTTTATCAGTGAACCACCGTGAGGTACAGTTATAGACTTAGAAATCAAACCTGGGTCAGCCGTGTGCAAGGCAAACACCCAACCGGCCGTGCTATGGCTCCAGCCCCCAGTCCTGGGCCCATTCAGTCCCTAGTCGGGAATGTTACAATGTAGTTGAAAAGATTCTCCTGCAAGTGGCCAGCTCAAGTTCAGTACTCAGCAATGCAAACGGTTCTTCGAACACTGTCAGTAGTGTGGTTCACTCCACAAGCAGCTTCTCCAAAGCAGCTCTGTCCATTCCTGTTAATTGACCTCATGTATTCAAGGGCTTTGTCCAAATCCAGGAAGCCATCCCTGAGTAGAGTAGCATCACCACTCTATTGACCCTTAATCTGTTTCTTTTTAGATCGTTCAGTGACCGAAGAGGGAGAGCAACGCTCCGATGAGAGGCACTCAGCTACACCCCCGGTAAGGTTAACTTTCTCTGTTGCAGCAATGTTGTTTTGGCGTCTTTTAAAAAATTGGAACTGAACTACTATCTCAGAAAATTTCTGTATTTAACTTAGAAGGTGGATATTACCAGTGATACTTATTTTGAAAGAGTGTCCAAATTGGGTAGGATTGTTTTATAAAATAATTTTAGGGTAGGGAATTTTTAACCCCAGACACTTTCTCTTTAAATTAAAAAATTATAAATTCCAAGCACAATAAAGTAGAGAGATACACCCTTCAAGAGAAGGCTAATCTTTTATATGCAGCTCCTCTGTGCTTGACACAGATTCTTTGCTTCCATAGTTTCCCATCTCATTTATGAGGGTCTTGAAGGTAAGACTTCTGTGAAAACTGGACACACTATATTTTTCTCATAGTTGTTCCTTCTCTGTCATTGCAGATCGGAGCCCAAATTCAAGGCAACAGTAAGTATTCTGGAATCAGTAAGTTGTGTGGGACTTTTCTGTTGGATTTAGTGTTTGGAGCTATCCACATTTTTGTCACATTATGGGAAATGGCACAAGGTTTATAGAATACCAACCTATTAACTCTGACCACATTTTTTTCGGGGTGTGGGACACACTCAGCAGTGATGAGGGCTTTCTCCTGGTTCTGCACTCAAGGAATCACACTTGACAGTGCTCAGGGGGTTATCTGGGGTCCTGGGGCTCAAACCCAAATCAGTCTCATACAAGGTCTGTGCCCTATGCACTATACTATCTCTCTAGCTCCTCTGATCACATTTCTATAGGCATTGTGTGATCTAAGTCTAGATAAATGGCAACAAATGGCAAGCATCCATCTGTGGACTGTGTATGGTGATCTTGTATATCTATTTTTCCTAATAAATTACCATTATCATTCTGCAAAAATTTCAGTAATAACTTTCCATTTTAAAAATGGATGGGTAGGACTGCAGAAATTGTACATTTTGTAGGGAACTTGCCTTGTCTACATCAGGCCTTGATTTGATCCCCAGCACCTCATATGATTTGCCAATCTCCACGAAGAGTGATCTCTGACTGCAGACTCAGGAGTAAGCCCTGAGGACCACCAGTTGTGGCCATGAAGGTTTCTTTTTCTTTTTGGGTCATGCCCTGCAATGCTCAGGATCTTCCCTCAGGATTACTCCTGGCACTGCTTGGGGGACCATATGGGATGCTGGGGATTGAGCCCAGGTCAGTCAAATGCAAGGCAAATGCCCTCCCCACTGTACTTTGTACTATCAATCCTATCACTATCACTCCTATCACTATCACTCACCCTTGGCCACAAACTTTAAAGCATGGAAATATTCAAATGGCACTTGTGAAACCACATGATTCTGAGAGTGCTGCGTATGGTCATCATGGCCCCCGAGGACTGTCAAAAGTGGCCCCAAATAGTCATGAAAACAAACTCTGTGTGCATTCTTTTCTCATTTCTTGTCTACTATGAAACAAACTAAAATTAGCAAAAAACTTCTACTCTTTACTTTATATATTTTCACAACAGTTTATCTGTCTCTTGATTTTGTATTATCGATAGGACCCATTTTAAGATTTTTTTAAAAGTTACTATGTAACTTTTTGATGACTACACTTATTACTACACTCATATTACTAGTATATTATCTTAATTAGTAGAATCTGACTCCAAACTGATTTATTTGTGAACGTGAACATCAAACCAGGATTTTTTTGGCTTTAGTTGACAATTTATCACTCAATGGTAAATTTATTCAAAACAGTATTTCCTTTGACAGAATTGACTGTTTATCTGTATGTAATTGAGACAGTGACAACCAAGGTCTTAATCACTGAACATAGATGCAGATTTTATGATGCCTATGTTCAGCAAATAAAAGAAAAAAGATAAAATGATGTTTCCTGTGGACTGTTTTTATCATATGGCACTAGGAATAAACTTATGGTGTTTGATTTGGTGTCCACAGCAAGGAATCATGTCAATCAATTGAATTCCAAATGTTGTGATGAAATGGGTAAATGGGATGGACCACATTCTGGGTCAAAACGCTTACATGTTATGTCTTTTGTGGGTTGTCATCTGTTTAGCATTGCTTACATTGATTAGATCACTGTTGCTGTCATCTTTTTAAAGAATCCCTAGCCTTGTGGTAGCAAGTAAGCTCTTGGAAAATTATTTTTTGGTCAAATACAATGAAATAATGAAGATTTATTTAGACCGGGTATGACTCACTGGTTTTGTTTTTGAGCCACACTCGGTGGTGCTCATGGGTTATTCCTAGCTTTAAGCTTAGGAATCACTACTGGGGATGCTTGGGATTAAACTCAGGTTTGCTTCATGCAAGGTAAGTACCTACCTCCTGTGCTGTCTCTCAAGACCCTTGCTTTCACATCTCTTAAACAAGTCTTTCAAATATACTGAGTTGTAAGGATCTTAAGCTTGAGTTTGAGACAGTTCAACTAGTCACAAATTTTCTAAATAATCAGTGGTCTTCTGTAAAACTTATCTTTTCAACAGAAGGTTTCTAAGAACCAAATTCTTCATAATGAACTAGAAGTAAAAATTTTGAGTGCTATGTAGATCAAGGGAAATTAATTACTATAATAGTGATCAATATTAACATAGTAGTCAGTCCACATTGTACCATTCCTAGTATTCACATAATGCTAATTGCTCTATTAATGTGATTGCATTTAGAGTTTCCTCATTCTTTTTCAAAACTTTGTTTTTTAAATTTAAAAATGCTTAAAATTCATTTTAATGTAGGCAAAAGCCACAATTGTCCATATAATTCTAGAATTGAAGTTGATGAGGTAACAAAACTCTGATATTAAAATCAACAAGTATAAAATATCAAATTTTCTGTGTAAAACTTGTTATATCTGATCACAGGGTTATTAAGTATTTGTCTAAGAGTTAAAGTTGTTTGTTGCCAATTGAGCCTTCAGTATTACTTTTTGTCTGTTGAGTTTAGTTGGCTTCTATGTTACTTCCCATCTAACTTGGTGTTCACTACTAGAGTTTCGGTATTGGGGAATTAGGAGGTGTCCAGAGATTTCAGGATCTATGCTCTTGTCAGTGAGTTGACCTGGTAGCAGCTGTAGGATGTGAGGGTGGCTGCCAAGGTTCTGGAAATATGGAAGTTGAGGAGAGGCTGCGCACCCCAACTCCAAGAGTTGCCCAGAGTTCTGTGAAAACCCCTCTCCTATGGCTGTGTAAACTCCTTCACTCGGGGATTACACATTAATGGATGCTTGTGGGCTCTCCAGGAGGCTCTCTCTCACGGCCCTCGGCCCTCGTTCTGTGCTCTCCAACCACTTCCCCACCTGGGACAGCTGTTGCCTTGGATGGACGAAGGAACAATGAGGGCCGAGCTGGTTGCTGATTAGTTGCCGTTTATTCAATCTCTCGTCTCTCCCAGCTCTCTCCAACCCTCTCTCTACCTCGCTCTACAACTCTGTGACTCTTCTCCAATCTCCCCAGTCACTATTACTCTCAGCTCTCAGCCTTCTCTCTAACTCACAACCTTCTCCTCTAACTCTGTGTCTCTTCTTCTCTCCATCTCTGTCTCTGTCTCTTCCTCAGTCTTCCTCAAACTCTTTGTCTCACTCATTCTTCTTTCTTTCGTCTCTCTCTGTGTCTACCTCTATAACCGTCTCTTCTCTCCCCCCAACCACTCTTTTTCTTCTCTCTCACCACGCCCTTCCACAGGAAGTGCAATTGAAATGATTTTCCAGCCTTCCCAACCACCAGCAGCCCACAAGGGCAAAACAGCCCTTAAGGTGTGTTTCTCTTCTCCCTAGACCTGCAACTTGATTAACATCTTTAATTCCCCTTCCTAATATTTACCATTCTGTGTGAACACAGTAATAAACACTTTTAGGGGGAGAAAATCGATGATTAAGGGGATTTCGTGATTGATTGATTGATGACTCACTGAGTGTGTCAAGCCATGGGCTTGATCTCTAGCACAGGAAATAAATAAACACACTCTTGATTAACAGGTAGATGTCTCATTAAATGACCATTAATGCTATTCCTCCAAGGATCTGGTGATTATCTTTGGAGAAAAGGGACATGATTCTCTTTGTCAGGTGGGGGTTTTTGAAAGGCTACAGGATCACTGGACAGAATTCTGGTCTCTGGATTTAGGGGCTCTAGGATTTACAGAAGAAGAGAAGCTGGAGTTCAAAGACGATGTGGTATCTTTGAGAGACAGATAATAAAACACATATGTAGGTGTAAACCATAGTCATAGTCATATGTTTTGCCAATCTCCACAAAGACAGATCTATCACAGGAGTCATAGGGCCTCCTGATCAGGCATATGACAATATCTGGATAATTAATGATGAGCATGTGATCTGTGGCCAATATTTTATCATCCTACCCACAATCCCAGGAAACTAAGGTAAACCATGTCAGCAATTTCTGCACCTATGAATTGGACAATATAAGATTACATAAAATCAACATTAGGCAGAGTGACTCTTTCTCCTGGTTTCTCTCCCTCATAACTTCCTCTAGATATTGCCAGAAGCAATATTTTTCTTGTTTAAAGATCCAGTGTTTGGTTAATCATTATTGTACTGATTATGACTAAATTTCTGTGAACCTGTATCAACCAGAATCCAATACCTCTCTATGTTGTAGTGCTCTTGTCAGACTCCACAGAGCAAGAAGACACCAGCCGTGGTTGTTGCCCCGCTGCACAGTACTGCATGTCGAAGTTGCGTAATTGGAGAAATAAGAAGATTTATCCATCTGTGAGATCTGATGAAAGTATGTGGAAATTATTATGTCAATTCAAGGATTTTTATTTTATTTTTTAATTTTATTGAATCACCATGTGGAGGGTTACATAGTTCTCAGGATTATGTCAGTTATACAATATTCAAACACCCTTCCCTTCACCAGTGCCCATCTTCCATCACCAACCCCCCCAGTATACCTGCCGCCCCCTCCCACCTCCCCAGTCCCCACCCTTGTAAGTGATAAGTTTCACTTCGTTTACGCTTTATCTCGATTACATTCCATGTTTCAACACACAACTCACTACCGTTGTTGGGGTTTCCCCCAAAAAAGAAAAAGACAGTCCTATTGCCAAGGAGGCATTTTATAGTTCTCCACTGCTAAGAATATAGAGATATTAAGCCCGCTGTTTGTTACATAACTTTTCTTTTTTCCCCCTTGCCCCGCGCCACCGAGTTCACGCCTGTTTAGTAATCGCCACGCTGTCTGACAAAGGGAAAAAAACCCAAAAAGGATGGTTATTTCTCGTCATCAGCAGGCGTGGGGCTCTGGCTTAGTTGATAGTCTAGTAGAGTGTCTGCAAGCAGTTTCTGGAACCAAAGGTCTTGCGCTGGTATCGGCTCCGGCTCGAGATTCCACCAGCGTCCCACTGTTCCATGTACGTAATTTTTCCCCTTATATCCCATTCCCAGGCCACTAGGTCTGTTTGCTTAATGGACATCACACTATGGTTGACGCCACGCCGCGTTTCTTCCCGAGAAAGAAGAAAATTTCTTCTCAGCCGGCGTGGGGATATAGCTTAGTTCAGTCTAGAGAGATGGCTACCACTTTGATTGCCTTCAATATTTCAGCAACAGACTTACTATTCTTGTTAGGATCTCCCACAAAAGTCCGACCCATTAAAAAGGAACCATTACATATTGCTGATGCTAAGATGACATTAGGTCGCACAGCCGCGGCAGCGGCCGCGCTTTTGGGTTTCTGTATAAAGTCCAGGGAAAGTACAACCAGAAATAACATCACTACAAACTTTTACCCTTTTATGGTGCTCATAAGATGGAGAAACCTAGAGAGGCTCAGCGTCTCCATTTTGTGCTCAGAAAGCTGCGGACCCTGCGCTGTGCTCAGGAGGAAGGGGTTGAGAGAGAGAGGTTAAAAGAATTGGGGGATGCCCGGTTTCCACTGTCTCAGCCCGCCGTGGGTTCTCCGATCCCGTGCCGGAATTAGTTCAGTGGGCTGCTTGGAGTCCAAGGGCGCTTCCTTGGGCTCTTCCATCATGCTCGCTCCGCAGCAGGGTCCAAAGGGAAGCACACGTGGGGGAGGTGGGCTTAAGTATCTATCTGCGGTGGGCGGGGGTCACCGCCCCCACCCCCTGGGGTCTCCTGCAAGCGCGCATCCTGTTTCAGCTGGCTCCGCGTCTCCATTTTGCGCTCAGAAAGCCGCGGACCCTGCGCTGTGCTCGGGAGGAAGGGGGTAAGAAAGAGAGGTTAAAAGAATTGGGGGATGCCTGGTTTCCACTGTCCGAGCCCGCCATGGGTTCTCCGATCCTGTGCTGGAATTAGTTCAGTGGGCTGCTTGGAGTCCAAGGGCGCTTCAATTCAAGGATTTCTATTATGCAATAATTCAATTCAAGTATTATTACTATTCAAGGATTATTCTAATGTACTCAGAGCCACATATTTAGCCTTCATTGCTGAATCACAAGATTATTTTTGCTGTGTAAATATTTTCAATGACTTAATCAGGCCACAAATGAAAAATACAATTGTGTCTTGTTTGTTCACCATGGGTGGTAAATCATTGACCAGTGTTTAATATCAACTTCATTCCTTTTTAAAAAAATTTTATTAGTGAATCACCGTGAATCTAATTCTATTAGTGAATCACAGGAGCTTTTGTGCTTGTGTTTCAGTCATACAATGGTCGAGTGCCCATCCCTCCACAGGTGCCCATTTTCCAACCAATGGTCCAGCATTCCTCCCACCACCCCCACCCCAACCTCCCCCCACCCTACCCCACCTCTGTGGCAGGGCATTCTCTTTTTCTTTCTCTCTCATTTTGGCTGTTGTGGTTTGCAGTAGGGGTATTAAGTGACCATATCGTGTTCAGTTTATATTCTACTTTCAGCCCGCATCTCTCATTTCGAATGGGCCCTCCTAGCACCCTTTACCCTTTACTTGTCAAGCTCATTCTTAACACAGCAGAAATCACTGCTTCTTTTCAAGTCATCACTGTCAATGTATTCTTTCTTAATTACCAAAGGTTATTTAGATTTATGTTTTAATTACCATGAGTAGGCTGTATAGAATGTTTTTATATCAATCTATCACATAACTTTAATCTTTCTAATTATTAAAATCTCAGTCCAACAAACATACAAACATTCATAATATTAATCATTTTGTATGGACACATTAAGAGATACATTAAGCTTAGAGGATTGCTCTCCTGGGGCCATCTCGGTCATAGATCTCAGACTACAGTGCTCAGGCCAGATTAGTCTTTTCTGACCCTAGCAGGGTCCTAATCTCGTCATTACTATTTTTGGATCATGACAGCATTTGTCTATGACCATGCTCTCAACTCTTATAGTTGAGTATTGTGGCACTTTGTCCTGGCCCATTTTGATACCAGGGTAGCTCACAGCTTGCCCTGGGTCCATTCAGTCCCTCGTCGGGACCCTGCCTTTGGGGTGTGAGGAACTAAGGGCAACTGAAGCTTAAGTCAAGAAAGCAGATGCCCAGGAGTGAATATTATTCAGAGTTAATTAACGCCTAAGTTACAAAAGTATAATATTAACTGTCTTCCTGTGTCTATATAGAAAAGACATTGCTTTAAAGTAAACTATTCAAAAGATACAAGAAGAGGCAAGTGGCAATATTAACAACATGAGTTCATTGTCCTTAGAAGGATCTGACTTTACAAGTTACCAGAGTCTGATTAGGGGAAAAAGGTGGTAGACCAGTTGGGGAAGAGAGAGCAGAGACGTTACAGATCAACACAGAAGAATGGAAGTGTCTCAGGAGCACTGTGATAAACCTAAGCTCCCTGTGGCAAGGGAAGCAGGACATACCAATGTTATCCTAAAATGTTTAGAGCTGTTTTCCAATAAACACAGAGGAATGGAGATGCTTCAGGAGCACTGTGATGGGTATCACTCAATAAACGTAAACTCTTTGCAGAGCAGAAAGCACAAACCAATATTATCCTACAGTGCCATTAAGTCTTTCTCAATTTACAATGGAGCACTACTTCTTGATATGTTCTGTGCTCCTGGGTCACATTATCAGAAATTAGCTATAACTTAAACATTTCTAATACATTATATTCCAATTGTCAAGTAAATGTCAATGAATGTTACAATGTAGTTGAAAAGATTCTCCTGCATGTGGCCAGCTCAAGTTCAGTACTCAGCAATGCAAACGGTTCTTCGAACACTGTCAGTAGTGTGGTTCACTCCACAAGCAGCTTCTCCAAAGCAGCTCTGTCCATTCCTGTTAATTGACCTCATGTATTCAAGGGCTTTGTCCAAATCCAGGAAGCCATCCCTGAGTAGAGTAGCATCACCACTCTATTGACCCTTAATCTGTTTCTTTTTAGATCGTTCAGTGACCGAAGAGGGAGAGCAACGCTCCGATGAGAGGCACTCAGCTACACCTCCGGTAAGGTTAACTTTCTCTGTTGCAGCAATGTTGTTTTGGCGTCTTTTAAAAAATTGGAACTGAACTACTATCTCAGAAAATTTCTGTATTTAACTTAGAAGGTGGATATTACCAGTGATACTTATTTTGAAAGAGTGTCCAAATTGGGTAGGATTGTTTTATAAAATAATTTTAGGGTAGGGAATTTTTAACCCCAGACACTTTCTCTTTAAATTAAAAAATTATAAATTCCAAGCACAATAAAGTAGAGAGATACACCCTTCAAGAGAAGGCTAATCTTTTATATGCAGCTCCTCTGTGCTTGACACAGATTCTTTGCTTCCATAGTTTCCCATCTCATTTATGAGGGTCTTGAAGGTAAGACTTCTGTGAAAACTGGACACACTATATTTTTCTCATAGTTGTTCCTTCTCTGTCATTGCAGATCGGAGCCCAAATTCAAGGCAACAGTAAGTATTCTGGAATCAGTAAGTTGTGTGGGACTTTTCTGTTGGATTTAGTGTTTGGAGCTATCCACATTTTTGTCACATTATGGGAAATGGCACAAGGTTTATAGAATACCAACCTATTAACTCTGACCACATTTTTTTCGGGGTGTGGGACACACTCAGCAGTGATGAGGGCTTTCTCCTGGTTCTGCACTCAAGGAATCACACCTGGCAGTGCTCAGAGGTCACCTGGTTCTCTTGGTTCTGCACTCAAGGAATCACACCTAACAGTGCTCAGAGGTCACCTGGCATCCTGCAGCTCAAACCCAAATCTGTCTTATTTATAACAAGCATGATTTTGGGTCAGGATGGTAACATCTGAAATATGGTGGTAGAAGGTGAAATGATGGTGGAATTGGTGTTTGAACTTTAAATTTAATCAAATATTGTGAACAACTAAAAAATTA
Source organism: Sorex araneus (assembly GCF_027595985.1). NCBI lineage: Eukaryota > Metazoa > Chordata > Mammalia > Eulipotyphla > Soricidae > Sorex > Sorex araneus. The sequence goes on along the minus strand of NC_073308.1, from coordinate 9,340,929 downwards.
AATTAAATTATAAAATAAGTAGAGGACATTTGGAAATGGAGAGACATTGAACATTGTCAAAATGGCAGTACTCCCCAAAACATTATAATGATTCAATGAGGTCCCTATAACGATACCCATGACATTTCTCAAAGAAATTGATCAAACACTTCTGAAATTCATATATAACTATAAACCCCACAGATTACTGTTTTAACAAGCAGATTACTAATATGGTACATACACTGGAGCCCAAAGTGTTTGAATTACTCTGATTATTTTACTGTAGAGAGAGGTTCTTTTTTTGGGTGCTCTTAAATAGAGGCTAGATCTGGGGAAAAATAGTTATGTATATATAAAATCACATGTCTATACACTTATTTGTACTTTGCATAGTATGTTGAACACAAGAAAGTTTTTATGTCAATATCACTGTATCACTGTATCACTGCCATCCCATTGCTCATCAATTTGCTTGAGCAGGCACTAGTAATGTCTCCATTGTGAGACTTGTTGTTACTGTTTTTGGTATATCAAATATGTCAGCGGTAGCTTGCCAGGCTCTGCCATGCGGTGGGATACTCTCAGTAGCTTGCCACAGTCTCCGAGAAGGCCGGAGGAATCAAACCAAGGTCAGCCGCGTGCAAGGTAAATGCCCTACCTGCTGTGCTATAAACTGGCTCATGTCAATAGGTATCTCAAATAAGTCAGTGTCAGAGTGGGTTTTATATGTGAACTATACTGTATGTGTGTTTCTGACTGTATATTCAGGCACCACCACAAGCTGTCTGAATATTTATATTCTGTACGCATATAAATATTCATCATTGCTTCATAATTTTAAATATATAAAAAATCCCATCATACTATAACTTAAACATTTTTAATTCATTATATTCCAAGCATATTCTATTGATCTGTGAAAGTATCAAGGTGACAGAACGTGCAGGGTATTTTCAGAATCGGAAGTGCAGATCGTTCCAGAATCATGGTCCCTTGGCTCTCATAGTTAGTATAATGTCTGAGTTACCCATCGCGTTGTCCAGAGCAGGTAGAAGTGAGATGACGTGGTGCTTAACTGGCTGTAATAGGGAGACTCTGGTGCAAGTGAGTTATCTAGAAGCTGTACAGCCAATGTGGAAACTGGTCCCGAAGAACCGCCCGCGGACACTGCATTTCCCAGGCTTTCTTCACAGCCCCATGCTTGCGAGAGCCTGAACTTGTGCGATCGACACCATTGTGAGTGTAATATTGATGATCCTCCTGTAAAAAAGACACTGCCAGGTTTACGGGGGATTTAATCTTTGCTCCTTCAGATATTTCAGCACCAAATAGGCAGTAATTTTAATAATGTTTCTGCCATGCCCCTTCTGTGTTACCAAATCATTATACTGTTTTTCCTAATCCTTTTCCTAATCCTTTATATGGAAGAAGACTTAGAATGACTCCTCCCCCATTTAGCTGGAGTCTATATGGGACATAGTTCTTATGGCTGTTGTGAGAAAGTCTGGGTGTATTTATTCAAAGCTTGGAAACAGGACTTACTCTTTTTCCTTGACATTTTCAGTTACCTAAGTGACACGTAAGACACTTTTCTTTTTTTTTCTTTTTTAAAATTCTTTTATTGATTCACCATGTGGAAAGGTACAAAGCTTTCAGGTTTAAGTCTCAGTTATACAATGCTCAAACACCCATCCCTTCACCAGCGCACATATTCCACCACCAAGAATCACGATATACCTCCCCGCTTCCCCCCACCTCCTCAGCCCCCCACCCCGCATGTGTAACTGGTAAATTTCACTTTACTTTCACTTTACTTTGATTACATTCAATATTTCAACAAAAAATTCACTATTATTGATTTGGAGTTTCTCCCCCCTAAAGTCGATCTGCTGAAAAGAAAGCATTTGGTAATTTGTTTTCCATTGCTGAGAATGAAGAGATATGAGGTCAGGAGGCCACACTAGCAGCCGCACAGTTTTGGATTTCTGTATTTTAGTATTTTAGTAACTAAGTCCAGAGAAATGTCTGCCAGGAATTGCAACATTGTAAGCTTGTACCTCTCAGCTACTATATATTCCACATATGAGTGCGATCTTTCTATATCTGTCTCTTTCTTTCTGACTCATTTCGCTCAGCATGATACTTTCCATGTTGATCCACTTATATGGAAATTTCATGACTTCATGTTTTCTGACAGCTACATAGTATTCCATTGTGTAAATATACCAGAGTTTCTTTAGCCAATCATCTGTTTTCGGGCACTCTGGTTTTTTCCATATTGTGACTATTGTAAACAGAGCGGCAATGAACATGGAAATGCAGATGTCATCTCTACTATACCTTTTTGCCTCTCCGGAAATATTCCCAGGAGTGGTATTGCTGGGTCAAATGGGAGCTCAATTTCTAACTTTTTGAGAATCGTCCATATTGTTTTCCAAAAGGGCTGAACCCGTCGGCATTCCCACCAGCAGTGAAGGAAAGTCCCTTTCTCCCCACATCCACACCAACACCGGTTTGCTTTTGTTTTTTGGGATGTGGGCCAGTCTCTGTGGTGTGAGATGATATTTCATTGTTGTTTTGATCTGCATCTCCCTGATGATTAGTAATGTTGAACATTTTCTCATGTGCCTCTCAGCCATTTGGATTTCTTCTTTGGAAAACTTTCTGTTCATTTCATCACCCCATTTTTTGATCGGGTTGGCAGTTTTCTTCTTGTGGAGTTCAACCAGTGCATTGTATATCCTTGTTATCAACCCTTTATCGGATGGGTACTGCATAAATATCCTTTCCCATTCTGTGGATTGTCTTTGTATTTTGGTCACTGTTTCTTTTGAGGTGCAGAAGCTTCTTAGTTTGAGATAGTCCCATTTATTTATCTTTGTTTTCACTTGCTTGGCCAGTGGCGTGTCAGCTTTGAAGATACCTTTGGCTTCAATGTCGTGGAGGGTTTTGCCGACCTTATCTTCAATGTACCTTAGGGATTCTGGTCTGATGTTGAGGTCTTTAGTCCATTTTGATCTGATTTTTGTACATGGTGATAGATGGAGGTCTAAGCCCATTTTTTTTGCATGTAGCCATCCAGTTTTGCCAGCACAATTTGTTAAACATGCTTTCCTTGCTCCACTTCACATTTCTTGCTCCCTTATCAAAGATTACATGATCATATATTTGGGGGTGTATGTCAGAGTATCAACCCTGTTCCATTGGTCTGCCGCTCTGCCTTTGTTCCAGTACCATGCTGTTTTAATGACTACTGCTTTTTAGTAGAGTTGGAAGTTGGGGAGGTTGATTCCTCCCATTTTCTTTTTCCCAAGGATTTCTTTAGCTATTCGTGAGGGCTTATTGTTCCATATGAATTTCAGGAGCGCTTGCTCCATTTCTTTGAAGAATGTCAAGGGTATCCTTATAGGGATCGCATTGAATTTGTACAATGCTTTGGGGAGAATTGCCATTTTGACAATATTAATTCTTCCAATCCATGAGCAGGGGATGTCTTTCCATTTCCTCGTGTCCTCTTTTATTTACTGAAGTAGTGTTTTATAGTTTTCATTGTACAAGTCCTTTACCTCCTTTGTTAAGCTGATTCCGAGGTACTTGATTTTTTGAGGCGCAATTGTGAACGGGATTGCTTTTCTCAGGTCACTTTCTTCTCTCTCATTATTTGCATATAGGAAAGCATATAGGACTTTTGGGTATTGATTCTATAGCCTGCAACTTTACTATACCAGTCTATTGTTTCTAGGAGTTTCTTGGTAGAGGTTTTAGGGTTCTTTAGGTATAGTATCATACCATCTGCGAATAGTGAGAGCTTGATTTCTTCCTTTCCTACCTGAATGCCCTTAATATCTTTTTCTTGCCTAATCGCTATTGCAAGAACTTCCAGTACTATATTGAACAGAAGTGGAGAGAGTAGGCATCCTTGTCTCTTCCCTGTTCTCAGAGGGAAGGCTCTTAGTTTTTCCCCATTGAGGACAATGCTTGCCATAGGCTTGTGATAAATGGCTTTGACTATATTGAGGAAGGTCCCTTCTATACCCATTTTGGCGAGCGTTTTCATCATAAACGGATGCTGGATCTTGTCAAATGCTTTCTCTGCATCTATTGATATGATTATATGATTCTTATCTTTTCTTTTGTTGATATGATGGATTATGTTGATTGATTTCCGGATGTTAAACCATCCTTGCATCCCCAGGATTAATCCCACTTGGTCGTGGTGTATGATCTTTTTGATGAGTTGTTGAATTCTTTTTGCTAATATTTTGTTGAGAATTTTCGCATCCGTGTTCATCAGGGATATTGGCCTGTAGTTTTCTTTTTTTGTGGTGTCTTTGTTTGCTTTTGGTATTAGGGAGATATGAGCCTCCTAGAAACTGTTTGGGAGGGTTTCTGTTTCTCCAATTTCCTGGAAAAGCTTGAGAAGGACTGGCAAAAGGTCCTCTTTAAATGTTTGGAAGAACTCGCTAGTGAATCCGTCTGGACCTGGGCTTTTGTTTTTGGGAAGATTTTTGATTACCATTTCAATTTCCTTGATGTTAATTGGACTATTCAGGTACTCCCGGTCTTCTTGCTTCAGCCTTGGGAGATTATAGGAGTCGAGAAATTTATCCATTTCTTCTAGATTCTCTTGTTTTGTGGCATAGAGATTTTCAAAGTAGTCTCTGATGATCTTTTGAATTTCATTGGTTTCTGTTGTGATGTCCCCGTTTTCATTTCTGATTAGATTTATTAGGGTTCTCTCTCTCTTTCTATGTGATTCTTGCTACTGGTTTATCAATCTTGTTTATTTTCTCGAAGAACCAGCTCTTGGTTTCATTGATCTTTCAGATTGTCTTTTGGGTTTCCATGTCGTTAATTTCTGCTCTAAGTTTTATTATCTCTTTCCTTCTGCCTGGTTTCAGCTCCTTTTGTTGATCCTTTTCTAAGGTCTTGAGCTGTGAAGTCAAGTTATTCATGTGGGCCCTTTCTTCCTTCCTGAGATATGCTTGCAGAGCTATAAATTTTCCCCTTAAAACGGCTTTAGCTGCATCCCACATGTTCTGGTAGCTCTTACCTTCATTCTCATTTGTTTCTAGGTACCTTTTGATTTCTTCCTTGATTTCCTTCCTGACCCACTCATTGTTCAACATCGAGCTATTTAATTTCCAGGTGTTTGATTTGGTTTTCTGCATCTGTCCACAATTAAGTTTTATCTTCAGTGCATCATGGTCTGAAAAGATAGCTGGTACAATGTCTATCTTGTTGATTCTCTTGAGGTATGCTGTGTGGCCCAGCGCATGGTCTATTCTGGAAAATGTTCCATGTGCACTGGAAAAGAATGTGTATTCCTTTTTGGGGGGATATAAAGCCCTGTATAAATCTATTAGCCCTCTCTCTTCTATTTCTTCCTTCAAAGCCAGTATTTCCTTGGTGAGTTTTAATCTTCTTGATCTGTCCAGAGGAGACAGTGCGGTGTTGAAGTCTCCAACTACTATTAGCAGCTGTTGTAGGTATTTAGCTGGTCCCTCACTGGGTGCGTAGATGTTTAGGAGTGTAATTTCTTCCTGATGTACATATTCCGTGATTAATAAAAAGTGGCCTTCACTATCCCCTTTAATCTTTTTCAACCTGAAGTCTATGTTTTCCGATACTAGTAACGCCACCCCAGCTTTCTTGAGGGAGTTGTTTGCTTGCAGGATTGTTTTCCATCCTTTGACTTTGAGTCTGTGTTTGTTCTGGCTATTCATATGTGTTTCTTGCAGGCAGCAGAATGTTGGGTTCAGTCTCTGAATCCATTTTGCCAGTCTGTGTCTATTAATTGGTGAATTCAGACCATTGACATTAAGGGAGATAACTGTTATGGGATTTTGAGCCATCTTTGTGCAAGGGTTTGTTGTGCTTGTAGGGGTTTTTCTTGTCTTACAATAGCCCCTTTAGTGCTTCTTTTAGGTTTGGTTTTGAGTCTATGAAGTTCCTGAGCTGTTGTTTATCCCCAAAGTAGTGTATGATTCCTTCTAGTTTGAATGAAAGTTTAGCTGGAATAAGTATTCTTGGTGTAGCGTTGATTTCATTGAATTTTTTCACTATATCCCACCATTGCCTTCGAGCTTGGAGGGTTTCCTCTGATAGATCTGCTGTGAGTCTAAGGGGTGCTCCTTTGTATGTGATTTCCTTCTTGGACCTTGCTGCTTGCTTGTATTGTGTCTCTCTGGATGACGTCTATCATTGTAACTATGATTTGTCTTGGGGTTTTTCTGTTAGGATCTCTTTTAGCTGGCACCCTTCAGGTGCCTTGAATCTGAATGCCTGCATTGTCCAGCTGTGGGAAATTTTCCGCAATGATTTGTTTGACTGTGGCTTTTTCGTTGGGGTTGGTTCCCTGTGTTTCTGGTAGTCCAATGATTCTAATGTTGTTCCTCTTGAAATCATCTCCTAGGACTCTGATTCTGGCTAGAGCTATTTTGAGGTCTCTTGCCATGGTTTGTTGTTGCCTGTAGGCCTCTTGCAGCTCATCTTCAAGCATACTGATTCTGTCTTCGGCTGCAGTCATCCTATTGTTGAGGGCAGCCAGAGAGTTTTTGATTTCATGTACCGAATCCTTCATTTCTTTTTGAAGGTTTTTTATTTCTGCTCTCATTTCTTTCCGTATTTTGTCGGCTGTCTGTTGTATTGTTTCCGCCAGGTCTTCCTTGAAGTTGTCCATCTTTGCATTGAGTTCATTGAACATGTTGAGGATTTCAACTCTGAATTCTTTCTCAGAGAGGTCAAGTTTGTAGGAAGCACCCATTGAGGTTTCCGGACTCCTTTCATCGTCCTCTGCTTGCAATGGGGATTTGCGGTGTTTCTTCATGTTGTTGTGGTGGTATGAAAGAGGGCCCTTGAAGATGAGTATCCCTGTTTCCTTTTGTTGCGAAAAAGGATTGTGGATAGGCTCAGTTAATAGTGGTTTCCTTTTTACTTGCTGTTTGTAGAACCTGGTCTCCTACTGCGATGTTTCCTACAATCCTTCTGTGAAGTCTTGTGTTTTATTGTCCTACTGCTTGCGAATAGCTAGGATGTTAGTCTTGGATAGGATGTTGAGGAAATTATCTGCCGCTGCGTTAGCATTTACCGGCTGGTAGTGAGAAAACGCCCACTTTTCTTAGGCCACGCCCCCTGACGATTAGGTCACGCCCCTTTCCCACAACCCAACAGCAGTTAAGGGGCTGGGGGTGGCGTGCCGAACACTCGGCCGGCAGTCGGAAGGGGAGGGAAGCCCGGGGTCCTCAGGGCCTCGGAGCAGGCTGGGTCTGGAAGGGCGTGTTGAGGGAGCGTCACAGACCTTTGCCGGAAGACAGGACGGCGGCGGCGCTTGGGGTCGGTGTGCCGGCCACTCGGCCGGCAGTCGGAAGGGAAGACACTTTTTCAAGGAGTTGGTGTTTACATAAAATTCAGATCTCTGCCTTTACTAGCAATACAACATTAACCAAGGATGGTAAATCTTTGTATAGGTAGACAGAGATAAGCATAAGGATTTCCTCCTAGGTAATAAGACAGCTAGCATTGTTTTCTCTTTTTAGCTTTAAAAAAATCTCGACAAATGGTTATTGAGCTGTGCCACTAACTTAAAGAGACAGGCCACACTTTGCTAGGGAAACTTTCAGGAGACTCTAGGTTAAATGGGATGAAGTGGCCTTGCACCATCAGGTATTTTGGAACATCAGGAGCCAAAAACAGTGCTTGGAGGTAGGAGGTCAGTTTAGAACACATGATGGAGTACAGGGTCTACATAGGTACACCTGTTATGTGTAGGGGAGGATTTGCTGCCGGGCTCTTATCTGAGGGTCTCACACAGGATGTATACACACACACACACACTGTCAGGGTCCTGGCCATTAGACCCCGGCAAACTGGAGTATGATCCCCCAGCCACCGGACTTACTCCCTATAGGAGAGGGAGTGGGAAGGGAAGAAGCCTCTGCCCTGCCCCCCTGCGCACCGCGGCCACCCTACCGCCGCCATCGAGAAAGAACCACGCAGAGAGGGGAGAGTTGGAGGTCAACACAACTCTCATTTTATTGAGCTCACATACCAATATTTAAAGAAGAAATTTTAGGGAGGAGTGGTTGGGATGGACACCTGGTTATCAGCTCTGAAGAAAACATTTTGCTAGGCCCTTTACAGATGTTAATTGATGATTTATGTTCCCTCCTTCCAAGGCCGGGTATGCTTAGCTCAGACAAGCGGTGACTTTCAAGTTTTATCCCACTATCTCCTCGACCAGGGAGCCCTTCTGGACGGAGTGCTGGCACAGGGCCTTGGGGCCCTGTTTGAAGAGAGCCTGTTTCTGTCTCTAAGGGCAGGGGATTTGGCCAGGGTCTCAGACTGGCTGCTGAGACCCCAACAACACACACACACACACACACACACACACACACACACACACACACACACACACACACACATATATATATATATGCTTAAAAACTTTGATAGCTAAATAGCCAAAATAGCATATTGCTCTAATATTTTGTGTCCATAGAAGAAGAAGTAATGATCATTAAAAATATCTTTTACATAAGATGCTCCTTTTGGTTCTATCAATTAGCTTTATACATTTATTGCTGGATATATTGTTCATAAATCTGTCTTAATTAGTGCAGGAGTGATATTAGTTTTTTTCCAAATACATCCTCAGGCCATAAACTTTGGTGATGCTCTTTTGAGAGTAAAGTCAGTGTTTGTTGTGCTTATTTTGACACAGTGTTATTTTATAAATACAAGAGAGTTCTCTAAATAAGTGCTCAGTTTAAATACTGAGATGACTGTTGCTCTGTTTCATTTAGATACTGTTGTTAAACCGAAAACTGACAAGGATGAACCAAGAGAAATTGACGATAATGACAAAACATCAGTGCCTGAGGTAAAGTCACTTGTCTACTTGTCTGTGTCTGATAGAAATTAGTTGTATTGTTTTGTGTCTTTTTATAATTTTCATATGAAAACATGAGAGTGTACAATATAGATGTTAAATATTTCCATTCATGTTGTGGAAGGACTTGTGTATGTTCCATGGGAACGAACTTTACTTAAAATAAAAAACATGCTTTCTGAGTGGATCATCAATTTTGCATTGTCACTTTGATACTCTTGATGTAGAATTCCCTTTTTAAAAAGCTGTGTCTTTTTGACAGTTTAATTTGTCAACTAGAACACATTCAATCTGCTTGTTTTTTAATAATCCCTGTGGGTTGCAATTCTCACGACTTTTCCCTTTTGTCATTCTAGGAGTCATTGGAATCTAGGACTTGTAAGTAACCTGGCTTGGCTCATCTGTTGAAAATATCTGTGCTAATAATTGGGGGCTTTCCATTATCTTCAGTCTGTTAAGGTATCCTGCTTCCTTATGGAATGTCATTGATTGAGTTGGTCACTGTCACTGTCATCCCATTGCTCATAGATTTGTTTGAGCAGGCATGAGTAACGTCTCTCATTGAGAGACTTATTGTTACTGTGTTTGGCATATCCAATACGCACGGGTAGCTTGCCAGGCTCTGCCGAGCAGGCTCAATACTCTCAGTAGCTTGCCGGGCTCTCCAAGAGGGGCGGAGGAATCGAACTCCGGTCGGCCGCATGAAAGGTGAAAGCCCAACTGCTGTGCTATCATAGGTTAGGGTATCTCATGTAAAATTTTATATTTATATGCCTTTATTCATTCTGGGAAGCATAGGGTGAGTATTCCTGGTGTTTCTCAGGGAACCACTGGCTATGAACCACTGTAGGCTGCAGATAAAGATAGGTGCTTTAACCGCTGTACTGTCTCTGGGGTCCTGCCATTGATTGGATACCATAGGTTCTCCATAGTGGTCTGAGATTGTTCACTTGTATATCGGTCTTCAGGTATATTTCCCATGATCTGTGTAGTAACTGTGAGCATAAGATGAGTTGGCTGCTATAGGATAGAAAGTTATGAGGAGAGAGAGAACTAGATTGAGAGCTAGAAGGGTGCCAGTGTAGAAGAATGGAGGGAATGAGAATTGGAAGGAGTAAGTGAGGGAAGAGGAACTGGTCAGAGAGAAGTTGAGGTGTGAAAGGGGAAGAGAGAAGGGGAAATAGAAAGAAGAGGGAAGAAAGTGTGGGAGAGAAAAATTTGAGATGCAGTGATTCTCTAGAAGTTAAGTTTTAAAGTCCCAGCTTCTGGGCAAGAGTGGTGGTTCAGTGGGTAGGGTGCTTGCCTTGCACATCGCACAATCAATCCTGGTTTAAGCTCAGGTACAACATATGGCCCTGAGTCCTACCAGGGGTCATTTCTGAACACATACCAGAAGTAATTCCTGTGAAATGCTGGGTGTTTCCTAAAATGCAAAACAAAAACAAAAGAAAAATCCCCCCCAAAGAAAAAAGTATCCCACTTTTCAATGTGTAGTCCTTACCAACCCCTAATGTCATCCCATTCGAAATTTTATGAATTGTTCAATATCAAAAAATCAGTAGGCTTATTCCTCATATTAACTAAATAGTAATTTAGTTTTTCTTATGTTTTACAGTTTGTTTGAAGTGACTTTTCAATTTTAATATTATTCATTATAGCAACTGGCATGAGTTTTCTGGTGTCAGGTCTCTGCTTCCAACTTTATGGACATTTTGTGGCATTTTATAGTTATAAAATGCCTGCTAAGATGGTACGGGTTCCTGTTATCTTCAGTTAGAGTGAAATCCTCATTCCAAAATCCTGGTAGAGAGATGTTGGGGATATAGGGGCATTAACTGTACCCAGGCAAAGCATTTCCACGTGTCTACACACTTTGCATCCCATGTCTTCCCTAAGTTGAAGGGACGTGTGCATGATGGGTTTTATTCCTTTCATTCAGTATGCTCAGGAGTTACTTCTGGCTCTGTGTTCAGGAATTACTCTAGAGGTGCTCAAAATGGGATGCTGGGGACCAAATTGGGTGGGTTGTGTGCAATGTAGGCTCCCTCCTCCCTGTGGCTTATCTCTCCAGGCCTTGTGTAGTGATTCTTACATACCAGTTGTAGTTTACCATAGATTGAAGGACATAGAGATGGAAGTATAGGAAGTAAGGGCAGGAGAGAGAGAAAGTGGTGTGTGTGGGCACTGATGGTGCTTGTGGAGACACATTTTGGCATCTTTTATTTCACATGTCCAGGATGGATTTCAGTTTTTATTAAATTTCTCCCATAAACTTTGGTCCATAAACTTTGGTGATGGTCTTTGCAAGTATAGTTAGTGCATATTGTGTTTATTTCTATGCAGTGTTCTTTTGTAAATAAGGAGAGTTCTCTGATTAAGTGCTCAGCTTAAATACTGAAATAACAGGTATTCTCTTTTCTTTAGCTAATTCTATTGAATCGAATACTGACAGGAATGAACCAATAAAAATTGACAATGATGACACATCTACTTCAACTGAGACCAATGTAAGGTCACTTATCTGTATCTGATAGAAATTAGTTGCATTGTGTGTGTTTTTTATAATTCTCATATGAACACATGAGAGTATAATATACTGCTAAATTCTTTCATGTATGCTGTGGAAGGACTTGTGTATTTTACATGGAAATCAACTTTTTTTAAAAACCAAAAACATGCTTTCTAAGTGGATCATCAATTTTGATATTGTCATTTTGATGTTCTTGGTATTGAAGTCCTCCAATAAGGGCATGTGCCTTTTCAACAGTTAAAACAATGTGTGTACTAGAGTAAATTCAATCTGTTTGCTTTTTAATAGTTCTTATGGGTAGCAATGCAGAGCCACAGCATTGCTGATGCTCATGATTTTTCCTTTTTGTCATTATAGGATTCATCATCATCTAGTACTTGTAAGTAATTGTCTTGGCTCATTTGATGAAAATACATGTGCTACTAATTGGGGCTTTCATAACATTATCTTCATTCTACTGTGGTATCTTGCTTCTGATGGAGTATCATTGAGTAAGTTGGTAGGTTAGGATATCTCATGTAAAATACTATATTCATATACTTCAATTCATTTTGGGAAGCATGGGGTAGGTATTTCTGGTGTTTCTCAGGGGACCACTAGCTATGAACCAATGTAGGCTGCAGATAAGATATGTGCTTTAACCCTTGTACTGTCTCTAGGGTTCTGTTATGATTGGACACTATAGGTTTTCTATAGTAGTTTGAGATTGTTCACTTGTGTGTCAGTGTTGAGGTATATTTTCCTGGATCTGTGTAGTAACTGAGCATATGATGAGTTGGCTGTTATAGTATAGAAAGTTATAGGGAGAACTAGAGAGAACTAGAAGGGTGTAAATGTAGAAGAATGGAGGGAATGAAAATCAAAGAGAGTAAGTGAGGAGGAGGAACTGGTGAGAAAAAGAAGTTGAGGATGAAAGGAAAATAAGGAAGGATAAATGGATAGAAAAGGGAAGAGAGTGTGGGAGGGAAAATATGAAAGGCAGTGCTTATGTGGAAGTTTCAAAATTCCCAATTTCAGAGCAAAAGTGGTGTGGTGCAGTGGGTAGGATGCTTGCCTTGCACATCACACAACCAATCCTGGTTTAATTTCAGGTACCACACATGACACTGAGTCCCAGCAGGGGTGGATTTTGAGAAGTACATACCAGAAGTAGTTGCTATGAAAGGCTGGTATTTTCTAAAAGGCAAAACAAAAACAAAAGAAAAATCCCCCCCAAAGAAAAAAGTATCCCACTTTTCAATGTGTAGTCCTTACCAACCCCTAATGTCATCCCATTCGAAATTTTATAAATTGTTCAATATCAAAAAATCAGTAGGCTTATTCCTCATATTAACTAAATAGTAATTTAGTTTTTCTTATGTTTTACAGTTTGAAGTGACTTTTCAATTTTAATATTATTCATTATAGCAACTGGCATGAGTTTTCTGGTGTCAGGTCTCTGCTTCCAACTTTATGGACATTTTGTGGCATTTTATAGTTATAAAATGCCTGCTAAGATGGTACGGGTTCCTGTTATCTTCAGTTAGAGTGAAATCCTCATTCCAAAATCCTGGTAGAGAGATGTTGGGGATATAGGGGCATTAACTGTACCCAGGCAAAGCATTTCCACGTGTCTACACACTTTGCATCCCATGTCTTCCCTAAGTTGAAGGGACGTGTGCATGATGGGTTTTATTCCTTTCATTCAGTATGCTCAGGAGTTACTTCTGGCTCTGTGTTCAGGAATTACTCTAGAGGTGCTCAAAATGGGATGCTGGGGACCAAATTGGGTGGGTTGTGTGCAATGTAGGCTCCCTCCTCCCTGTGGCTTATCTCTCCAGGCCTTGTGTAGTGATTCTTACATACCAGTTGTAGTTTACCATAGATTGAAGGACATAGAGATGGAAGTATAGGAAGTAAGGGCAGGAGAGAGAGAAAGTGGTGTGTGTGGGCACTGATGGTGCTTGTGGAGACACATTTTGGCATCTTTTATTTCACATGTCCAGGATGGATTTCAGTTTTTATTAAATTTCTCCCATAAACTTTGGTCCATAAACTTTGGTGATGGTCTTTGCAAGTATAGTTAGTGCATATTGTGTTTATTTCTATGCAGTGTTCTTTTGTAAATAAGGAGAGTTCTCTGATTAAGTGCTCAGCTTAAATACTGAAATAACAGGTGTTCTCTTTTCTTTAGCTAATTCTGTTGAATCGAATACTGAGAGTAATGACACAACTTCTTCATCCGAGATCAAGGTAAGGTCATTTGTCTGTGTCTGATAGAAATTAGTTGCATTGTGTGTGTTTTTTATAATTCTCATATGAAAACATGAGTGTACAATATATGTGTTAAATACTTTCATTCATGTTATGGAAAGACTTATTTATGTTATATGCAAATGAACTTTAACATGCTTATTAGTTGAGCATCAATTTTGTTACTGTCACTTTGATGATCTTTATAATAGAACTCTTCTCAAAAGTGTCTTTCAATAGTTAAATGTTTGGTCTACTAGAACATATTCTATCCATTTGTTTTTTCAGTATTCCCTATGGGAAGCAAGCATAGCCACAACATAACTAAACCTCATTTTATTTTTCAATTTTGTCACTATAGGACTCATTGTCATCTGGTATTTGTAAGTATTCTGGCTGACTTATTTGTTGAAAATATCTGTGCTAATAACTGGGGCCTTTCTATTATCTCTTGTCTATTGAGGTATCCTGCTCTTGATGGGTGTCATTGAGGGAGTTCGTAGGTTAAGACATCTCATGTGGGGCTGGAGCAATAGCACAGCGGGTAGGGTGTTTGCCTTGCATGTGGCCAACCCGTGTTTGATTCCCAGCATCCCATATGGTCCCCTGAGCACCGCCAGGGGTGGCTCCTGAGTGCAGAGCCAGGAGTAACCCCTGTGCATAGCCGGGTGTGACCCAAAAAGCAAAAAAAAAAAAAGATATCTCATGTAAAATATTGTATTTTTATGTTTTTATTCATTTTGGGAAGCATGAGGTAGGTTTTCCTGGTGTTTCTCAGAGGACCACTAGCTATGAACCAATGTAGGCTGCAGATAAGATATGTGCTTTAACCCTTGTACTATCTCTAGGGTCCTGTCATTGATTGGATACCATGGGTTCTCCACAGTGGTCTGAGATTGTTCACTTGTGTGTCGTTGTTGGACTGGAGTGATAGCATAGCGGTATGGCATTTGCCTTGCACGTGGCCGACCTGGGTTTGAGTCCTCTGTCCCTCTCAGAGAGCCCAGCAAGCTACCGAGAGTATCCCAGCCGCATGGCAGAGCGTGGCAAGCTATCTGTGATGTATTCGATATGCCAAAAACAGTAACAATAGGTCTCATTCCCCTGACCCTGAAAGAGCCTCCAATTTTTGGGAAAGACTAGTAAGGAAATGCTGCTATAATCTCAGGGCTGAGTGTAATAGAGACATTACTGGTGCCCGCTCGAGTTAATCAACGAACAATGGGATGACAGTGATACAGTGATTTCTTCATTATTATTCACTAGCAAATGTGTTTTCTCTTATGCTTTTGAGACTCATCTGAGGTGGATTTTCAATTTTAATACTATTTGTTATAGAACTGGCCTGAGATGTCTCAGAATATCCTGCTTCCAATTTTATGGACATTTTGTGGCATTTTATAGTTACAAAATGTATACAAAGTTAATAGGGTTTCTCGTCTTCAGTTTAGAGTGAAATTCTGGTTCCAACATCCTTATAGAAAGATGTCAGGGACATGGGGGCAATATTTGTATCCAAGCAAAAAAAAAAAAATCCATGTGTCTACAGACTTTGCATTCAATGTCTTCCCTAAAGTGATGGGAAGCTTGCATGATGGGTTTTGTTCCTTTTTTCAATCTGTGTAGTGAATCTCATTTTTTTTTTGTCATTTGGGGGCCACACCCAGCAATTCTCAGGGGTTACTCCTGGTCTGCTCAAGAATTTCTCCTTGGAGTTGCTTGGGAGACCAAATGGGATGCAAGGGATCAAAACTGGGTGGGCCGCATGCAAGGCAAGCGCCTTACCCTCAGTGCAATCTCTCTAGCGCCTTTGTAGTGATTCTTACATATGTGCTGGTTTACCACAAATTAAAAGCATAAAGGACCAGGGAGATTAAGGGTAGGAAGAGGATGAAAGTGTTTGGGGGAAGATGGTGTTCATAAATACACACTTTTACATCTTCTATTTTATTTATTCGGGGCTGATTGTCTTTCTTTGGCCCATGAACTTTGGTGATGTTCATTGAGAGTAAAGTTGGTGTGCATTGTGTTACACTTATATTAGTTAAGCAGGGTGTTCTGATTGAATGCTAATATAAAACATTTGATTGACACTTGCTCCGTATTCTTTTCCTTAAGTTGAGTACGATGATGAATCTGATGAAGAATCAATAAATGTATTTCCTGTACCGGTAAGCTCACATTTCTGCTCCAGACATCAATTTTATTGCATTTTCAATTCTTAATATATATATAATATGAGAGTGTACAAGATAGATACAAAATGATTTATCTTATAAATTGTATAAAATTTAAAATTATGAATATTTTTAATATTGTAAAGTCTATAAAATAAAGTTAATAAAATTTAAAACTATTGTAAAAGCTATACATTTTATGGAAAGTAAATTTTATTTTAAAATAATGTTATCTCCGTGGAACATTCATCTCATTGTTACCTCAAGCAGGTTAAAAAGGAATCTTTACATTCAAGTTATTTCTATAGATATATTTTATATATATGGATATTTTATATTTTATTGCTTTAAAATATTGCACTGTGTAAACATGCAGTATTTAACATATCTGAGCCTCATAGTGTTTTATTTTTCCTTTAATTTTAGGGAACCAAAACTAAAGGTAGTAGTAAGTACTCTACATTCATCCAAACACAGAATATTTTGTTAAATAGTTGGGAGTTTCTGCTGATTTTTATATAGAAAGACATTCTATTTAAAGCTTCCATCAGAAAACAATTGAGGCTCTTAAAGGCGATATAACTTCTAGTTGAAATGCTATGACATGTCTATTAAATTCTTAAACTTAGAATAATCCAAAATGTGCTGTAAGATCGTCTGCATGCAGCTTTGGTGTACCTTCTGAACCTTTGCAGTCTTTGCACATACATGCAGTATGTAACTGTTTGGTGAGAGAGAAAGAGAGAGATTGAATGCCACAGGGCAAGAAGGAGAACAGAAGAAAGTGAGGGAGGGGGATGTTTCCATTTCTTTTGAAGGATTATTTTCTTCATTTAGGTAGTTTGTTTCTTAGAAGGGGTCAGTTTTAATTTTTTTTACCTTTAATAGATTTGAATAATATATCATTTTATGATCAATTTTATGTACTTAAGATCAACAGTGATGCCTGTGTCTTCATCAAGATTTAATCATGCTTTTCTCTTTGGTCTTCTTAGTTAGTTTGATGATGAATTTTAATATTAACATTTCAGTTATGTAGGTCAGTTTTATGTGGTAACCACCTGTTTTAAATCTTTAAGATATTTTTATTATTTTTGTATTATGCACACTTATGTGTTAATATGATTACCTAAAATGAAGGCTTACAATATTCCTTTTAATCTATATTCTTTTTTAAGATTAAACATTTATTAATATGATGCAAAAATTAATTCATATCAAAGACATGTTTTCTTACATTTTTATCAATCTTATATATTCATTTATATGGAAATTGACCTACTTTTTTTTAACTGTGCCATCTTTGGCCCATGATAAATGGTACATGGATTATATTCAGTATTGTGTATGATGATTATTATTAAAAAACATGTACACAAACTATCATTATATGACATTTGAAAGTTTTGGTATAAATATCACTTAAACAGTATGTGAAGGTCCCTGCAGAATGGGTAGCTGGTGGATATTATCTTAGAACAATATCCCTAGTACCAAACTGTATATCATTATAAATGGATTTTGTCTTCATAATTCTTGGTGATTTGGGATTATTATTAATATGAAACTACAGAGAGATATGTCCTTTTTAGACTCTTCACATAGAAATACTTAGTCAATCATGCATAAATAGTTTATATTCATGCAGATGATTAAGACACATATCAAGCTACTTCTAAATGTTGCTTACATTGTCACAAGGAATTATAGACATGCTCAAATTCTAAAATGACTCATCCTGGGAACAGTGAAAAATAATACAGCATTGTTTGATTTTAACTTGGTATCTCCATGGCTTTCAAGTTTCTTGTTTCATGAGCTGATTGTGCAGCTGATTGTGTACTTACCACCCGCTGGCCTAAAGTCTCCCATATTGGGTGTCTACTGCTAACACAGAGGTCCTGAGTTTAGACTACACAAGAACCAAGAAGAGAAAGGTTGGGAAAATATTGTTTAATGTTGATAATTTTATGTTTATTGTTACAGTTTCTTTCATAATTTTAAACAAAAGAATTTCCCTGATATGAATCTTATGAACCAGTTAAAATCTTACATGAAAAAACTGATACACCAGAAGATGACTGTAGAGTCATCATACAGGATGCACAAGAGGTTGAAGTGTTTTAAGAGCAAGAGGATTATATCACGACTTGGGCTTTAACGCCTGCAGTTGGAGAGATACAGCTGCCATTAAATGACAGTATGTAGTTTAGTCAGAAGTGATTCCTCTCTTCATTCCTTTAGTTGTCTCTAATTATAAAGAGAGTTCCCTATTTTTGGATTCTTCTTTCTGGTTTCCTCCTGTGAAGAGATGACTAAGCAGCAATGCTTGGTTTTGACAAACCTGGTCCATCCAGTTCCTTTGTACAAGTCTAGTCAATGTTGAGCTGTAACAATAAACTTAAAGATGCTCTGTATCATTTAGTTATTAAATCTTGGATAAATCATGACTCAAATGAGAATATCACAGGATTTTACAAGGCAAGTTTACCTACCTTTTGAAGATTTTTTTTTGTTCTTTGTAGTTGAATGCATAGGTCAAAAATGTGCATGTTAACAACATTAACTTTTTTCCTTGGATTTAGAGACTATAATTACTATGCAATTAATTTTTTAGTCACTACCATTCCTCTGGGAATTTAGGATTTGGTCATCACTGTCTCAGTGCTGCTGAGAGAGTGAGAACACAAGTATTTCTGTGAAAAGCTCCTGCCTTTTCCATAGGTGTTGGAATATAGCTCTAAATATTTTAGGCCTGACTTTGGTTTGTCCTTTCTCCCTTGCTATAAAGAGTTTAGCTTTATCTGGTAATAATCTCTAAACAATTCTAGACTACATTGGTATGTCCTGTTCTCCTTGCCAGTAGGAGCTTAGGTATATCAGTCACGCCCATCAAGGTGCTTCCCGAGTCACTCCCATTCCTTTGTTTATCCACAATCACTTCTATGCTCCTTCCCCAACTAGTCAGTCAGCTCTTCCCCTAATCAGACTCTGTTAATTTGTAAAGTCAGACCTTGCTAGGACAGTGAACTTGCATTGTAAGTTAATATTGCCTTTCTCCTCTCCTTATGTCTTTTGAATAGTTTACTTTAAGGCAATATCCTTTTTGTATGGACAAAGAAAGACAGTTGTTAATATGCTTTGGTAACATGGGATTTAATTGGCTTCAAATATTATTCACTCCCGGACATCTGCTTTCTCGACTTAAGCCTCAGCTGCCCTTACTTCCTAGCACCTCCAAAAGCAGGGTCCCGACGAGGGACGGGACGGACCCAGGGCCAGCAGTGAGTTATGTGCTGCCCTGGCATCGAGATGGACCTGGCCAAAGTGCCTAATGCTTAACTATATGTTAAGAGCTTGGTCACGGACATATCATGTCATGATCCAAAAGCAACGACAAGACTAGGACTTGGGATAGGAAAGACTAATCTGGCCTGAGCACTAGGCTAGGGATAGGAAAGACTAATCTGGCATGAGCACTCTAGTCTGAGATCGAGATGACCCCAGGAAAGCAATTCTATAAGCTTAATGCATCTCTTGCTATGTCCATACAAAATGATTAATATTATGAATACTTATATGTTAGTTGGACAAGGAGGGGAGAAACTCACTCATGGGATCCCGCTCTTGGGTGGGGTGTCCTGCTGAAAGAGAATCTGTCCTAGAAGAAGCATCCCTGGAGGGAAAGAACTTTACCCCTATTGGTTGTGACCACAGCTATATATAAGCCCTGACCCCTCATGCTGGGGGATTTAAGGTGGCTGTAAGAGGGGGTTCGGGGAAGAAGCAGAGAGAGAGATGGGAGTGTATAGAGAGGAGATAGGAATAAACTGCAACTGAGACCTACCAGCTTGGCTCCGTTCCTTCCTTTGCCTGCCTCATCATCACCATCAACCTCCCGGGGGGGGGGGGGGAAGCGGCGTGGCCCCCTCACCTGCTCCCTTTTCTTTTTTGTGTTTTTACACAATAGGTGTACACTTAATTATGCTGGTGGCTTTTGAATTTATTTGTATAATGGCCAAATGAATCAAAGATGAAGACTTCAAAATTTTCTGATCCTCAAAGTATCTTTTATATTTACAGGCGAACTCAATATCCAGAAACTGTGTGTAGTATGGGTTTACTCACTTGCTGGCAGCGGGAGCTAGGTACTCTATACCAGCCATCTCTCGTTAAACAGGAGAATGAAACAGGTTGCAGATGCCAGTATAAGAACCAGAGGCTTATTTTGGTTCTTTATTCTTAATCTTTCCAGGATGAATCCTTTTGGTGTTTGAGCATTTCCAGGGCTCAGGATGACATGGTTGTAATTAATCAGCATAGTTTCTAAGTGTACTTAATTTGAGGACCTGTGTGTAAGACCCAGTTACCAATAATTTTGGCAAGTGTTCCTCTGTATTGTCACTTTGTTCTCAGAATCATTGAGCTCATCTGCATTAGTGAATCCTTTCTTTTGATTTCATAGCAGTAAGCTCTGAGTCTTCTGGCCAGTTTGATGTTGAATATGAGTACATATATATATATATATATATATACATATATATTCACTATCGTTTCATGAGTATTAATATATTTTAAATTGAAGTGATATAAATTATTTACTTGCAGTATATAATATTTTAATACCAATTGGATTGGCATATTTGATCTATGTCCAGCAAAAATCAGTTACAGAGAATGATAAAAAGAACTTACAATAAGGTTTATTGGGTTAAACCCATCACAGTGCTCACAAGGCACTCCCATTTCTCTGTGTTTATCTTTAACTTCTCTGTGCTCTGATTCCCCTATCTGTTAATCACCTATATCCCCAATCAGACCTTGTGACTTGTAAGGTTAGATGCTTCTAAGGACTCTGGATTTTGTATTTGTAAGTGAAATATTGCCTTTTTCTTTCTCTTATGTCCTTCACATAGTTTACTTTAGAGCAATGTCCTTACAACACAACTAGAAATATTATTAAGAAGTAAATCTAAGAATATTGTTTATGAACTCTTTGTCATTTCTTCTTAGCAAACCAAACAGAACTAAGGAAATTCCCTGCTTTGGACCCTGCTCAGGAGGACAATATGTCAATCACATCAGTCATAACGGTAAATGTGCTTTTTCTAATTTTAGTATAAAGAAAATGTGTTCATCCTCTGTATCCTTTTTAATTAATTTCCAATGAGACTGTTCATTGTAAAAGATAGGTACAATATACTTTCTTTGTCTACCATTGACTGATTGCAACTGATTCCTCTTTCACCTGTTTCCTGATTCAAGAACACATTTTACCACATTGGTGGTTACACAAGAGGTTATACAAATGTTTGGAAGAGTTGATTCCTTTCTAAGGCATTTTTCCCCCTTCTTGAAGAGAGTAATTTGAAATTACCTGTCTAAATGATCTTCTGAAGATTATTTGGGGGAAAACAGCTTCCACAAGTGTTCTTTCAAAATGCATTTAAGACCTTTGACTTCATCCCAGTTTCCTAATGTTATCAAAAGAATGATAGGTTTCAGAATGATAGGTTTTGATTAACAATGCATATTGAGAGGAGATTCTGACAGTATTTTCTTTTTCTATAGCTGATGTCATTAAAAATTCCAAAAGAAGATGGTATGTATTCTGAAGTGTCTTATTTTTCAATGTTGGTCCCATTCTGATTTTGCCTTTTCCCGGACAACTAAACGTCTCATGAAAACTGATCCTCTTTTTGTATTAGGGTAAACATGTTTCTACAAACATTTGTGTATAGTTCAGATATGTGTTTTGTAAACAAGGCATGTGGAATGTCAATGTGTACATTTATTGGATAAGACTGAATGGTGTCTTAGCAATTGCATATATGTATGTATTTTTATTCCTCATATTTAAGTCCCACTGGCAGAGGATCTTCTACCATTGTGAAAATCCTTTATTATAATTTCTTATTACTACTGCTCATGGGTGAATATAAATGCATGGAAAATTTTATCCAGTGCTACAATTAAAATATTTGTGAGATCCTTGTATTACAATGTACCTCAAATGTTAAGTGGATTATTACTCCCAGGGAAGATAATTACAGGAGATGCTTTCAAGGAAAAATTGCCAGAGAAGATAATTACAAGAGATGCTTTTAAGGAGAAATTAAGCTAAACAATTATGGTTACTTGATAAATACAAACTTCATTTTATATCCAGTTCTGAGTTAGTCCTTGCCTTATGTTCAGCCTTAAGATGAAACTGATGGAAGGAAACTAAACAAGGCATTGAATTTATATGTGAGAAAAGAAGCTGGAGAAGGTGAACTGTACAATGTTGGGTAGCCAAATGAAACCTTGCCCTGGAGAAGAGTCCCTTTGATTCTGTACCCAGGATTCATTCCCCCCACCCACCAAACACATTTCCTAGGAGGCACCAAATTCATGAGATTGGCATCTATTGTGATTGTAAAAGATTATGAGTCCTAGTGCAGGATGAGATGAACTAGGAGTTGGAGATTTGTGTTCCAGGTGTTATAGGCCCTACCTTCTCAACTCTGTCACAAAGAAAATCAGAATTCATTCCTTTGAAAATATATGACCTTTGTATTTCCCTTCCTGTGAGTTTTAAAGAAATAGCTCAGTGGCACGCACAGGAGTCAAGCATTCGGTGGCCAAGAGCCATTCCCCTGGTGCACCCATGGCAATGGGTGGACAAGGAACTGGGGAAACAGAAACAGGGACTGGGCCTAGACTTGTTTATAGTTTATTTCTCTCTCCTTCCCTGTGTAGTCCAATCTCTCCCCTTACTGCACAATCATTGTAATAGCTTTGGTCGTAGTCCCAGTCATCATAGTTCCACCATCCTAGTCTCTTCATAGACCTCAAAGTCCTCTACTTTGTTCTGTTCTTCCTCGTCTAGTTGTAGTCTTTTATTCCCTTCTTTCTCCTTATAGCAATCACAAACGGTGCAGGAACCCAGAGGTGGGATTGAACATTCTCATAACAACAAACATATAAAGACACTTCTTCAGGGGAGGATCTAGGAAATTAACTCAAGGTCAAAATCTCATCTGAGGTTATATGGAGGCTCAATTTCTAGTATTGGAAGGACTGTCCATATTGTTTTCCAGAAAGGTTATACCAGTCAGCATTCCCACCAACAGTGAAAGAGCATCCCTTTTTCCCCACATCCATGCCAGCACTGGTTGCTTTTGTTCTTTTGAATGAGTGCCAGTCTCTGTGGTGTGAGATGATATCTCATTGTTTTTATTTGACTCTCCCTGATTGTAAAAAACTAAAGCACGCCGAGGGGCGTATGCGCTCGCGGGCTCTCCAAGAGACTCTCTCTCACTGCCCACATTTGGTGCTCTGGAACCGCTGTGTGTGCTGTCGGTCAAGGGCAGGCGATGGAAGGAAGAAGGCAAAACTGGCTGCTCGAGCAGTTTATTTTATTCTCTCTCTCTGCTTCTCTCCCGGTTCTGGATCTCTCTCAGGATCTTTGGATCTGGCCCCCCAACCCACTCTTACAGCCTAGTTAAATCCCCCCAGCATGAGGGGGTTGGGGCATACACATAGGTGTGGTCACCATCAATAGGGGTGAGGTTCCTTTCCCTCAGGGGATGCTTCTCCTAGGACTGATTCTCTTTCAGCAGGAGGATCCACCCAAGTGTGGAGTCCCAAGAGTGTTTCTCCTCATCCAGCAAACATATAAGCATTCATAATATTAATCATTTTGTATAAACATAGTAAGAGATGCATTAAAGCTTATAGAATTGCTCTCCTGGGGCCATCTCGATCTCAGACTACAGTGCTCAGGCCAGATCAGTCTTTCCTATCCCTGGCAGGGTCCTAGTCTCATCATTACTTTTTGGATTATGACAGCATTTGTCTATGATCAAGCTCTTAATTTATAGTTAAGAATTAGGCACTTTGGCCAGGCCCATCTTGATGCCAGGGTAGCACATAACTCACCGCTTGCCCTGGATCCCTCCCATCCCTTGTCAGGACCCTGCTTTTGGGGTGCTAGGTACTGAGGGCAACTGAGGCTTAAGTGGAGAAAGCAGATGCCCGGGAGGGAATAATATTTGAAGCCAATTAAGTCCCAAGTTACAAAAGCACAATATTGTCTTCTTGTGTCTATACAAAAAGGACATCACTTTAAAGTAAATTAATAAAAAGGCATAAGGAGAGGAGAAAGGCAATATTATAATATTCAGTGTTCTAGGAAGGTCTGACTTTACAAAATAGCAGAGTCAGATTAGGGGAAAACTGATTAGCTGTTTTGGGGAAGAGAGCATAAAGAAGTAATTACAGCTAAACAAAGAAATGGGAGTGACTCAGGAACACCTTGATGGGTGTGACTGGGGTAAGCCTAAACTCCAGGAAAAAAAGAGGATGAGCTCCTTGAGGCAAGGGGGGGAAAGGACAGAGTAATGTCATCCTACACCTGATGATGACTAGTGATGTGGAGCATTTTTCATGTGCCTTTTGGCCATTTGTATTTCTTTTTTTTGTGGAAATTTCTGTTTATTTCTTCTCCCCATTTTTTTGATGGAGTTGGAGGTTTTTTTCTTGCACAATTCTACGTGTCTTGTATATCCTGGATAGTAATCCTAAAATCCAAGATGTATATTGGGTAAATATTCTTTCCCATTCTGTGGGCTCTTTTTCTACTTTAGTCACTGTTTCTTTTGAAGTGCAGAAGCTTCTTAGTTTGATGTAGTCTTACTTACCATTTCACATCTTTCTTTAGATAATAAAAGACACTTTTTGATTCCATGCTTTTTAGGTGGGCCCATCTTCTTACCAGACAAGTGAAGCTTCGACCACTTCACTGTACCAAAAATCAGTTCTTTCATGGTTCTGTGGGCCCAACACCACATCTTGGTCTGCTTGGCAGCCTCCACACTGACTGCCATTATTTCACTAGGGCCCAGTTCCTTAGGATCTTAACTTGTACTAACTGCCATATGTTTTAAGGTAAGCAATCTCTGCACTGACATCTCAGAGCCTTTCCCAAGCAGAGCAGTGATGCATTTCCCACCCTTCCTTTGCAAAATGCAAATTCCTCTATCCGCTGTTTTTCTTTCTCTTTTTTTAATTGAATCACTGTGAGTTACAGCTACAAAGTTTTCATGTTTGAGTTCCAGTTATACAATGATCAAATACTTATCCCTCCACCAGTGCACATTTTCCACAACCATTGTTCTTCCCACCCCAACCCTCACTCTGCCTCTATGGCAGACAATTTCCCCCATACTCTCTTTACTTTGGGGCATTATGTTTTGCAGTATAGATACTGAGAGGCTATCACGTTTGGTCTTTTATTTTTCAGCACACATCTCTCATCCTGAATGATCCCTCCAATCATCATTGATTTAGTGATCCCTTCTCTATTCCATCTGCCTTCTCCCCCAGCTCAGGAGGCAGGATTCCAACTATGGAGCAATATTCCTCGCCCTGTGTCTACTGTCCTTGGGTGTCAGTCTCATGTTATGTTATTTTATATTCCACAAATGAGTACAGTCATTCTATGTCTGTCCCTCTCTTTCTGACTCATTTTACTTAGCATGATGCTTTCCATGACCATCCACTTATAAGCAAATTTCATGACTTCATCTTTTCCTAACAGCTGCATAGTATTCCATTATGCAGATGTACCAAAGTTTTTTTAACTGGTTGTGTGTTCTCAGGCACTCGGGTTGTTTTCAGATTCTGGCTATTGGGAACAGTGTTGCAATGAACATATAGGTGCAGATGTTACTTCTGTTCTGCTTTATTGCACCCTTGAGATATATTCCAAGAAGTAGTGTTGCAGGGTCATGTGGAAGCTCAATTTCTAGTTTTTAAAGGAATGCCCATATTGTTTTCCAAAAAGGCCGAACCAGTCAGCATTCCCACCAACAGTGAGAGTCCCTTTCTCCCCACATCCACATCAACTACTGTTTTTTCTAAGGAGTTAGCAGACCTTAGTCACTCTGGTAGTAGATACGGATTATTGAACTGTCCTGGGAGCCAGACTTTCCACGTTCTTCC
Organism: Sorex araneus; assembly: GCF_027595985.1. Classification (NCBI taxonomy): domain Eukaryota; kingdom Metazoa; phylum Chordata; class Mammalia; order Eulipotyphla; family Soricidae; genus Sorex; species Sorex araneus. The sequence goes on along the minus strand of NC_073308.1, from coordinate 9,315,131 downwards.
ATCCTATCTCCCAACATGTGAATCTCTGTTAAAGTTGACAGACATTACTGAAATGAGTGTATTTCAGCAGGCACCCTGAAAGTGCAGTGTAAAATTCCAACAATTTCCTACTATACTTTTGACTGTACTTTCCTCTACACCTAAAAGATTCTAAACTGTTTTGTTCTATTTTTCTTTGGGCACACATAAATGCCCCTAATCTAAAATCCTCTTTCCCAAACACATATTTTATGCCTGATTATATCCTAAGACCTAAGCTGTTTTGCCCAGGGGACTAGTCTGATCTTGGGTTTGTTTTATTGTTGTTAGGGGGATAATATCTTACAGACAGGAAAGGAAATAAATCCAGGTGTGAAAAAAGAGTAGGCAGATTGGGGGGGGGGTGGTCATGAGGTAGGGTTCAGTGGCTGTCAGGCACATTGGTAATGTAGAGTGTGACATAGGTATATGTCTAAATTACAGAGTCAGGAACGCTAAAGCAGGAGACCTAAACTTAGAACTTACAAAACCTTACAACAACCAAACTTCAAAATGTGCCTGTCAGGTGGTGGGATTTATGTTGTAACATTAGATACCTGAAATTCAACTATGAGTAATTTTATAAATTATGGTGATTTAATAAAAATTTATTAAAAAATAAGACATGAAAAATCTGTCTGGGTCAGAAAGATGACACAAAATGTAAGTAGGGCCCGTGCCTTGCACATGGCCAACACTGGTCTGAATCCCCAGCACTGCATATGGTCCCCAGAGTATCAGGAGCACCTGAGCCAGGTGCTCCTGAACACTCTCAGGTGTGGCTTTAAGTCCCCAAACCAAAACAAAAAGACTCATGAGACCCAAGAACAATGGGTCTACCTAGGAGTGCTTTAAAAACATATCCCAGCACTGTCTGTTTTACTAGAGAAGAAGCACAGTAGCACTGTCATCCAGTTACTTATTGATTTGCTCGAGCGGGCACCAGTAATGTCTCCATTGTGAAACTCGTTGTTACTGTTTTTGGCGTATCAAATACGCCATGGGTAGCTTTCCCAGCCCTGCCTGCGGGTGGGATACTCTCGGTAGTTTGCCGGGCTCTCCAAGAGAGATGGAGGACTCGAACTTGGGTCGACCGCATGCAAGGCAAATGCCCTACCAGCTGTGCTATCGCTCCAGTCCAATATTAGAGAATAAAGTAGTTTTTATTAAATAATTTAGAATGCTTAAACATAGTGAAATAAGGTCTTACCAGATAAAATAGCCAAATTCCATATAATATGTAAGATAAGACATGAACTATATTACGTGAGTGCTGTGCACTTGGTGATACTCAGGGACTACAGACAGTGGTGCTGGGCACCACACCACCAGAGCCGCTCCTGGCAGGAAGGAACCCTGTCACACACCAGGGATCTGAATTTGTGGCACGCTTCCAAGACAGGCACTATGAACCCTGAACCATTTCTCCAGGCCCAGAAAGATGTTTTGGTATTAAGAGCAAAATTAATTCTGGTGCAAAAGTTAAGTAGACTAAAATTTTGCCTGATTTTCACAAAAAAATTGGCAGTTTACATCTATCTACCTTATAGAATACAACTGTACATCTATGTATTTACCTTGGAGTTATACCTATGCTTTTATGTCATCCAGTATTTTATACGCTAGTGAGAGTTCCCAAAGTTCATTTTAAGTTTTGTCAGTTCTTTTAAACTGCAAACTGATAGTAATTTGAACCAACTAATGTTTTGCTTTGAAATTTATCTGTCCGGAATTATCACCAATGATATTTTGGATTAAATTATCTAGTGCTTGTTCAGAGGAAATGATCTGGTATTCTATACTACATTGAGCAATAAAAACTTGTACAACACTGTATTTAGTGTGTTGCTAGATTTATGTACTAATGTAACTGAGTAGATTTTAAATTTTTTAATTTTGACTAGGATTCAGTATATATTACTAGATCTAGACTGTCCACTTTATGAATTCCAGTGCATGTAAATTTATTTTACTTTAGGGGCTAATTAAAAGCAAGCTCCTGGAAGAGAGTGACTCAGAGCCTGGCTGCGAGCCTGCCTGCGCGCCTGGCTGTCTTCCCTGGGGCTCCTCAGAGGGGATGGGCTTCAGCTTCCCTTCCCGCCACGAGCAGAGCTCCCGGCCACCAAAGATCTCCGGAGCCTAGCCACAGCTATGCTCAAGGCCCCTCTCCACATTTTTGGACGAGCCTCACACCAGCAGAGGAACCCAGGTATGTGGGACCCAGGGCTGAGACCTCCAAGACTGCTCAGATCGGGACTGGGCCTCCTCTGCCCAAATTTCCCATTTCCCAGTAGCTAGATGGTCACACTCAGGGACTGCCCCTGGTGCCATGTAATCCCATGCACAGCCAGCATCCAGAGACATCCAATAAGATTATAGCCCACTTCTCCTCTGGGAAAACGTGGCAAACTACAGAAAGTTTCCTGCCCTCATGGGAGAGCCTCACAAGGTCCCCATGGTGTATTAATATGCCAAAACCAGTAACAAGCTGGGTCTCATTCCCCTGACCCCGAAAAAGCCTCCAATGCAGCATCGTTGGGAAGAACGAGTAGGAGAGAGGCTTCTCAACTCTCAGGGCTAGGATGAATGGAGATATTACTGAGACCACTCAAGAAATTCTACGATCAACGGGATGATTATAATTATGATGATGATGATGATGATGATGATGATGATGATGATGATGATGATGATGGTGACAATGATGATGATGATGATGATGATGATAGGAGCTGATTAAAAGTTAATGGGTAGAATGTCTTGACCCCGCACCAGGCTGTCTTCACTGGGGCATCTCAGAGGGGAGCGAGCTGAGTTACCCTCCCACCCCAAAAAGAACCCCAGCAGCCAAAAACCTCCAGAACACAACTGCCACCATGCTCAAGGCGACTCTCCACATGCTTGGACGAGCCTCATCCAAGAGGGAGCCTGAAGGAAAAACTCAGGTATGCAAGAACCCATGACTGAGATCTCGAAGCCTGTTCTGATTGGTACTGGGCCTCCTCCCCCCAGTTCCCCAGTTTTCCAGTAGCTTGGTAGTCACACCCACAAATTGTCCCTGGCGCCATGTAATCTCATCAATGGCCAAGATGCAGAGACTTTAAACTCTTATTTATGGGCTTAAATGGCTCCAGAATGAAATACACAACTTTCACACACTTTCCTCTTATTGTGTTGGGAAGGTGCTCAGTGATAGGATTTGTGTTTGAATATAATCTGTTATGAACTATTGAGAACTACTTTATGAAAATAAAATATATAAAAATTCAAAAAAAAGTTAATTGAAGAATACTACAGGTCTTTAAATGTTAGTTTTAGAGCCAGAGAGAGAGAGAGTACAGAGATTATGGCACTTTTATTGCACTCAGACTACCCTGGAGTGGTCTTTGAGCACAGAGCCAGGAATATATAGGCCCTGAATATCACCATATCTGACCTCAATAGCTATAAAATAAATAAAAATTTCAGTTATATATTATACTAGACCAAAAAAGTTCTTTTTGTTTGTTTTGTTTTGTTTTAGTTTTGGCCACACCTGGCAGTGCTCAAGGCTCTGCACTCAGGAATTACTCCTGGTGGTGCTCGGGGGTCCATTATGGGATGCCCAGGATAAAACCCAGGTTGGTTGAAAGCAAAGCAAATGACCTTCCTGCTATACTATAGCTAAGATCCTCAAGAGAGATTTTTATTGGACTAATGGTCAAAACTAGTCTGTGAAATTTGCTGAAGTATTTTATATAGGAAACTACTGGATGACATGTCAATAAATCTTCAATAATGATAGGAAGCAGCATGGAAAATGGTAGTAAAAAATGCCAGGATACCTTATTTAAAAGTTTAACAATTGGTCAAACCCAGTTCCATCCCCAGTGATACATATGGTCCTCTAAGCACTGCCAGAAGTGACACCTGAGCACAGAACCAGGAATAGTTGCTGAGCACTGCCAATACACCTTCTTATCCCCAATAAATAAGTAAAAGAAAATTACATCACATTTTAAATGTAAGTTAATTGTATTACATGCTCAGAGATTTTTGTCAGTGTCCTTTTGTAAGTACTCTGCAAGTTGATACAACTTCTTTAACTGGGGGTGCACCCTTGAGAAGTGCTCAGGGATTATTCCTGGACTAAGCTCAGGGATCACTCCTGGTAAGCTTGGAGGACAATATGGGTGCTAGGGATAGAACCAGGGTCAGCCTGTGTGCAAGGCAATTGCCCTCCAGGCTATTCTAGCGCTCAGGCTCAGTCCTGGCACAACGTTTTAACAAAGTATCCATAGTAATCTATCATTTCACTAATTTTTAGGAACTGGTGATTTGAGTAAAAACATTTCTTTTAGCTCCTGGGTTTGATTGCTACCTGCACTTCTTTTAGGACCACAAATCCAGGAAAGCCATTGTCTTTCAATGACCTAACAAAGAAAGTGCCTATGAATGATCTATGATGTATGTTTTCTGTTAGAAGACATTTGTAAACTTCTTTGAGGATGGTACATTTGAAAGAAAAATATTCTCTTCAAAACCAAGTAACTTGAGGGAGAATTCTCCAGGCCCCATTCTAAGCCGATTTCACCGGAATGCCCCAGATGAAGCAGGTGCAGTCCCCCGTCATCTCCAGATGGAAGCCCAGTGACCATGAGCTACAAGCAAGGCACCGGTAAGTGGGTGTCAGGACTAATGCTCCAAATCACATTGGAATAGCTTCCTACAGAGATGTCTCTGGAACTGAACCATTTATAATTTAGAATCTCAGAAGCACACGACTTTTCATGATATGCAAATTGAGCAATGGAAAATAAATTATCTAGCATCTGCCCCTGGAAGGCAGGCTTGAATGGTGGTGGGAAAATTAGAGCAAAATATAATGCCCAAAGTAGAAAGAGAGTATCTGAGCAGTGTCTGCTATAGAGGCAGGCTAAGGACTGAGATGGAAGTGGGAGGGGAATAATGGGATTGATGAGATTATGAAATTGGTGGTGGAAAGTTTGCACTGGTGGAGGGATGGGTGATCGATCATTGTATAGCTGAATCTCAAACATAAGATTTGTAACTATATCTTATGGGGATATTTCAGAGATATTAATATCTGGCCCTTAGAGCCTATATGTTCCTGGCTCTGTGCTCAAAGACCACTCCAGGGTAGTCTGAGTGCAATAAAAGTGCCATAATCTCTGTACTCTCTCTCTCTCTGGCTCTAAAACTAACATTTAAAGACCTGTAGTATTCTTCAATTAACTTTTTTTTGAATTTTTATATATTTTATTTTCATAAAGTAGATAATGGCTTTGTAACTATATCTCACGGTGGCTCAATAAAAAATTTTAAAAGGGGCTGAAGCGATAGCACAGCAGGTAGGGTGTTTGCCTTGCACGGGGCTGACCCGGGTTCAATTCCTCCGCCCCTCTTGGAGAGCCCAGCAAGCTGCCGAGAATATCTTGCCCGCACGGCAGAGCCTGGCAAGCTACCTGTGGCATTTTGATATGCCAAAAACAGTAACAAGTCTCAAAAAAAAATGGAGACGTTACTGGTGCCCAATAGAGCAAATCAATGAGCAATGGGATGAGAGTGATACAGTGATACTTTGTGGCAGACTGGAGTGATAGCTCAGCGGGTAAGGCGTTTGCCTTCCTGTGGCCCACCAAGGTTCAATTCCTCCATCCATCTTAGCAAGCTACCGAGAGTATCCCGCCTGCACAGCAGAGTCTGGCAAGCTACCCGTGGCATATTTGATACGCCAAAAACAGTAACAACAAGTCTCACAATGGGAACTTACTGGTTCCCGCTCCAGTAAATTGATGAACAACCGGACGACAGTGCTATAGTGCAGTGCTACTAGTTTTTATCACTTAATAGCTGTATGTCTTTGGCCAAGTTATAGTACCTCTTTGAAGTAGTTTTCCCTGACTATAAAATGGGGATAGAAATAAAATATAAATGACTGAGATGTAAGAAAAATATAAATAAGTCATTAAGGATCACAGTGCCTCACCAGTTTCAAGTAGTTCCTTCTCCCCCTCTGATTTCACCAGTGCACTTTTTTGTAACATCATTTTGCATTAAGCTAAAAATTTAAGATAAAGTCTAGTAGTACTTAACGAAACAAATGAGATAACCATATATACTCACTATCTAAATTTCATTTTCATAGAATTTTTCATTTGTTGTCCTTAGGAATCAGAGCATGCTGCCTATTTTCACAGTATCTGACCACTTAAGGAAGGCATATTAGTTGTGGTATAGAGGCATTACAGGGACACAGTTATGAGATTCAAAGGCAGAAGTCAGAGGGACAGCTAAGGTAGTAGTGGTGTTGGAGAAAAAATGATTGGGAAAGTCACACACATGGCCAACACAAGATGCCAACAGTGACTGGAATTGGTGAGAGACATCACAAGATAGAAGTGAGGATAGATTGCTTTTATTCACAGTATAACCAATTTCCTCATGCATTTAACATTATTTTGTAGTTTTCAAAGCTAAAATGGCTAATGAAAGTTTACTGTATTATTTTCATTAGTTTCACATTATGCAATTTAATCCTGACAATAGTTCATCAAAGTAAATAATTTTAGTCAATTAAAGTGTATAAAAACTCAAGTTCCAGATATTTTTAAAAAGCCACATAGTTTGCAGAGTTAGAACTTGAATATAAGACCTATAACTAGTTCAGAGATATTTCAGAAACATTAAGTTATACCACTTTTAATCACAAAATAGATTTTTTGGTCTAAAGTGAAATATTTTTAAATGGACTCTTATTTTATTACAGGGAACTTAAAAAAGATATACTTTTTATGAGATATGGTCAACTATATTTGTAATGTGTGGTTGTATTAAACCAAACTGCACTTAAAATTATCTTAATAATGATTGACAAAGTGAGTATCATATAAAATGTACTAGCAAGAAAGTTTAATCAATTTTACCTGTTACAGAAATAGAAAATACTAATTTAGATATTGTTATCCACATGATTATACTGGGTAGATAGTTGTGATATTTGTGGCATAACTTGTTATTTATTAGATGGTTAGTAAAACTGGGTGAGTGCTACAACACAAAGTAAATAGAATTCATCTAAATTATTCACCCAATTATTTTTAAAAGAGGTTCTTTTTTCTTTTCAGTTAAAGCACTTTAGAAAATAACAAAGTTTGTAACATTTAACCTTTATAGTAGTTTTGTTTAATTTTACTTTTTTAAGATTGATGAAAATATTAATTTAAATAGGAATAAAAACATTTGGCAACAATATAGGTTAGAAACCTGTGGCAGTGTTCAAAGATACCATACTCAGTGGCCAATTGTGAATGTTTAGCTTGGCTCCTCACAAAGGTCAGACCAGAGGTGGGTGTGGTCTTCCCAGTGGCAGGTAGGACCATGGGTGCCATCACAACACACACAAGACCTGACTCTACAGGAATTTTTTTACTGCTAGTGACAACAACTCATGGCAGGTTTTGAAAACATAGGATTGGTGACTAATGATGAAGGCTAGCAATAATGCCTGGCTCCTCCCACAGCTGTGGGCATGTTTTATGGGCAGCCGCCAGTTACTCTCCCACTGGGTACCAGCTAAGATCAACATGCTGGCCTCTTATACTGAACTCTCAACATGTCAGTCTGGCTACTTCAACCACTTTAGGTCAATAGTTCATTAGCCCCACCGCAAACTACCACAGACATCATAGGAAACAACACAAAACCCCACCATGAAGAATGGATGAAGATAAAAGTACTGAACCAAGTAGATTTGTAGTTCTGAATAGACCTATCACTATCAAAGAAATTGAAACAGTAATCAAAAGTCTTCCCCCAAAATAAAAGGCCAGGTCCAGATGGGTTCACTAGTGAATTCTTTCAATCCTTGAAAGAGGACCTACTGCCAATTATTTTCAAGCTTTTCAAGGAAATTGAAGAAACAGAAACATTCCCAGTTTCTATGAGACACATATCACCCTGATACCATAAGCCGGTATAACACCAAACATTAGCCAAGCGGTACAAATGCTGGCCGACTTTGACCACAAGTGTGGAAAGGTCGGATTGCAGGTGAATCTCAACAAGATGATGTTCATGAAAAATGAAGTAGTCCCTGAAGCTCCATTTGCTCTCAATGGAACGAACATCTCCGAATGCAGCAGCTATGTGTACCTGGGTTGAGAAATCAACATGAGAAACGACTTGGTGCCAGAACTGTGCAGGAGGAAGAGAGCAGCATGGAATGCCTTCAAGAGTGTCGAAGAAGTGGTTAAGAGAACGAAGAACCTCCGACTCTGGGCACATCATTTTGATTCCACCGTTCTTCCTGCACTAACATATGCCTCAGAGACCTGGGCCCTACCAAACAGGATGAGAACGCTATTAGGGTATCCCAAAGAAGAATTGAAAGAGCTATGCTAGGAGTATCACGTCTCACTCAAATGAGAGAAGGAATTCAGAGTTCTGACCTCCGTCGACGGTCAAGAATCAGGGACGCTGTCTCATTTGCCAAAGCATCAAAAATCAGATGGGCCGGTCATGTAATGCGATTCAGAGATGACCGCTGAACTAGAGCTGTTACCGACTGGATTCCAAGGGACGTCAGAAGACCTCATGGCTGCCCACCAACTAGATGGTCAGATTTCTTCATCAAATCCCTGAATGAACGACTTGAGGCTCTTGGTGTGCCTGGAGCAAACAGATATCATTGGGCTGCACTAGCTCGCAACAGGGACAAATGGAGACGTTACTGGTGCCCGCTCGAGCAAATCGAAGATCAATGGGATGACAAGTGACAAGTGACAAGTGACCAGAAGCAGACAGAGATACCCCCCAAAAAAAGAAGAAAAGAAAGAAAATTACAGACCGATATCCCTGATGAACACAGATATAAAATCCACAACAAAATACTAGCAAATAGAATGCAACACTATAGAAACACCATATGCCATGACCAAGTGGAATACATCCCAGGCATGCAAGAATGGTTTAACGTTCGCAAGTCAATCAACATAATTCATTATATCATTAAAAATAAAACCATGTAATCATATCAATAGATTCAAAACAAGCATTTGACAAGATCCAGCACCCATTTATGATGAAAACTCTCAGCAAAATGGGAGTCAGAGGAACTTTACTCAGCATTGTCAAAGCCACCCTCCACAAACCCACAGCAAGCATTATTCTCAGTGGGGAACAACTAAAAGCCTCCCCTCTAAGATCAGGGACAAGACAAGGATGCCCACTCTCACCACTTCTATTCAATATAGTACTGGAACTACTTGCCATAACAGTAGGGAAGTAAAGGTTATCAAGGGCATCCAGATAGGAAAGGAAGAAGTCAAACTCTCACTATTTGAAGATGACATACTATACTTAGAGGACCCTAAGGTCTCTACCAAAAGTTCCTAGAAACAATAGATTTGTATAGCAGCAGCTTGCAAAATCAATTTGTATAGCAGCAGCTTGCAAAATCAATACCCAAAAGTTCATGGATTTTCTATATGCAAATAATGAAAGAGAAGAAAGTGATATGAATAAAGCAGTCCAGTTCACAATCATGCCACAGGAAAATCAAGTACCTTGGAATCACCTTAACTAAGGAGGCGAAGGACCTGCACAAAGAAAACTACAAAATGCCACTTCAAGAAATAAAAGAGGACTCTAAGAAATGGAAACACACACCCCTGTTCATGGTATTGGGAGAATGAACATTATCAGAATGGCCATACTCCCCAAAGCATTATACAGATTCAATGTGGTCCCTGTAAGGATACCCATGACATTCTTCAAAGAAATAGATCAAACACTCCTGAAATTCATATGGGACAATAACCTCCCCTGAAAAGCTAATGCAATCCTTGGGGTAAAGAAAATGGGAGGCATCACCTTCCCCAACTTCCTGCTATACCACAAAGCAATAGCAATTGAAACAGCCTGGTACTGGAATAAAGACAGACTCACAGACTGATGGAATAGGGTTGAATATCCTGACACACACAACCTCAACTATATGATTATTTAATCTTTGATAATGTTGCCAGAAGTGGAGCAAGGAAAGCCTTTTTAACAGGGGTTTTGGTGAAACTGGATGCTACATGCAAAAAATAAAAATGGACTCAAACCTAACACCAAGTACGAAAGTCAGATTAAGATGAATTAAAGACCTTAGCATCAATATCCATAAAGTGCATGGAAGGAAAGGTGTGCAAAAACCTCCACGATATCGAAACTAATGGTATCTTCAAAGATGAAATGCTACTGGCCATGCAAGTGACAAATATATGAAGACAACCTATGGAATGGGAAAGATTATTCACCCAATACCCTTCCAATAAAGGGTTATTATCAAAGATCTATAAGGCAGTAATACAACTTTGGTAGCACTGCACTGTAGCACTGTCGTCCTGTTGTTCATAGATTTGCTCAAGCAGGCACTAGTAACGTCTCCATTGTGAGACTTGTTGTTATTGTTTTTGGCATATTGAATATGCCATAGGTAGTTTGCCAGGCTCTGCCATGTGGATGGGATACTCTCGGTAGTTTGCTGGGCTCTCCAAGAGGGACAGAGGAATCGAACCCAAGTCAGTCACATGCAAGGCAAATGCCCTACCCACTGTGCTATCGCTCCAGCCCAGTAAAATACAACTTTTCAAGAAAAAAACCCACCTAAGTCCATTTAAAAAAAATAGGGAGAATAATTTGCAAAAGGAGAGAGAGAGAGAGAAAGAGAAGAAAGTGTCTGTTACAGAGGCAGTGTTTGGAGGAGGGGTGAGTTGACCGAAAGGAAACTTAGGAAAAATAAAGTCATGAAATTTTGTTATACATAACTTGAACATGGAGACTATCCTGATGAGTGAAATGAGCCATAGGAAGGACGATCGACACAAACTAATTGCACTCGTTTATGAAATGTGAAAAAGCAGAGTATGAGAGTAATACCCAAGGACAGTAGAAACCAGGGCCAGAATGACTGGTCTATGTTTGGAAGCTAGTCACAAGTTGGGATGGGGAGAGAACAGTTAGGACAGAGAAGAGATCACTATAACAATGATAGTTGGAAGGGATCACTCTAGACAAGAACTAAGGGCTGAAAGGAGGTAAAGTGACAAGCATCATAACCTTCCAGTACTGTATTGCAAACCATAATGTAAAAAAGGAAAGAGACAGAGAAGAAAATTATCTACTGTGGAAGAGGCTAGTGAGGTGTTGGCACAAGGGAAACTGAGAATAGTTGTGGTGGGAAATGTACACTGGTGAAAGATTGAGTGTTATAATATTGTATGACTAAAACCCAATCATGAAAAACTTTGCAAGGGTATTTCATGGTGATTCAATAATAAAAATTATTTAACTTTAAAAAATTAACATGAGCATTTTGCTGTTATAAGACTTTAGGGTGTTAGCAATAGTTCAATGAGCTAAGAACAAGTTTTGCATGTGGGAAGCTGGGATTTCATCACTGGATCATGCCCCAAACACGAGTGAGTAAAACATTTATTGCTTTTAAATAATATATTAATTTTTTATAAAACAATGTATGTATTAGCTTAAGTTAGATTATTTAAGATATTTATACTGATTTTTTTCTAGGTTCAGTTTATGATAACTGACAGTGAATTGACAGATGAGTTTTTCGTGAATACTGTTGGTAGTCATGATACAGTTGATAAAGGCCCTATTGAAAGGAAATTTTAACTTATCAGAAGCTTGGGCCTCGAAGTGTCTACTCATTGTGCAACCAGATGAGATGAATCTCTATGCTGACAACAGTGACCCTACTCAGAAAGGGAGGCAGATACTCCCAGGTGATTTGGTTATCTGTGTGTATGTACAAGTCATAAATGACAGATGATTTCAGTATAAAAATTAGTTGAACTCCAGGTACAATTACTGAGTTTGTATCACTTCCTAGTGACTTCATTAGCAGGGTGCCTGTTGATTGGGACCGTGCCCCTGAATAAGCTATAGATGGTGGAGATAGGTAATATCCACTTATATCTACTGGTTTAGTCAGGTGTCTATGTGGCTTCATTAGCTGGTATCCCATTGCTCAAGAATGTGTGCTTAGAGAAGCCACAGTACAGAAGAGTCTTTAAAAATATTGGTGGAATCCAGGGACAAACACTGAATTTTTATAAATACCAGGTGCTGGCTTCTTTAGCAGGTTGCCTGTTGGCTAGGACCTTGTCTGGACAAGCCATAAGTGAAGGGGGATTTCAGAACAAGGATAGGTGGAGTCCAGGTATAGGTATGGTATTTGTATAAATGCTAGATGGCTTCATTCACTGGTGTTCAGCTGCTCAGGACACTGTACTTAGACCAGCCTAATATGATGGAATATTTCGCTACAAAGATGGGAATCCTGAAATAATGACTGATTTTCAAGAGTACAATGTGCCTTCATTAGCAGATGACTCCTTACTCAGAACTCTGTCCTACAACAAGTCATAGATGTTGAAAGATTTTAGTATAAAGTGATAGAATCCATGTAGGAGAATCCATGTAGGATCTGTAAAACTACCACATAACTTCGTAAACTGGTATCCCCATTGGTCAGGACAGCCAAAAACATTGAAATTTTTTAGTACATAAAGAGATGGGATCCAGGTAAAAGCACCGAATTTTCTGTTTCCCAGGATGAAAAGCCCTTGAGGAGTGAGAGGGGACTGAACTGGGACGAAGCAGGTCCCCCAGCAGCTGGCAGCATCAGGCAGGCTTTTTGGACTCCAGGGAAATATTCTCCTTTAAAGGTATCCCCATCCCGGAACCAGTCACACATTTCTTCACCACTCTGTTACTCATCCTACAGACACAAAGACATCCTAACGTAGGCTCCTAATCACACAAAAACACACAGGTAACAGCCCTAAGGTCACAATGGCGAAGCAACACGGAAACCCACCAGGCTTAGTGAGTGAGGAAGCTAGCCCAAGTGACGCAACCAATAGTATTGAGCTATATAACCTTGCTGATAAAGAATTTAGAATTGAACTGTTAAGGATGCATAAGGAGCTCAAAGAAACAATGGAATGTACTGCCAATAAAATACAAAAGGATATGAGAACAGAAATGAAGCAGAAATGACAGATCTGAAAAACCTGTCGGTGAAATGAAAACAAAACACTGGGAGGCCTCAGCAGTAGAGTAACAGCTGCTGAGGACAGACGAAGAGGTGCAAAGAATCTCCAGACTGTAGCAGAAAATAGAAAGGAGCCTCAAAATAAACCAACAGATGACAAGAGAAAATCGGGACAATACCAAGAGAAAAACATAAGAATCATTGGAACACCAAAGGAGCAGGAAGAAAACCTGATTAAGAAGCAACGGCCAAAACCATTATTGCGGAGAAGTTCCCAGAGCTGAAGAGCGCATGTACACCAAATCTGGGAGGCCTCAGGGTACCAACTAAAAGAAATCCAAATAAAAATACCCAAGACATATATTAATCAGAATGACAAAAACCAGAGAGATAGAATACTGAAAATAGCAAGATCAAAGAGGGAAATAGCATATAAGAAGGATCCTTAAGATTCACAGCTAAAATCCTACAGCTCCAAAGAAAGTGGTGGGACATAGTGGACAAAATCAGTGAAATGAAGAATATACTACCCATCCAGACTCTTGTATTTAACTTCAGGAACTTCATAGACTCAAAAACATTGTCTCAGAACTGTGTCCTTCTACAAGTCATGAATGATGAAATATTTTAGTTTAGGAAAGGTGGAACCAATTCTAGATTTCTATATCTACCATAAGGGTTCAATAGATGTTCTCCAGTTGCTTAGAAACATGTACCTGAAAAATGCATAAATTCTGGAACATTTCACTAGGGAGATGGAATTGATATGAAAGTTCTTGATTGTGGAATTTCTAGTCCTCAAGACCATGTCCTTGCTTAAGGCTTATAAGATGGAAGATTTCAGTACAGAGGTAGAATCCAGTTACAATTACTTTGATTTTTATGATTATATGTGACTTCATTAGTTGGTGATACATTGCTCAAGATTGTGTGCTTGGATAAACCATATATGATTGAAAAATTAGTACAAAGTTAGGTCAAAGGTAGATAGAAGTACTTGTATAACTAGATTTTATATATCAAATAATTAGTTGAAATCTAGACTTTTAAATTTGGCTTAATTAAGTGCATTATCACACGCTCAGTTGCTAGAAAATGATGAACAGGTATTTCTATTATTGCATTGCTTTATCAAGAAGATGGATGTTGAGGGGAAAACATTGCTTCCTAGCACTGCTGCATGAATATTAAGCTCTGCAATTTGTAGAAAATATAATTTAGAAATATGAATTGGTGAAGCTGAGCAACATCACGTGCCTTGTGTGCTTACTTAACATTTGTTCTATATTTCCCAGTAGAATGCCTTGGGACAAAGAATTCAGCCTTTACAAAAAATGTCTATGGAGAAACAGAGAGATAACTCTGACAGAGTGGCAGATACTATGCACTAAAGGCTACAAACTACTATCAAATGTTCCGAAGAAAAAACTTCACAAGAGAAATTAATATGAAAACTTGTTTAAGCCTTTTGAAATATTAAACATAATTTCTGTTACTTTTTAGTTTTGACTGTCATTTTTTTTTGCTTTTTGGGTCACACCTAGCGATGCTCAGGGGTTACTCCTGGCTTTGCACTCAGGAATTACTCCTGGCGGTGCTTGGGGGACCATATGGGATGCCGGGGATCGAACCCGGGTCGGCCGCGTGCAAGGCAAACACCCTACCCACTGTGCTATCGCTCCGGCCCCCTTGACTGTCATTGTAAACATAATTAGGTGGTCTTTATATTTTCTAGTTGTATGATTTTCCTGTGGCATGATTGTGAACTGGACTGCTTTATTCATATCACTTTCTTCTCTTTAATTATTTGCATATAGAAAAGCCATGAACTTTTGGGTATTGATTTTGCAAGCTGCTGCTCTGCTATACAAATCTATTGTTTCTAGGAACTTTTGGTAGAGACCTTAGGGTCCTCTTAGTATCATGTCATCTTCAAATAGTGAGAGTTTGACTTCTTCCTTTCCTATCTGGATGCCCTTGATAACCTTTACTTCCCTACTGTTATGGCAAGTAGTTCCAGTACTATATTGAATAGAAGTGGTGAGAGTGGGCATCCTTGTCTTGTCCCTGATCTTAGAGGGGAGGCTTTTAGTTGTTCCCCACTGAGAATAATGCTTGCTGTGGGTTTGTGGAGGGTGGCTTTGACAATGCTGAGTAAAGTTCCTCTGACTCCCATTTTGCTGAGAGTTTTCATCATAAATGGGTGTTAGATCTTGTCAAATACTGTTCTGCAACTATTGATATGATTATATGAGGTTTTTTTTTTCATTTTTTTGGCTCACACCTAGCAATGCACAGGGGTTACTCCTGGCTCATGCACTCAGGAATAACTCCTGGTGTTGCTCAGGGGACCATATGGGATGCTGGGAATCGAACCCGGTTCGGCCGCGTACAAGGCAAACTCCCTACCTGCTGTGCTATCACTCCAGCCCCAATGGTTTTATTTTTTATTTTTTTTTTAAAGAAATATTTTATTGAACCACCGTGAAAACAAAAAAAATACAAGGCTTTCAGGTTTAAGTCACAGTCAAATACTGATTAAACCACCATCCCTTCACCAGTGCACCCGTTCCACCACCAAGAACCCCAATACACCCCCCTCCCACCCCTCCCCCCATCTAAGTAGCTGATGATATTCCCATTATTCTCTCTATATATTGAGTATATTTCATATTTCCATACAGAACTCACTATTGTTGATTGGAAATTTTCCCCAACAATCAGGCCTGCTGAATAGGCATCATCTAATAATTTCTCTTCCTTGGCAAAGGTGAAGACTTTGAGTCCGCGCGGCCGCTTTTGGGTTTCTAATATTTTAGCTCAGTTCACAGTCAAAATGCATGGCTGCAAGAGTCTGCTCTGGTGCCAAAATGGGTTAGGAGACCTCAGGATCACAGTCAGTAGGCGGGAGGCTCTGCTTCTCGTGCCGCGGCTCTTGGTTCATCTCTGGGCGGAAGGCGCGCCGGGAACACCTCCCCTCCCAGGATCACCTACAGGCTACGTCACTAAAGAAAGTCCTACCTCCTGGTGTAGGGGTCTTAGAGGGTGGCTCTCACCGCGTGGCTGCTGCCGCTGCCGCCATTTTCGCTCAGAAAAATGGGGTGGAGAGGGAAAAAAATCCCTTCCCGGGCTGCACGAGGTTGTAGTTCAGTTCGCAGTCAAAATGCATGGCTGCAAGAGTCTGCTCTGGTGCCAAAATGGGTTAGGAGACCTCAGGATCACAGTCAGTAGGCGGGAGGCTCTGCTTCTCGTGCCGCGGCTCTTGGTTCATCTCGGTTTTATTTTTTAATGATATGATGAATTATGTTGATTGATTTGTGAACGTTAAACCATTCTTGCACCCCTGGGATGTATCCCACTTGAACATGGTATATGATGTTTCTATAGTGTTGTTGTATTCTATTTGCTAGTATTTTGGACTTTTGTATCTGTGTACATCAGGGATACCGGTCTGTAATTTTCTTTCCTTTTTCTTCTTCTTCTTTTTTTTTTTTTGGTATCTCTCTCTGCTTCTGGTATCTGGGTGATATATATCTCATAGAAACTGGGAATGTTTCTGTTTCTTCAATTTCCTTCAAAAGCTTGAAAATAACTGGTAGTAGGTCCTCTTTCAAGGTTTGAAAGAATTCACTAGTGGAATCCTTCTGGACCTGGCCTTTTATTTGGGGGGAAGACTTTTGATTACAATTTCTATTTCTTTGATACTGATAGGTCTATTCAGAACTACAAATCTATTTGGTTCAGCCTTGGGAGATTGCAAGAATCCAGAAATTTATCCATTTCTCTATGTTCTCATTTGTGGCATACATACTCTCATAGTAATCTTTGATAATCTTTGAATTTCTGTGGTTTCTGTTGTGATGTCCCCCTTTTCATTTCTGATTCCGTTTATTAGGGTTCTCTTCCTTTGTGAGTCTTGTTAGTTGTTTATTAATCTTGTTTATTTTTTTTCAAAGAACCAGGTCTTCATTTCATTGATCTTTTGGATTATTTTTTGGGAATCAGTTCGTTGACTACTACTGAAGTTTTATTTCTTTATTTCTGCCTAGTTTGGGCTTCTTCTCTTGGTCCTTTTCTAAGATCTTAAGCTGTGAAGTCAAATGTTTATGTGGGCCCTTTCTTTCTTTTTGATGAATACCTGAAGAACTATAAACTTTTTCCTTAACACTGCTTTAAGTGTGTTCCACAAGTAGTTCTGGTAGCTCATGCACTCATTCTCATCTGTTTCCTGGAATCTTTTGATTTCTTCCTTGATTTCCTCCCTAACCAATTGGTTGTTCCGCATTAATATGTTTAATTTCCAGGTTTTTGATTTGATTTTCCATTTCTGTGTGTGACTAACTTCTATCTTTAGTGGATCATGGTATGAAAAGATAGCTGTATAAGTTCTATCTTTTATCTTATATTTAGGTATGTTTTGTGGACCAGCTTGTGGTCTATCTTAGAAAATGTTCCATGTGCACTGGAGAAGAATTATACATATTCAGCTTTTTGGAGATGAAAAGCCTTGTATATATTTACTAGCCCTCTCTCTTCCATTTCTTCCTTCAGAGCCAGTACTTCTTTGCTGAGTTTTCGTCTTGTTGATCTATCAAGAGGTGACAAGGCAGTGTTGAAGTCTCTGACTATATTTTGCTACCAGTGTCCTCCTAGTATAATAGTAATAATTATTATTATTCTAATAATCTGTTTATTAACAGTTGTTTTAACTATTTTCTCATTTAGGTATATGTTTAGGAGTGTATTTCTTCCTGATGTACACATACCTTAATTATATAAAAATGTTCTTCACTGTCTTATCTAATTTTTTCAACCTAAAATTTGTGTTATCAGATATTAGTATGATCACCCTGGCGTTTTTTGAGGGAGTTGTTTGCTTGAAGGATTTTCCATCTTTTGAGTCTATGTTTGTTCTAACTGTTCCAATGTGTTTCTTGTATACAGGAAAATATTGGATTCAGTTTTAATACATTTTGCCATTCTGTGTCTCTTAATTGGTGCATTTAGACCATTGATATTGTGAGAGATTTTTGTCATGGGGTGGTGCCATCTTTCTGTAGAGGTTTGTTGTGCTTGTAGGTATTTGTCTTGTCTTACAGTAGCCCCTTCAGTTCTCCCTTTAAGGTTGGTTTTGAGTCTATGAAGTTCCCGAGCTGTTGTTTATCCATTAAGTAGTGTATCATTCCTTCGAGTCTGAGTGGATAGGAGTCTAGCTGAGTAAAGTACCGTCGGTGAGGCATTCATTTTGTTGTTGTTGCTGTTTTTCCACTATATCTGACCACTGTCTTCGGCATGGATGGTTTCATCTGATAAGTCCACTGTAAATCTAAGGGATGCTCCTTTATATTTGATTTCCTTCTTTGGCCTTGCTGCTTGCAGTATTGTGTCTCTGCCTACCGTATTCATTGTTCTGATTATGATATGTCTTGGAGTCTTTTGATTAGGGTACTTTTAGCTGGTACCTTTTAGACTTCTTGGATCTGGATGCCTTTATTATTCAGCTCTGGGAACTTCTCAGCAACTACCTCATTGGAGTTGCCTCCCCATCTTCTGGTACTCCCAAGTTTCTTATGTTGTTCCTCTTGAATTCGTTCCATATGTCTTTTACTTACCCTTGAGCTATTTTGAGGTCTTTTCCCATCTTCTTTGTAGCCTGTATGCTTTCTGCAGCTCATCTACAAGTTCACTGATTCTGTCTTCAGCTGTTGTCATTGTACTGTTGAGGGCAACCACTGAGTTTTTAATTTCATCTATAGAAATTTTTATCAGTGGCACTACTGTTTAAAGCTTTTAATTTCTGCAATTTATTGGTTGTCCATTCCACTGCTTCTTTGAGCTCATTTAACATCCTCACTATTTCATCTCTGAATTCTGTAACAGAGAGATTTTGTATGTGGGTATCCCATTTTGAGGCTTCAGGGCTCTTTTCTTCATCCAGTCTTTGTGGTGGGGATTTGTGCTTTGAGGTGGATCCCTTCAATTCACTATCAATGTCCCCCTCTCACGGACAGGGAGGACTCTGGACAATCTCAGTCAATGGTGGTCTCCTCTTTCCCCTTCAGGGATATTATCTTCCTTTTTGGTGCTCTTGTGTGACTTATGTGGGGCCTCTAGCACAGCTTCAGGGGATGTGTTCTTTTAGATTAGGTTTGTACCGATTCTTGTGTTCACGATTATTTTGGTGAGTTTGGGGGTATTTTGATTGGAATAGGCTAATGAACAATTGGCCTAATGTGGTTGAAGTAGCCAGGGGAGATATGAGCACTATGAAAGGGGAAATTAACTGATGGCTGCATGAGCAGCCACTCATACTGTTGCTGTACCTGTTGGGGGAGGGGACCCATATTGGTCCCTTCCTGGGTTACAGTTCTAATCCCAGCACACTTCTAATATCACAGGTGTCCCTTCTTGCCTAGGTGCTCATTTGAGCACCTGAGCCCAGAAGGAGCCTTTCAGTTCACTGGCATGCCACCCTGGAAGCCATGCCCCCTGCTGCCCAGGGCATAAAATACAAGTCATGTAAAAGTTGAACCCTCTATGCCAGAGGTAAATGACTCACACCTGGTTTACACCCTTGCTAAAAGTTGATTATGGATGTAGGAAACTAATTCTGTTTTGTTTTGATTTGGGCCCACACTTAGTAGTGCTCAGGGCTTCCTCATGGCTCTGCACTCAAAGATCAATCCTGATAGGGCTATGGAGACCATATAAGGCACTAGACATAAGACTCAGACTGGCCATGTGTAAGGTAAGCTCCTTACATGTTGTACTACCCCAGGAAACAATTTCTTTTTAAAAAATACTCTTTCCAAATGTACTCATTATTTACTGATGAAAGGAGCCAGGAGCTTCTCTAGTCTAAGAGATACAGTTTTGGTGCTTAAGAATTCACTGACTAGGGACTGGAGTGATAGCACAGCGGGTAGGGTATTTGCCTTGCACACGGCAGATCTGGGTTCAATTCCCAGCATTCCATATGGCTCCCTAAGCATCACCAAGAGTAATTCCTGAATGCAGAGCCAGGAGTATCTGCTCTGTATCTCTGGGTGTCACCTTAAAAGAAAAAGAAAGGAATTCAGTGACTACAGACTAACAAATGAACCTCAGAAGATGGCAGCTAACCACAGAGATGTCTCTGAACCAGGTGCCAAGCTGATTTCACTGGGGCACCTCAGATAGAGCAGGCGTTTTCTCTCTGCCTACTCCAAATGAATCCCAGCAGCCACAAACCTCCAGAAGAAAAACCCAGTTACACTGGACCATTGACTGAAAACTGCAGGCCACATGGAGGCAGGTAGGGGTTGTCCGATCTGCCTGCCCATCCAGTGTCCTGATTGTCAGGCCCACAAACTGCCTCAGGTGCCACTTAAGCGCATTCATGGAATTTATCCAGAGACTCACAAGTGAATCTCAGAAAACGACAGCTCTCCACAGAGATGTCGCTGGACTACAGTTATTTAAAATTTTAGACAACCTATACTATTCATAACAAGCAATATAAAATACATTGTTTAGCATATGACTTTAGTGGCAGGCTTTAGTGGTGGTGAGAAAATTCAAAATAATGTTGGAGGAAGGTGTAATGGTGGTGGGATTGGTGTTGAAATATTGAATATAATCAATTACTGTAAACAACTGTATAAAAATAAATTGAAATTAAAAAAAAAAAGAATTCACTGACTATTACCAGGAGGCATTTTTCAGTTAGATCACGCTAGTCTATAATACATTCAGTGCTGACTAAAACAAATTCAGAGCCTAAAGGGAGGAATTTAGGAAAGGCACACTGGTCATATTTCTAGTTCTATCAGTCAGAGTGAAAATTGGTAACATACTAACAATACGGTAATATAATAACACAACTATAAAGTTGCAACTATATAATAATACAATGACTATAAAAGTAACACTATACCAACACAATACAATCATAATACCACAATAGTAACTGATAATATAACTATAATACGAACAGGATAGAAGTAACACAGTAATAATAACATAACCATAATAAAACAATAACTCCATAACAACACAATAACAATATAATATAATAATGACAGCATAAAAGTAACACAATAAGGAAATCAGAATGAAGATAAGAAACATATTTGACTCAATCTGTTTGTAGAGGTCTATACCTTCAAAATGACAGCTATCTTACCAAACAATCTAATTTGAATGGCAAGAAGGGTGTTTAAAGGGAAGGGTGGGTCAGTCATTACTCAGCAAAGTCAATCAATTTTCATGGAGGAAAAGACTAAGGTCGATTTCAAGCAGCACTTCACAGCTAAACATTCATCTCATTATCAGCCACAAATCCAAGGCAGAGATTTATGCAGGTAACCAGGTGAGGAGTTCACATCGAAGCATAAAGAAAAGTGAAGAAAATTTTGCAGTTAGGCAGAATTAGATATTTTTTTAAAACTTCATTAATAACTACATAAGAATAAGTATGATAGAAAAACATAATTGTCACTATAAAAATCAGTAAGGAAGTATTTTTCAAGTGCTTATTCTCTGAAAATGTCAAGGAATATTTTATATGCAATACATGTTCAAATACAAAGATGATTATTTAAAAAATTATAGCAATCTACCGACCTTATAGTCCATGATGTAATTTGTAACCATTTATAAAAGTAATAAAAGTAACATTGAGATCATCTCAATATAATCTACATTTTCCTTGAACACTTCTCAGCTTCAAATTGAGGATCTTGGGGGTAGCTAGTGGCAAACCAATGGGATGATGGCATAATGAGGAAATTTGGGTCTTCAGTATATTCGGGTTTTCAGTATATTCCATTTAGTATATTTATGTTTATTAGACTTTATTACATCACTCACATGGTTTCTTATTACAAGGATGTCATTAGAAGGACCACATTACTAAGAAGGTATCAAAATAATGTAAATTAAAAATGTTCAGCTACAGGACCTTTCAGGCAGGTAGACTATCATAGTATTAGTCTATAGCACAAATTAATATTCATGTATCACTGTCACTGTATCACTCTTCCCATTGTTCATCAATTTACTCGAGCAGGCACCAGTAACATCTCTATTCCTCCCAGCCCTGAGATTTTAGCAGCCTCTCCTTACTCTTTGAGAGTAAGGAGAGGCTGCTCAACAATTGGAGTCTCTTTGAGGGTCAGGGAAATGAGACCTACTGCTATTGAATATGCCACGGGTAGCTTGCCAGGCTCTGCCCATGCTGGCAGGATACTACCAGTAGCTTGCTAGGCTCTCTGAGATATATATATATATATATATATATATATATATATATATAGAGAGAGAGAGAGAGAGAGAGAGAGAGCACCCCAGTGGCTCTCCCCGTCGGCCGCCCCCAGGTTTGAGGGGGATCAGTCCCAGGCAGCTCACCCAGTCGGAGCGGCCTGGGCCATGGGGCAGATGGAGGAGGAAACGAGGGCCAAGTCAGTTGATTGATCAGTTGCCATTTATTCCATCTTCCTAGCTCCCTCCTCTCTCTGGATCTACTGCATCCCCCTCTCTAGACTCTCTCCCCTCTTTTTCTCTCTCACTCTTGCCCCTAGGCTACACACAACTAGGTAGCAAAATCAACATAAGAAAGCCCTTCCTGAGGGCCTCCAGGTTCAAAGGGAACACAACCTAGGGGCATTCCAAAGCCCTTCCTGACTGCCAGTAGGCAAAATACCTCTTAAGGGGTTTTTCTCCTTTCCTTAGTCCAAACACTAATTAACATCTTAATATTAGTTATTTTTGTATGGACACAGCAAGAGATACATTAAGGCTTGCAAGGCAGCTCTCCTGGCAACATCTTGCCACAGACTCAGACTACAGAACTCAGGCCAGATTAATCATTCCTAACCCTAGCAGGATCCGAATCTAGTTATTACTTTTTGGATCATGAAAGCATTTGTCCATGACCAAGCTCTTAACTTATAGTTAAGTATTAGGCACTTTGGCCAGGCCCATATCGATGCCAGGATAGCACACAACTCACTGCTTATCCTGGGTCCCTCTCATCCCTCGTCCCTTGTCGGGACCCTGCTTTTGGGGGTGCTAGGAAGTAAGGGCATCTGAGCTTAGGTAGAGTGAACAGATGCCCAGGAGGAAAATATCATGTAGAGTCAAATGACTCTCAGGTTACAAAAGCATAGCATTTGCTACAGTCTTCCTGTGTCCATACAAAAAGGACTTGCTATGAATAAACTATGCAAAGGACTCAAGGAGAAGAGAGAAACAATATTTACAAGTCAACAGAACACAAAGAAAGAAGTTACAAATAAACACAGAAGGATGGAAGTACTGTTATGGGAACAACTCAATAAACCTAAACTACCTGAGGCTATGTTATCCTACATATATATGTACATATATATATCCAAAGCCGCTCAGATCAGGACTGGGCCTGGGCCTCTTCCACCCAGATTCCCCATTTTCCAGTAGCTAGGCAGTCACACCCAGAAACTGCCCCGGTGCCTTGTAATCCCATCAACAGTCAACATCCAGAGACTATAAAACCAAATTCCCAGAAGAGAGTGATGCAGAGTCTCTTGCCCCCATGAATGGCTGTCTTCACCAGGGCCCCTCGGAGGGGGTGGGTTGAGTTTCCCTCCCTGCCCCGAGCAGAGCCCCAGCAGCCAAAGACCTCCGGAAACCAGCCACAGCCATGCTCAAGGCCCTTCTCCACACATTCAGACGAGCCTCATGCATGAAGGAACAAGCAGAGGAATCCAGGTGTGCAGGACCTGGGGCTGAGATCTCCAAGCCTGCTCGGATCAGGACTGGGCCTCTTCCACCCCGATTCCCCATTTTCCAGTCACACCCAGAAACTTCCCCTGGCATCGTGTAATCCCATCAATGGCCAACATTCAGAGAATATAAAACCAAACTCCTGGACATCTGATAGCCTAGTTCTCCCTCTTGGAGAACCTGACAAGCTACCAAGAGTTTACTGCCCACACAGGAGAGCCTGGCAAGCTCCCCATGGTGTATTCATATGCCAAATACAGTAACAATGATGGGTCTCATTTTCCTGACCCTGAAGAACCTCTAATGCAAC
Source organism: Sorex araneus (assembly GCF_027595985.1). Classification (NCBI taxonomy): domain Eukaryota; kingdom Metazoa; phylum Chordata; class Mammalia; order Eulipotyphla; family Soricidae; genus Sorex; species Sorex araneus. Next base: position 9,290,994 of record NC_073308.1, on the reverse strand, counting down.
ACTGTTGGGAAGGATAAATTAAGAGAGGCTGCTAAAATCTCAGGGCTAGGAAAAATGGAGATGTTACTGGGCCTGCTTGAGCAAGTCGTTGATCAACAGGATGACAGTGATATAGTGATACAGTGATATATTAATCTCTATGATTTGTTGCCTATTGTCTGAACTCCATCAAATATGGTGTGGTAATTATGGAAAATGGGTAGGAAGTGTCTTACAACATGTCCAGAAAGTGTCCTGGAGCATGGCGGCAGTTGGGCAGAGGAAGTCAGCTGCCAGGGCCTTGGGGCATGGAGGGTTCTCACTCAACCCCCTCTGGGGTGCCCTGAGTGAAAACAGCCTGGCGCAGAGTCATGTAAAGTAACTTTATTCATGTAAAGTAATAAAAATGTAAAGTACGAACCAATGAAATTTGAAGCTATATATAATGTATGTAGTGCTTTGAGGAAACAAAATACTCATTTTTTTTTGGTTGGGGGCAGTAAGAAATGCCATAGTAGTTAAAAAAAAGACTAACTTCATTCAAGTATAGAAAAAAGTTTGCATTAAAAGTTATTTTGGCCAATGTTTGGAAGTACATATATTAGACTTATAGCAATTTTAAGCAGTTAATGATAACTTGATTAGGTTAGTATTATTAGTAAGGTATAACTTGAATAGTAAATTAAGTATTTTTATTTGGATTTCTTTTAGTTGTAACACTTCTGGCCTCTTGGATCTGATTGCAAGTGGTTTTCAGCTCTGGGAATGTCTTAGCAATGATGTCTTTGACAGTTTCTTCATCAGGGTTTTCTTCCTGTCCCTTTAGGACTCCAATGATTATTATGTTATTCCTCTTGGCTTCATCCCAATTTTTTCTTGATGTCTGTTGGTTTATTTTGAGGCTCTTTTCCATTTTCTGCTGTCTGGAGAGTCTCTGCACCTCATCTTCGAGCTCACTGATTCTGTCTTCAGCAGTTGTTACTCTGATGCTGAGGCCTTCCACTGAGTTTTTCATTTCACCTGCCAAGTTTTTTAGGTCTGCCATTTCTGCTTGCATTTTTGTTTGCATTTTCCTCACCTCCACTTTCATATCCTCTTGTATTTTATCAGCAGTGTGTTCCATTGCTTCTTTGAGCTCCTTATACATCCTTAAAAGTTCTATTTTAAATTCCTTATCTGAGAAATGAACAGAAACTTTCCCAAAGAAGAAATCCAAATGGCTGAGAGGCACATGAGAAAATGTTCAACATCACTAAACATCAGGGAGATTCAGATCAAAACAACAATGAAATATCATCTCACACCACAGAGACTGGCCCACATCCCAAAAAACAATAGCAACCTGTGTTGGCATGGATGTGGGGAGAAAGGGACTCTCCTTCACTGCTGGTGGGAATGCCGACTGGTCCAGCCCCTTTGGAAAACAATATGGACGCTTCTCAAAAAATTAGAAATTGAGCTTCCATTTGACCAGCAACACCACTCCTGGGAATATATCCTGAAGAGGCAAAAAGGTATAGTAGAAATGACATTTGCATTTCTATGTTCATTGCAGCACTGTTTACAATAGCCACAATCTGGAAAAAAACAGAGTGCCCAAAAACAGATGACTGGTTAAAGAAACTCTGGTACATCTACACAATGGAATACTATGTAGCTGTCAGAAAGGATGAAGTCATGAACTTTGCATATAAGTGGATCAACATGGAAAGTATCATGTTGAGTGAAATAAGTCAGAAAGAAATAGACAGACATAGAAAGATTGCACTCATATGTGTGATATAAAATAGCTGAGAAGTACAAATTTGCGATGATGCAATTTCTGGCAGATATTTCTCTGGACTTAGTTACTAAAATACTAAAATACAGAAATCCAAAACCGTGCAGCTCTAACTCCTGGCTCTGTACGCAGGGATTATTCCTGACAGGGCTATACGGGGTTGCATGGCAAACACCTTATCCACTGTGCTTTCCAGACTCTGCATTTTTCCAAAACCCACTTTTTTTTTCTGGGTCACACCCGGTGATGCATAGGAGTCACTCCTGGCTTTGCACTCAGGAACTACCCCTGGCGATGCTCAGGGAACCATATGGGATGCTGGGAATCGAACCCAGGTTGGCCGCATGCAAGGCAAATGCCCTACCCGTTGTGCTATTGCTCCAGCCCCCAGACTCTGCATTTCTAACAAATAAATTCAAAAGTTTTCCTAATAGAACTGTCCTCAGCAACAATATCCTATCCACAGGTCCCCAGGAGTAGCTGCCTTCTAATAGCAGTCAGAGCAGCACACAATTAGCAACAGTATTCTGTGAATTTTAAAAGTTAATACGGTAGGGTCTGGAACAATTGCACAGTGGGTAGGGCGTTCGCCTTGCACATGGCCGACCTGGGTTCGATTCCCAGCATCCCATATGGTCCCCTGAGCACCACCAGGAGTAGTAATTCCTGAGTGCAGAGCCAGGAGTAACCCCTGTGCATAGCCAGGTGTGACCCATAAATAAATAAATAAATAGATAGATAAATAAATAAATAAAAGTTAATATGGTATAGGAGTCTCTTCGTGCTGCTTTAGGCTTTGGATCTTATTATATTTGTGTCCAAAATATTCACAATTATATGATAGACATCCCTATCTGAGTAACATACAGATACGACTTGGGAAGCATCTACCATTGTTCAGTTCTAAAATCTTCTGATTATTCCCCTTTGCTTTATTCATGCACACCTTACATATAAGCTTTGGACTTCACAAACACAAACTGTTCATAAAAGCAAGCTTATCACAAACTCAGTCTGTTTCTCTGCATACTCTATACTATGCTCTCAGCCTATACTCCAGCTCACAGGTGTGCCCTTTCCTGGCTTTATGACTAGGCTACTTCACCTTCTTTCCTCAACTAGGCCTGCTTTGGTTTTATGAATTGTCTTTCTGAACCAGATTTTATGAACTAAAAGATAAAAGCCATGGTGTCTCTTAGATGACAAACTTAACTATGAACAAGAAATTGAGCAATCACAAGGTCAGATAATAGAAAAGCTCTGATAGAAGGAAGGAACCACTTCTACCTAGAAAGGGGATGAAGAAAATAGTGTTCTCAAGGCCTGGTGTGATAGGTAGTATAGGACAAAAATAAGAGACAGGGAGCAATTTCTGTCTAGCAAGTTGCTTGTCCATCTCATTAGCAAAGGGAGGATAGTTGTTCCTTACTGTATTCTACTTAGGGATCCCCTTCCTTTTATATCTGTGAGTGGTACTGCTATCTTCTTCCTCTTGCCCCCAATATGCAAACCTTCCCTTTGAACTTGACTTAGTCATACCCATCTCTCAATCTTCAATGACAGGTGATGAGAATGTGTCTGTGATAACCTCTCCACAGATGCCTTCACAATGTTTCTTCTTGGTGCTTAGTGAGGAGAGTCAGAAATAACTTATTTATCTTTCATATTTTGTATATATATATTTGAATTAAAGCACCATGACTTAGACACTATATTGCAGCACTGATCACACCATGTGTTTGCAGGCTCCCTCTCATATCCGTCACCCTCTGCAGCCTGCACTCTTGAGGCACCTTTCTAAGTTCGGTTGTTAACCTTTAGGTCTCTTTATTTCAGTGTTGTTGACTCTATGGTTTGGATATTTGACTCTATCATTCCTTAACACCATCTTTGTGCTTTAATCCCCTTGCGTGGTACATTTTGCTTCTCATCCATTTCTTTTTCTAGAAATAGAAGAAGAAATAGAAGAAGAAATAGATCCTCCCCTTCACTCTTTCCTTCTCTTTCCTATACTCTAGAGCCAAGGTTGATCTGGACACCCTCCCTTTAAAACATTGCATTCCCTTATCTATTTAGGAATAACTGTTTTCTACTAAGACTGCTACTACTCAGAGTAAAGAAATTTTCACCTTATAGGGGGAGTCTCTGTTACCAAAAGAGGGGTTGTGGGAGGACTAATGTAATTTCTGGCACTTGAAAAAATTGCCTGTGAGACTCGTGTTTGCCATGTTGTTTGAAATTAAGTGGAAGACCTCTCGTTTGTTGCCCAGGACTAGATTATCAAAAAGGTTGGTAGATTGGCAGACTAGAAAAAAGTAAAACACAACCAAATTAAACTGTACTACACAAAACCCTCATTCCTAGTACTCTGAAAAGAGAGGTTTCTGATGGCCATTTCCCTGCATGTACCAATTTAAATTTCTACATCAGGATATTACAGAGATCTAGGTTAGACATATAAGAAGTGAAGGGCCGGAGCAATAGGACATTGGGGAGGACCTTTGCCTTGCACCCGGCCCACCAAGGTTCAAGTCCTGGCACCCCATATGATTTCCTGAGCATGCCAGGAGTGATCCCTGAGCATCCCTCCTGGCATGGTAAAAAATAGTAAAAAAGGTAAAAGCAGGTAGAGGGGGAGAAAAAGAAGGAAAAGGGGAAGACAAGGAGAAATAAAAGCAGTATCAGGGGTAAGGGAATGAAGGTGGAAAAGAAGGGAGCAGCAAGAAGAAAAGAAGAAAATTTAGGGAACTCAACTCTAGGTCACCCTTTGACTGCAACCCCGCCAGTGAAGTCTACATGCTTACTCAGCTGTATAGCTATCTAACAATCACATTATGGACACATCTGTTTTATAGTTGCAATTATTAAGGAATAAAAGATGAAGAGTGCTTATTTCATATTAAGCATATTATCCTACCACTCAAGCTATCATTACAATTTGTTCATGTGACAATTTGGGGGCAAATGATTAGGATAACCAAAATATACTTAAGGAAACATATCAAAGCAAGTAAGCAATAGCACAGCGGGTGGGCTTTTGCCTTGCACGGTGGCTGACCCGGGTTTGATTCCTCCATCCCTCTCGGAGAGCCCGGCAAACTATTGAGAGTATTCTGCCCACAGGGCAGAGCCTGGCAAGCTACCCATGGCATATTCGATATGCCAAAAACAGTAACAACAAGTCTCATAATAGAGAACTGGTGCCCACTTGAGCAAATTGATGAACAATGGGACGACAGTGCTACAGTTCAGTGCTACTATTATTTTTATTAATATTAAATGTGTTGACTTCAATAAAATTGTCGTTTTAAATGTATATATATGAAACATATAAACATATGACATATAAATATATGTATTGTAATTAAATGTGAATACGCATGTAAAAATGGAATTCTATTTCAAATGATAAGACATGCTAAACTCTTGGAGCTTAGGGGCCAATATAAGATGCTGGGGATTGAACCTAGGTGGGTTACATGCAAGAAAAGTGCCCTGTGCTCTGTACTATTGCTCTGATACCTAGAAGTTATATATATATGTATATACACACATATTATTCTACTCACCATATGCTCAAATTTTGTTTGACAAAAATATATTTAGAGGGGCTGGAGCAGTAGCACAGCGGGTAAGGTGTTTGCCTTGCACGTGGCTGATCCAGGTTCGATTCCCAGCAGCCCATATGGTCCCCTGAGCGCCATCAGGGGTGATTCCTGAGTGAAGAACCAGGAGTAACCCCTGTGAATTGCCAGGTGTGACCCAAAAAGAAAAAAAAAACATTTAGAGATTTTTCTCTAATTTGTTATATCTATACAATTGAGATATTGTAATATAGGGAAATTAATAAAGGCTAAATAGTCAAAGTCTGTCATTTTAATGTTATCTATCTAAAAAGTATGTGTTCATTTATAGATCTATTAGGATATACTTGTCTGTGTTTTACTTTGAAAAAATTATACTTTTCCTAGGGAATAACATTTCAAGAAATTGTCTTTCTCTTATAGAACTCAATGCAGTTATTTTATTAAAAATTATTTTGTGTGGGGTCAGAGTGACAGTACAGTGGGTAGAGCATGTGCCTTGCATGCGACCTACTGGGGTTCAATCTCTGGCATTCCATATGGTCCTCTGAGCACTACCAGGAGTAATTCCCAAGTGCAGAGCCAGAAGTAATCCTTGAGCATCGCTGAGTGTGACCCCCCCAAAATATTATTTTGTACGTCTGTCTACAGCAGACTTTATTGAAAGTTTGGTACAGCAGAGGAGAATTAGTGTAATAATACAATTATTTTACACTTTGAAAAGTTACTATTATTTAGAGTGTGTAGGCACTGACAGAGTTGGTATTTGTGTATGTGTATTTGTATATTTGCTCAGTATATCTCTTATACTGAGCAACATGGTGGATTAGAAAAATATACCTAATAGTGTTCTAAAAGAATGAAAGTTTTTGAGAAAAATACATAGGGCTGGAGCGATAGCGCAGCGGGTAGGGCGTACGCCTTGCTCACGACTGACCCAGGTTTGATTCCTCCACCTCTCTTGGAGAGCCCGGCAAGCTGCAGAGAGTATCTCGAGTATCTCGCTCGCCAGCAGAGCTTGCCAAGCTACCCGTGGCGTTTTCGATATGCCAAAAACAGTAACAACAAGTCTTACAATGGAGACATTACTGGTGCCCTCTCAAGCAAATCAATGAGCAATGAGATGACAGTGACAGGGACAGTTAACATAGTTTTCAGTGCTTATAGGGGGAAACCTGTACCCAGTAGAGACAGATGCCCTAGTGATAGAGCCCACAGGGACATCTCTCTCAGCAGAGTCCAGTGTCCACAAGGCTTATTTGTGTTGTCAAAGAATGAATCATTCAAGGTAACACAATAGAATGAAGATGGAGATGAAAGTCATCACATGGATTACAGTTATAACTGAAGCTTATGTTGTATGAACTAAAACTGTGTCTTTCCATATGACACTAAAATGTGACTATGATCATAGAATGTTATCTGATAATTCAAAATTATCAGGTAATTCAGGAATTGGTTTGGCAAATTACTATTTAATTTTTATTTATTTATTTTTTATGAATGAAGATGGAACTTTATTTTTTTTGTAGTGAGTCACAGTGAGGGTATAGTTACATATTCACACTTTTTCATGCTTGTTTTTCCCTCATGCAATGTTCGAGAGCCCATCCCTCTACCAGTGTCCATTCTCCACCACCAATGAAACCAGTATCCCTCCCACCCCTGATCCCATCCCCCATGCCCCACCCTGCCTCTGTGGCAGGGCATTCCAATTTGTTCTCTCTCTCTCTCCTTTTGGGTGTTGTGGTTTGCAGTAGGGGCACTGAGTGTCCATCGTGTTCAGTCTCTAGTCTACTTTCAACACTCATCTCCCTCCCCGCACAGGATCTCCAATCACATTTTACTTGGTGTTCCCTTCTCTATCTGGGATGACATTCCCCCAGTGTGTGAGGCCAGCTTCCAAGCTATGGAGCCAACCTTCTGGTATTAAATACTACTATTCTTGGGTATTAGTCTCCTACTCTGTTGTTTTATATTCCACAGATGAATGCAATCTTTCTATGCCTTTCCCTCTCTTTCTGGCTCATTTCACTTAGCATGATACTTTCCATGTTGATCCACTTATATACAAAGTTCATGACTTTATCTTTTCTAACAGCTGCATAGTATTCCATTGTATAGATGTACCAAAGTTTTTTTAACCAGTCATCTGTTCTCGGCCACTCGGGTTTTTTCCAGATTCTGGCTATTCTAGACAGTGCTGCGATGAACATATAAGTGCAGATGTCATTTCAACTATACTTTTTTGTTTCTCCAGGATATATTCCCAGAATTGGTATTGCTGGATAAAATAGAAGCTCAATTTCTAATTTTTCGAGAAGCATCCATATTGTTTTCCAAAGGGGCTGGACCAGTCGGCATTCCCACCAGCAGTGTAGAAGGGTCCCTTTCTCTCCGAATCCTCTCCAACAGCAGTTGCTTTTGTTCTTTTGGATGTGTGCCATTCTCTGTGGTGTGAGGTTGTATCTCATGGTAGTTTTGTTCTACATCTCCCTGATGACTAGTGATGCAGAGCATTTTTTCATGTACCTTTTAGCCATTCTTGTCTCTCTCTTGAAAAAGTTTCTGTTCATTTCTTCGCCCCATTTTCTGATGGGGCTGGATGTTTTTTTCTTGTAGAGTTCAACCAGTGCTTTATATACGCTTGCTATCAACCCTTTATCAGATGGGTATCGGGTGAATATCCTTTCCCATTCTGTAGATTGCCTTTGTATTCTGGTCCCTGTGTCTTTTGCAGTGCAGAAGCTTCTTAGTTTAATATAATCCAATTTGTTTATCTATGTTTCTACTTGATTGCTTAGTTCTGTGTCATCTTTGAAGGTACGTTTAGCTTCAAAATCGTGAAGGGTTTTGCCGACCTTGTCTTCGATGTACCTTATGGATTGTGGTCTGATGTTGAGGTCTTTAATCCATTTTGATCTGATTTTTGTGCATGGTGTCAGGTCGAGGTCTAAGCCCATTCTTTTGCATGTGGTTGTCCAGTAATGCCAGCACCATTTGTTGAAGAGGCTTTCTTTGCTCCACTTCACATTTCTTGCCACCTTATCAAAGGTTAGATGATCATACATTTGGGGTTGTGTTGAAATATTCCACTCTGTTCTATTGGTCTGTGGCTCTGCCTTTGTTCCAGTACCATGCTGTTTTAATTGTTACCACTTTGTAGTAAAGTGGTAACTTTAAGATTGGGGAGGGTGATGCCTCCCATTATCTTTTTCCCAAAAATTGTTTTAGCTATCCATGGATGTTTATTGTTCCATATGAATTTCAAGATTTCTTGATCCATTTCTTTGAAGAATGTCATGGGCATCTTTATAGGATGTTGGGGAGTATTGCCATTTTTACAATGTTGATTCTCCCTATCCATGAGTAGGGTATATGTTTGCATTTCCTCATGTCCTCTTTTATTTCATGGAGCAGCATCTTATAGTTTTCTTTGTGGAGGTCCTTTACTTCCTTGGTTAAGCTGATTTCGAGGTATTTGATTTTCTGGGGCACAATTGTGAATGGGATTGCTTTTTTCATGTCCCTTTTCTCTGTCTCATTGTTTGCATATAGGAAGGCCATGGTCTTTTGGGTATTTATTTTATAGCCTGCAACCTTACTGTACAGGTCAATTGTTTCTAAGAGTTTCTTAGTAGAGCTTTTAGGCTTCTCTAGATATAGTATCATATTGTCTGCAAATAGCGAGAGTTTGATTTCTTCCTTTCCTATCTGGATGCCCTTAATCTCTTTTTCTTGCCTAATGGCTATTGCAAGTACTTCCAGTACTATATTGAAGAGAAGTGGTGAGAGTGGGCATCCTTGTCTTGTGCCTGATATTAGAGGAAAGGCACTTAATTTTTCCCCATTAAGGAATATGTTTGCCATAGGCTTGTGGTAGATGGCTTCAACTATCTTGAGGAAAGTTCCTCCAAAACCCATTTTGGCAAGAGTTTTCATCATAAACGGGTGCTGGATCTTGTCAAACGCTTTCTCTGCATCTATTTATATGATCATATGGTTTTTATCTTTACTTTTGTTGATATGATGGATTATTTTGATTGATTTCCGAACTTTAAACCATCCTTGCATCCCCGGGATGAATCCCACTTGGTCATGGTGTATGATCTTTTTGAAGAGTTGTTGGATCCTGTTTGCTAGTATTTTGTTGAGGATCTTTGCATTGGTGTTCATCAGGGATATTGGTCTATAGTTTTCTTTGTTAGTGGTGTCTTTGTTTGCTTTTGGTGTTAGGGAGATATGTGCCTCATAGAAACTGTTTGGGAGGGTTCCTGTCTTTTCAATTTCCTAGAAAAGCTTGAAAAGAACTGGCAACAAATCTTCTTTAAATGTTTGGAAGAATTCACCAGTGAATCCATCTGGACCTGGGCTTTTGTTTTGGGGGGAGACTTTTGATTACAGTTTCGATTTCCTTAATATTTATGGACCTATTCAGGTATTCCAAGTCTTCTTGGTTCAGTCTTGAGAGATTGTAGGAATCAAGGAATTCGTCCATTTCTTTTAGGTTCTCTTGTTTTGTGTCATACAGACTTTCAAAGTAGTCTCTGATGATCTTTTGAATCTCCTTGGTTTCTGTTGTGATGTCCCCCTTTTCATTTGACTCAGTTTATTAGGGTTCTCTCTCTCTCTTTCTTTGTGAGTCTTGCTAGCGGTTTATCGATCTTATTTATTTTTTCGAAGAACCAGCTCTTTGTTTCATTGATCTTTCAGATTGTTTTTCGGGTTTCCATATCATTAATTTCTGCTCTAAGTTTTATTATATCTTTCCTTCAATCTGGTTTGGGTTCCTTTTGCTGGTCCTCTTCAGATCTTGAGCTGTGAAGTCAAGCTATCTATATAGGCCCTTTCTTCCTTCCTGAGAAAAGTTTGCAGAGTTATAAATTTTCCCCTTAACACAGTTTTAACTGCATCCCATAGGTTCTGGTAGCTTGTATCTTCATTATCATTTATTTCAATGTAGTTTTTTATTTCCTCCTTGATTTCTTTCGTGACCCACTCATTGTTCATCAGTGAGTTGTTTAATTTCCAGATGTTTGATTTGGTTCTCCACGTCTGTGTGTGATTAACTTCCATCTTCAGCGCATCATGGTCTGAAAAGATAGTTGATACAATTTCTATCTTCCTGATTCTATTAAGGTATAGTTTGTGACCCAGAACGTGGTCTATTTTGGAAAATGTTCCCTGTGCGCTGGAAAAGAATGTGTATTCTTTCTTTTTGAGGTGTATAGCCCTGTATAGGTCTATTAGCCCTGTCTCCTCCATTTCTTCCTTCAGAGCCATTGTTTCCTTGCTGAGTGTTGTTCTTGTCGATCTATCCAGAGGTGATAGGGCAGTGTTGAAGTTTCCAACTACTATCGTGGTGCTAGTTATGCCCCCCTTAAATTTTGTTAGAAGTTCTTTTAAGTATTTATCTGGTCGTTCATAAGTTGCATATATGTTTAAGAGTGTGATTTATTCCTGTTGTACATATCCCTTGATGAATAGAAAATGACCTTCGCTGTCCTTTCTGATCTTTTTCAGCCTGAAATCTATGTTGTCAGATACTTGTATGGCCACCTCAGCTTTTTTGAGGGAGTTGTTTGCTTGCAGGACTGTTTTCCATCCTTTGACTTTGAGTCTGTGTTTGCTCTGACTGTTCAGATGTGTTTCTTGTAGGCAGCAGAAAGTTGGGTTTAGTTTCCAAACCCATTTTGCCACTTTGTGCCTCTTGATTGGTGCATATAGACCATTAACATTAAGGGAAATGATTGTCATGGGATTTTGTGCCATCTTTCTGTAGAGTTCGTTGTTCTTGTAGGGTTTTTCCTTGTCTTATAATAGCCCTTTTAGTCCTTCTTTTAAGCTTAGTCTTGAGTCTATGAAGTTCTTGAGCCATTGTTTCTCCATGAAATAGTGTATGTTTCCTTCAAGTTTAACTGAGAGTTTAGCCAGGTAAAGTATTCTTGGTGAGGCGTTCATTTCATTGAGTTTTTTCACTATGTCCCACCATTGCCTTTGGGCTTGGAAGGTTTCTTCTGATAGGTCTGCTGTGAATCTAAGAGGTGCTCCTTTGTGTATGATTTCCTTCTTTGATCTTGCTGCTTGCAGTATTGTGTCTTTATCCACGGCATCCATCATTCTGACTATGATATGCCTTGGAGATTTTTTATTTGGGTCCCTTTTAGCTGGCACCCTTCGGACTCCTTGGATCTGGATGCTTGCATTCTCTAGCTCTGGGAATTTCTTAGCAATGATGTCTTTAATTGTGTTTTTTTCGTTGGGATTGGTTCCCTGTGGTTCTGGTACTCCAGTGATTCTTATGTTGTTTCTCTTTTGGTCATCCCCTAGGACTCTAATTCACTCTAGAACCATTTTGAAATCTTTTGCCATTATTTGTTGTTGCCTATATGCTTTCTGCAACTCATCTTCAAGCTCACTGATTCTGTCCTCGGCTGTAGCCATTCTATTATTGAAGGCTCCTACTGTGTTTTTAATTTCATCTACCAATTCTTTTAATTGTGCCACTTCTGTTTGTAGCTTTGAAATTTCTGCTCTCATGTCCTCCTGGATTATCTTGGTGGACCGTTCCAATGCTGCATCCATATCCTCCCTTAATTTATTGGATGTTCGTTCCATAATTGCTTTGACTTCCTGAACCATCTTCACGATTTCCTGTCTGAATTCTCTATCTGAGAGGAGATTGTATTTCTGGAAAATGCCTGTTGGGGTTTCTGAGATCCTCTCTTCCATCTCTCCTGGCAGTGGGGATTTTTGCTGTTTCTTCATGTTGTTATGGGCTTTGCTGTCAGGTGCTCCACCTTAGCTTGTGAGGGGCCTCAATTGAAGATGTGGGGCTATCTCTTTAAAAAAGACTTTTTGTGCGGCTTGATGTGTTCACTGATAGTGTTTTTGAAATTAGGATGGGATAGGCTAATTGACAATTAGCATATAGTCACTAAGATGACCAGGGTATTCTTCAGAGGAATAGGTTATACCAATTGTGACCAAAACACTATGCATGGAATGGGAGAAATAACTGTGGCTGCTCCAGAATGAGGCCACGCCCCCTTTTGAGACCACGCCCCCTGACATGGGAACACGCCTGTAACAACCTGTGAGAGGAGACCGGAGCTGTTCACGCAGGCGCAGATGGCTGAGGTGATGGCACTGCCCGTGGCCGGGAAGCCCCAGGCAGCGGACAATGGGGAGGCAGGGCTGGACAGGAGGGAAGTGCGCAGAGCTCCATGGGTACCTGTGTGAGGAGACCGGCGCTGTTTTACTATTTAATTTTTAAATAGAAGCTGTAATGTAAAAATTGAAAAGAAAATTGAAAAATTTAAAAATTGTAGGAAAAACAGACACTGATAGTTTTATTGTACCAGGAAATTATTCCAGAATTTTGATTAATGAAATAAAAAACAAATATGCATAATCCAATATATATGCTGTCTTTCCTAGCATTAGACTAGTAGCCTCTATTAAATACTCTCACTTTCAATTCCAAATTAGTTATAAGCATTGCTAGTGACCTACAAACTTCTCTACATTTTGCTAAATATGCTGAGGGTGATATAGCATTTTTACATATTTTTATGTATTTATCTGATATTTTCATATCTTATTTAATTATCCCTGTTTTGCAATTAAAGTAAGTACCATTTTAATTTCAGTATTCCACAGAATGCTCTGCTTAGTTTTTAACTTCCAAACTAAATATGAACAATAATAATAAAATTGTATACCAGGAATTAAAAGCTGCAAAACAGTAGGTAGATAGGTTACCTAGCAATGAATTTGTTGGGAACTAATAAAACAAAGATGTGATCTCAGCAGTCCTAAAGTAGTCTGAAGACGTGAGGCAAGAGCCCTTAGGGATCCAGAAAATCAGTCATAATAAGTTTTAATAGGAACAAAAGACTGCCATAAGAACATAGAAGAGAGTCTCACAGAATCAGAAGCTTTTCTCCTTGACAGCAACCTAGAAATTGATTCTTAGCTACAATGTCCCAAGGGAACACTGGGTAAAAAAAAAATCTTGCAAATCAAGAAGTGCACATTGTCATTTTGTGTCTCTCACATCTCTACTTGTAGTGTGTAATACCTTCTTTCACTTTATAGGGTATCAACTCTGACCTCTAGAAAAAGTAAATTCTTCTGCTCCTTCTTGACCCTCTCTCACCCCCTCCATCAATCTTCATACTCCCCTAATTCAATATTTAACCTTAGTATCCTGAAATGATTTTTTGCAAAAATGAAACTAGGAAAACTGGGTCAGAACTGGTTTTCCTTTACCCGCAAACAGTCCAGTCTGAGGCCAAGGCTTCCTGAGAACTCCAGTTATGAGATATAGGTCCCATATCATGAAGACCATATGAACCTCAGGAACAGTGGATGACTGTGTCTGAGTGTAGTGGGATGCTACCAGCCTTGCCAAGCAAGTGCGTCTGTCATATTTTACTATTCCTACCCACTCTCACCACACACATACCCCAGGCACTTCCCTTAGAAACTGAGTGGAGTGGAGTTCATGCCCAATTCAATCAGCTTAATCAATGGCTGAATAAATAGCAGTGATCCTACATTATTTAAAAAAAAACTGAGTTGAGTCAAGCAGAAGAGCAGTAGAATTCTCAAGATTACTACCTGCCCACTCCCTATTTCTCCCACTATCATTTTGTGAACTATCTAAGAGACAGGCTTCAGCTGGTTTACTATTTCATTTTGTACATTAGTGCACCTTTTATTAATTATTTTAAAAGGAATATGCTTATAATTCTGATGATGTTATAAAACTAGACACTGCTTGAATTATTTTAGAGATAATAGGCAGATACTTTATCAATAAATTAAAAAATACAATTAAGGTAATTTTATTATTACAAAGACCCTCCTGTTGTCGTTAAAGTGACACTCTTTCTTTTCTATCATCATATGTAGTTATTTCATAACTATAGAGACCTCAGGAGCAAGGAGATAGTCTGTCAGCTAAGGCAGTGGATGCTCATTTGCACTGCATGGCCGAAACAAAGCCACCCACATGTGCCATAGATTCATAATCATATGACAAGGTTTATTGGGATATTACAGTGGTTATGGGCAAAAAGGGATGCATTATATGTGGATCACAAGATGGGAAGAGGAAGGTGAAATCTATGGTTTACATGGGCTACATGGACAGTGTCATGAGGTGTCACAAGATTTCTATGAGCTAATGCAGAGGTGGGACAATAAGTTTTATTGGTCTACAGGTTTTGGCACTTTGTAATCTCAAACCCCCTGCCACAGGTGTTAAACTGGGCTGATATCTTCCCAAACGAATCATATGAAGACAAGTTGCAATGCAATAAGCAAAAGGTCTCGAGCTAGGGCCCTCATCTGGCTCACCAGCACAGTGGCAGTCTTCTTGGAATGAGTCGCCTCAGGTCTAAACAGTGAGAGGCTTTTATACCATAACATTATATAACAGGGACTTTCTGAGGACCACCCTTTTGGCCGAAGTCTGAAGGGCTTTCCACTACTTGTACTTAGTTGATTGTTTAGAAATAGGAGTTACATAAAGGTTTCATAAGAGTTACACAAGGGTTATATGGGGTGAGTGGGCTTCCCTACCTACACCTGGTTGGTCACCCTTAGTTGGCCTCACCATGGCTATCTCACTTTGGGGAAATCATGACTCAATTCCAGGTATCTGTGCTCAATTCCAGGAATTCTGGAACCAAAACCTAGGCCTGGCTTCTTCTGGCTTCTTTATGAGTCTGCCATGGCGCTGCCTTGGCTTTTCTGACTCTCACAGGCAACTCGCAAGGCCATGGACCCATGATAATCAACAGGGAATGCCAGTTCCCCTGGCAGCAGTTCACCCTCCTCAAACCCAAAACTGGAGCCATTCTGCACAAGCCTAGCAGCCTAGATTGTCAGGGGGCTGTGCCAGGAAGAACTTGAACATACCCCACTTTTATTTTTTAGGTGAAGTAGGCCTAAGTGGGTTTGATACTGGGTGTCCTCTGTATGAGCTATTCTTTGTCAAAGGCTATGGAATCCTAAGAATAATAAGTACAATTATTAAGGCCACTCCAGCACTTTCTACAGCATGAATTATACTCTGCCACCAAAAGTGGGGGTCTAAGCCTTGAAACACATCAGCTATTAAGACCTTGCAAATAATATTTGATTTTTCCCATACATGGAAATATTTATGGGGATAATAAATTTATGGGGGAAGAAAGCTTGGGGGTAATACAAGTAGAAGAACTGTTTTAGTCACATAGAAGTCCAAACTGTTGTTCCAGAATATCAAACCATCCCTGATCCCAAAGTAACACATTTTACAAGGTGTCAATTAGCTGCTCCACGTTCTTGTTGACAGTTGATTGGAAAGTCACTGTGTCATTGCATGACAAAGTCATGTGTCTGGACAGGTTCTGTTAGGCAACTCCTATGACTGCTGTAGTAGTTGTTAAAGCAGTAAGTCCAATGATGGTCATAAACAAAAGTCCAATAAATTGGTGAGAGCATTTTTAAAAAATTTTATTTTATTATATTGAATCACCCTGAGAAAAAAAATATAGTTTTCAGGTTTAAGTGTCAGTCATACAATGATTGAATCTTCATCCCTTCACCAGTGCACATGGTGAAGAACCCCAATATACCCCCCTCACACCCAGCCCCCACCTAAGTAGCTAATGATCTTCACTTTATTCTTTATATTTTGGATACATTCAAATAGAGAACTCACTATTATTTTTTGGAATTTTCCCCCAACAATCAGGCCTGCTGAAAAGGCATCATTTAATACTTTCTTTTCATTGCTGAGAATGAAGATTCTATGAGCTCTTGGTTTTGGATTTCTGATATTTTAGTTCACAGTCTAGATGCATGTCTGTAAGCCGCTCTGGGTGCCAAAATGGGTTAGAAGACCTCTTGGATCATAGTCTTTACGAGCAGAGGGTCTGTTTTGCGAGCAGCAGCTCTGGATCTTATCTGGGCCGAGGGCATGCTGGTACCACCTCCATCCCATGATAGCCTATGAGCCACAACATCCCATGATAGCCTATGAGCCACAACATTCTGGGCGGAAGTCTTAGGGGGTGGCTCTCCCCACATGGATGGTGCTGCCACCGCCATTTTCCGCACAGAAAAACAGTGGAGAGGGAAAATCCCTCCCCGGGTGGCACATAGTTGTAGTACAGCTCACAGTCTAGATGCATGTCTGTAAGAAGCCGCTCCAAAAAGGGGTAGAAGACCTCTTGGATCATAGTCTTTACGAGCAGAGGGTCTTGGTGAGAGCATTTTTAAGAGATTTGTGGCAATGCCAATCAGTCCTTTGGCAGGGGAATGCTGCCACTCCGTATTCAAGTTTACAGGCAACCAAACATGGGATCTTGCTTTCAGCAATGTAACAATATGTTTTACATTGTTTAGAGATAGCTTAGGCATTTAGTCAAGCGAACAAAGCACAATCGTTGCAGTTAATAATTTTAAACTCTCCATCAAAGGAAAGAGTTTCACCAGCAAAACCACAGGGAGATTTTACATAGTACTGAATTATTACAGTGAGTGTTATGAATAACTTTATCATAATTTTAAGAAGAAATATTTTCTATCAAATGTTAGTTGGACTTAATAAGGCCACACCCATCTTTCATAAATCCTTAAGCTCAGGGTTTTAACAGCCCCAAGTCATGGAGGGATTAATTCCCCATTATGCCATTCCAAAATTTTTTGTCCTCTACTCAAGATATAATCTTCTGAAATGTGAATCCAGAAGGCATCAAGTTGAGAATGACAATGAGTAAAATTGTCATCATCAAAACAGCCAGGGATGAATCTTCCATGAGGTTCCAATTAATCATGTTTAAACCTGAATA
Source organism: Sorex araneus (assembly GCF_027595985.1). Taxonomy (NCBI): domain Eukaryota; kingdom Metazoa; phylum Chordata; class Mammalia; order Eulipotyphla; family Soricidae; genus Sorex; species Sorex araneus. Next base: position 9,273,802 of record NC_073308.1, on the reverse strand, counting down.
AGAAAAAGTTTGCCTCTGTGGGAGCAAAACTCCTCCCAATGAGGAGATTTTGACTTCCAGTGTTTAGTATATCACTGTATCACTGTCATAACTGTCATCCCGTTGCTTATCAATTTGCTCGTGCGGGCACCAGTAACGTCTCCATTGTGAGACTTGTTGTTACTGTTTTTGGCATATCAAATATGCTACGGGTAGCTTGCCAGGCTCTACCGTGCCAGCAGGATACTCTCAGTAGCTTGCTGGGCTCTCCAAGAGGGGCAGAGGAATCAAACCCAGGTTGGCTGAGTGCAAGGCAAATGTCCTACCCGCTGTGTTATATGATATCACAAACAGGAGCATTAGGAGGATCCATATTTGTAAACTAGGTATTAGAAATGTCAATAAGAGAGTATTTGGGTTAAAACCTAGACAGAGGGTTGAGAGGGAGAGGGGTCTGGGTAGATGAAAGCATGGTTCAGAGTTCATTGGAGAAGCAGTCTCAGGTACGGAGATTGACCTATATGAATAGGGTTAAGAGACATCCCAGAATAAAATTAAAGGGTGTGCCTTCTTTAGCAGGAAATTGAGGTGACCTAAAATCCTAACGAAGGGGGTAAATGTTTAGAATCATTAGTCCAAATCTAGGGTCCTGACATAGTCCACTTGATGGTCTGCAGGAGACGAGGGTGAGGGATATAGGTCCAATAAGTATACATGGTATGTGCACAACATACCATGGCACTGCAAGATAAAGCAGCAATTATCATCATCATCATCATCATCATCATCCCATTGATCATCGAATTTCTCAAGTGGTCTCAGTAACGTCTCCATTCATCCTAGCCCTGAGATTTTAGAAGCCTCTCTTTACTCATCCTTTCCAATGGTGCTGCATTGGAGGCTCTACCAGGGTAAGGGGAATGAGACCTATCATTGTTACTGATTTTGGCATATGAATACGCCATGGGGAGTTTGCAAGGTTCTCCCATGTGGGCAGGAAACTCTTGGTAGCTTTCCAGGCTCTCCCAGAGGGAAAACTAGGCCATAAGATGTTTCCAGGAGCTTGGTTTTATAGTCTCTGGATGTTGGCCGTTGGTGGGATTACACGGGGGAGCAGTCCCTGGATGTGACCGCCTAGCTACTGGAAAATGGGGAATCTGGGTGGAAGAGGCTCAGTCCCGATCCAAGCAAGCTTGGAGGTCTCAGCCCTGGGTCCCACACACCTGGGTTCCTCTGCCGGTACCTTCATGTGTGAGGCTTGTCCGAACGTGTAGAGAGGGGCTTTGAGCATGGCTGTAGCTAGGCTCTGGAGGTCTTCAGCTGTGGGAGCTCCGCTCGGGGCGGGGAGGAAAACTGAAGCCCACCCCTCCGAGGGGCCCCGGGGAAGACAGCCAGGCATGCAGGCAAGAGACTTTCTGTGGGACTGGGTCTCTTCGGCCAGGATTCCCCATTTTCCAGTAGCTAGGTGGTCACACCCAGGGACTGCCCCCAGTGCTGTGTATTCCCACCAACGGCCAACATCCAAAGCAGCAATAAGTCAAGAAAAGATTCTTAGGGTTCAAAGGGGTATGCGTCGCTTTAAAAACAGCTTCTCCTCTAGCTCTGAAAGTCTTTAATTGTCCCTGAATGGGAGGGGGGGTTTGGTGTGGTTTCTTTCCATGGTTGTATGTGCAGTTTAGCTTGCCACTTTTGTAAAAGATCTCTCCCCCTGACAATGTCATGGGGACAGGCACTGTTAATGGTTGAAATGTATAAGGAGTCTCCCTGGCCCCTTGCACTTAAGTCTCCTAGAGTATTGGATTACAGATGTGGAATCTATTGCACCAATCCCTTGCAAATCAAACAACAGGCCTCTTGACAGGCCAGTGTCTTGGTCAATGTTTATTAGCTGTAATAGATACATCTGCCCCAGAGTCTAAAAGTCCCTTATTTTTTTCCTACCCATTCCCAAGTCCATAATTGGATTATTGCCAGGGTAAATCAGGGCAGCAAAGGCAACTAAGGGTTTAATGCTGCCAAATCCGCCAGTTCTGACGAGTAGATTATCCAGGCATGGTGTAGGGGAGAAGCAACTCTTGAGCGATATATTTTTATTTTTTAGAAGTCCAAATGGTAGGAACTGTAATTGTAATAGCCAATTCTCCTGTCTTGACAGAGTCTATTACTCCGATATGAATTGTGATACCTTTTAAAATTAAGCTGCTTTGTCCCAAAATAAGTCCAATGGTGCCAGCAGGAATAGGCCCTTTTATTCCTGATATTAATTTATAAGGGCAATGATGAGAATGACTAATAAAGTTTCAGCGTAATTAATATCCAAGTCCACACTCCCTGCTGTAGCAAGTCCCCAAAATCTTGCTTCAGTAGCTTGAGATTCTGGAAAGTCTCAGATCAATAAAAAAAGTTTTTATTTTTGAATAAAAACATTGCAGCAGTTCTTTATATGTCTAGTAGGTTTTAGAATCAAGATCTGTAACACATACTGCAATTGGTGTTGTGCTCAAGTTTCAGGTCTCCAATTGCTAAGAGACAAAGTCCACACACGATAATGCAACAGCAAAGGAATTTTATTACTACCCCTAGCCAGCGCTAGCCTGAGCTAGGGTCCAAGTCTCATCCAACACAGTGGAGTCTTCACAAGGACCCCAACTCCAAATTTCAAGCAGTTTATATGGAGTTCAGGTTAAGAGCAGTTTATATACTAGTCTATTTTTAGCATTGGCCTTATTACAAGAGTGGTCAGCAATTAGACAACAGTAACAGTTTCTAAAGAGGATACAGTGACCCATCATGACCGGCCAGACCCAACTGCCCGATTCCTTATCTCAGCAAATTACTCAACCGGAAGTCTACCAGAAACTGCAAGTTCTGCTTCGGGGAAACAGAAACTGAGGCCTAGCTGAGTCCTCATGTTAGCTGTAGCATCACATTCCCCCTTTTCTTTGAACTAAGCTGAGGAGTCTTCCTCAGTCACAGAGTCATTAATGCAGTGATATTGAGGGTTCAAAACCATAAGCTGTACTGTGTTTACTCTGCCCTTAACAAAAACCACTAGCTCATTCAGGATGCAGGAGCCCATGGACAAGGGCAAAATCAGGAGCACTAGGGGTCCCAGGTGGGATGGGAGCAACTGACTTTCCCAGTTCCCTTTCTATAAAAATATACCGGTAGCACAATCTTTACCATTAAACACAGTTCGGGAGGACTGGAATTGGCAGGGTAGGAGGGGAACAATAAGGGGTTATGTGCAAACCAGCCAAGTATTGTTGGGTGCCCAGTGTAGGGCTCTTCTAGCTGACCTGTGGTATAATCGCTGGGAGGCCACTCTATAGTTGGTTACAATAGTAGGTACCTGAACAAACACATTCCCCAGAATGGGTCATAACTGGTACAAATCAAGGTTAATTCCACCGTCTCAGTGTCAGAACGCACCCAGTGCCAAAGCTGGGGCACTCAAGGAGCTCACTTATGTATGTCACTAAGAGCATACAGGAGCAGAATAACCCATGCCCTTCCCATGGTTCCCTTAAGTCACTTTCTTGAGTCTTATCTCGAGGGGGGTGTGTGTCTCCTGTTGTCTGGACATGCCACTGGTCAGTGTCATTCTGTCTCCAAGGGGTAGGCAGCTTTTACGTGTGAAGCATGGACCCAGGTTTTGGTTCCTTCCACCTTCAGAGCAGTTGGTGTGGTCAGGATCACGATGTAAGGACCTCTCCACTGAGGTTAGAGGGTGGCAGTTTTACATCACCTGATCAGATCTTCCAAAATGTACAAATGAGGAGTTCACTCTGGCAGTGTGCTCCAAGCCCCACATGGAGCTGGGCCTTGATACCTTCAGGGCCAGTAATGACTGGAGAAAAGAGAGATCATACATTCTGGCCTACATTTCTTTTTTCAAGGCTAAGTTGGAGTATTGGCAGTCAACCCAAAAGAATTTCAAAAGGAGCAGAGTTCCTCCATAGAGGGGGTTCACACCCACAACAGAGCAATTGGGATTTTTCAGGGGGGCATTTCCTTAATCTATCTACTTACACCAGCCCTAAAATCTCAGGGTTGAACAAATGGAGACGCTACTGGCACCCGTTCGAGTAAATCGATTAATGGGATGACAGTGCTACAGTGCCATCAACTTACATCATATTCCTCTAGAGATTTGAAGTTCTGTGTTATGGAGCTGCTTCCTGTTAACACAGGGACGCAGACCCTGCCTGCACAAGGGGTGAAATCTCAGGCTACACTAGTTTTTAATGAGCCCCAGGCAATTAATTGGAATGATCAGATCAGTTAGGCCAAGGAAAGCTATGTTGAAATGACCAGACCTTGAAGGCGGAAAAACAAATGACAAATGCTCAAATGCTCAGGGTACAAGAGCCAATTATCAATGGCATAGGAAGCACAGTTCTGAGTTACTTCCTTCTGACTGCCTTGTTTATTACTTTCACTAATATTTTATTGCATGGGCTGGAGTGGTAGCACAGCAGGTAGGGCGTTTGCCTTGCACGTGGCCAACCCGGGTTCGATTCCTCTGCCCCTCTCGGAGAGACTGGCAAGCTACCAAGATTATCTCACCTGCACAGCAGAGCCTGGCAAGCTACCCTGGCATATTCGATATGCCAAAAACAGTAATAGATCCGGAGCAGCCGCGCACGACACAGCCCCTCTGCTCCTTAAAGACTATGATCTGGGAGGTCTATTAACCCATTTTGGCACCCAGAGACTTATAGAAATGCATCTAGACTGTAAACTGAGCTAAAACAACATAAATCCAAAATTATTATTTGGAATTTTCCCCAAATAATAATAGTCAGTTCCTGTTGAAATATTGAATGTATTCAAAGTATAGAGAGAATAAAGTGAAGATCATTGGCCACTCAGGTGTGGGGGGTGGGGTGGGAGGGGGGTATATTTGGGCTCTTGGTGGGGGAACAGGTGCACTGGTGAAGGGATGGGGGTTTGATCATTATATGACTGGACTTAAATACCTGAAAGCTTTGTAACTTTTGTCACAGTGATTCAATAAAATAAATTTTTTTAAAAAACAGTAACAATAAGTCTCACAATGGAGACGTTACTGGTGCCCACTTGAACAAATAGATGAGCAACGGGATGGCAATGATACAGTGTTCAGGTGTCAGTAATTCTCAACTTCCCTTTAGACACACCTCACTCCAATTCCTGTTCTTCCTCTTCTGCAGAGTGTTCTGGCTTAGAGGAAATATTCTCTAAATGGGGTATTAATCCCTTGATGGAACAAGAATTGAGAGCTGTTATGTATTAACTAAGAATGAATACTGAGAAACAGTTTAGATTCTCAGCACTTTAGCCAGTTGACAGGCTGGGAGAGAGCAATTTATCCTGCCCTTTGGGCTGAGGTCTCCCTGGTAAGTCCCTCTGACTTCCTCTGGTAAAGTCCCTCTGACTTCCCCCCTGGTAAAGTCCCTCTGACTTCTGCTTTTCTGGCCAGACTGGTGACAGCATGTACAACATTGAGGTTTTTTTTTTTCATAGATCAGACTGCTTACCTATTGAATTACCCAATTATTCAATCACCTTTTTATTTTTTAAAAATTTTTAATAAGTGAGTTAACATGAGGTACAGTTACAAATTTACCCATATTCGTCCTTGTGTTTCCCTCATACAATGTTTGAGAACCCATCCCTCCACCAGTGTCCACTCTCCACCACCAATGAACCCAGTATCCCTCCCACCCTCCACTCCCATCCCCCACCCCCACCCCACCCAGCCTCTGTGTCAGGGCATTCAATTTTGTTCTCTCTCCTTTTTGGTGTTGTGGTTTGTGATAGGGGTATTGAGCGGTCATCATGTTCAGTCTCTAGTCTACTTTCAGTACACTTCTCTCTTCTCGAGTGGGGTCCCCAACCACATTTTACTTGGTGTTCTCTACTCTATCCGGGCTGCCTTTCCCCCAGCACGTGAGGCCAGCTTCCAAGCCATGGAGCCAACCTCCTGGTATTATGTACTGCTATTCTTGGGTGTTAGTCTCCTACTCTGTTATTTTATATTCCACAGATGAGTGCAATCTTTCTATATTTGTCCCTCTCTTTCTGACTCATTTCACTTAGCATGATACTTTCCATGTTGATCCACTTAAATGCAAAGTTCATGACTTCATCTTTTCTAACAGCTGCATAGTATTCCATTGTATAGATGTACCAAAGTTTCTTTAACCAGTCATCTGTTCTCAGGCACTTGGGTTTTTTCCAGATTCTGGCTATTGTAAACAGTGCCACGATGTAAGTGCAGATGTCATTTCGACTATATCTTTTTGTTTCTCCTGGATATATTCCCAGAAGTGGTTCAATCACCTTTTTAAAACTGGAATCTTATTTTTATAGAAAGAAAGTTACAGAAACATGGTTCTCTCTTCTCCTCTATTTCAAATCTGTCAGACAGTTTAACAATCCTGGCTTGTTCCCCTGCACAAACACAGCAAGATTGGAGAACTCTCCATTCAAGGTATCCTGTTACTTTCTGAGATGTCCTGGAGATTAGTCAAATACAGAGCAGGAGACACACCAATGATGACATTTAATATTTTAGTTTATGTCAGGGATACCCCAGGCTCGGCCACAAGATATGAAGATCAGGTCCCATGATGAAGTAGAGGTAGAGTCTTCAGGTTGAACTGGATGTGGCCTCAGGCTTCTCACCTTTTGTAGCAGTGTGCTGGCAGTCAGGAGCCCATTACTTCCCTTCTTCAGGGCTGGGAGAGACCTTGGCCTCCAGGTTTTGGACACTGAGGGTGGGGTCCAGGCTGAGTCAGTCCAGCTTCCTCATTTTTCCACAGTACAGATGATGCCTAATCATTCCTTGAGCCGGCCTAACTCTAGAGTCTCCCTGAGATTTGTAGGGTACTTGAAACAGTAATTGTTAAATACCTGCTCCTGTTATTTAGACCAATCCCCTGACTCTTTCCCCAGAAGAGGGCTTTTGGGGTCCTATAGCTGGTTTTCCTGTCTGCACCAGGAATAGACCCTATTGCAGAGGAAAGGCTTTTGTCTGGGTTATGCAAATAAACACAGTGCCTTAATGCTTCATGGCACTGAGGAAAGAAAAGAAAATATCCCAACCGTACTCATTTAGTTGCATGTTAAAAACCTTGATTTTCAATTATCTAAGAGCACTGTAACAGAAGTCTGAATATGAAAACAATTCTGCAGATAATTTAAAGAATTTCTTATAACAATATAGTTTGCTCACAGTTTCTGTCTTAAAGCACAACCTCAACCCTACATACATATTTCTTCATATATCAAGCCTTCTACATATTACTTTATGTTTATTCTGTCCTGTTCCTCAAAACCAGTTTCATTTAAAAAAACTTTTTTAATTAGTGAATCATTATGAGGTACAGTTACAGATTTACAAACTTTCGTGCTTACCTTTCAGTCTAGTACCCATCCCTCTACCAGTGTTCATTCTCCAGCAACAATGTTTCCAGTATCCCTCCCATCACCCCCACGCCATCCCCCACCCCTGCCTCTGTGGCAGGTGCATTTCCTTTCACTCTCTCTCTCCTTTGGGTGTTGTGGTTTGCAATACAGGTGTTAAGTGGCCATCATTCTCGGTCTATAGTCTACTTTCAGCAAACATCTCCCACCCCGAGTGAGCCCTCCAAGCATCCTTTGCTTGGTGGTCCCTTCTCTCTCTGAGCTGCCTTTCCCCCCAGCATGTGAGGCTGGCTTCCAAGCCATGGAGCAATGATACTGGTCCTTATCTCTACTATCCTTGGATGTTACTATCCATTCTGTAACTTTATATTCCACGAGTGAGTGTAGTTATTCTATATCTGTCCGTCTCTTTCTGAGCAAATTTCATGACTTCATCTCTCCTAACAGCTGCATCGTATTCCACTGTGTAGATGTATCAGAGTTTCTTTAACCAGTCATCTATTCTCGGGCACTAGGGTTTTATTCAGATTCTGGCTATTAAAATGAACATACAAGTGCAGATGTCATTTCTACTATACTTTTTTGCATCTCCAGGATATATTCCCAACAAGTAAAACCAGTTTCACTTTAACAGGATTCTTTTCCCTTTTTCCACTAATAATATCTCCATCCATCCTCCTTTTTACATAAAATATACACTTACATTGCATTCTTATAGTCATATCTCACAGGTTTTAACCTCCCTTTTTACTGAACTTAATATAGCCTGATCTACCAAGAAATTTGGAAAGACATTGCTAATCATTACTTCATTTACCTCTGCAGTACTCTTTCAAAAGCATTACATCAGTCCTGAGATATTCTAAAGGTTTACAATGGTCACAATTAAAGATCTTATATCTACTTGGCAAAAGTTCACTTTATATTAGAAAATTTATCTTTATTTTTTTAAAATTTATTTATTAGTGAGTCACAGTGAGGGTACAGTTACAGATTTATACATTTTCGTGCTCATGTTTCCCTCATACAAAGTTCGAGGACCCATCCCTTCACTAGTACCCATTCTCCACGACCAATAAACCCAGCATCCCTCCCACCCCCCCAATCCCATCTCCCCCAACCCCACCCTGCCACTGTGGCAGGGTATTCCCTTTTGTTCTCTCTAATTGCTTTTGTTCTTTTGGATGTGTGCCATTCTCTGTAGTGTGAGGTGGTATCTCATGGTTGTTTTGATCTGCATCTCCCTGATGATTAGTGATGTAGAGCACTTTTTCATGTGCCTTTTGGCCATTCGTATCTCTTCCTTGGGAAAGTTTCTGTTCATTTCTTCGCCCCATTTTCTGATGGGGTTGGATGTTTTCTTCTTGTACAGTTCAACCAGTGCTTTATATACCCTTGATATCAACCCCTTATCCAATCGGTATTGTGTAAATATCCTTTCCCATTCTGTAGATAGTCTTTGTATTCTGATCACTGTATCTTTTGCGGTGCAGAAGCTTTTTAGTTTAATGTAGTCCCATTTGTTGATCTCTGTTTCCACTTGGTTGGCCAGTTGCATGTCATCTTTGAAGATACCTTTATCTTCAATATCGTGGAGGGTTTTGCCGACCTTGTCTTCAATGTACCTTATGGATTGTGGTCTAATGTTGAGGTCTTTAATCCATTTTGATCTGACTTTTGTGCATGGTGTTAGGTCGAGGTCTAAGACCATTCTTTTGCATGTGGTTGTCCAGTTGTGCCAGCACCATTTGTTAAAGAGGCTTTCCTTGCTCCACTTCACATCTCGCTCCCTTATCAAAGATTAGATGATCATACATTTGGGGTTGTGTGTATGGATACTCCACCCTGTTCCATTGGTCTGCAGCTCTGCCTTTATTCCAGTACCATGCTGTTTTAATTGTTACCGCTTTGTAGTAAAGTTTGAGGTTGGGGAGGGTGATGCCTCCCATCACTTTTTTCCCAAGAATTGTTTTAGCTATCCGTGGGCGTTTGTTGTTCCATATGAATTTTATGATTGCTTGATCCGTTTCTTTGAAGAATGTCATGGGTATCCTTATAGGGATCGCGTTGAATCTGTATAATGCTTTGGGGAGTATTGCCATTTTGACGTAATTGATTCTCCCTATCCATGAACAGGGTATATTTTTCCATTTCCTCATGTCCTCTTTTATTTCATGGAGTAGCATTTTATACTTTTCTTTGTAGAGGTCTTTTACTTCCTTGGTTAAGCTGAGTCTGAGGTACTTGATTTTCTGGGGCACGATTGTGAATGGGATTGCTTTTTTCATGTCCCTTTCCTCTGCCTCATTGTTTGCATATAGGAAGGCCATGGATTTTTGGGTATTGATTTTGTAGCCTGAAACTTTACTATATAAGTCTATTGTTTCTAAGAGTTTTTGTGTAGAAGGCTTTAGGCTTCTCTTGATATAGTATCATATTGTCTGCAAATAGTGAGAGTTTGATTTCTATCTTTCCTATCTGGATGCCCTTAATCTCTTTTTCTTGCTTAATGGCTATTGCAAGTACTTCCAGTACTATATTGAAGAGAAGTGGTGAGAGTGGGCATCCTTGTCTTGTGCCTGATCTTAGAAGAAAGGCACTTAATTTTTCCCCTTTGAGGATAATGCTTGCCATAGGCTTGTGGTAGATGGCTTCGACTATCTTGAGGAAAGTTCCTCCAAAACCCATTTTGGTGAGGGTTTTCATCATGAACAGGTGCTGGATCTTGTCAAACGCTTTCTCTGCATCTATTGATATGATCATATGGTTTTTATCTTTACTTTTGTTGATATGATGGATTATTTTGATTGATTTCCGAACGTTAAACCATCCTTGCATCCCTGGGATGAATCCCACTTGGTCATAGTGTATGATCTTCTTGATGAGTTGTTGGATCCTGTTTGCTAATATTTTGTTGAGGATCTTCGCATCAGTGTTCATCAGGGTTATTGGTCTATAATTTTCTTTCTTAGTGGTGTCTTTGATTGCTTTTGGTATTAGGGAGATGTGTGCTTCATAGAAACTGTTTGGGAGAGTTCCTGTTTTTTCAATTTCCTGGAAAAACTTGAGGAGAACTGGCCACAAGTCTTCTTTAAACGTTTGGAAGAATTCGCCAGTGAATCCATCTGGACCTGGGCTTTTGTTTTTGGGGAAATTTTTGATTACAGTTTCAATTTTCTTAATATTAATGGATCTATTCAGGTATTCCAAGTCTTCTTTGTTCAGTCTTGGGAGATTGTAGGAATCAAGGAATTCATCCATTTCTTTTAGGTTCTCTTGTTTCGTGGCATACAGGCTTTCGAAGTAGTCTCTGACAATCTTTTGAATTTCGTTGGTTTCTGTTGTGATGTCCCCCTTTTCATTCCTGATTCGATTTATTAGGGTTCTCTCTCTCTCTTTCTTTGTGAGTCTTGCTAGTGGTTTGTCAATCTTGTTTATTTTCTCAAAGAAACAGCTCTTGGTTTCATTGACCTTTCGGATTGTTTTCTGGGTTTCCATGTCATTAATTTCTGCTCTAATTTTTATTATTTCTTTCCCTCGGTCTGGTTTGGGTTCCTTTTTCTGGTTCTTTTCTAAGGCCTTGAGCTGTGAAGTCAAGGTATCTATGTAGGCCCTTTCTTCCTTCCTAAGGAATGCTTGCAGAGCTATAAATTTTCCCCTTAACACAGCTTTAGCTGCGTCCCATAGGTTTTGGTAGCTTGTGTCTTCATTCTCATTTGTTTCGAGGTATCTCTTGATTTCTTCCTTGATTTCCTTCGTGACCCACTTATTGTTCAACATTGAGCTGTTTAATTTCCAGGTGTTTGCTTTGATTCTCTGCATCTGTGTGTGATTAGCTTGTATCTTCAGTGCATCATGGTCTGAGAAGATAGTTGATACAATTTCTATTTTTCTCATTTTATTGAGGTGTGTTTTGTGTCCCATTACATGGTCTACTTTGGAGAATGTTCCATGTGCACTGGAAAAGAATGTGTATTCTTTCTTTTTAGGGTATAAAGCCCTGTATAAGTCTTTTAGGCCTCTCTCTTCTATTTCTTCCTTCAGAGTCCTTGTTTCCTTGCTGAATTTTGTTCTTGTCGATCTATCTAGTGGTGATAGGCAGTGTTGAAGTCTCCGACTACTATTGTGCTGTTATTGATGTCCTCCTTAAAGTCTGTTAGGAGTTGTTTTAAGTATTTAGCAGGTCTCTCATTAGGTGCATATACGTTTAAGAGTGTGATTTCTTCCTGTTGCACATATCCCTTGACAAATAGGAAGTGACCTTTGTTGTCCCTCCTAATATTTTTCAACCTGAAATCTATGTTATCGGATACTAGTATTGCCACCCCAGCTTTTTTGAGGGAGTTGTTTGCTTGCAGGATTGTTTTCCATCCTTTGACTTTGAGTCTGTGTTTGCCCTGACTGTTCAGGTGTGTTTCTTGCAGCTGCAGAATGTTGGGTTTAGTTTCCAAATCCATTTTGCCACTCTATGTCTCTTAATTGGTGCATTTAGGCCATTAATATTGAGAGAGATTATTGTCATGAGGTTTTGTGTCATCTTTCTGTGGGGTTTGTTGTTCTAGTGGGGTTCTTCCTTGACTTACAATAGCCCCTTTAGTCCTTCTTTTAAGTTTGGTTTTGAGTCTATGAAGTTCCTGAGCTGTTGTTTATCCGAGGAAATAGTGTATGGTTCCTTCGAGTTTGAGTGAGAGTTTAGCCGGATAAAGTATTCTTGGTGAGGTGTTCATTTCGTTGAGTTTTTTCACTATGTCCCACCATTGTCTTCAGGCTCGGAGGGTTTCCTCTGATAGGTCTGCTGTAAATCCGAGGGGTGCTCCTTTGTATGTGATTTCCTTCCTTGACCTTGCTGCTTGCAGAATTGTGTCTCTATCCACTGCATCTGTCATTTTGACTATAATATGCCTTGGAGTCTTTTTATTCGGGTCTCTTTTTTCTGGCACTCTTCGGACTCCTTGGATCTGGATGCCTGCCTTCTCCAGCTCTGGGAAGTTCTTGGCAATGATGTCTTTGACTGTGTTTTTTTCATTGGAATTACTTCCCTGTGGTTCTGGTACTCCAATGATTCTTACGTTGTTCCTCTTGAAGTCATCCCCAAGGACTTTGATTCTCTCTATAGCCATTTTGAGGTCTTTTGCCATTATTTGTTGTTGCCTGTAAGCTTTCTGCAGCTCATCTTCAAGGTCACTGATTCTGTCTTTGGCTGTAGTCATTCTGCTGTTGAGGGCATCTACTGAGATTTTTAATTCATCTACTGACTCCTTTATTTGTGTGACTTCTGTTCGTAGCTTTGTGACATCTGTTTGTTGCTTTGAAATTTCTGATCTCATTTCTTCTTGCATTTTCTTGGTTGACTGTTCCAAAGCATCGTTCATCTCCTCCCTTAATTTATTGGATGTCTGCTTTGAGTACATTGACTCTCTTCAAGATTTCTTCTCTGAAATCTTTTTCTGAGAGGTCCAGTATGTGGGTGGACCCTTCGGAGATTTCTGGAATCTTTTCTTCATCTTCTCTTCGTGGAGGGGATTTTAGCTGTTTCTTCATATTTTTGTGGAAGTCTAGAGTTGTAGCCTTCTAGTTGTCTATCCCTATTTGCTCTTTCTCCTGGGGGGATTCTGTTGGTGCTAAGTTGATGTTGGAGGCTTTGTTCCAGTTCCAGAGTACTTCCTTATTCTCAGACTCTCCTCTTGGTTTATGTGGGGCCTCTAGTGATGACTTAAGGCTATGCTGTCTTTACGAGGAGTTTGTGCAGATTCTATTGTCCACTGACAGCTTTTGTGAAGTTCAACTCAGCTAAAGGACTATTTTTGCAAAAAATGATTTAGATGGCCAGGGTGATTTTCAGAGAAACAGGTTATAGAGTATGTAATGTAAGAAAAATTATGCGCCCCCCCCCTCTGGCAAGTGGCCACGCCCCCTTTGAGGCCACGCCCCCGCACTACAGACCACGCCCCCAGTAATCTCTTGGGGGACAGGGTGGGGTAGGCGGGTGGGAGAGTGTCCCTTGGGTCGGTAGGTGGAGTCCCGATCCTGTTTGTCAGTACCTGATTGGGAATTCAGCGTTACAGAGGAGCAGAGGCGCGTCCACGCAGCGCAGGCAGTTCAGGGGTTCCAGGGGAGCCCCCCCACAGCCGGGAACCGATGGGAGAGTCGGAAAATTTATCTTTAGTATTTATTTCTAATGAAAGAGATATAAAAGAATTTAAACACTCGCAGAAAAATGGGATAATTATTTCTTATTGGGCGCCACCCACAGGAGCTAGGGTGGCTCAGGGCTTTGTGCCTCATTCATGCACTTCCCCATTTTCAGAAACCACTAAAGCCAAATGGGCTGTTATCAGAAACTAACTCCTTAACAAGCAAGCAATCCTCTGAGACAGCGCACTCCATCCAGGGGAGTCACAAATTGTACTTTATTATCTGAAGCTATTAATCAGTACAAGTACAAATATACCTTTTATAAAAAACTCTAAGATTTAAGTTATAAAAATTTCAGTGATTAAATATCCCTAGATATGTTAAGTTTGATTTATTTATGCTAGTCTTTCAGTAGGTAAATTGAATTTGAAAATAATTAGCACAAATAACTTTTTATATTATCTTGCATTAGTCAAAAGACTAGATCAATTTACCATCACACCCCCAATGCCTAGCCTGGAATCATAGCTTAGTAAGTCTTTGGTGATCTCATCGCTAAACTTCCCCTGTAGGGCTCCAATGCCCATGATAGAGGCTGGCCTATAATGGGAGTTCCAGAAAGACCTATGTAATTGACAAAATTCCTTTAGGCAAGTCACTTATTTTCAATCTTTTGAAAAGAAAAACAGCTATATAAATACTTAACCTAGTCCAGGATCTGGGAATGCTGAGCCCACAAACTGTTCAAATTCTAAGAAGCCCTGGTCCATGGCAGGCCAGATGAATGTGATGAGCAGAATGAACGCCCTGAAGAGGGCTGGGAGGCCCTCACATCACCATTCTTAGGGATTGGGGGCTAGGTGAGCTCCAGGCAATTTCTGGACAACGGGGCCAAGGTCCAATGTGAAGGTCCTCTGGCTCTGCAGTGCTGAGGATGACAATGACCACATTGATGGTGCTCGGGGTCCTTTTAGGACTGCACCTGCTGATGTTCAGGGGACCAGTTGGTGTCCAGGATAAAATTGGGGTTGACCATGTGCAAGGTATGTATCTGAGACCTGGATCATCTCTCAGACCCCTTGCCTCTCTTTTTTTGGACTGATCTTAAGACCTTCCACTTAAGTCGTGTCTCCTACCCTCCTTCCACGTGGTCACAGCCTCGGCTTTTCTAAGCATTGCAGGGAACAGATCACTGGCTTTGTTCCAGATAGCATGGGATAGTGTCTGTAAATGCAGAGCCCTGATGGCACATACATCAAATATCTCCCTGAATATAGAAGGTCCAAGAATTAGTTGTCCAGGAGAGAATGTATCAGAGAGCACAGACAGACTGGACCTTTTTCATCATAAGGGAAAATTACTGCCAATGGACATGACTCAGACATGACTCAGACGTAATGACATAGCTCTGAGTTCTGAGATGCCAGATGGTCAGTTGCTTAATGGTTCTAATGAAGTGTTAGACAAGGATACTGTCACTGTCCTGATACATACTGGTATCACCTGGCAGTGACTTATACGGGTCAGCATCACCTGGCACAAAATGACATGGGTTGACAAAACTTGGCATGGATTGGCACAGACAGGTGCAATCTAGCACAGTTCTGGCACAGGTTCAGTGCTGCCTAGAATTGATTGGCACCATCTGGCACTGACTGGAAAATGGGGTCCAGCTTCAATTGTCTCTTCCACTTATAGCTATGGCAAATCACCATCAAACTGAAGACCTTCAGTTGCACACACTTTTTTTCTAAGACCAGTCTAGAAGCAAAGCATTGGCAGGAATGTGCTTTCTGATTTTGATTAAGTCTGGCACAAGTTGGCACTGATGGACATGTGTTGGTAAAGACAGGCAAGACTGACACAAATGGAGATAATCTAGCCAGACTGGCACAGGTTGGCATAGACTGGTACCTGTGGTATTGGTGGACATGAATTGACACCCTGGCACTGGATGGCACGACATGGAAAGACTATAATGGACCGGCAAAGACTGGAACGAACTGGTACCACCTGGCACAGCATGGCACCACCTGGCACAGATCGGCATGGACTGACACTAGTTGGCATGATCTGGCACCACTTAGAACTGGCAGAGTCTGGTATAGTCTGGCACCTGACATAGTCTGGTACCACCTGGCATAACTTGGCACAGACTGGAACAGGCTGGAGACACTGACACAGGTTGGCATGAATTGGTATTGACTGCCAAATGGGATCCATCCTCAATTTCTCCTTCTAGAACTCTCTTTTTGCAGCTGGAGAAATTACCATCAAGTTGGTGACCTTAAATTGCAAACACCTCTTCTATAAGATTGGCCTGGAATCAAAGTTTTGGCAGGACTGTGCTCCTTCCGGGACTGGCACTTCCTGGCACCAGTTGGTACAGGATGGTTCCATCTAGTACCACCTGACACAGATCAACATGGATGGCACCACCTGGTACTTTTAGGTTAAGGGCTAATAAACCTTAAATGTTGGCCATACACATCAATCTTCCCAAGTTCCCCCCAAAACAAAAAAAGTGACTTCTGTGACATTCACAGCAGTTCCCAAACCACCCACCTTTATGCCTACTCTCCACCATAGGATTGGTGC
The DNA here is from genome assembly GCF_027595985.1 of Sorex araneus. Lineage (NCBI taxonomy): Eukaryota > Metazoa > Chordata > Mammalia > Eulipotyphla > Soricidae > Sorex > Sorex araneus. The sequence continues at coordinate 9,257,677 of NC_073308.1, read as the reverse complement.
CTTTGAATATCCTCATCAAAGTAGTCACTGATGAGCTGGATCTGGGGACTTGTGAGGGGTTGCTACTCACCAATCAGCCTCCCCAGCTGACCCTCTCCAAGTTTGCACCTGTGTGTCTGAACTCAGGAGTGGGTGCTCCAGGTTGCTGGTTTCCAGCAATCAAACTCCGCTTAGGCACTCAGACCCAGGCCCTTGCAAAGAAAGCTTTGGGTGCATACTGACGTGGGGACTCAGTCTTGAGTATGTGAGTGTATTAGACAGGTGCCTTCATGTTGCTTCCCAGTGGTTCTCAGGAGCTTAGAGGAGAGGGTAGGTGTGCACAGGACCCCTCTTCACCAGCGCTCTAATGCCACCTGCACAGGCTGTGCTTTCAATTTTCTGTTGTTTTTTGAAGTGTCTGGAGGTAGAAATGGAATGTGGGCCCCACCAATAGGGCTGTTGAAATTGCAATTGAAGTGGCAGACAATATTCCTGGTGTTCCCACTGATGTCAGTGGGCCCCTCGGGTGGTTTGTGTGAAACAGGGAGGAGAGAGACAGTCACTTTCTCCCCATCTGCCTCTGCCACCTGGAACCCAGGGTTTCTGGGTTCTTGTCTTGCCTTGCAGAAAATAATTTTAGGAGGAAACAGGCAGTGAAGTGAAACATATTTTATTTGGAGGTTTTTAAGGGAAGGAGGGAGAGAAAGTGGGAGAGAGAAGAGAGTAACATGCAAAAGGGCAAGTTTTTCTGCTCTCTCCAGAGAGAGAGCTCTACATACAACACAGCATTAGACATGAAAGTACACATTTCAAGAGGGGCGATGCAGGCAACACATGTGCTCAGGCACCACAGTGCTCAGACACAGGGGCACAAGAAGCACATGGACAAGGACTGTGCTCCTTCCGGGAGCAAATGTGCACCCTTCCTTACCTTTCCTTTGTTCAAGGTAGCTTTTATAGGTTTTTTCCAACCTTCCCCCACGTGGGATTTCTATCAATGTAAAAGTCCAGTTGCTAAGGTGTTTGCCAAAGTGGGTAGGGTTGGGAGTGTGTGGTCTTCTTTGAGAATCCTTTCCTGGCCTTTTGTTTCTCCAGGAGCTTCTCTGGGTCTGTTGCTGGTCACAGGTGAGGGTTTTATCAGGTCTTAGTTCCTTTTTTCTGCAAGGTTGGCAAGTTTGGCTTTTGCAACGTCAGGGCTATTACTTCCTAGGAAATTTACTGCCATTGCCTTGGGACAGGGCCCTCCCTACCTGCCTACCTGTCTATATCATATACCCCCCCAGAGATTTTACCACCTTAGATCTTTAAAGGGGAAAATGGTTGACTTCTGGATCTGCTTCATGCTGACAAAGGGGTGCTGCCCTGCCTGCACAAAGGGTGAAATCTCAGTCTACCTTAATTTTTAATGCACCCCAGGCGTTGAATTTGTTTGGTTCCTGAAGTTATCAACATTTAAGAGAAAAGATCAGATCAATTAGACTGAGGCATTTCACTTTGAAATGATTAGACTCTGGAGGAGTAGAAGATCCTTTCTGATCCATAAGGTCAGAGTACTTTGCCATCTTAGAAAACATAAGAGTTAAAGCAACAGAAATCGAAGCAACATAATGCCATACACATTTCTTTTATTTATTTATTTATTTATTTATTTTTTAATTTTATTGAATCACCGTGGGATAGTTACAAGCTTTCATGTTTGGGTTACAATCTCACAATGATCAGACACCCATCCCTCCACCAGTGCGTATTCCCCACCACCGATATCCTGGGTATATCTCCCCTTTCCCACCCTCCCACTGCCTTCATGGCAGACACTCTTTCACTGTTGGTGGGAATGTCGACTGGTTCAGCCTTTCTGGAAAACAATATGGACAGTCCTTCAAAAACTAGAAATTGAATATGACCCCACAATACCACTTCTGGGAATATATCCTGAGGATTCAAAAAAGCACAGTAGAAATGACATCAGTACCTATATTTTCACTGCAGCACTGTTCACAATAGCCAAAATCTGGAAACAACCCAAGTGTCCTAGAGCAGATGACTGGTTAAAGAAACTTTGGTACATCTGCACAATGGAATACTATGCGGCTGTTAGGAGAGATGAAGTCAAAAATTTGCTTATAAATGCATAGACATGGAGAGTATCATGCTAAGTGAAATGAATCAGAAAGAGAGGAACAGACATAGAAGGACTGCACTGATTTGTGGAGTATAGAATAACATCACATGAGGCTGACACCCAAGGACAGTAGATACATGGGCCAGAAGGATTTCCCCATAGCTGGAAAACTGATTGATGAGCAGAGGGGAGAGGGCAGATGGAATAGAGAAGGGATCACTAAGAAAATGATGTCTGGAGGAATCAGTCAGGATGGGAGATGCATGCCGAAAGTAGATAATGGACCAAACATGATGATCTCTCAGTGTCTGTGTTGCAAGCCATAAAGCCCCAAAGTAGAGAGAGAGTATAGGGAATATTGTCTGCCATGGAGGCAGGGGGAGGGTGGGAAAGGGGAGGTATACCAGGGGTGTTGGTGGTGGGGAATGTGCACTGGTGGAGGGATGGGTGTTTGATCATTGTGTGATTGTAACCCAAACATGAAAGCTTGTAACTATCTCACTGTGATTCAATAAAATATTTTTAAAATTAAAAAAAAAACCTATCTGGGGCTAGTCTATCTCAGGTCAATATATATGGGGCAAATCTATCTGGTGCCATTCTCTCTGTGCCCCATCTATCTCCAGCAAATCTATCTGGGGCCAATGTATCTGGGGCCAACATGTATTTTGTCGATCTATCTTGGACCAAACTATCTTGTACCAATGTAACTTAGGCCAATGTATCTTGGGCCAATCTATCTGGACCAACCTATCTGGGGCCAATCTATCTTCGGCCAATCTGTATCACTGTATCACTGTCATCCTGTTGTTCATTGATATGCTTGAGCAGGCACTAGTAACGTCTCCATTGTAAGACGTGTTGTTACTGTTTTGGGCATATCAAGTATGCCATGGATAGCTTGCCAGGCTTTGCTGTGCAGGTGCGATACTCTTGGTAGCTTGCCGGGCATTCTGAGAGGGACGGAGGAATCGAACCCAGTTTGGCCACATGCAAGGCAAACCCCCTACCCACTATGCCATCACTTCAGCCCAAGCAATATATATTCTTGGAAAATATATTCCTTAATGCATACTTATTTGAGACATTTGATATCTCTATTTTCATTTAGGTAGCTACCACTTGTGGCTTTCCCTTTAGTAGTGAGAAGGCACTGAGCACAAAGAACATATTTTCATGTAACTATATTTACAAATCATAATGATCAAGATCACATGATTTAATTTTAATAAACACTACATTGGTTCATTTGTTCTCATAATTAGATTAGTTTTGACAAAACTACTCCATATGTCTACCACAAATCAGTATAGCAAATATTTCTTAAATATCTAATCTTTGAAGAATTGGTCTGGTACCTGGATATTAGAAGATAAGTGTAACATAATTCATAATTAAAACTCCTTAGAAACATTGGAAGTCTAACGACCCCCCAGACCCTGCCTCCCATCGCCACGCCTCTCTGTCTGTTCCCCAAGGGCACCACCCCTGTCCTGCAAATAACCAGCCCACCTGGAACACCGCCGACCAGGCCCCAGATGGCTCTCACGTGGGCCCCGCCCTGCCCGGATCTCCCATGACCCCCCAGACCCTGCCACCCGTTGCCACACCTCTCTGCTGGGTCCCCCACAGTGCTGCCCCTGTACTGCAGGTAATCAGCGGACCCAGAGCACCGCCAGTGTCCCAAGTGGTTACTGGGGGCGTGGCCTGTATCTCAGTGGGCGTGGTCTCAAAGGGGGCGTGGCTTCCTGCCTTAAATCTTCACTAGAGGTCCCACATAAATCAGGATAAGTGCTTGAGAGTAAGGAAGAATTCTAGAATAGGAATACGACTACCATCATCAACTTAGCACAAACAGAGACCCCCCTTCCCTGCAACAAGAGGGAATAGGGATAGACAACTAGAAGGTTCCAACTCTATACTTCCATATCAATATGAAGAAACAGCGAAAATCCCCTCCACAAAGAGAGAATGAAGAAAAGATTCCAGAAACCTCAACAGGGGCTACCCACATATACAACCTTTCAGAAAAAGAATTCAGAGAGGAAATCTTGAGGAGAGTCGATGTACTCCAAGCAACCATGGAACAGACATCCAATAAATTAAGGGAGCATATAAATGAAGCATTGGATCGATCCACCAAGATAATCCAGGAGGAAATGAGAGCAGAAATTTCAAAGCTATGAACGGAAGTCACACAAATAAAGGAATCGGTAGATGAATTAAAATTTTCAGTAGGAGCCCTCAACAGTAGAATGGCTACAGTTGAAGACAGAATCAGTGAGCTTGAAGATGAGCTGCACAAAGCTTACAGACAACAACAAAAATGACAAAAGACCTCAAAATGGCTCTAGAGCGAATCAGAGTCCTAGGGGATGACCTCAAGAGGAACAACATAAGAATCATTGGAGTACCAGAAGCACAGGGAAGTAACCCCAATGAAAAAAACACAGTTAAAGACATCATTGCTAAGAAACTCCCAAAGCTGAAGAAGGCGGGCATCCAGATCCAAGAAGCCTGAAGAATACCAGCAAAAAGAGACCCAAATAAAAAGACTCCAAGGCATATCATAGTCAGAATGATGGATGCTGTGGATAGAGACACAATACTGCAAGCAGCAAGGTCAAAGAAGAAAATCACCTACAAAGGAGCACCCCTTAGATTCACAGCAGACCTGTCAGAGGAAACACTCCAAGCCCGAAGAGAATGGTGGGACATAGTGAAAAAACTCAATGAAATAAACGCCTCACCAAGAATACTTTATCCGGCTAAACTCTCACTCAAACTCAAAAGAACAATACACTATTTCTCAGATAAACAACAGCTCAGGAACTTCATAGACTCAAAGCCAAACTTAAAAGAAGGACTAAAGGGGCTATTGTAAGACAATAAAGAACCCCACAAGAACAACAAACCCCACAGAAAGATGACACAAAACCCCATGACAATAATCTCTCTCAATATCAATGGCCTAAATGCACCTACTAAGAGACACAGAGTGGCAAATTGGATCCGGAAACTAAATCCAACATTCGGCTACCTGCAAGAAACACACCTGAACGGTCAAAACAAACACAGACTTAAAGTCAAAGGATGGAAAACAATCCTGCAGGCAAACAACTCCCTCAAAAATGCTGGGTATACTAGTATCTGACAACATAGATTTCAGGTTAAAAAAGATTAGAAGGGACAGCGAAGGACATTTTCTATTTATCAAGGGATATGTATAACAGGAAGAAATCACACTCTTAAATGTATACGCACCTAATGAATGACCGGCTAAATACTTAAAACAACTCCTAACAGACTTTAAAGAGGACATCGCTAGCAGCACAATAATAGTCAGAGACTTCAACACCACCTTATCACCTCTGGATAGATCGACAAGAAAAAAACTCAGCAAGGAAACATTGACTCTGAAAGAAGAAATGGAAGAGAGAGGCCTAATAGACTTATACAGGGCTCAAGGCCCTGAGTGGCCCCAGGACCTGCAGAGACACCACACAAGTGGACAATAACTGGTAGGGTCTCTTTTTCAAACTATTGTCAATTAGTCTACACAGTAACTTTATTTCACTTAAGCTTTGTTACCAGGTATCAACCTAGTCTTGACCTTAAGAGTAACGGTTTATCTACAAATATGGAATCCTTACTGCGCATGGGAATCTGTGAGTGTTTTAATTCTTTTATATCTGTTTCCCTAGAAATTGGAATTCTAAAGATAAAATTTCTAATGAACTTTGGCCAAGCAGATATATGTTACAAAGATCTTTAATTGTGAGCATTGTAAACTTTTTGATATCTTTGAGACTGATGTAATGCTTTTGACCCTCGCATATCGCGGTGTGGCTGGGCCAATCGAGGTCACTCCCTGGAGGGCGGGACCGGGGCGGGGCCAATCCAGGCCATTCCCTGGAGAGCCTGGCTGCTGAGGCGTGCACGGGCTGCAGTGCCTCCTGATGGCTACTGCTGGTACTGCAGGTGCTGATATCCACCCAGCCCAGCACCTTGTCAAGGCGGTATCTGGAGAAGGGACGCTCTGTCCCCTCTCCGCTCCTCCCTCCACCCTCCTTCCCATCTCCCCTTTCTCATCCTCCTCATTCGTTCTGTCATGATTTAGCACGGAGCTCCAGGCAGCCAGGCAGTTCCAGCTGCCCCACCACCCTGCCCCTGCCCCTGCCCAGCGGCCCACCTGGGACGCCGACCTATCTCCCTGAACTCCCCACCTGCCCTGAACTCCAAGAACTCCAGGTTTTCCTCTCCGTGGCTGTCATATGCCCTCCCCCCATTACCCCGCCACTGAGCAGGGGTTCCTTGGGTTCGCAGCGTCCCTAGCAGAGCCTGAAACACGGTGGGCATGCAGCAAGGCCAGCGGCAGGGATGGATGGGTGGGAGCACGGGGCTCCCCCGCATTCCACAGAGCCTTGTTTCGTCTCGCACTGTGGGCCACCCTGCCAAGGGAGAACTGGGGGAAGAGCTCTCCCCACCTGACCCATAACATCCCCACCTCCCCTCAGGGAAAGCTCCTGGACTCGACACATCAGGATAAAAGCACCTTCTTCCATGCCTGAAATCATAATAGACTTTGTTTTTGTTTTGGGGTGACACCCAGCGGTGCTCCGATGACTCCTGGCTCGGTGCTCAGGGATCACTGCTGGCAGTGCTCGGGGGACCCTGTGCGGTGCCAGATATGGAACCCGGGTTCATCGTGTGTAAGTCAAGTGCTCTCCACGCTTTACTCCGGCTCTGGGCCCCGTGACTAAAATTCTGTCCTTCCGGGCCACTGCTGCTGGGGTAAACACTGTCCTCCCAGGCCCCTTTGCAGTGTCTCAAAAGGCAGGAAGTAGAAGGAAATCTCGAGGTTTTCAGAGCACAGGAATTGGCTGTTTTAGTAAGAGCCCAGTTGGGGGCTGAGCCCAAGTGGGGCTACGGCGACACCTACTGGTGAGAGGAGGTTAGCGCAGAGCCTCTGAGTGTCCCTGATTAGTGTGTGTGTGTGTGTGTGTGTGTGTGTGTGTGTGTGTGTGTGTGTGTGTGAAGCAAGAGGATTTTCTTTTTCCTTTTCCTTCTTGGGCTACTCCCAGCGATGCTCAGGGCTGACTGCTCTCTCTGCATCCTGGAATTACTCCTGGCTGTGCTCAGGGGAACGCTGCGGGATGCTGGGAGTCAAACCCGGGTGGGCTGTGTGCAAGGCCAGCGCCCTCCCCGGTAGACTGATGCGCAGGCAGGGGACCACTGGCAACGGTCCACGGCGCCCTCTGGTGGCTATGCGGTGGAACTGCCGCGGCCCGACTTCCCCAAGGTAAAGATCTCCAGTCTCGGCCTCAGTGTTGGGCTCGGGGTCATGAGGGGTCGAGCGGGCAGCCTGGGGCCGTGGGTGGAGTCCTGAGCCAGGAGGGCGCTCGCCTCGTGCGGGGTGACCCGGGTTCTGCTCCTGCACCCACAGGTTTCCCGAGCACCGTCAGAGGGTTCCTGAGGGCCCCGAGACGCAGACGAAAGCCTTTCAGGGGGGACCCTCAGGCCAACGGGGGGGCCGAGCCGGGTCTTGCTCCCCCCGCCTCCCCCCGCCCTAGACCGCGGAGGGGTGGGGGTGGCGGGGCCAGGAGGGAGAGATTCTCCCGCGCGCTGCTGGGCTCGGCCCCCACGCCCGGGTGGGCCCATGCTCGGCTCCTGCCGCCGGCCTGAGGCGACCCCGTGCGCCTAGTGGCCCGCACGTGACCAGGCGCAAACCGAGGGCTGGAAATCTTCAGGCCAGAGGAGCGGCGGGCTCGGGCTCGGGCCAGACTTGAGGGCCCCCCCCCCTGCGCCACCACCTCCCCCCTCCCCCCTCCCCTCCCCCGCCCCAGCCCCGCTCAGCCCGAGGTCGACCCTTGAGTCACCCTTTCTCTTTCTTTTTTTTAAGTAAATTCATCTACTGCATCACCGTGAGGGAGGGAGCCGCCCGCGGGACGGGGTCGTGGGGGGCCCAGGAGGGTCCTTTCTCCAGAGCAGCTCCCATGGAGCTCTGCTGGGGGGACTGCCACGACCGCTCCGGCAGGGGGCGCTCGCGAGGAGAGCGGGTCGGCTCCAGGCCTCCTCCCTACCCGTTTGGGTCCAGAGGGGGTGAGATGGCATTCTGACTCCAAGAAACGGAGCTGATGGATCGTCACTTCGGAAGGGAAAATGAGGGAGGGAGTGAACGAATGAATCAATGAATGCTACACCCACTCCATCTTGGGAGCCAGGCAGGGGGCTCAGTGGTACAGCGCCCGGCTCGCCTGTATTTGGGGCCCAGCAGAAAAAGAGAAAGAAAACAACAGTCCTTCCTGGGTGCTGGTGCTCTGTGTGTGTGTGTGTGTGTGTGTGTGTGTGTGTGTGAGAGAGAGAGAGAGAGAGACAGACAGACAGACAGACAGACAGACAGACAGACAGAGGGAGCGGCAGCACATGGCCCAGGGAACAGTGCCATGGGACTTCAGCATAGCGCACTTTCCCTGGGAGGTGGAGAGAGTGGCACCAGGAGAAGAGGCCCAGGCTATGTGACGGCAACATGCCCCTGGACACTGCATCCCCTATTTCAAGGAATGGGTATTCCTTCCTGTGCTCAGTGACACCCACTTCACGCTTCCTCCCTACCTGTACCTTACTTGCGGCTAAGTCAAAATGACAAGTTGCTTTCTTGCTTTCCTGCTTGCTATTTACTTACTTATTTATTTACTTATTTCACTGTATAACTGTGTCACTGTCATCTAGTTGCTCATCGATTTGCTCAAGCGGGCACCAGTAATGTCTCCATTGTGAGACTTGTTTCTGTTTTTGGCGTATTGAACCACCACACCACAGGTAGCTTGCCAGGCTCTGCCATGCTGGCGGGATACTCTTGGTAGCTTGCCGGGCTCTCTGAGATGGACAGAAAAATCAATATACAAATTATACCACAGAAAATTAGAGAATAGCCATTAAGAACTTCACTGATGAGTTTCAAACCAATACTTTAAAGAGACATTTAAGAATTTAAATAGACATTTAGCTCATAGCAATTTACTTTCAACAAGTTATTTCTACAGATTATCACTGAATCAGGGGCTGGAGTGATAGTACAGTGGATAGGGCGCTTATCTTGCATGCAGCCTACCCGGGTTCAATCCCCTCCACCCCATACGTTCCCCTTGGTCTGCCAGGAGTGATCCCTGAGCACAGAGACAGCAGTAAGCCCTGAATACCACCAGGTGTGCCAACAAAACAAACAAAAACTACCATTAAATTACTCTACATTTTGTGTATTCAAAAGGGACATCATTAAAGTAAAAATGTGGTAAAGGGTTGTTGCATAGAATGGCTCCCTGAAAGTGGTCAATATCTAAATATGTAAACATCAAGCATGTTTGTCTTCCAGTGTCACCAGGCACTATGACTCAAGCACGCTGCCCCTATTTGTGCTGTGTGACCTGCTTCAGCGCCTGCTGTCCCCTGGGAGGGCCAGGCAACGGTGCGGGGCCGCAGGCTGCTCTGGCCTGGGCACTATGAAGGGTCCCAGAGCACGGACCTACCATCAACCCAAGCCCATGCAGCTGATGAGAAATTTTAAGAAGAGCTTTCAAACCTGTAACTCTCAAACTACATATACGCTCAAACCTCAGAAGTTATTCTGGGCTAAGTGCTCGGGGGTCTTACCTGGCAGGTTCTTAAAGGTCCCTGTAGTGCAGGAATAGAATCTGGAACTTCTGTGTGGAAGCATGCACTCCGGCCCGCTGAGATATTTCTCCGGTCCTGAAGCCCAAATTATTAACTGAGAAAGTTGAATACTCGGATAGTGCTTGGGAAATCATTTACTTGTTGTTATTTTTGTTTGGGGGACATGCCCTGCACTTAGGGCTTACTTACCTCACTCCTCAGAGCTTACTCCTAGCTCTGAGGAGTGAGGTAAGTAAGGCTTAGGGCTTACTCCTAGCTCTGAGCTCAGGAATCACTCTTGGTGGTGCTTGGGGGACCATCTGGGGTGCTGGGGATGGAACCTGACTAGGTCAGCTTCATGCAAGGCTGCATGCCCTACCCATTGTGCCATTGCTCTGATCTCTGGAAATGCCTTTTTAAAGATTAAAATTTAACTCCCCCTAGAAATACCCGATTATTACTGTAAAAAATGTGAAAAGGCATTATAAGTTGTTTCAGGAGTCACTCTGAAAAGTTATTCCAAAAATGTTCAGTGACTGATGAATAAAAATGAACTTCAAGCTGGATTCATTTAAACTCTACTTTGCTCTTCCTTCTTCTGCCCCCTTGTGGGGGTACAGAGAAAGGGATGAAGTCCACAGAAAGGAACTCAAAATATCAAGACCGAATTTCAAGGGAAAAAGTATCAGGCCAGGAATAGTCAGGGTCATCAGCACCCGAGAGCCTGGGGATGCAGGACAACAGGCAGGGTGTTTGCTCACACGTAGCTGACCCAGGTTCGATCCCCCACACCCCCCGCCAGAGCCCCAAACCAAACCCGAACTATCGGTACATAAATAATATCTAAAAGTGATTTTAGTTTCTCACTGAACACCTATTTTGGTTTAAAACGGTTACTACTGTGCTCTTCAATCAATATAACATCTTCTTACATGATTGAAAGTGAATACAAGTATCTTTTAGAGAAGGTCAGATATTTGTGGATGGAATTATCTGCTGTCTAGAATATGCTCCAAGTGCACAGCATGGAGAAAACAAAAACCTATACCTGCTGAAGCTAGGTATTTTATTGTATATCTTTGAAATTTCCAAAATAAAAATCAGGGTATAAAGAAATAGGTGGGGCTTGATCGATAGTACAGCAGATAGGATGTTTTCCCTGGCATACAGCAGACCCGGGTTTGATTCCTGACATCCCATATGATCCCTGAGCACTGCCAGAGGTGATTTCTGAGTGCAGAACCAGGTGATTTCTGAGTGCAGATTTCTGAGTGCAGAACTAACTCCTGAACATTGCCAGGTGTGACCCTCCAACCCCCCCAAAAAAAAGTGTAGGCTCCATCATATGAAATAAAGCACCTGAATAAGTCAGTAAATTTGTTTATCAATGTTTTTTATTCTTTTTCAGTTTTATTTCCCACCCCAAAATCAGGGTCCCGACAAGGGACTGAAGGGGCCAAGGGCAAGCTGTGAGCTACCCTGGTATTGATATGGGCCAGGACAAAGCGCCATGATTCTTAACCATAAGTTAAGAGCTTGATCATGGACAAATGCTGTCATGATCCAAAAGCAACGACGAGACTAGGACGCTGCTGTGGATAGGAATGACTAATCTGGCCTGAGCACTGTAGTCTGGATTGAGATGGCCCCAGGAGAGCAATTCTATAAGCTTAATGTATCTCTTACTGTGTCCATACAAAATGATTACTATTATGAATGCTTATATGTTAGTTTGGACAAAGAGAGGAGAAACACACCCATGGGATTCTGCTCTTGGGTGGGTCTTCCTGCTGAAAGCCAATCTGTCCTAGGAGAAGCATCCCCTGAGGGAAAGAACTTGACCCCTATTGATTGTGACCACACCTATGTGTAAGCCCCAAATTCTCATGCTTGGGGATTAGCTAGGCTGTAAGTGTGGGCTGGGGGTGGGGGGCAGATCTGGAGAAGCCAGATTAAGATCCAGATCCAGAGTGAGAAGGAGAATGAAGTAGCATGGGGGAGGAAGAAGCAGGAGACTCAGAGAAGAATGGAGACGGGAATGAAATAAACTGCAACTCAGACCAACCAGCCTGGCTCCCATTCCTTCCTTCGCCTGCCCATCGCCATCAACCTCCCAGGGGTGGGGGAAGCGGCGCGAGACTACCGAACACGGGCGGTGGGGTGGGGGAGAGATAGAGCGCTGCTGTGGCATGCCCCCTTACTTTGTGTTTACACAGCCAAACATTAGCCAAGCAGCACAAATACTGGCCAACTCCGACCACGAGTGTGGAAAGGTCAGACTGCAGCTGAATCTCAGCAAAACGATGTTCATGGAAAACGAACTAGTCCCTGATGTTCCATTTGCTCTCAATGGAACAAACATCTCCGAATGCAGCAGCTACGTGTACGTAGGTCGAGAACTCAGCGTGAGGAACGACTTGGCGCCAGAACTGCGCAGGATGAAGAGAGCGGTGTGGAACGCCTTCAAGAGCGTCGAAGAAGTGGTTAAGAGGACAAAGAAACTCCTGCTCCGGGCACATCTTTTCAACTCCACAATTCTTTCTGCACTAACATACGCCTCAGAGACCTGGGCCCTACGAAAACAGGATGAGAATGCTATTCGGGTATCCCAAAGAGGAATCAAAAGAGCCATGCTGGGAGTACCAGGTTTCACTTAAGTGACACAAGGAATCCCAGGTTCTGACCTCCATCTGTGGTCAAGAATCAGGGATGCTGTCTCATTTGCCGAGGCATCAAAAATCAGATGGGCAGGACACATAATGCGATTCAGAGACGACCGCTGGACTAGAGCTGTTACCGACTGGATTCCACAGGACGTTAAAAGACCGTGTGGCTGCCCACCAATGAGATAGTCAGACGTTTTCATTAAAACCCTGAATAAATGATTTGAGGCTCTTCCTGTTCCTGGAGCAAGCAGATATCATTGGGCTACACTAGCACGCGACAGATTAAATGGAGACGTTACTGACACCCTCTTGAGCAAATCGAAGATCAATGGGATGACAAGTGATACAAGTGAGCCCTAGCCCTAACCTATACCTAACCGTAACCCTATCCCTCCTCTTCCCCCTTACCCCTAACCTTATACTAAGCCCTACCCCTACCCTGACCCTGACTATGTCCCTACTAATACTCCTGTACCAACCCTAACCCACCCCAAACTAAGCCTAACGCCAACCAATCCCAGCCCTACCCCTATCTCTACCCCTTCCTCTAACCCTAACACCCTAAACTGTGTCATGATCCAGGCATTGGGCTGAACATAACAGGTTGTACCTAAGCCAGTGGTCAAATATGCAACGTGGAAGGTCTGAAGTAAACAGGTCCTGCCTATCAGCCTAACTGGGAGTGCAGGATGTTATTATCTCATCGTTGTTGTTGGTTTGGGGACACACCCCGAAGTGCTCAGGGCTTGTCCTGGCTGTGTGCTCAGGAGTCACTCCTGAAGGAGTTGTAATCTGACCTTAACCTTAACCTTATACCCTACCTTAAGCCTATTTATAACCCTCTCCGAACCCTACCCAAACCCTAAACCTAGCCTAAGCCTACCGAACCCTATTCCTCTACTTAACCCTAATACCCTAATCCTGACCTAACTCCAACCCCAACCTCAGCTCTAAGCCTTAACTCTAAGCACAACCGCTGTTATGGTTAAGGGGGCTGTGCAGGGGTGGGGCAGGCAGGGCGGGGGCAGGAGCTGAAGCCCACAGAGAATGGCCCTGGGCCTTGTTTGTTGGTTTCATCCTTTGTGGACCACACTGATGGTGCATAGAGGCTGCTCCTAGCACAGTGCTCTGGGGACCAGCCTGCCCTTCTCATGTGGAGCATGCGCTCCACCGGCCGTGCTCTCTCCCCGGCCCCGGGGCCCTGCTGGACGTGGAGACGAAAGGAGCAGAGCACCCGTGGCCGGAGCTCTCTGTGTTGGCCCGGTGTTCCCAGGGTCCATATTTCCCTGCTGAAAATACTGAGTGAGGAGAGACTCAGAGGTAGAAAGATTGTCACAAAGAAAAGTTTATTGGCAATTTCCTCCCTGCCGGAGAGGAACTCATGAGCAAGTATGGCTCATGTCGGCGGGGGTTTGTGTGGGAATATTGGGTCTTGTGTGTTTCTTATCACGAGACAAAGCTATTACCAAGCATCAGAGGGTTCCCATTTGAGTCTCAGAAAGGTGGGTGTTTGTGTGTCTGGTTTGGGTTTTCGGGTCACACCCTGCGGCGCTCAGAGCTTACTCCTCACCCAGCACTCAGGGCTCCTCCTCATGGGCTGGGCCAGACGGACGGCAGGAGATGGACCTTGCTTGGCCACGCACAAGGCAAGTCGCCCACGGGCTGTACTATCTCTCGGGACGGCCCCTCCCCCAGGGATGTCTGTGCACATAGGAACCATGTGTGCTGCTGATAAGAGCTCCCTGGGGCAGAGAGCTAGCCCCGCAAGAAGGGTGCTAGACTTGCACCTAGACAACTTGGTCGCCTGAGTCCCTTCAGGAGTGACTCCTGAGCACGAAGCCCAGACAAGCTCTGAGCACTCTGGGGTGTGTCCAAACCAACAACGATGATAATAACATCCTGCACTCCCACTTAGGCTGGTAGGCAATGCCCATTTACTTCAGACCTTTCACGTTGCATATTTGACCCCTGGCTTAGGTACAACCTGTTATGTTGAACCCAAGGCCGGGATCATAATTCATGGTCCTGGAGGAGCTGAGCTCCTGCCATTAAGAAATGCCCCTGCGACGGCAGGAATGTTTAGAAGGTCGGATGGAGCCACAAAAAATAGAATCATTCTTCATTTTGATAGGTGGGAACTGAGATCTCCTCTTTCCAAAGTGGGGTGCACTGCAGGGGCGCCCGTGCTCACAGCCCTACAGAGGCATTTGGGGGAGTCCCTGACCCCAGGGTTTATTCTCAGGGTCTGTGGGCAGTTTGAGTCGCTGCAGAAGCTGAAAGGGAAGAGTTTGTCTGTGAGATGCAGAGACACCCAGCCTGCTGTCCTGGGGTCAGGGGACACGGAAATGCTGCTGCTGCATCCTACTGGCCTCGCGCTCGAGGTCCAAGGCAAGGTCTCGATTCTCCATCCAGCACCACCCTGACCCTGGCTGCTTCCCCATCACCGCGGCTGCCCTCAGGGTGGAAGACTCGGGGCTTTACTGCTGTGGAACCTCCCAACTCCCGGGAGTCTGGTCTCAGATGCTTCCGGCTCGTGGTATCTCAGGGTAACTCTGCCCCATGGAAACAAGGTGTTAGAGTGCAAGGGACCCCGGGAATTGTTCCCTTTGGCTTACTTGCAACCTGCCCCAGCTCACTGGGCTCTAAGGGCTGAGCCGGTGCCTGTTCGCAGACCCACAGGCCTCGGGCCAGTTCTTCCCTCTGCTTCCACCTTCACTTTCTTCCTTCCAGACATTGCTGGGAACGGCGGTGGCTCAACCATACCACTGCCCCACCTGTGCCCGTGGCAGCGCTGCCTTGGCCCTACTTTCTCTCCAGCTACTCCAGAGATGGGACACAGGTAGCTGGGTTGGACTCAAGAAAAGCGACAGACAGCAACAGGTGGGGAACAGGCAGCAGAGGCTGAAGGGGCCAAACTGGGACATGTGCATCCCCGGCCCAGAGAGCCAGCCTTCTCCCAGAGACAGAACTAAGCCTCAAATTAAAATTTTAGGGAGCACAGTGGGTAGTGTTTGCCTTGCACGCAGCCGACCCGGGTTCGATTCCCAGCATCCCATAGGGTCCCCCGAGCTCCGCCAGGAGTGATTGCTGAGTGCAGAGCCAAGAGTAACCCCTGTGCATAAACGGTTGTGATCCAAAAAGAAAAAAAAAATGGAATTTGGGCTTTGGAGTTACACTGCCCCCAAGTTCCCTGTTATTCCTCTTGAAAGCAGAATCACAAAGTCCCCTCCCCACAGGTCTCAGTGGTGATACCTAGGCACCAGGTACCTGAGAGGGACTGAGTCTGACGGGGCGACGGCAGGGTTGATCTCCGGCACAGCCTGGGCTCACTGCCTGCTTGCTCCCTGTCAGCACAGGGCTAGGCCCCAGGAGGAAGATCAAACACCCTTCAGGTCCCTACTCAGTGCTGGGGGAAAGACAGGGAAATTAAGGCTCAGAGGCAGCACAGCAGGTGACAGGATAGAGTGTTGGGGCAGAGACTAAAGCAAGTAAGGGACAGGGGACTGTGGGCAAGGCCCAGCCTGGAAAGGCCTGCAAGCCTCCCCGGAGGAGGTGACATCACATGGGCTTTGTGGGAGGAGCAGAACTGTATCCTGAGAGACAACAGGGAGAGGGGGGAAGGGAGCGGCATGCTGGAGCCACAGGCCAAGCAGGCGCTGCGGAGAGCTCGGCGGGCTGCCAGCTGTGAAGCACGCAGGAGACCCGAGTTCCATCCCTGTCCCCACGCGGCCCTGGGCACTGCTGGGGGTAACTCCTGAGCAGAGCTAGGAGGAGGCTGTGGGTATAGCTGGGCCTGAGCCGAACCGGAAACAGCGAGGGGAGCAGAAAGGCTTGTGGGCTGAGCACGTGAGACCCACCCGCTGGGGTCTGGCTGTGTCTCCCTTAGGGCCCCTCCCACAGCGGGTTCCTCCTGCAGGAGAGCACTGGGGAGAGAGTCATGCAGATCGCTGTCCACTCTCACAGCGTCCACTCTGCGCAAGGGGCAGCAGGAACACCGCAGGCTGGACCTCAGCCCCCGTCCTATCACTGACAGGGAGTTTCCCTGTCCCCTGTCGCCCTGTGCTCTCACCCTCCCTTTCCTTCCTCACCGCACAGCACAGGCAGTTTGACACTCTTTGAGCCTCAGTGTGTGCCTCTGCAAAATGGGGACAAAGGTTGCAGTTTGTGCCATGGTGTATTCCCTGGGGCAGCAGACACATTTTTTGGGGGGCTGTGCATGGCCAGGTCAGCAGCTGAACCGGCCTCTGGCCATGAGAGTAGCCAATAGCCTTTGTCCAGGCCCCTGGCTGTGCACCAAGCACAGACCCTGGCAGCTGTGCTGTGTGGGGGCAACACCAGGGACCCCCGCTAGAAGACCCGGCTGTGTGAGGCTCCGTGCGAGAAGAGGTGGGGACGGGTCGGGGAGGGAGATGGACGCTCAGGGCTGCTGAGCTCCTGACCCTTTCCAGAAGCCTAGGGAGAGGCACGTTCTGAGTCCCCCCACCCTCTCCCATTTCTCAGCCCCGTCACCCAGGACAGCCCAGACATCACCCCTCAGAGCCTGCTGTGGTGTAAGGAAGTCCACCCTGGGGTTCCTCCTCCGACCCAGGAGAGGACTATTCTGAGCCGTGGTCTGCCGCAGTGCTCGTCCAGGGCACTGGCGGCCTGAGAGCGGAAGCAATTCACACGGGAGCGCAGTGGGCCAGGACGAGGGAGCGTGCTGGCGTCCTCCTTTCCACAGGGACACACGACACTCAGTGCACCTCCGAAATCTCCCGTGAAGGGTGCAGCAATTGTGCACGGAGCCACCTTATTTTATAGCATAATTTGTCACCACATACTCATCTCACCCCAGAAACTATAAAACCAAGCTCCCGGAAGAGAGGGCACAGTCTCTTGCCACTGCACCTGGCTGTCTTCACCGGGCCCCCTCAGTGGGGATAGGTTTTGTTTTCCTCCCCCACCGCCCTGCAGAGTCTCAACTCGACAGTTGAAGACCTCTGGAACCCAGCCACGCCCATGCTCAGGGCAAATATCCACACGTTCAGGCGAGCTTCGAGCAAGGGGGAGCTATTGGAGGAACCCAGGTGTGCGGGACCATGGGCCGAGATCTCCAAGGCTGCTCGGATCAGGACTGGGCCTCTCCCACCCAGATCCCCCATTTTCCAGTAGCTAGGCAGTCACACCCAAAGACTGCCCCCAGAGCCATGTAATCCCATCAACGGCCAACATCCAGAGACTATAAAACCAAGCTCTGAGAAGCATGCAGCCGCAATGCAGCTGTACAACATCTAATAGCTTAGTTCTCCCTCTTGGAGAACCTGACAAGCTAACGAGAGTTTATTGCCTACTTGGAAGAGCCTGGCAAGCCCCCGTTGGCATATTCATATCCAAATTACAGTAACAGATATATACATACCTCTCGAAGAGCCTGGCAAGCTCCAGAGAGTATCCCGCTTGCACAGCAGAGCCTGGCAAGCTACCGATGGCATATTCGATATGCCAAAAACAGTAACAGTAGGTATCATTCCCCGGACCCTGAAAGAACCTCCAATCATCGGGAAGAACGAGTAAGGAGAGGCTGCTAAGTGTAATAGAGACGTTACTGTGCCCGCTTGAGTAAATCGACGGAGAACGGGATAACAGTGATGTGGAGAGCCTCCATGGAACCGTGCTTCGTGAACACCTGTTTCTTGTTGGTTGCACCGTGCTTCGTGAACAACACCTGATGGGGAATCAGGATGTCTTGTCACGCTCACAAGTTATGGCTGGTTTATCAGCTGCAGACACTTGAGGGCAAACAGGCAGGGAGAAGTATATAAGGGGGGAAGTCACCTAGCTAGTCGGTTCTCCCTCATGCGTCCCCTTTTCCTCCTTACTCCATGTCCCCGTTCCTGATTTCTTCTCTAACGCATGAGAAAGTTCCTGAATAAATCGCAGCCAAAAGGATCTCCGAGTTGCGTGTTTCTTCGCTGGACGAAGCGGCGCGCGACAGCTGGTGGCCCGTACGGGGAACCCGACCTCCAGTACCCCCCCGGTGGATTCAGAACTTGCTGCGATTTATTCAGGACTAAGGTTCACGAGAAATGGTGACGATGAGGTTCCTGTGGTAAGTCAGGACTAAGGTTCACGAGAAGTCGTGACGATGAGGTTCCTGTGGTAAGTCAGGACTAAGGTTCACGAGAAGTCATGACGATCAAGTTCCTGTGGTGAGTCAGGACAATAATATCCATGGATGTGTATGTTTTGTTTGTTGGTTGGATGTTTGTTTGTCTTTCCCTTTGTTTTTTCATTTTTGCTTTCTATGCTTACTCTAAGGATCAGAAGTGCGATAAGGCCATACAACCAGGACAAGTAGTGTTAGAAGAGACAAAGAAGGACAGAGGCAGCCGTCATGGCATTATAGCCTCTGAGCCAGAGGAGGGTTCGGACGTGGAAAGCGAGGCCTCTAGGGGAACCCCGCTGATGGAGGGACGCGCCCCAAAAAAGAAAGGAAGGCCCCAAGAACCATCCATGACCCGTCCGTCTCTTTATCCCTCGCTATGTCAATTTCAGCAGGGACGGGCTAACGGGGATTCTGACCCCCCTATTGAAGAGGAAGCTGCGACGTATGATAGTGACCGATACTTGCCGCTAAAGAGGTCTGAGGATGATCCGCCCCTTTATAACAAAGCGGGAGGTGGACTTTCTTTTGCAAAACCCGGGCTCTGGGCAGAAGTTAGGCGAGAGCTACAGTTAACTTATCCTGTTTTTGAAGATAATAATCAACAGCGATATCACGAGTCCCTAGATTTTAAAATAATCAAGTCCTTGGCAGAATCAGTAAAGATGTATGGAGCCAACGCAGCCTTTACTGTAACCCAAGTAGAAGGCTTATTCAGATATTGTATGACCCCAAATGATTGGCAACAGGTGGCTAGAGCGGTGTTGATGCCTGGACAATACTTGGACTGGCGCACCTTCTTAATGGGAATTGCAAGCTCTTACTGCTGCTGGGAATACACGCGTGCAGCCTGAGTTTCCTATTTTACTTTGTGTGCTTTCAACATATGGGCAACCTACTGCAGTCCTATGGCAGGAGGGACCCCTTCTGTGGATTCATCCTAGGGTCTCTCCGGCAAAAGCCGTGGAATTATACCCTGCAGCTGTAGCCCGTTTGGCTATGATTGGTATTCAGGACTGCTTGCAATACTTTGGAAAACTTCCAGATACTCTTATTACCCCCTATAATTCCACTCAAATAGTTTCTTTGTGTAACTTACATGATGATTGGGCGATTCTCCGATTTTCTTTTCCCAATGTTATTGATAATCATTATCCCAAACATCCACTAATGACCTTCTTTAAAACTCATCCGGTAATTTTCCCCAAAGTCACCTCTTATGTACCCCTTCGGGATGTTCCAAACATTTATACTGATGGTTCAAGTACAGGCTGGGGGGCTTATATGATAGAGGGTCAAGATCCTATTCGTATGCAATTTCCAACTACGTCTCCTCAAGTTGTGGAACTCCGCATTGTCTTGACAGTGTTTGAGCATTGCTCCTTTGCTTTCAATTTGATTTCTGATTCACGATATGTTGTAAATGCTCTTTGCTCACTTGAGGTGGCAGGACCCATAAAGGCCTCCAGCTCGATAGCCTCCTTGTTATCTGCTTTACAGCAAATTCTTTGGACCCGTGAAAAACCATTTTTTGTCACACATATCCGCTCTCATACAGGCCTTCCGGGTCCCTTAGCAGAAGGCAATGCTTGTGTTGATGCACTCTCTAGACCATCTTGTTTTGTTATTCAGTCTCCTTTACAATTAGCAAAAAATTTTCATGACCATTTCCATGTTTCTTCTCGGACCCTTCAACATAGATTTCAAATCCCTCGAGCCGAAGCTCGGGCAATTGTTTTACATTGTCCACACTGTGTCCCTTTTCTTCCTGCCCCCTCCATGGGCATAAACCCTCGTGGTCTTGTGCCTTTACGCATTTGGCAAATAGATGTTACACATTTCTCGGAATTTGGCAGGCTCAAATATCTCCATGTATCCGTGGACACGTGCTCCGGTATCATTCATGCCACTCCCCTTTCTGGAGAGCGGTCCACAAATGTTCTCTCATTGCCTTGAAGCATGGGCAGCCTGGGGCATCCCAGCCCAACTGAAAACAGATAACGGTCCGGCATACACCTCTGCTAAATTCACCGCATTTTGTGCCCAGATGGGAGTCTCTTTATCTCATGGCCTCCCGTATAACCCACAAGGACAGGGCATCGTTGAGCGTGCCCATTCCACCCTTAAAGCATGCCTAATAAAACAAAAAGGGGGAGTTGGCCTGGGACGGCCCCCTCGAGAAAGAACCTCTATTGCACTTTTTACTCTAAATTTTTTGATCATTGATGATAAGGGCACCTCCTCTGCAGACAGGCATTCTTCAAAGATCCCTGTGTGCCAAGGATATGTTAAATGGAAAGATATCCTTTCTGGTGAATGGCACGGCCCGGACCCCGTGTTAACCTGGGCCAGGGGTTCTGTTTGTGTTTTTCCACAGAACAGGGCAGAACCAGTGTGGATTCCTGAGCGCCTGACACGGAAGACCGCGCCTCAAGTAGACCAAGAGGTGGAAACTGGTGCTTCTGTTCAGCCTGGTTTCTGTGATGATACGAGCTGAAGAAGCAGCTTTTTGGGCCATTGCTACAACTTGGCCTGCTTTAATCCCTTCGGTACCCACCTTAATAAGACCAGAGTAGAAGTCCCCTCTATTTTATCAAAGAGTGGGTGGAGGTGGGAGTACTACTATCCTTATTGCTTCTCGCTGCTTTGGTTTTTTGCCTGGTGTCTATACAAAATGTAGCAAGAACAACTATTTACAAAGGCGTGATATTTACAGGCATTCGTGGCCCTGGAGGCGCAGCAATCCCTGCAGCTTTGGCTTGCAATTTTGAAACAATAATCTCGTTTGGAACAATCAGGTCTAGCTGGATGTAGCAAAGGTATTGTGCAGCTGAGAGCCCTTAACTGCAGGGGACCTCCTGTAGTTGAGTTTGAAAGGGTGCACTATACCCCACCTGACCCTTGGACCAACCTAAGACAGGGACCTACAAGCGAGAGGGCTCCCAATGACGGGTAAGGCCAAGGGGGCCGAGGTCGCTACACAGACTTGTTGTTCTAAAACAAAAAGGGGGAACTGTGGAGAGCCTCCATGGAACCGTGCTTCGTGAACACCTGTTTCTTGTTGTTTGCACCGTGCTTCGTGAACAACAGCTGATGGGGAATCAGGATGTCTTGTCACGCTCACAAGTTATGGCTGGTTTATCAGCTGCAGACACTTAGGGCAAACAGGCAGGGAGAAGTATATAAGGGGGGAAGTCACCTAGCTAGTCGGTTCTCCCTCATGCGTCCCCTTTTCCTCCTTACTCCACGTCCCCGTTCCTGATTTCTTCTCTAACGCATGAGAAAGTTCCTGAATAAATCGCAGCCAAAAGGATCTCCGAGTTGCGTGTTTCTTCGCTGGACGAAGCGGCGCGCGACACAGTGATACAGTGATACTCATCTCACTATTGAAAGTCAGAAGGGCATGATTTTTCAAAAGAATGAATCAACACTTACATAATGGTTCCATTCCACACAGTTGCAGAACCACCTTAAACATTAGTATCTAATCTGTGGTTGTGCCGTGAGTCCTGACCCTTCCAGGACTAGCAACCCACTGTGGGGAAAAATGGGTTATGGGAGGAAGTGATCGAGGAGGACCAAGAGGGCCGGGCTGAGTCCCAGAAAATAAGACAAAGGACTTGGGAAGGGGAGGAGGAGGAGCACACGTCACATCCCCATCCCCAAGCAAGAGAAGGACGCGAGCCTGAGCCAGGGACAAGGGACAGGGCTCAGAGCACCGAGACATCCCAGGGCTGCCTCTGGCCAGCTCAGCAGGACTCTCCCAACAGCTGGGCTGGGGGAGGGACTCCTGGCAGGAGGCTGGGCCGTGCACCCGTGCTCCTCACCTGGCTGTTGCTCCCTCCACAGAAGCTCCTGCTCCCGCTCTCCATCTCAGTGGCTGCATTTCTGTGCATGGGCACCGCCCTCCTCCTCACCCTGGGCTGCAGGAAAGCCTGGGGCAGCACCAGCCACGGGGAGCCTGTGCCCGGCTCAGAACAGACTCCCAGGAATCAGCACCAACAGGCTTACCCCAATTGAAGGCTCAAGGATTATCACCCCCACTCTACCAACAAGAGCACAGAGGTCCTGAGGTGAACTGACCAGGATTCCCCAAGCTCCTGACGTGATGTGGTTGATAAGAAGTATCTCTCAGGGCCAGAGAGATTAGGCAGCGGGTCAGGCGCTTGCCTTGAGCAACTGAACCAGATTCCATCTCTGGCATCACATAGGATCCCCTGAGCCCACTAGAAGGGATTGATCCCTTAGTGGGGAGCCAGGAGGAAGCCATGAGCATTTCTGGCCGTGGGCCACAAAGAAAAACTCAAAAATAATTTTTTGTTGTTTTTTTGCTATTTGGGTCACAGCCAGCGATGCTCAGGGGTCACTCCTGACTCTGCACTCAGGGATCACCCTTGGTGGTGCTTTGGGGACCATACGGGATGCTGGGAATCGAATCGAACCCGGGTCGGCCACGTGCAAGGCAAACGCCCTACCTGCTGGGCTATCGCTCCAGCCCCTCAAAATCAAAATAAAACCAAACAAAGAAGGAAAGAGAAATGAATCCTAGGACCACTCAAATGATCTCAAAGCCAAAAACTATATTTCCCTTTTACTTGGCTTTCTTCCATGATTTCCGGCTCACAGATTTCAAGTGAGACTTTGAACCTTTGGGATTTCCATAAGGATCAGAGCAACAGAAACCTCTGCTGTTCTCTTTTCTTGTTCTCTGATTTTCTCGGCTCTTGGAAACAGTCACACAGCCATCCGAGTGCAGTGACTGCCAGGGTTTCCCTAAGGGCCCTGAGGCCACAACCCTGGGCAGAGGCATCTTGAAATAGAGAGTTACAGCTTCTGCTTCCAGCCCTACCAGGGCATGGCAGAAGCCCAGGAAGTTGAGTCTCTCTTAAATGTGGGTGAGTTCATAGGTCACGCCTTGTGGCCCCAAAAGAAAGTATTTTGAGGCTGTTTAGATTTGGGAGCCAGAATACTTCCAATTTTGGGGGGTGATGGGGTGGCTCTGGGTGTGTGTATCATACCCAGCTGTTTCAGGGCTTCATCCTGGCTCTATGCTCAGGGCTCACTCCTGGCAGAGCTCTGGGGACCATGTGGGGATCAGATCTGGGTCAGCGGCATGCAAAGCAAGTGCCCTTTCTGCTGTACTAAGGTTCTGCCCTGAACCCTTCCACTTCTTTCTCTGCTGAGCCCCAAACTCTGTGAAGACCAGTGCTACTATAACTGCAATCTCACCATCTCTCTCTCTTCATCTGGCTGTCGCTCCCTATGCTTTAGCAGCCTTGGTAGCCATCTGATTGGCTTCCTGAATCCCGGGAGCAAATTGAGTCAATTATCGTGTCCATCAAGGCAGCGGTCAGGGGACCCCCATGTTAGGGACCTGCAGGTCCAAAGCAACAATCAAAGTCCCAAAGGGATGATGGTTTGGGGGTCCTGGACCTTTTTCTGGGGAGCCTGAGGCTGGTTCTGAGGAGATGGTCTCAGCGTTGACTCCCTGGAGGCTGTGCCAGTGCCTGAGGACTGTGTGTTGTGAGGAGAAGCCTCCACACCTACCCGAGGCTCTGGCTCCAGGAACCTCCTTAGCACACATGCCTCTCCCCTGAGTTTGCCAGACTAGCAGGCTTAGGGGTTCGTACAACCCTCAACAATTAGTTCTCTTTAGAGCCTGAGGTCAGGTGCCTTGAAACAATTCAACTGTGCTGCTTAAAATTGGGCTTTCTGGGACCCAAGAGCCAGTACCAGAGTCAAGGGTCTTGTTTTGCATATGACTGACCACTGTTTCACCCCTGCACTTTCCATACATGTGAATGACCACTAATTGACTCTGACACCTTTCATGCCCCATGCTCTGCCAGGAGTGACTCCTGAGAACAGTCAGATAAGCCCTGAACACTGTTCAATGTGGCAACAGAATAATTTTTATTTATTTACTTTATTGTTTTGCTTTTTGAGTCACACCATACACCAAAAACACCAAAATCCACTGCTCAGGGGTTACTCCTGGCTCTTCATTCAGGAATTACTCCTGGCGTGCTCAGGGAACAATATGGGATGCTGGGAATCGAACTCTGGTTGGCCCTGTGAAAGGCAAACACCCTACCCGCTGAGCTACTCCAGCCCCCAAAAGAATTTTTTAATTTGATAAAAATAAATAAGTAAAATTTGGCATTCTACATACATCTGGAATCTTATGCTTTACCATCTTTTTAGTCAAGACACCTTGTCATGATGGCTTCCACGTAGGGTTCAGGGTACCACAGACTCCGCCCAGAGATTCAGAGCTGCACCCATGATGGTTGGATGCTCTGACAGTATCAGGGGTAATACTGGGGTGCAGACATGGGCCAGGCACATAGGAGCCTGAACCCTGCACTATCTCTCCAGGCCCTCTTTAAGAATAAGTGTATCTTAAAGATACACTTGTACCTTTAAGTGCATCTTTACAAGATACACTTGGGCAAGTGTCTCTAAAAGACTTTTCTCCTTAGTGGTATTTTTTCTTAAAGACTGCTTTGTCTTTCCAATGGTTTTCTAAGACACTCAGAATTTACATATTAGAAATATTGAAGTCTTGAGCAATGGTTCTAGGCAGACACATAGTATGCTGCAGAGGATTCACGAGGCAACATCTCCTGACGGACTCTAGCCATGTTCTGCTGTGGGGCTGTCCCGCAGGCCCAGGACATGCTTCATTAGCCATGTCACCTTGTCATCTGTCTGCTGACGAGAGGACCGGAGAGCAGGAGCAGTTCAGAGCTCTACTGAGCCTCAATCAGGTTGATTTGTGAACTCAAAACTCCAAAAGTAGAAACGCATTCTAAAATTCATCTCTATGTTTTGGACAAGGCATCGAGGCCAAGCATTTGCCTCGCCTAGTGAATTCCTGGGTTCACTTCTAAACACAAACACACCCCCCCACAATTTATACACACTTTGCTTTCCAAGTGAAGTGAAATATTTGTCTTATTTCACAGTTGACTTTCTTGGAATGCCAGAAAAACAACCTATCCATACACTTTATGCACTGTAAGGATAAGTATTATTTATCTTATTAATATAATAATTATTATAAATATTCTTTCTTATTATCGTTATTTGGAGCATGTGTATATGTATGTGACTATGTACATGGTGTATATATGTGGGTATAAAATGATTTCTCATTGTGTCCTTCCAAATTGTCTCATCAGGCAGATGTGACACATTGGAATATGGAACGGAATTGTCAGCAACCTGAATTTTGTTTTTATGGTTGTGATGTCAATGTGCTACATGCCAGCTGTTGGATGGCCTCTTTACCCTACGTTCGCTCCCTAGACATTCTGGCTGCTGGATGCTCCCTTGGGAGGGGGCAGGAAGGTGCTTCCCAACCAGCCCTGCTCTCTTCTCCTTCAGGGTCCCTGTGTCAAAAGGAAATGCAGCCCCTCTCCCGATTTCTGGGACAGGGGAAACTTGGGGAAGGTTCCTCTTTCAACTAGACCATTCTCTTTGCAGGCAAGACTGAATCCCACATTTCTAGTGACCTCTGTGCCCTGGAGGTGAGGCCCCCTGTGCTGAGGAAGAAGCACCCCCCAGCCATGAGGGAGCCTCAGCTCTCCTGGGTGCCTTTGCTCTTGAGCCCTTTATTCTGCTGACCAGGACTGGTTTGTTTGTTTCTTTGCTTATTGGGTCACACCCTGCAGTGCTCAGGAGTTACTTCTGGCTTTGTACTCGGGGATTGCTCCTGGCAGGACTTGAAGGACCATAGAAGATGCCGGGGATTGACACTGTTCGGCCACATGCAAGGCAAGCACCCTGCCTTCTGTACTATCAGTCTGGTTCCTCCTTCTGACCTTGAGGGCCTGCGGTTACTCTTGTTTTCCTGATCTCCTGGGCTCTCTTCTGCCCTGCTGCCCACCCGAACATCCCCACCTAACCCTCACTCTGGTCAACCCCTGCTTTGACCTTGGCCCTGGAAGGAAGGGAAGTGTGGGGGGTCATGAGCCATGTGTGGGCCCTCATCTGTGACGCCAGACTCTGGATCACCCAGGAAGGGTGGCAGTGAGCTTGCTGGGATGGGGACTAAACACGACTCGGCGCTTTTTCTAGACAACAGTACCCTCTTTACTTAGTGCCTAGCAGGAGGACAGAAACAGG
The DNA here is from genome assembly GCF_027595985.1 of Sorex araneus. NCBI lineage: Eukaryota > Metazoa > Chordata > Mammalia > Eulipotyphla > Soricidae > Sorex > Sorex araneus. The sequence goes on along the minus strand of NC_073308.1, from coordinate 9,230,985 downwards.
GAGGAGCAGCTCAGTTTCACCCGAAGGGGCTGGGAGCCACAGAAACCAGTTCTTTCCTGCTTAAAACCTTCACCAGAGGACGATGCTGCAGAGACTGCATCTGCCCCGCTTGAGGACATACCAGAAGATATCCCGCAGATACCGCGAACAAGTGCAAGAGATTCCCCAGCAATGAGAACCGCCCCGGTTGCAGGGGAATGCACACAGGAAGAAGCAGAGCCTTCCTGACAGTGGTGTCCACCTAAGGTTCCTGTGCAGAAAGGAGGTTACAGAAACCAAGGAGATGAAGGAAGTTTCTGCATAAGTATCTGCACATCCCCCACCCCTGTGATAATGACATGGCTGCTGCTGGTGTGGGTGCCGAGTGTGTGGGGACGGCCAGGGAGGGACATTGTATCACTAGGAAATTGCACTATGACACATTCTTTCGGTCAATTGTTTTAATACTAAACTAACTCAATGTTATTAACAAATACAATATAGTTGAGATTGTTTAAACACAAGCACAACTGAAGGATATGTTAAAGTAAGGGTGGACAGTGGCTTCCAGTGAAGCTCCTTCCTGGCGGAGGTGGTAGAAGAATGCCTCAAACGGGGGCTCCCGCTGGAAGGACAGGACGAAGCTGGGGACAGAGAGGCAGCGCTTGGCGACAGAAGCCACAGTAGCATGGTCCCTCCCAGGATCAGGGGATCAGAAGGGCCCAGGCTGCAAATCAATCTGGACTGTGGTGCAGGGACACGACACAGATGTCCCAGGGACCGGAACCCGGGCCCTCCCCGATCCAGGCCTGTCCCTCCCACCTTTCCTCCATGGAGATCAGCTCCAGGTCCTGGAACCAGGTGAGAAACTGGTCGTGGGGCTGCAGGCGGTAGTTCTCTGCGGCCTCCTGGAGCAGAACAATCTCCTGGAGGATTTTAGTTTCCTGGGACATTGTGAAGGAAGGAAGGAAAAGGCCTGGGTGGGCTGTGGCGCCGTCCAGCCAGGGCTGCCCAAAGGCAGGCTAGAAGGAGAATTTCCACAGGAATCCCCCCTTCACTCTGCCCGTCAGCATCTCCACTTGTCTGAGATCAGAAAACACCCTCCACCAGGAAGTTCCCCTTGATGGATCTCTGCCCTCCCACACGCATATATAAGTTTCCATTGTTTCATTCTCCTACTGTGAGTGTCAGGCCAGAGGGACAGAGACAAGGAGGATCTGAGAGGGGGCCAGGGTACAGGGAAGTCGGGTCCCCTCCTCTGTTCCCCTGCAGAGTCCCACTGCTCACCTTTGTTAATTTCTCCTTGTTGATCACCTCCCCCTGGAAGCAAACAGCCAAGTGCATGAGAAAGGGCCTCTGGGGGACCCTGTGACAGGCTCTGAGCTCAAAGGACACGTGTGGCTGGTGTCAGGTATGCCGACCCTCCCGCCCTGTGACACACTGGGGTGTCCAGCAAGGACAAAGACCTTGTCCCTGAGGTGGATGCTGAGGTCCCTCTGCCCCACGCCTCTTGCTGAGGGAGAGGTTGGGGATGCCCTTGACCTCAGGTGGTTCTGCACCAGCGGCTCTGCTGATCCCTGGGAACTGGGTGACGAGACCTGAGTGCCCCGTGCTGCTCCTGCCTCGGGTATCAGCCCAGCGCCAGGGGAGTTTCCCTCAGGGCTCTGCCCAGGGCTGAGGTGCAGGGGAGTGTCAGCTCCAGCCCGCCCAGCCCCCAGCTCACTCACCCCAAAATCCTCCATTTCTCTGTCCAGACTCTCCAGCTCCTGGAGGAAGGGCCCCAGGAAGGGGACCACACCCTGTGCCGAAGGGGCCGTTAGAAAGGGGCCCTGCTCTGGGGTCCCCAGGACACCCCCAAGCCTCAGCCTCCCACCACGAGGCTCCAGGTGAGCAGGAGCCCCTCCAGGACCTTCTAATGTCCTCCTCCTTGCAAAGCTGAGAGCCCTCCCGTGGGTCCCAGGGTCCCAGCCCTCTCCCTGGTTCCCCCACCCACCCTCCACACACCAGCTCTGCAGCCACCCACTCCACCCTGGGTCGGGACGGGGTCAGCCGGAAGCAGGGCTGGGCCGGGCCTCCTTTCTGAGGGAAGACCCCTGTGGGGGCCACCCCTCTGTCCCTGGGTCCCGCACACGCCCCTCACCTGGCGTCTCCCGAGGTTCCTCAAGCAGGACACAAAGCTGCAGCGCTGTTCCACCTGGGGATGAGCACCCGACCCTGAGCCTCTGTTACCCGCACGCCCAGCCCCCACTCTCCTCCCTCAGGCCCAGACTGAAGAGAACAGCGACAGCACTGAGCCTGCAGCCCCCACCCAGAGCAGCAGCCCCATGCAATGCCCCCAGGGCTGCCTGCCCTCACAACCCCCAACAGGCCTCCACCCAACCCACACACCTGCTGTGCCCATACAGAGAAGACAGGAATGTCACAGAAACCGGAAGAGAACCCGCCCCTCCCTCCCTGCCTCCTCCATGCAGTCCTCCAACCCGCAGACTACCTGCAGGGGCTTGCAGCGTCTATGTTTCCGGGCCTGTCTGCGCAGGGCCTTCAGCTTCCTCCGGCTCCACCTAGGGAGGGAGCACATTTGTCCCGAGGGAGCTGTCCCTGCATCCCTGGGGCCCCACTCAGCTGCGGGAAGCCAGGGTCCCACTCCCTGCCCAGCACCTGGCCCCCAGGCTGCTGTCCCCAGGGGTCTCAGCTCACTGAGGGGCTCTGCAGACAGAGCCCTGAGGCCGCAAAGCTGGGGGCACCCACCAGGACACGTGGCCCCAGGTCTGGCAGAGTCGGCGGATGGCGGGGCTCTGCAGGGCACAGATGATGGCATAGGTGGACGCCCAGTTGCGGAGGCGCTGGCACTCCTGGGAGACAAGAGCAGGGGACAGGGCAGCTGGAGTCTGAGCTCCCTGCAGGCCTCGGTGCAAATCCCCATATGGGGGACACTGAGAATCTGGGGTCAATGGGGGGCACAGAGATCCCCAAGGAACCTTGGGAAAATGTGTGCATGACTCGAGAAAGGAGCAGGCAGGACGACGGGCCCCACTGGGACGGCCCCAGGACACAGTCCCTGCAGGAAACGCCCGCGGTCCTTGGAGCAGGAGACCATCTTCTCTCCCAAACTTCACAGGAGTACAGGCAGCTGCACAGGGACCCCCACCCACTGCATACCCAGGCCTCTAGGGCCCAGTGCCCACAACTCCACAGGGATCCCCGTCCCAAACATACCGGGCCACCAGGACCCAGTGCCCCCAACTCCACAAGGACCCAGCTACCACATACCTGGATCCCCAAGATCCAGGGACCCCAATTCCACAGGGAGCCCCCCAATATACCTGGGCCACCAGGATCCAGTACTCCAGCATCCGTGCCCGCGCGGGGGGGCTCAGTTCCGAGAGGCAGGTGGTAAGGACACAGGCGGCCACAGTGTAGTACTGGCTCTCGATGGCCCGCACAGTGGGGCACACATGCTCGTAGCCCGGCTTGTTCCTGATAGATGAGAGGTCCCCCCGACAGTGGTTTGGCACCAGCTCCAGGAACAGCTCCTAGGGAGAGGGACAGGTTCAGCCACAGACACCCCAGGAGACAGAACAGAGGACAGGGCCAGTCCCACTCGGCCCTTGGGCTGTGCTGGGCACTGAGGGGCTCAGGACCCCGGAACCCAGACTGATGCGGGGTGCAGGAACAGGACCCCTCTGCCTGCTCCTGGGCCCTACCAGACTCGGGGTTCTCCCCGGCTCCCTCTCTGCACCCCTCAGAGGCACATTCCTCTGTGACAGCTGCACTGGGGGCTGGTTCCTGCGTCCCCCTTGAGGGGACCGCCCTCAGGGGCCTCATGGAGTCCAGGATGCTCAGACCATAGCAGACACACAAACCCGCGACACTAGTCTCTGTGCCACAGGCACCCCAGTACCCCTCCACCCCCCCACACACACACTCAGACACTGCTCTCTGTTAAGCTCACGGACATGAACCCCTCCCTATGCCTCCCCTGCCACGGGCCATCATGGCCATCCCGGGACAGGGCAGGCTCAGGGAGCTGGTAAAGAGGGCGAGTGTGGGCCAGCAGGCCTGATGCCTGCAGAGGTGCCCGGGGAGGCAGGTGTGGGCGACGCTGCCTCTCACCTTGTCCATGAGTGTCAGCTGCTCGGCCACCAGCCGGGCAGGGAACGTGCTGACGGAGACCTGCTCGTTCCCCGGCTCCTCCAAGGGCCTGCTGCCGGGGCAGGAAGGCTCAGGGCCGTCAGCTGCCTCGCTGGCCCGGCTGGCAGCTGCCCACGAGCTGGCATCATGCGTGTCTCCGGGCCCGGCGTCCTCCAGCTCTGCCCATTGTGCTGCGGCCGCAGCTGAGGCTTCGAGAGGCTCCGGCTCTGGGGCATCCCGCGGAGGCAGGCCCAGCTCCTCAGGTGGTTCTGGGACAACTGCTGGGGCTGGAGCAATGTCTGAAGAGAAGGGCCCCGCCTCAGGGTCCCGCCAAGCCACAACCAGAAACAGCAGAGCCCTGTCCCCAGACCACGGCGTGCAGGAGCCCGGCCACCCCAGAGGGCAGGGCCTTTACCCTGAGCCCTGATCAGTGCGGTCAGGAGAAGTTCCTTCCTCAGATGAACTTGGAGGCCAGAGCCAGAAAAATGCACCAGAATGCAGCCTAGCATCGGTTGCACGGGGACACAGCACAGCCACTCAGCAGAGCCCTCAGGCCAGGACCCCGACATGGGACTCAGGGCGCTGGGGGGAGTGCAGGGAGCAGAGTCAGGACCCTGGAACGTGCCTCCGCTGCTCCCACAGAAGGTCCCCTCACGTGGAGCCCAGCTGAGCCATCATGCCACTGAGAAGATCTAACAGAGAACCTGTGAGTGGGTCCCCATGCCCTGGACTCCAATGTCGTGAGAATGACCTTCCCCACCTGGGCCTGTCCTGAGCTGCTGGGAATTCTAGAGCACCTGCCGGGCCCGTCTGCTGCTGAGGCCCAGGGATGCTGAGCAGGAGGAGGTGAGAGGAGGCCAGACGAGGGCAGTGGGGCAGGAAGTGTGGGCCACTCAGGGAGACCCCAGCCCAATCTGCTGTTTCCTGAGCCCTGGGACCCCTCTTCAGCCCTCTGTGATGCAGGGACCCTGTCAGGGAGGTTCCCTGTTGGGGAAATGATGCCTGAGCTCTGGCTTCTGCCCACACACGGCACCCAACACAGACCCGGCTGACCCTTGTGGATATCGGGGACCCTGGACCACTCACTGCTTCAGTGTTTTTTCGCAGTTGAGAACCTGCTCCAAGTACGGGAGGAGGCATCCAGACCTATGGGAAGCAGGACAGTGTCCATGGAGTGTTCGGGACACACGGCAGGATCCTGAGGCTCAGACCAGGACTCAGTCCCAGGGAGTAGCTCTGTTTTTGCGTGACAATGTGTGGAGAAATGCTGTATGACCAGGTGCTGCTTTGACGTATGGAAAGACCAAACTACCAAACCCTTCTCCTGTCCCGTGGTGCTGGGACACGTGTGTGGCCCCCAGAGACGTCTATTCGCCCACAGCAACACCGAGAGGAAGACCAGGGCATGGATGGACAGAAATGCTTTGGAGTTCAGAGGGGGTTTCCTGTGCATGTACTCTGGGAGTCCCAAGCCACAGGCTCTGAGAGTTGCGGCTGCTGTTCCATGGGCAGGAACAAGAATGAACAGGAAGCTCATGGCCAGGAGACCAGGCAGCAGCCCAGCACTGTCACGGCCCATCCCATGTCCTCCTCCAGGACCTTGCGTGACTCTCTCCACGCTGTGTTCAGAAGAACCAGCAGAAGCTCAGAGAGGCCCTGGCTCCTTCTGAGCACCCCAGGCGGGGAGGCAGGCAAGGCCCAGCGGCTGGCGGGGCGGCTCTCACCAGCGCAGCATCTGCTGCAGGATCCGCGCGGGAATGGGGAAGGCCAGGCCGGTAGGAAGGATGGTGGTAACAGAGGAGAACTTCCGCCCAGGGGAGGTTTGCATCAGGGAGACCAACATCTCCACAGTTCTTTCGCCGAGGGTCAGCATCGTGCAGGCCTCATCCAGAGAGCTCGGGCACATGGGCTCCTCCTGCTGGTGGGCAGGGGGTGCAAGGTGGTCAGCAGGTTCCCCATGGAGCCGGTGCTGAGGGTTTGGAGCTCAGAACTGGGGGAAAACCAGCTCTTGGGGCAGAAACAGGAGCGCCCACATGTGCGAGGAATCGGGCTGAGGACTGCCCTTCTGACCAATGAAGTTTGCTGTTGTCAGTTGGGAGCATTCACAGGCCAGAGGACAGGCATGGCCCCGAGGGTCTCAAGGAACCCACCCCCTGCAGAGGGACAGCAGGGGGACAGCTGGGCAGGTCCCTCCTCATCAGCAGAGAAGCTCCTGCAGCTGCTCTCAGGACCTGCCTCCTTTTCAGTTTGTTCTGCCCCCCGGTGAGGGGCTGGGGAGCCCCGCTGAGGGGCTTCAGAGTGTGGCAGATCCCTCCCCAGGTCTCCCCCTACCCTCTGGGCCCCTCCTTTGAGGCCCCCCTTTGCCCAGTGGCCACTGTGCTCCAGTGCTGCCCCTAGTGGAGAGAGCTGGCATGTGCCACCGAATCTCCCCTCCAGGAGTCCCTGGGCCAGCCCACAGACTCTGTCCCTGGCCACTAGGAGGCGGGGCCTCTCCTGCCTTGGGCCTGTGCTGGGGAAGCCTCAGACCCAGACTGCAGCAAGCAGCCACAGGAGGGCCCTGCTCTGTTGCTGAGATGCTCAGGGGCTGATGCCAGCTGAGCTGTACCTGCTCTGTGGGCTGAGTCCTGTCCCCACGTGTCCTGACAGACTGTAGGGACTCAGCCAACACAGCTCCTTTCTCTGGGCCTCCTTCCCTGGAGGTGCATCCCAGGGATGGCAGTTTCAGGGAAACGGACACCGCAGCCCTCTGCTCCTTCTCTCTCTAACCCCCAACCTGAGCTGCTTCCTGCCTGGAGAGTCAGCCAGACAGGGAGCTGTCTGAGCCCCGTGTCCCTGGGCCATGAGGACAAGGTCACACAGCAGCAGTGCAGACACACAGTGTGACTGAGGGGAACGTGGGCGTGGCCCTCTGGGTCAGCTCCTTGTTCTGAAGTGTGTGGGGATGGACTTTCAGCTGACCCTGTGCCAGAGGAGCATTGGGGACTGGATCACTCTGAGATGGGCTGTGGACACCCTGAAGGGTCACCATGGAAGAGTCTCAGGTGTCTTGGGCTGGGAACTGGGCTCTGCACCCACCTCCCCATCTCAGACCCTGAGTGTCACCTGCTCACCTGTGCCGGGCACTGGGTGTCACTGCATCTGTGCGGTCCCGGGCTCGTGTCCTGGCAGGTAGAACAGCTGCTTCCCACCAGGGGCTCCACCGGGATGTCCCGAGCTGAACTCTGTAACACAGCCTCTGTCACCCCTGGGAGGGACCTGACACGGGGGCCCCCTTGAAGAGTCTTTTTGGTCCAACAGTGAAATAACATCTCTCACCACAGAGACTACACACAGCCAATGGAATAAGAACGACCAGTGCTGGCACAGATGCAGGGAGAGAGGGGGGTCTCATTCATTGTTGGTGACAAGGCCGACTGGCCAAGCCTTTTTGGAAAACAATATGGCCATTTCCCCCCTCCCCAAAATTAGAAATTGAATTCCATAGGATCTAGCAATGCCACTTCTGGGGATATACCCCAGACTAAATAGGCACAGAGCTGAATCATCATCTGCACTGCAGCACTATTCACAGTAGCCTGAATCTGTAAACAGCCCGAGTGTCGAGAACAGAGGAGTAAATAAGGAGATTATGGTACATCTACACGATGGAATACTACACAGCCACCAGGAAAAACGTCATAATATTCACTTAGGATGACACTCGTTCCCAAGGAGATTGGAAACAGGGCCAGCAGGACTGGTCCACAAGTTTTGGGAGAGACAGGGAAGGCAGTTAGGGTAGAGAAGGACCACTATGACAAAGGTAGTTAACTATGAATAAGAACTGTGAGCTGAAAGTAGGTAACGAACAAACATGATAACCTCTCAGTACTTGTATTGCAGTCTATAATGGTCCAAAGTAGAGAGAGAGAGGAGAGAAAACAGAGAGAATCAGAGACAAAGAGAGAGAGAGAGAGAGAGAGAGAGAGAGAGAGAGAGAATTTCGTGCCATAGAGTTAGGTGTGGGGTGAGCGTGGTGGGAGAGAAACTGGGAACGTTGCTGGTGGGAAATATACACTCGAGAAGGTTCCGTTTTTTAGAAACTCTGTTTTGTCAAGAAGAGTCCATGACACACACCAGCCTTCCCTCATGAGGCAGTTGCTCCTTCCCGTAAGAACAGGACTCATTCCCCTCAGACACCTTTGGACCATGACCCACAACTCACACAATCAAATTTCATTCACACACACAGACACACACACAGACACACGCAGTAACAGGGATGTGAATCTACCGAGGTGCATCACAACTGTGAACTATTGACCCTGTGGGCCCGGATTACCCTTGAGTTCCTCCTCACCTGGGACAGGTGTTGCGGGTGGGGACGAGCCCTCCTCCACAGTCTGCAGGGACAGCGATCACCTTCACTCTGGGCTCGCCTCAGCCCAGAGCCTCTGATCTTGGGCATACAACATGAAAACATGTCTATTGCTTCTCAGTGCAAGTGAACTAGACGGTCACTTTCTCGAGAATGAGCTCACAGGGGATCCAGGGTTCTATGGCAGTTGGGGATGGTCACCAGGGAAGTGAGGTCATTTTCCAGGGTTCCATGAGCTGATGAATTCCTTCCACCTGACCAAATGCCCTCCCCTGCTATGGCACCACAGACTGAAACAGGGAGTTGAGAGTTTTCCCCAACTATCTGGAAATAGAACGTGGGTCCTAACTCTGAGGATTCAGTGGAACTGGATTTTTCATGTCTCCCGTGTCCAGACCCCTGGGCCCTGGACTCCAGAGTTGTGTCCACCAGGCTTGGGAATCCTCTCCCCTCTCTGGCTCCCTCCCCTCTGCAGAAGCAAATGTCACTGAAGTTTGGGACAGCCTGCAGGCTCAGGGAGGTAGGACTTGTGTATGAGACAAGGGCTGCTGGTGTCCCCCATAAGCACCAAACCTCAGCCCCCTGTCAGCTCACGACTTCCTCCCTCTCTTCAGCTACAGTGGAGGCAACTGTGCGTCAGAGTGTCCAGGACCCTGGTGTCCTACTCGTCTCTCCTCATTCTACTCTAGATGTTTCCACCCAAATTCCATAGCACACAGGGACTGCCTTTCCCCAAAAATAAGGCCATAATGCTTGAGGAACTTGGCGCAATTTGTGTCTATGCACATAGTTCCCGTGTCTGGGAACTTCTTAGGGGGCTGCCTTCCTGGATGGTCTACAGGAACAAGAGTCTCCAGATGCCCACTCAGAGGGTGGGAGCAGAGGTTTGGCTGTCCCCTGTTGGGATATGACTCAGCCATCCCTCCTTCAGGGACACCAACCTCTCCTGCCCTAAAACACTCTCCGTCCCTGCATCTTGCTTGATCAGGAGCTTTTTCTGAGGCTGAGACTCCCTGAGCCAACAGAGATGGCCCTGCAAGGGCGCCTGCTGGGAAGCTGCTGTGGAGTCATGGATGAGAGGCGGGGTTCCAGTGGGAGGCAGTGACTCTTGCTTGCTAACTGCATCCAAAATATGAGCCATGTTCGTTGCCATTGTAAGGGTGTCTGTGACAAAAGTCATGTTCAGGAGGCAACCATTGGCTAGTGCCCAAGTTAATGTGAATCTGTGGTACATACACAGTCGTATCTGTCAGCTCCTAATAAAAGAGGGCACCTCACCATTAAAAAGAACCCAGAGAGAATTGGAGGGTCTCCAAAAGAAACAGAAATACTCAATGCTTCCACTGCTCTCAGGAAGAGAAAGAAGTGCAGTGGAAAGCCAGTGAGCCTAATCCTAAATCTGAGGACAGAGAGACTGACAACCGTGGACATGGTAAAGGGTTCCACTGGACGGTGGCAGAGTGCTTGTCATTCACAGTGGTCTGGGCATGGATCTGTTTTTCCTGAAGTACCTACAGTGATGTAAAACAATGCCATCTTTACTCAGTCTATCACATTAAACTCTGGTGACAGTCATAGCTGTAAGGAGTCTGAGACAGGTGACTAAAAGCACTGAGAAGGCCACAGTGGGAACCTGGGACGGAACAGAGAAAATAGGGCAAACCAAGTAACCTCTAAGGAAGGACTGCTTCACATTTATCACACGTTTCTATCAATATCAGACATTACTAGGAGGAGCCACTGCGGGTGGGGTACTGGAACTCTCGTGAAATCCAAAGCTGTTTTAAAAGACTCATCCAAAAGGTAAGAGTGACCACACAAAAATATATGTGTATGACCTTTTGTGTGTGTCCCTGGGAATAGGGGTTGTTTGGGGCACCACCCCTCAGTGTTCAAGGTTCTATCCTGGTGCTGTGCTCAGGGAGGATTCTGGCAGTGCTTGGGGGCGAAATCCAGGGTTGGGATCCAACATGGCTGCAAGGTGTCTTACTCACTGTGTGATCTCCCCAGCCCGAGAAATGTGAACTTGATCTCACTGGACATGAGGAATAGTGACCACAGTCATTTAAGTGACTCGCTGATACGAAGTCAACTGGCTGCTCTACACTCACATCGTGCTAATAGTCCTTGGGGACCAGCAAGCAAAGCTGGAGCTCAGCGGAGCATGCACTGAGCCCTTGAGCCCTCTCCTACTGCAGAAGCATGGTTGGTTATGAGAAAACATGGATTGAATTAAGTGGGATCAAATATAATATACATAACGTACGTATTATGTGGGCTGCTCCAGCAAAATTTATAACAAGAAGCAAAATCTTTATTAGCCAAAAATCATGTAGAAGCTGGAGCGATAGTACAGTTGTAAGACATTTGCCTTGCACGTGGCTGACCCGGGTTCGATTCCTCCGCCCCTCTCGGAGGGCCCAGCAAGCTACCAAGAGTATCTCATCCACACGACTGAGCCTGGCAAGCTCCCCATGGCATATTCGATATGCCAAAAACAGTAACAACAAATCTCACAATGGAGACGTTACTGGTGCTCACACCAGCAAATCGATGAGCAACGGGATGACAGTGATACAGTGATACAGTGATGTAGAAGCTGAACAATCCTGCTGACAAGCAGTCCTGCTTGGATGGGAATATAATATTTCACTCCTTTCTGTCCCACACAGTAGCCAGCCTCACCTCTGGGAGTTGAGACACTGGCATGGTGCAGATGGGACTGAGGGCCCAAATCTTTCTTCTTCCTTCAATGTGGTTCATTGACACGCAAAAATCACCTGAGCCAGCAGCCAGGGCATCAGAGCAGAGCTCCAGACAGCAGATATGAACTGCTTTTGGATGACCCTGTCCCCTCCTCTAGTGGCTGCTGCATGGTGACTGCCCAGGGCTCACAGGCCTGGCTCGGGGGCTCACACAATTCTAGCCATGCTAGCTGGGTCTCACGTCAGGTTGTAGTGCTCCCCAGAGGTCACCACAGTGCTCACACATGGACACACCTCGGGTCACACTTCCCAGCTGTGGAGCACATGTATGGGCACTGAATAGAGACCGTGGGCCCAAAGGCTGGCACAGCAGGCATTCTAAAGCCAGGGCGGGCAGAAACAAGATGCGTATCTGAGGCAGGAACCTGAAGAACCCTCAAGGGACGTTATTGTTGCTGATTTCTATGGACGAGATGATAGGAATTTGGAAACTTCCTTGAATGAACAACCCAATGCCCACTTGGGCAGGACAACACCAAGAAGAACCAGATTGAACTGACCAGACCAGGGGAAGCCCAGAGAGACTCACATTGACCTGTGAGTGTCAGTTCGCAGGGTCTGCACAGACTGGGGCAGAGATGGTTTCAGCCCGGGTTACAGAAATAATATTTCCTGTGAGGACATTGTAGACAACCTCAATGTTGGGGAGCAGGTCTGGACACCCCGGCTCCCTTACAGCCCTCCCAGAACCACACGAGGGAGGAGAGAACCTCAGCAGATCTGAGGTGGGAGGCAAATGTCACTTGATTCCTTAGGAACAGAGGGTGGGAGGCACCTGCCCACCTCTCTCACTCCCCTTTCAATCTCCCCAGGGACAGTTCAAATATCTCCTTATTTGAGTGCTGGAGGAGGCTTTCTCCGTGCCCCAAGCACCCCAGAAGAGAGTTGCATCAAAAGGAAAGAGAGAGAGAGTTGCAAACTTGTAGGCCAGTGAGGGTCCTGGAGGGGTCCCTCAGTACCGTGGCTAACACAAGGCTTTGCTGATCCTCCAGCCCCTTCCTGGGCAAGGACAGCCCCTTGGCTAAGCTTTCTTTCCCTGACTCAGGATCTAATCAATGTCTCATTCAGTGCACCTGGCCTTTGGCATTACAAATCAGTGAAAGTGGGACACATATTTGCCTCTTCAGGTCCAATGAAAAATAATGGACATCTAAAGCAGAATTTTCTAATGATTTATAAGAAAGAAACATATATTAACACGGATACGTCAATCTTGATGTCACTGCCACCTAATGCAGGTGTATCTAAGTTAATGTTAAGCTTCAGGAATCATTCCAAGCCTGTGGAAACTTCTGGGGACCAGCATAGTCCTCTGACCAGCGTTGTTGACCACTGGTCTACTCTAAAGGACTTCCATTGAGTCTCTAATAGCCAACTCAGACCTTGGTCCTTATCTCACTTGTCTGGTGTGAGCTTGACAAGTCAGAGCTGACAGGCTGAGAGAAGATTTTACAATGCCTAGAAATGACTGTGGCTTAATCTCTAAAAATGAAGGTGGGTTATTAAAAATCAGAAATCAGAAGAAGGAAATCTAATAGGGAAAGTAACAGAAGTAGAAGATGCAATGCAATAAGCCTCCAAACACCGAATAAGTCCATAAATAGATTCTGACCACATCATTATTAGAGAAATCCTGATTTTAGGTCACAGAGGTAGCCCTGGTACTCATCAGATGGTAGGAAATGAAAACTGGACATGGTCTCGGTATTGGATGGAATGGGATAAAGTGTGAATCCTCTAGTCCTGCTGGGAGTTTCAGGAATGGGGAACAATCTGGATCTTAGGTGTGAAATCAGCATGTTGTTCTTACAATGGCAGGAAATCAAGGGTTTCCTGCATATGTTTTGATTTTGCCTTGCTGACCAGTGCAGGAAATAAACATACACCAAGGTCCTATTTTCTCTCTCTCTTTTCAAGTCTCTACTCTTGATCTCTACTCTTGATTCCTGTCATGTTCAGTCTATGAATATGATATTATGGTCACTGATACACTGGGAATACATTTTATCAATAGTGTGTGTCACTGTCACTGTCACTGTCATCACGTTGCTCATTGATTTGCTCAAGAGGGCACCAGTAATGTCTCCATTGTGAGACTTGCTTGTTACTGTTTTTGGCATGTTGAATACGCCATGGGTAGCTTGCCAGGTTCTGCCATGCGGGCAAGATACTCTCAGTAGCTTGCTGGACTCTCTGAGAGGGGCGGAGGAATCGAATCCAGGTCGGCCATGTGCAAGGCGAATGCCTTACCACTGTGCTATCGCTCTAGCCCAACAGTGTGTGAAAAGGATAAAATTCTATTTTCCCCTGAAGATATCTAATTAATCACTCTCCTCAAATGGAAAGAGCTTCCCTTCCTCTAATTCTCAGAAACATCCTTGGGGTGCCTCAGATGGAAAGTTTCCCTTCCTCTAATTCTCAGAAACATCCTTGGGGTGATGGGAAAATTGCTCAGACTTGGGTGCTTCAAAATGTCTCATTTTTCCCCTAGGCTTTTTGTCATCCTTCTGTCTCTGGGACTATGCTCTATAAAGCTCTAATTTGTCTACTCTGAAAACACCAATGGAGATCTTGGTTCTAGCCTGCTTTTCGTCATCCATTGTCTGATTGGTTTTTGCTTAGAAGTCACATAGTAAAGCAATTTTGGTGTCTATTTCTAGGAGAAATTCAAATCCTGCACTCACATCACTTTGTAGACAAACACCTACAAAGCAGTACAAATGTTGAACACTTAGATTTCTAGTTTAGTAACAAGGGGTATCTCAAATGCACAATGCTGACTGAAAACAATTTTGTTCTTGTTTTGTTTCTTATGGATAAACACTGATCATCAACAAACGTTCACTACCCATTTTTCATATTGGTAGCCAACTACCTAAGAACCACCGAGGAGTAGAACATCACCAGACTACAGATCAGGACATCATCGTCATCTCATCATCATCATCATCATCATCATCATCATCATCATTATCATCACCACCATCAACATCATCCTCATCATCACCATCATCATTATCATCATAATTGGCATCATCATCACCATTGTCATCATCATCATCACCATCATCATCATCATCATCATCATCATCATTATCATCATCATCATGTAATAATTATATACAGCATTCTTATTCATACTTATTCCAGAATGGTGGTGTCCTAAACTCTACCTTTTATCACTGCCTTTTATCCTCACAGTCACCCTGTCTTGCAGCTATATTAACGTCCCAGTTGTACAGACAGGAAACCTAGGACAGAGACAGTAAGTATTTTTTGTGAGAATCCCATTCTTCCATGGAGACCACAAGGTCTCAAGGGCATCTCTGCTTGCCTAGTGCTTTCCCTCTCTCTCCCTCTCTCTGTTTCTTCTCTCTCCCTCTCTCTCACCTCCCTGTCTCTTTCTCTCTTCCTATACCTCCCTCCCTCTCCTCTATGTCTCTTACTTTTTGTTTTGAGACACATCTGGAGGAAGAGCTTCCAGGACCATTTGTACTGAATGTCTGGAACCCAAGAGTTCACCCATCAAGGAAATGGGTGAAAGGGGTATAACTCATGTAACAGAATAAAATCCCCAGCCCTTTACTAACATCTGTGCCACCAAAGATGACCTAGCTGGATGTGAGTGATGTCTTTAGGCAGCTGAACATTGGCCCTGCCTGGTCCACTAGGTCCAGCATCTGTCTAGTATAGAGTTGTGAAGTTGAACTTACTCCAGTTCTGCCCTGCCAGAGACATGGGGGCAGGGGCCAGGGGCCCGGGAAGCAGGGGCAGGGGTGCTGGGGTTGGGGAGGACAGCAGGAAATAGATCAGGGTGTCCTCTGCTCCAGTATTTCATCTACACACTGTCTTCAAAGGAAGGTATGTCCAGAGTGATCTGGGGGTGGAGGAGCGAAGTTCCCACCATACCAAAACCTTGGCAGCCACACTCACACCTCAACAGATGCCACCATGTCTCTACCAGACTCCACAGCCTTATGACTAACCCCACAGAGATGCTAACCTACCAAAAATTTCAGGTACACTGGGTGATTTGGGGGCTGAAACTCCAGACCTTCTTGGAGTCAGGGTGGGTGACCTCCCTCCATTTCCCTGTACTTCCGGAAACTCTGGCAGCCACACCTTATCCGACTTCTGCTGCCATGCAAGCTCATCTACTGGCCCTGCTCCAGAGACTCATGATTAAATCCCGAAAGAGATCAACTTCCCACAAACATCTCTCATGTACCCAATCCCGGCTGGGACCTCGAAGGTGATCTCAGGGGCGGATGGCATCAGTGTCTGCCCTACCAAAGCCCCGGCAGACGAGATCACAGTCTTGGGCCAGACTGCCCACTTACATATCCTGAATTTTCTGAAGCTTGAAATCACCAAACTCTAGAATACTAACATCCCAGAAGGAACACATTAGATTGGATAGGAACGTAAGTAGACATTAACTAATTTCGACTAACAAAAATACTCATACAAAAGACTTAACTAGCAAAAGAGCTTAGTAAACTCTCAGACAAGGACTTAATATCCCCATGGTGAGATACAACAATTTTCACAAATTTTCTTTTACTTAAGTATTTTTCTTATCATCCCATTAGCCAGTTAGTGTAACAAGCAATATAAAATAAATTATTGTGGGCCTGCTACAGGGACAGGCTTGAAAGGTGGCTGGGAAAATGGAGACATGGTAGAGGGAAGGTGACAGTGATGGTGAGATTGGGGTTAGAATATTACATGCCTATAACAAATAATCACAACCAACTTTGCAAACCACAATATTTCAATATAGTGTTGTGGAAGGAGAGAAGGTTTGTTTATGGAGAAGCAAGAGGCAAAAATGTTGGGATCTATGGGGAAGGAGCAATAATTTGGTAGATACAGTATTTGCTTTGCACACATCCAATCTGGGTTTGATCCCCAGCATCCCATATGGTACCCCAAGTCTTCTGGGAATGATTCCTGAGAACAGAGCCAGAGTCAACCCTGAATACCGTCAAGTGTGGCTCCCAAACAAATCAAAATTGAACTCTCTTCCTGCTCTCTAGTCCCATGTGGGTAGACAGGTATGCAAATAGAGAAGGAGGACATGTGACAGTCCCCTCAAAGATGAGCAAGCAGCGAGGAGCCACTTCATTGGCTTTGTAACCAAAATCCCTCTTTTGCTCACTCAGGCCCTTGAAAGGAGACAGACTTTGGTCGGCCACACTCGGCCCACCACCAGGGTGGACCAAAGACAATGAAGCAAACGGGCTTGCAGAGCTCCAGCTGCATCTCCCTGGGGCAGAGACACAGAGACACCTTCTTGTCTGGGGCTTCATGTATGCAAGGACCAGGGCAAGTGTCACTGTGAAGGGGAACCAGCGAGTGCTCGACACATTAGCCTTGTCACTACTGTCACCCAGCAGCGTCTCAGTCACAGAGCAAAGGAGTTTTGGAAGAACAGAGTACACTGTCCTTGTCTTATTCTGGGGTTCCCTCCAGGAGTGTACAGGGGCCAAGAGGGTCACACCCAGCCATGCTTGGAAACCACAATACAGGGGAGAGATTGTCCAGGGGTAAAACTTGGGGTCGCACACAGGTAAGGCATTTGTACCTGAGCTTTGAGCTACCTCTCATGCCCCAACTTTCTTGGTTGAACTGTTGAACTGACCAAAATCCATAAAGGAGCTCTGAAGTTCTCAGCAAGGGTTAGAACTTCCCCGGGACACTGATGAAGGCTTGGAGCCACCCCCCACTCCCCCACCCCAGGGCTTCTCTCTCCCGCAGCAGCCCTCACTGTGGCTAGAGCAGCACTGGCTGGGGCCCAGCCTCCTCTCAAACCTTCCCTGTTGGGGAACTCGCAAACACTCCCCTGTGCTCCCTGGCAGTCTCGGCAGAGGGTAAGGACTATGGGCTCCCTGGCTGAGAGGTGGACCACACACAGTACAGCCCAGGGCCTGCCTCTGCAACATCTCTGTCACCCTGATGAGGCTTCAGTGGGGAAATCCTCCAGCAGGTACCTGCACTCCTGAGCCCAGTTGAAATCTGCATTTCTGATGTTTGTGCTCACCAGCGTCTCGGGGGTCCCTGTCTCCCCATCCACTGCCAGGTCTTGTGGCTGGAGGGGAACATCATGATGTTGTCAGTAGTCTGTGGTCTCGTTCTCCCCTTAAACCAGGCACCTTTGTTCCTCCTCTTCCTCTTGGCCTACAGTTTGGCATCCTAGAAGAGGAGAAATGGGCTTGGGCAAGTGTTTCTTCCTCCAGCACTGGATGCACCATCACAGACCAAGAGGCCGAGGCCTGGGGTGCTCAGCAGTAGACGCCCACCTGACCGGCTGAGGACCCCTCCAGTTGACTCTCCAGCACTGCCCTTGTGCAGGACCCAGAATCATAGTAGCACCACGAGGGGAAATAAATATTAGTGGAGGGGCCTCTCAAGTGATGTTTAGGGAGCTCAGGGGCCCTCCCTGGAACTCTCCGTCAACCAAGTGATTCATCTGAAGGTTAGGCCCAAGGATGTGGTGCTACCAGAGGTTGGGGGCCAGTCATGCTAGTGAGGCCACACTATGCTCGGGTCAAGCCAGGGTCAGGCACTTCAAGGCATGAGCCTTAACCCCTGTGCTGTCTCTCTGGTCACTATAAAATGGTTTTAAATTGATTTATAAAAATAAAAAGAAAGAAAGCAAAATAGTGTAATGAGTTTTACCACCCAGATTTGTTCCTACTGGGTTTCCACAGATTTTCCTCCTGCTTTCTGGCACATAGTAGTTAATTCAGCTCCCCGTGGCCCTCATTGATATGCTTCCTGCTCCTCTCCCTGCATATCATCTCCATCTTATCCCGAGAATCATCTACCTGGAAAGTTTCAGTTATTTCTCACCTTTTCTCTCCACATCCTCCTCATGGCTCACCTGCATGGCTCCCAGCATAGCATCATCATCACACATCTGTCATCAAGTATTAGGCACCCTAATCACAGGACTGAGGATGTCACACCTATCTCAGGACATCCCTGTATGCGTATGACATTTATAAATGATGAGAAGGACTCAGGGTTATGAGTGGATTTTCTTGCTCTTAATTAATGTTTTTAAATATATGTATTTAATTCATTATTGTAATTTATTTTTATTAAGATACCATGATTTACAAAGTTGTTCATAATAGAGTTGTTTCAGGCATACTATACCTAAGAACAACCCCACCACCATTGTGACTTTCCCTCCACCAGTGTCCCCAGGTTCCCTTCTACCCATCAGCCTGCACCCCAGTCAGGCACAGAGCAAATTTATTTCACATTGTTTCCTCCCACAAAACGTGAAAGAAAGGTAAATGGGACTATCAGAAAATAAGTCGATTTGTGGTGGTCGAGTGCTATATGTTTTTAACCTATGTAGAGAAATTAAAATCATTTAACACAATATAAAGCCTATTCTCATTTACATAAATAAGTTTCCAACTCTGGAATCTAAAATATATTGCATTAGATTTTAATATGTACTTGGACCTCATTTGTATTTATTTTATATTCCCCACCATTAGTAAAACATTTTAAATTATGTTATAATATATTCTAGAGTTTAAAATGAACTCAAAAGTTTGAAATAGGTAAAACCTCAAACATAAATTTAGTAAAAGTGAAAAGAATTAAGAAAATATAAAGGAAAAATTCTGAATAGGCCTATAAATGTACTAAAGTGTTTTATCCTAAGAAAGGGAAGATTGATTTTATACTAGAAAATATAATGTTTTTTTTTTTTTTGGTTTTTGGGTCACACCTTGCGATGCACAGGGGTTACTCCTGGGTCTGCACTAAGGAATTACTTCTGGCGGTGCTCAGGGAACCATATGGGATGCTGGGATTTGAACCCGGGTCGGCAGCGTGCAAGGGAAACGCCCTACCCACTATGTTATCACTCCAGCCCCCTAGAAAATATTATGTTACAGATTTTAAGTGTCTGTATTCATAAGTAAAAGATTGTAATGAAAAATCACATTGGATGCAAAAAAATCTGATCAAACATAGAACTTTCAGTGTATGTGAGATGTTAATTCATCACTAAAACTCTTTAAAACACCCCTTAGGAAGCTAGGAATAAACGTACCTTTCTTAATCTAGTAGAGGGCAACCATCAGCATTTTGAATGAGAGCCACACTCAGAGTTGCAAAACACAAGGGAAATCTTTCCTGTCCTTTACAGAAGCTCTTCTAATGCTTCTTGAATAACTGGTTTCAAGACTCTGAATTCCCTCCATCTGCGGGAAATCAAATGGGTCGCTTGACTTTCCACCACCACCCTCCCCCACCACACACACACCCCATTCTTGCCTGCATTCTGGTGCAACTGTGAGCTGTCTACCCTGGGGCCCCTTTGAACTGCCAAAGGGTGTTGAACCATCTCTGGTCTGCCTGTCCTGGAACAATCTGCTGTCAAATGACTTGGCAATGAAGTAGGCTGAGGGGGGCTGTGATGAGCAGAAGCAGCTGCCCGAGGAAAGTGCAGCGCAGGGACCTGCCCCTGGGACAGCATCCTTCCTGTTCTCAGAGTGTCACAGGGGGCTCGAGCAGCACTCAGGCCTTTCCGGTGCCCACGCTAGCATGTCTGTGCCCACCTAACATCCCACCGCTCTGCTCACCCTCTCAGGCACTCGAGACATTCTCCTCACTGACCACAGCCCAGGCCATCTGCAGCACCGCTCACTCTCCCTGCTCAGAAGGCTCCTGTGCATCCTCGTTTGACGCACCTTTATGGCCCCTTCCAACCTCTGCATGAGCCACCCATCTTCCTGAGTCTGTCTCCACGTCCGGCTTCTCCAGTGGGAACAAGTGGCGAAACGCTTTGGAAACTTGGCAAACAGGACAGGCCTGCACTCCAGTCCCTGACTTAGTGAGTCTGGGGAGATCCAGGAACCTCAATTAGACACAAAGTCAAGACAATTCTGAAGCCAGGCCCAAAGAGAGTTGCCTATAAAAGTTCTGTATGGGGGACCAGGGAGACTGTATAGGGGTTAAGACATATGCCTTGTATTTTCTGACCCCAGCTCAATCCCAATGCCACTCCCATGGCACCCCCACACCAAGTATTGCTAAGTGAAGCTCTGGAGGCCCCCCAAACACCACTGGATGTGACCTTAGAGGCATCTGAAAATCATCAGAGTCGCGCTGATGTTCCATGGCACCTCAGGTAGTAAGCAGCACTGCATCCTCATTCAACCAGAAGCCAGGTGAGTCAAGTTAGTACAGAGTCTGGTGTTTCATTCCAAAGCTGTGTGAGTGACCACTTATGTCTATCAGTCCTAGGACTGCAGAAATGGGGGCTCAATGAGACTGAGCGATCCAACTGTGTTCTTGAGCATGGTAATACAATCTTAAATATGAGTAATAAAGTGAACTTTACCGTCAAAGTATCTGCAATAGGTTTTTTGTTTTGTTTTGTTCTGTTGTTTATTTGTTTCATTTATTGAATCACCATAAGATACCGTTACAAAGCTTACGTGTTTGAGTTTCGATCATACAATGATGAAATACCCATCCCTCCACCATTACACATTTTCCACAACCAAAATCCCCAGTATTCTGCCCTTGCCCCAGCCCAACACTTTCCCTGCCTGTGTGACAGACAATCTCTTTCTCTACTTTGATTACATTTAATATTTAGATATCAGTCCCACATTATTTTTTTTTATTTTATTAAATCACCGTGTGGAAGATTACAATGCTTTCGGGCTTAGGTCTCAGTTATACAATGCTGAAACAACCATCCCTTCACCAGTGCCCATATACCACCACCAAAAAAAAAAAAAACCCACACAGTACACCTCCCATCCCGCCCCCCCACCCCCTACCTTGTAACTGATAAGTTTCATTTTACATTCTGTTTACTTTGGTTACATTCAATATTTCAACACAAACCTCACTATTGTTGTTAGGAGTACCCCACTAGATTCAGACCTACTGTGAAGACAAATACGGGCTACCGCGGCCGCGCGGTTTTGAATTTCTGTACTTTAACAAGAAGTCCAGGGAGATTTCTTCCAGATATTAGATAATTGCAGGCTTGAAAACCCAATCTGTGGTCGTCTTAATATGGCGGCCACTGCGCCCTTCATCCCCGGAGAGAAAGAGGCGAGAGAGAGAAATACCTTTCCCCTCCTGGGCAGGCACGGGGCCGAGGCTTAGTTCTCAGGCTGGAGACATTCTGCGAGGAGTTGCCCACGCCGAAAGGTTTTGCTGGGTCTGGATTCACGCTTGTGCAGCTGCGGAGAGGCCGCACATGCGTGCGGCCCCCGGGATCACATCTCGGCCACATTATTATTGGGAATTTTCCCAACACCACTCAAACCTGCCGAAAAAGCAATGCTAGACAATTTGTTTTATATTGCTTATTATGAATAAGCAATATAATATCAAGCAGCTTCTCTCCTGGAATTCTAAACTTTTTTTTATTTTACATATTTGTAGGTTCTGGAGAGATCTCTGCAGCGAGCTGCTCAGTTCTGGGGTTCATTTGTATGTCTCTGGATCATGGTCATTTAGGTGCTTAATAAGTAGCTGGGGGCATTTTGTGGGTGTCATCTCAGAGTCCCATCAGGGCAGTGGGAAGGAGAGGGACCAGCTCCTCCCCTGTCCTGTGAGGCGTGGCGTTTGCTGCTACTGCTCTCACATACCTGGGTTTTTTGTTGAGTTCTGGAAGATGGCGGCTGCTGGATTTCCTAGGGGGCAGGCGGAGGGACAGCACTTGCTCCCATCTGGAGTAGCCCAGTGAAAGTGGCCTATTACAAAATCTGGAAGCATCTCTGCAGCTAGCTGCTCAGTTGCGAGATTCGTTTGAGTGTCTCTAGTATCTGCAGTAGTTAGAAAATTATAGGACTAGTATGTAACAGCAGACTGCCCATTTAGATAGATGGTTTTCTAAGTAGATATTGAATTCAGAGAGCCAATGAATACTACGAAAGGATTGCAAGTATCAACCATAGTCTCAGAAGAGCAACTTGACCATCAGACAACTTCAAAGTAAGTCAATGAATGACAAATATTGGTAACGGTGACTGTTTCGTTTCATTTCTTTGTGACACACAGGCAGCACTGGGGGACTACTCCTGGCTCAGGGCTCAGGAACCACACTGCATATGGAGAGCCAGGGATCAAACTTATTATGGGCTTGTAAAAGCAAAGTGTCTTAGCTGCTATAACCTTGCTTCAGGCCCTGATTGAAGCACACTTAAAGAATATGAAATGAAAATAATATTGCACTGGACTCTGTAGAGAAACTTGGCAGGCCAAGAGAACAAAAGGATGCATAAAGCAAAAGGTGTTGCTGCTGGAGTGATAGCACAGCTGTAGGGCGTTTGTCTTGCACGCGGCCAACCGGGTTCGGTTCTCAGCATCCCAATTGGTCCCCTGAGCCCCGCCAGGAGTAATTCCTCAGTGGAGAGCCAGGAGTAATCCTTGTGCATCACCAGGTGTGACCGCAAAAAGAAAAAAAAAGAGGCATAAACTGAGCACACAATGGGGTGCCCGAGAGCATTTTCAAGAGAAGCAGGTGGTCTCTTGCTCTCTCCTCTCGCCACATCTCCAAATTTTTCTCAGAAAATCCACTTTGCCTCGGAGAGGGGGAAAAGCACAGCGTCTGTCGGGGCCAACGGGTCCGTCTGTGGGCCCAGCTGAGCACTGTGCGGGGAGGGCCAGCGCTCCCGGGGCGTCACTGCAGGGACAGCGGGTCTGGAGAGGCGGTGAGCGGGACTCAGAGCCCAGGGAAAGCGAGCAGGCATTGGCGTCAGGCGCGCCAGGCAGGACCTCAGTCTGTGGAGGCTGAGGGGATGCGCCACTCTGACCACGTGGAGGAGCGGGCAGGGCTAAAGGGTCTGGAGCCCTCCCCGAGAAAATAAGGGACCAAACCACAGGAGGAGGTTGGCCCAAAACAGCAGCCCCTCAGTCACAGCCGCCCCACCCCCACCCCCAGGCACAGGCCTGTGAGGGGGTTCTGGCGGGAAGGAGCCCCCTCCCCTGAAAAGCATGAAAGCGCCCAGAAGTGGGCCAGAGCCTGAGGCACTGCTGGAAGGGAGGCCAGAGCCCCAGGCGGTACACAGGCCAGGCCACAGCCCCAGGCGGTACACAGGCCAGGCCAAACCCCCAGGCATTATACACGGAGGCCAAAACCAAGGCATTACACAGGTGAGGCCAAAACCTAGGTATTACACAGGCGAGGCCACACACACATCTAGGTTTTACACAGGTGAGTGCACACCCCCAGTAGTTACACAGGTGAGTCCACTCCCCCAGGCCTTACACAGGTGAGGCCACACCCCTAGGCAACAGGCAAGTGAGGCCACACCCCAGGCATTACACAGGTGAGGCCACACCCCTACATCACACAAATGAGGACACCCTGCCAGTTGTCACACAGTCCAGCCTACCCACTCAGCAGTCACACAGGGGAGGCCACACCCCTAGGCAACTGGAATGGGAGGCTACAGCCCTCAGTCCTCCAGAGTACAGGTAAGTGGAAGAGAGCAGCTTCTGCATACAAATTGTCTGAATGGGGAAAAAAGAAAAAGAAGAGGCCAGAGAGACAGTACAGAGGGTAGGGCTATTGCCTCATTCGTGGCCAACCCAGGTTGAAATTCCAGTACCCCAAGCACCACCAGAGATGGATCCCTGAGTACTGAGTCAGGCATCAGCTCTGAGCACAGCCGGGTGTGAAAAAAAAGTTTGCTCTTTCTTCATTTCCCTGACACTGCATACTGTCCACCACCAGGGGGAAAAAGGAGCAAGACCTAGTGATCTGCTGGAAGCAGGAAAGATTGACAAAGCATGCCTTCCTTGTGTATAAGGAAGTGTGCGTCCATGTGAGCCTCATAGGCAGCTTGACCAGGACCTTGACAAAGAATCTTGGCCACGGGAGTATGATGCCACAAACAGGTCAACCTGTAGCTGCAGGGCGAGAGCATCAGCAGCCTGATGGTGCCTTCAGGCTTCCTGACACCTCACAATTGCTGCTGTGCCTTTGGGCAGACCCCAAGACCTTGGGACCAAGTTTCCCAAGAAATTAAACAGCCAAAAGTTAGGTATGTGAGAGCCATGCCCACAAACCACGTCTGGCTCCGCTAGACAAGCTCATTTATTGACCGTATTTCAGAGACCCATAGATAAATCTCCAAGAGATCAAAAGCCAGAGACACAGCAGCAATTCCCGGAAGACACCACAGAACTGGAGATCACTCCAGGCCCTACACTGAGCCAATTTCACTGGTGCACCCAAAATAGAGCAGGTGCAATCTCCCCACCTACTCCAAATGGAATCTTGGCAACCAAGAGCTTCCACAAGCAAGGCCCAGTATGGTTCCAGGACTAAATCTCCATGCCACATGATGGCAGAGGTGCTGGTGTCCCTCCCTGGCTCCACTCCTGCTTGTTGCCCACAATGTGCCTCAGGGTGCCACTTTAGCGCAACAACAACCCTGGTTCAGAGACACAGGAATGAGTTCCAAACAACTCTAAAAAACTGGAGATCTCTCCAGGCCCCAAACTGAGCCAATTTCACTGGAGCATCCCAGATGGAGCAGGTACTGTGTGCCCACCTACTCCAAATGGAATCCTGGCAACCAAGAGCTTCCACAAGCAAGACCCAGGTATGCGGGTTCCAGGACTAAATATCCATGCTGCATGGCGGCAGAGGTTGTTCCTCCCCGACTCCCCGACTTCTTATTGGCCTGGGTGTTACACCCAAAATGTGGCTCCTGGTGCCACCTTAGTGCAGAAACAGTCCTGGTACAGAGACGCCCAACCGAATCCCCAAATGAATTACTGCCCTCCGGAAACATC
The DNA here is from genome assembly GCF_027595985.1 of Sorex araneus. Taxonomy (NCBI): domain Eukaryota; kingdom Metazoa; phylum Chordata; class Mammalia; order Eulipotyphla; family Soricidae; genus Sorex; species Sorex araneus. Next base: position 9,205,953 of record NC_073308.1, on the reverse strand, counting down.
TTTGAACCCAACCATTTCAATCTAGGATTCTAGAAGCGAGTGGCCGCAGCACCCAAGATTTTCAAAATGAGCAATGGACAATAAATGATGTAGCATCTGCCCCTGGCAGGCAGGCTTGAATGGTGGTGGGAAAAGTTGAGCAAAACATAATGCCCAAAAGTAGAGAGAGAGTATTGGGGAAACTGTCTGCCATGGAGGCAGGGTGAGGACTGGTGGTGGGAAGTGTGCACTGGTGGAGGGATGGGTGTTCTGTCATTGCCTGAGTCTCGAACATGAAAGTTTTGTAACTGTGTCTCAGGGTGATTAAAAACAAGTAATGTGGAGTTCATGCCCAATTCAATCAGCTTAGTCAATGGCTGAATAAAAAGCAGTACTCCTACATTAAAAAAAAATCTTGGCGAGAAAGATACTTTGATACTTTTTACATGGGCGTGAAAAAGGCAACTCATGACACCCCAGATTATGCACATATGCAAGAGAAGATGAAATTCTTGACATCAAAACATGACAAAATTTTGTCAATTTGTGTATAACTTATAAATTAACTCTTTCCCAAATCCGCCCACTTGGAGAGCCCGGCAAGCTACCAACAGTATACAGCCTGCATGGCAGAGCCTGGCAAGCTACCTGTGGCGTATTCGAGATGCCAAAAACAGTAACAACAACTCTCAGAATGGAAACTTTACTGGTGCCCGCTCGAGCAAATCAATGAACAACAGGATGACAGTGACTTCTGACTTGTGTGTTTCCCAAAACTGTTTAGAGTACTCAGGGCCACTGTATACGGATACAGACTCTAGTGAGTGGATCATTAAATACTGAAGTTCCCTATGTAAAATGATCACCGATTTTTCCACTGTTAAATCCATGACGCATTGTGTGCCTACACCAGCACAGTCAGGCGTGGCCCTAGTGTCCCCAAACATCACTGGGCTTGAGCAGCATTCAATTCACGTTCCCAACAAGCACTAAACTTTCCAACCAGATGAACAAACGTCACTGGGAGTAGCTACCAGTTTCCCAAGCATTGCCCAGAACACGAATGGGAGAAGGGTAGGGGGAAATTTTGGCCAATGATTGCTGGTGGTGGAATCAAACGGGCCCATTCAGGCTGAAGGTACACAGGAATATTGCCAGCAGCTGCACTCACAAGAGGCTAAAGGCAAAAGCAAGTCAGAGGTCACCTAGGGAGATGTGAATGAAATGGGCAGGTCGGGAAACTACCAAAGGACACACCAGGACCAAAATGAAATGGCCCAACTGCTGGGGTGGAAAACTCCATATTCAAGAATGAGGGGCCGCTGGTTCATATGTGAACAGAGAGATGGAAGGAAATTCTGCCTGAGTGTTTGACACAGCAATAAGCTATCTGATGTGGGGGCAACTAGCTTCAGAGCTCGCTAGTGAAATCTCAGATACTAAGCAGTGGATAAACAGACTTCAGAAAAAACCTGCTTTGCCATTAAGAAATCCCACTAGAAAATGGCTAATAGTAGTACATAGTAGAAGGCTGAGGTATATTTTAATAGTCACATAAAATAACCGGACATTGCAATGACTGCTACAAAGTAATTGCAATTCAGACACATAATTTGATAACAGCAATTCTATCATCACATTCATTTCAACGGAACTCATTGAAGGGCCATCACTGAAAACAGTACTTTTAAGTACAATTAATTGAAAAGAATACTCTGATGTAATCAATTCAGCACAAAACTGCTAGACATGGTGAAGAAGGAAAGGGTGCAGGGTTTAGTATTCTCTGAAGCAACTGCTGTGTCAAAAACAAATGGGAAATTTGTCAGGTTAGGATCAAACATAATGTGAGACTCAGGGAAAGGAAACAGTGTGCCCAAAGCACTTGGCATGGGCCCGAGTCCCCTGTGAGGATGATCCTGAGCTGGGCCTCCACCCCCAGCGCCCAGGGCACCTGCTGTGCCACAGGTTCTACCTGAAGGGTCGACTTGCAGCGCTGTCTCCAGGGGGCGCTGCTCCCCCTTGAAACACCAGCAGGGCTCCAATAAGCCAATGCTATAGGAAATCATTCCATAGAAAAGCTCCACCACAGGGAGGGAATGGGGAAGGGCGGGGCGTGGTTTGAGCCCACTAGAAGGTTCTACACAAGAGACTAACTTCTGAGCAGAGAATTAAGTCTTAATATTCTGGCACGTCCTAGACCCCAGGATTCCGACAGAGAGGCCTGTGCTGCAGATGCCTGTCCCTACCCCACCTCCCCACTCTTGGTGGATACTTTGTGTTTACCTAATAGGGCTGGGACTTTGTTGCCACAGAGAAAGTGTAGCAGTTTCAACTCAGATGAAACCAACCAGTTCCCAGGTCCCAGCAATTTTCCAATATCAGGAAAAAAATAACAGAAACCTGGTCTTAGTGCTGATTGCACAATCATTTCCCAAGAAGCTGCAAGGCTCAGATCCCTCTCTACATCCCTTGTGTTGGAGAAAATAGAGCTTCCAGGACCAGTACTCAGTGGCCAGAGGTCTATGGGTAATTCTTGAGACTATTGATCCCTGTCACTTCCCCATTACAGACACATTGCCACCTCTGGAAACCACTGATCTCTGGAGAAAACAATATACGGGATAGACAAACCAGCTACTATTCCACACCCAGCATGGTGTTGGAACAAAAGCAGATCCATAGACCAGTGCAATAGGGTTCAATATTCTTACACATCCCCTCAAATATGAGATCATCTAATCTTTGATAAGGGAGCAAGAAATGTAAAGTGGAGCAAGGAAAGGAAAGCTTTTTTTTTTTTTTTTTTTTTTAACAAATGGTGCTGGCAAACCTGGACAGCTACATTAAAAAAAAATGGCCTCAGACCTCTACCTAACACCATGCACAAAAGTTAGATCAAAGAGGACTAAAGACCTTAACATTAGTCCAGAATCCATCAGGAACATTGAAGAAAAGATCAGAAAACTCTCTAGGATACTGAAGCTTAAAGGTATCTTTCGAGACAAAATGCCATTGACCAAGTAAGTGGAAAAAGAGATAAACAAATGGGACTACCTTAAACTAAGAAGTTTCTGCACCTCCAAAAAAACCAAAAAACAGTGACAGTCTGTTTACAAAGAATGCAATGACAGTCTACAGGATGGGAAAGGATATTCACCCAATAGCTCTCCAATAAGGGGCTAATAACTAGAATATAAAAGGCACCGGTTGAACTCTACAAGAAGAAAACATCCAACCCCAGTAGAAAATGGGGCAATGAAATGAACAGAAACTTTCTCAAAGAAGAAATCCAAATATTCAAAAGACACATGAAAAAATGCTCTTTATCACTAATTATCAGAGAGATGCAGATCAAAACAACAGTCAGATATCATCTCACACCATAGACTGGGACATATCCATAAGAACAAAAGTGTTGGCATGGACGTGGGAAGAAAGGGACTCTCCTTAACTGCTGGTGGGAATGCAGACTGGTCCAGCCTTTTGGGAAAACAATATGGATATTTCTCAAAAAACTAGAAATTGACCTCCTATTTGACCCAGCAATAACTTCTGGGAATATATTCTGGAGATGCAAAAAGTACAGTAGAAATGACATCTGCATTTGTATGTTTATTGCAGCACTATTTACAATAGCCAGAATCTTGGAAAAACCCGAATGCCCAAGAACAGATGACTTGTTAAAGAAACTTTGCTATATCTACACAATGGAATAACTATGCATCTGTTAGAAAAAATGAAACCATGAAATTTGCATGTAAGTGGATCAACATGGAGGGTATCATGCTAAGTGAAATGAGACAGAAAGAGAGTGACAGACATAGAAGGACTGCACTCATTTGTGGAATATAAAGTCACAGAATGGGAGACTAACACCCAAGGATAGCAGAGATAAGGGCCAGGAGGTTCACTCCAGAGCTTGGAAGCCTATCTCATGTACTGGGGGGTAAAGGCAGGTGGGATGGAGATGAGACCACTAAGTAAGTGATGGTTGGAGGGATAGCTCAGGTTGGTAGATGAGTGCTGAAAGTAGACTATGGATCAAGCATAATAGCTGCTTAGTACCTATACTGAAAACCATAACACCCGATAGGAGAGAGAAAGAGGGAATGTGTCTGCCACAGAGGCAGGGGGTGGGAAGGGGTTAGGGTGGTGGAGGGACACTGGGACCATTAGTGGTAGAGAATGGGCACTGGTGGAGGGATGGGTACTCCAACATTGATTGAAGCGTAATCACGAATGCTTGTAAATTTGTAACTTTATCTCATTGTGATCCTTTAAAATTTAAAAATAAATAGGTAAAAACAAAAGAGAAAAGAAAAGGAACCGAAGACATAGTACAGTGGGTGGGCACTTTATTTTATTCAGCCAAGCTGAATTGAATCCCCAGTACACCACAGAGTCTCCTGAACCCACCAGAGGCCACCCCTGAATGAAGTGCAGTAAGCCCTGGGCTCCTGAGGATGTGCCCCACCCCAAATTAATGAAAATAAATCTGCCCGACCTATTCACGCCTTAACAGTGAGGCTTCCTCACAGCACTTCGGGGATCTGGGTTTTTGTGGGACAGAAGACAGCACCATCATAGCTACATGACCACAGACAGGGAGATAGCTCCTCGAGCCTGACACTGCATGTTCCCAGAGCAAAGCCTGGGGTGACCACTCACCCCTACCCCCAGATCCCAAACCGACCCCACACCACCCATATACCCACACCCACAAGAACCACACCCCACACAGAGCCAGCTATGAGTACTCTTTGAGCACTGCTGTGTGTGGCCCCCAAACCAAAATAAATAAATCAAACAAAGCTAAACAAAGCTGAAAGGCTGCAGTGACTGACATTAGGGACTTCGTGTTAGTAATGGCTCTAATTTGAACAGGCATAGTGAACAGAATATCCGGGTTTATCTTTAATCTAGTTGAGACCATCACTGGCATAAGTCCTGGGAAGGCATGCAAAAGCAGAAGAATAAGCAAGAGTCCAAGACCATAAAAGGTAAAACACCCAACAGCAGACAGGGCAGGGGAAAGGAAGTCAGGTAGAGTTACCTGAGATTTAGGGCCAGGGTTGCAAAGAAGGAATAAGCCAATCAGACAAAAACACCACCCTGAGTACTGGGAGGGAGCCAGTCCAAGGAAGGCAGGTGCAAACCAAGAGGGCATAAAAGGGGCTGCTTACAGCAAGGCAGGGTTCCACTCTATGCAGGGGAACTTGGTCGACCAGTCACATATGCTTGGCGTGAATAAAGGAAATCTGCTCACAATTTTTACTATGTCTCGTTCCTCGAATCACGGACCCTAACAAAAACCAACAACAAAGAAAACTCCATGAGACAGGTGGAGGGTAGTGGATGGTTCACAATGTTTTGCAAGCAGGGAGGGTAGCTCAGGGTTCTGGAACATCTAACGAAGCAGTTTCCTGGCTGACTTTCCAAGGGCAGACTTGGAATGCTGAGTCAGAGACTAGAGATATGAGTATAGAAACAATCCTTTAGATGTTCTGTTAGATCTGTGTCAGAAGGGATTAGTTAAAGGATGGAGGTACTATGCTGTGATGTGGTGGCAAAGATGTGTATGAGGCTGGGGAGATTCAAACGAAGAAGATTCCAAATACAGATAAAGGAGGAAAGGAGGGGAGGGAGAAGGAGAGGAAGGGCAGGGAGGGAGGGAAGGGAGGGGCAGAGAGAAGGGGAGAGACAGGAGGCAGGTGGGATATGTAGGAGGATGAAGAGGAATGAAAGGAATGGAGGGAATGGAAGGAGAGGGAGAGGGAGGGGATGGAGGAGACTGTGGCAGGAGGGGGCGGGTGGTACGAAGCCCTAATCACTGGTCTTATAGTGACTGTGGCTGAGTCTGGGTGTTCCCAGGAGCGGGAAGGGGAGGCTGTGCTTGCTGGCCTTGGTGTGTTGTTAATGGTTCATATAAACAGTGTCCAGAGCACTTTGTTGTCCCAGTTCTGTGGGAGGAAGGAGGGCGAATGGTCTGAGTAGAACCTGGCAGGTGTGGGGAGCTGGGTCAGGGAATGGACAGTACTCAGTGCCCTGCAGAAGGCCCTGACCGACCCTCCCACCTCTCTACACTGCAGGTGCAATCCAGGACAGGACTGGGGCAGGAAGGGGGGGAATCCCCCACCGGGCTCAGCCTGCCTCTCTGGCCTGCAGAGGGAGCTGGTCTGTGGGCTGGGGGCTGAGACTGGAGGGGTCCAGCAGCCTGCAGTCCCTCACAGTTTGGCAGTCAGGCGGGTGCTCAGCAAGGCTCCAAAGACAGTTCACTACATCCCCACCAGAGAGCTGGAATAGCTGGAAACTGGGCTGCAGGGCCAGAGGAGGAGGCGGTGTCTCAAAGTAGACCGGCCTCAGTGTCTGCGGGCAAGGAGGGCAGCATCCAAGAGCAACAGAACCCCAGCTCCTCAGCCTGGAACTCTGGAACTTGAGGTGCCCAGAGCTCAGTCACCTCTGAAAGCCATAGGAGGACATCCAGTGGCCCCTCCGGGCCCTCCTACAGTCCTGCTTTCTTTTGCTTCAGCAGAAATACTGAAACATCTTAGCTGAGACGTTGGTTCATGATCAAAGAGACGAGCTCAGAGGAGCTGTGGGCTGCTGAAGTGAGCAGACCATGGAACAGAGGACCAGACCGCACACGCACACTTCCACCCGCCAGCTGGCACTTGTCAAAGCAGGCCAGAACACCCGCCCCCCCCCCACAACCACCACTCATGGATGGTCTACGGGGCCAGGGGGTGGCACTGTGCTTTCAGGGTGAGGCTCTGGGTTCACATTGGCCTCAGGGTGCTGCGTATGAAGTGCGTGTCACAGGACACATCTCTAGGTCAAGGGTGGGCAGAATAGTACAGTAAGTAGAGTGCTGACCTTGCATGCTGCTGACCAGAGTTTGATCCCCAGCATTCTAAGGGTCCCCTGAGCACTGCCAGGATTGATTCTTGAGTGCAGAGCCAGGGGTGACCCTTGAGCAATGCCAAGTGTGCCACCCTCAACCATAACAAAAGCCTATTAATTTCATGACTTATTACCTAAGTTTTTAGCTGTTAGCGCCAGAGCCATAGTTTAGCATGGGGCGCATTTGCCTTACATGTGGTCCACCTGGGTTTGATCCTCTGCACCCACGTGGTCCCCCAGTCTGCCAGAAGCGATCTGTGCCCAGAACCAAGAGTAATCCCTGAGCATGGCCAGGTGAGGCCCCCAAACAGTACTGAGCCTCAAGGTTCCAAGATGCCAAACAGTCCTGCAAGGACCTTTCATTCCCAGCACCTCCAAGCCAGTGGGGTTACCTAGGGAGCGGCTGGATCCTCAGGGGTCCCGGAACTGTGCCAGAGCATAAAGCGAAGTCCACAGTTTCCAGTTACCCACTGCCCGGGCCTGTCCCTACCCAGAGACACCCCTACTGAGCCCCTCCAGAAGAAAGACCGCACTGTGGCTGGGTCCAGACAAGGCTGCCTGACCCCCTTATATATATTTTTTAATCAGATGATGTTGGAGCTGGAGCTGGAGCTGTGGATGAGAGCCTGCTTCACATGTGCCAAGTCATGAGTTTACACCGAGAGAGTTTGATAAAACAATGCATGTCTAAGGGCTGGAGAAGTAGCCTTGCACGCTAGCGACCAGGATTCGATCCCAGGCATCCGTAAGGTCCCAGAGCCTCCCAGGAATGGTTCCCGAGTGCAGAGCCAGGAGTTATCCCAGAGCACTGCTGGCTGTGACCCTCAAACCAAAAACAACTTCTGTATCAGATGGAGCTGAAGAGACCAGAGCCGAGAGAGCAGGAAACTGTTTTGAAGGAAGAGGAAGTCCTGAAATTTAGTGGTGATTCTGGCAGCCAGAGAGTGAGTCTGAGCCTGCTCAGGGCACAGCACAAGTCAGAGCACACTGATTAGATAACTAATCTCAGTCATCAGAGGAGAGCACTGTGATCTCCGAATCACCCCTGGTCTTGCTGCACAGTAGGAAAGGAATCCCTCAGCGTTCTCCAGGGAAGCCCAGAGTTCATGAGTCCTTCCCCCTCCCCTGTGTAGGTTGCCTAGGAGAAGGGCAGCATCCCTGAGAGTGGCAGCTGCGCCGTGGCCCCGCCCCCTCCCTACTTGAGGCGGGCTGCTAGTTCTCCAGCTTGGAAAGTGCCTCACCTGGGCTTGCCTAGTCGCTGCCAAGCTGCTTGAGTGCCATGCCCAGGTCGCTGCCATGTCCCTTTCTGCCCCTGCAACTCTGTCTCTCCTGTTCCTGCCAGACTCCGGGCTGAGGCCAGCCTCCCATAAGCTTGCCCTGGACCACTCGGAACTGCTGCCATGGAGCCAGTGTGAGTGTGAGGCAGTGGTGCGAGTGCGGGGTGTGGGGTGGGGGTGCATGGTGCGGGATGGGGGTGCACTGTGCGGGCTGTGAGGTGCATGGTGCAGAATGGGGGATGCGGGATCGGGGTGCGCCTTATGGGGTGGGGGTGCTGGGAGGGGGTGCGTGGTGTGCGTTGCAGGGTTTGGGTGCGCAGTGCGTGGAAGGCAGTGCAGGGTGAGGGATGCACATGGCTGGGTGGGGATGCGCGGTGGGGGATTCAAGTGCGGAGGCGGGTTTGGGTGCGGAGTGTAGGTTGGGGGTGAACGGTGCATGGTGCTCAGTGTGGGAATCTTGGTGCAGAATGCAAGATGAAGGCTGCACAGGGCTGGGTGGGGGTGTGCGGTGAGGAATGGGGGTGCAGTGTGCGAGTTGGGGGTGTGTGGTGCAGTGCGGGGTGCAGGCTGCCGGGTAGTGGTGCACGGTGCAGGGTGGGGTGGCGTGGGGGTGCACCATGCGCCCTGGGGCCACGTTCCCTTTAGACTTTCCCTGCGCCCCATCCTGGGGGTCCCCCCATTGGACCTTCTAGGCTACGGCAGTGCAGGACTTGCAAGGGGACTGAGTCCCAAGTTCCCAGCCTGGGTCATGGCGGTGGAAGCCCCCAGTTCTTGGTGGGAGACTCTTCCCTGAGGAGAGCCCCACTCCGGGTTGGGGGGTGGCAGTTACTTTTGCTCTAATTTCGGCTGGGGCTCCCAAATTAAGGCTGGAGCAGCTTTTTAACTGGGTGGCAGCTTTGGGGTGTAGATGTGACTGCCAAGGCTTCTGGAAGTACAGGGAGGTGGGGGGGGTAGCCCATCCTGACCCCCAAGAAAGCCTGGAGATTTCAGTCAAAAAACCCACATATCAGAATTTTCAGCAAATTATATCTTGGTAAGGTCCATCCTGAGACCATGGAGTCAGGCCAGGGTATGGCAGTGATTTTGGATTGTGGAGGCAAGTGGCTGTTGGGGGCTCTCTGCTTGGGTGGTCACCAGGCCAATCTCCCCCCCTCCCCTCTGATTTACCCTGGTCTGTTCAGCCATGCGAAGGTATGAGATTAATTGTGGTTTTTGATCTCTTTCGAGATTTATTTATGGGTCTCTGAAATAAGACCCATAATTGAGCTTGTATAGCTGAGCCAGAGGTGGTCTGTGGGTGTGGCTCCCTCACACAGAGTTTTTGGCCTTTTAATTTTTTGGGAAACTTGATCCCAAGTTGTTGGGGTCCGGCCAAAGATATGGTGGCAATTTCGGGGTATCAGGAAGCCTGAAGGCACCATCAGGCTGCTGATGCACTCACCCTGCAGGTATAGGTTGACCTGCTGGCGGCACCATACCCCCATTTTCTTCCTTGACCAATCTAAATACTTGTCAATTTTGTTGATCTTTTTTAAGAACCAACTTTTGACTTTATTGATTTTTTTTCTCCCATTGTCGACTTTATCTCATTTGTTTCTTTTTAATATTCATGTTTTGGTTCTGGTTGATTTGGGTTGAACTTTCACTTCCTTTTTTCTAGTTTCTTAAAATGGAAATGTAGATATTGACTGGAGATGCTTCTTCTTCACTAGCATAAGCATTTCCAGATGTGAATTTCCTTCCAGACACCGATTTAGCAGCATCCTACAAACCCTGTACATTGTGGTTTTCTTGTATCCATCTTAACTTGTTCTCTAATTCCCATATGATTTCTTAGATGCATTTGTAAATACTCCAACATTTTTAATTTTCTATGTATTTGTGAATATCTAATTTTAATTATTGTTATTTTTTTAATCCTAGAGTGCGTGCTTTGAATAATTTCAGCATTTTTACACTTATTATGACTTGTTTTATGGCCTTTACCATGTGTGCTTGAATGGATCTATTCTGCTGTTGTGTGGGACAGTATTTTGTGTTCGTTAGATCTAATTTGTAGTGTTGCCATATCTTCTATATCATTGTATATATTGCGTTATTTGTCCTATCCACAATTGAAAGTAGCCTTTGGAGTATTTCTTCACTTCTTTCTGTCATCTTTTCCTTTAGTGGAATTCTGTTGTATATATTTTCATATTGAAATTTATTTTACCAGCATTGATATGCCCATAGAAACTCTATTACTGTTAGTTTTACATTGTACAGCTTTTCCTTTCATATATTGTATGAATTTATTCTTTTGCATATGTTCAATTATTTCTTTCTTTGACTCTAAATCCTACAACTTGTAGAAAGTTAAAGCGTTGGTTTTTCTTTCATTTCTTCAAATTTCTTCTTTTTTATTGAAATGTTTACTCCATAAACATTTAATATACTTGCTAAACAATATCTTTGTATTTTATTTTATAATTACTTTTCTACTCATCCACTCTCTCGCTCCTTTATTCCTCTGGGATTTTCATTTTGTGTTAAATACTTATTTTGCTTAATCTTAATGAATTTGCTATTTTTTCCACCATAAATGTTTTTTATTTTCTGGGATTTCATCTCACGTATTAAGAAATTGTGTGGGGCTGGAGAAATAGTACTGAGGGAAGGGCATTTGCCTTGCACGTGGCTGACCCAGGTTCAATTTCCAGCATCCCATATGGTCCCCTGAGCACCACCAGGAGTAATTCTTGAGCACATGAGCAAGTAATAATCCCTGTGCATCACCAAAAGGAAAAAAACAATGTGTTCTAAATATACTGGTGGAGGGATGGATGTTAGAATACTGTATGACTGAAATCCAATCATGCACAGCTTTGTAAAGGTCTATCTCACATTCAACAAAAAAGGCTTTTTTTTAATTCAATAAAAAAGGTTTTAAAAAAAGATTTTAAAAAGCTTTAAAAAATATTATTGTTTTATTTTCTCATTTTACTTTTTGCTGCTTACCTTACACATTTCATCTTTAAACAGTATAACCCATCAACATGGTTTTATAGTTAGCAAGCACGTAACTATTTTATAATGAGATTAGAGAAAAGTTATAAAAAAATTGATAGAATTTTTATATATGCCCATGTAATTGTCTACTCATCTACATTTCTTCATGAAAATGTGAGTTAGTGTCCAGCCAGTGTACTGTGTCTTGACCTTTTTCTGATCATGACGGCTTTTGACCTTGTTTCCTTCCTGTGTCTCCCTCCCACCCCATTCTACCAATTAGCTTCCTGGTCTCATGCTCTGGCTCCCCAGGTATGAGACTTTTTAACCTATGACCCTCTAAAATATCTTATGGTCTCTGATTGAGAAATACTTGTCTAATAACTAGCACAGCGGTAGGGCATTTGCTTTGCACGCGGTTGACCCAGGTTCGATTTCTCCGCCCCTCTTGGAGAGCCCAGCAAGCTATCGAGAATATCTTGCCCACACGGCAGAGCCTGGCAAGCTACCCGTGGTGTATTTGATATGCCAAAAAGAGTAACAACAAGTCTCAAAATGGAGAAGTTACTGGTGCCTGCTTGAGCAAATTGATGAGCAATGGGATGACAGTGACAGTGACAGTGAATTTGGTTTTAGTTGTAGGGCAGACCTGCTAGATTAAATTTCTTTCAGTGCTCTTTGAACTTCTCTTTCATTTTTGAAGGATGCTTTTGTTATACAAAGAACTCTCTATGGTCTTTTCCTCCTAGAATTTCAAATCTGTAAGCGTATTTGGGAGAATTTATAAATAAATCCCTCTATAGGGAATGAAAATAATATGTAGGTCTAAAGATCTGTGAGGCGTATGGTGAGGCACTACTGCCTACCCACCCCGTCTCCTTTCAGCCTTCATTGAGACAGCCCTTCCTCCCACACCTGGACTGTGGGACCCACTACCACCACCCTGTGCCTTGATACCATCCCTTTGGACTTGCCTAAGCTGACCCTGTCTCTAAGCCCAAGCAGTCCCAAGTGGACCCAGTGGCTGTACTAATACCCCCCAACACGTGGGCATGTCAGCATCCTTGCAACAACTCTATTCCTTCAACTCCACTAACAGCATGTTCATAATTCTCTCCCACAATCCTTCCACAATAACCCTGGTATCTAAATGGGAGTAACTAGACCTACACTTGCCTATCAACTGAAATGCCACCTCAAGATCATGGAAATAGTTAGAAAAACAACAGACCACAAGTGGTAGCCCTGGAAATAATAAATTAGATCAGTTTAATAACAAATAAAGTCAATATTCAGATAAACGAAAATCTAAAGCTCACCTGCAGCACCCACAAAGCTCTAAGAATGTGGGGATACCAAAAAAACTCATCTGCAATGGCAGAAAGAGAGGGAAGTCCAGGCAAATTCTCATGCTCAATTCAAATTTTGAGCCTCATTAAAAAGACCCTCAAATCAACACTTCATGAAATGGCAATAGAAATAAAAGAATCACTGGAAGAGAAACTCAATCAGATCAAGGAAGAATTGAAACGTGTTATTCAAGAGTCTATACAAATGGAATTAAAGGAAATAAAGAATGCAAGGATAGCAAGCCACAAAAAACAGAATTCTGCATGCAGAAAACCATATCAGTCACAGTGAAGACAAAATGCTAGCCAACCATGATAATGATGTTGCAAAAGAAAAGAGGTCAAGAAATAAAATATAAAATAAGATTATTGATGAATAACAGCAAATGGAATATTATAGGAGTAGCAAATGGAGAGGAAAAAGAGAAAGGGGAAGAATGACGAGAGGAAGAAAAAATAACTGACAACTTCTCCAGTTTCTGAAGGGAGGCTTTTGCAGAGATTCAAGAGGCTCAGAGACTAAACAAGATAGAATCAAGCAAACTAACACCAAGGCACATAGTAATAGAAATGAAAAAAGCAAAAGACAGACAACTTAAAGCATCAAGAAAGAATAAAATTCTCTGGTACAAGGGAAAAAACTAAAAGATCTCCCATATGACACATTTCAGGCCAAAAAAAAAAGAATGGAATAACATACTCAACGTATCACTTGTACCACTTGTCATCAGTTGTTCATTAATTTTCTCGAGTGGGTGCCAGTAATGTCTCCATTCATCCCTGTCACATGCTAGTGTAGTCCAATGGCATCTGCTCACTCCAGGAACACGAGGAGCCTCAAACCATTCACTCAGGGTACTGACGGAGAAGTGTGACCATCTCGTAGGTGGGTGGCTACACGTTCTTTTGACATCCCGTGGAATCCAGTCAGTAACAGCTCTAGTCCAGTGGTCATCTCTAAATTGCATTACGTGTCTGGCCCATCTGATTTTTGATGCCTTGGCAAATGAGCAGCAACCCTGATTCTTGATTGTTGATGGAGGTATTCAACGTACCAAATGAAAAAAGAAATTTTTTTTCATCTTGGACTACAGCAGCTGCCTCATCCAGCTGTCATTTACATTGCAGGGATGGATAAGAATCTTTTCAGACAAACAAGACAAAGTAAACAAATCCTGCAAGAATTACTGAAAGGTTTCCGATAAAAAGCATTTGAAAAATTAACCCCCACCCACATACATAAAATAGCAACAGAGCCCCTTTTATCAATAAGCTTTCTGTATTTCAGTGGACTAAACTGTCCTACCAAAAGACAAAGAGTAGCTGGATGGATTAGGAAAGAAACTTCTATTGCTCTTACAGAAAACACTCCTAAACTCACTAGGTAAATATAGACTCTGAGTGTAAGGATGGAAAACTGTCATACAAGCCAGTGGGAGACAGAATAAAGCTGGAGTAGCCATACTTATAATAGACCAAACAGCATCCAGCAGATGAATAAAGGAGGGCACAGGGTTGCCAGGTTAGTTGATGACCAGTTGCTGTTTATTCCATTCTCCCCATGCGCCCCGTTCCAGTCTCACACTGCCCCTCATTCCCATCTCCTCCTGTCCCCCGTGCCAGTCTCTCCACACACACTCCTGCAGCCTCTTCTAGAGCCCAGCTTTCCAGCATTCAGGGTAGCAAGGACACCTAGGTGAGGTTGCACAATCAACATCTGAAAGCCCTTCCTTCTGGGGAAGCTCTTCTAAGACAAAGATGTCCTCCTGCTAGGAGATCAGCCCAAGGGCTTTGATTTTATCTAAGGACACACTTCTCCTTTGCTTAGTCCACAAACAATCATCTTAGATCTACTTACTTCTTAATAATCTTTCTAGTCATTTTGTATGGACACAGTAAGAGATATGTTAATCTTATAGGGTGACTCTGCTGGGGACATCTGGCTATAGATCCCAGACTGCATTTCTCAAGCCAGATGAGTCCTTCCTAACCCTAGCAGGGTCCTTGTCCAGTCATTTTTCTTTGGGCCATGACAGAATTCATCCACGACCTTGCCTTAAGTTATAATTAAGTATTATGATGCTTGGCCTGTCCTGTTTTCATACCAGGGTAGCTCACAGCTTGCCCTGGCTTCATCCAGTCCCTTCATCGGGACTCTGTTTCTGAGATGCTAGGAACTAAAGGGGAACTAAGGCTTGAGTCACGTAATATATACTACAGACATCCAGGAATCAATATTATTTGGAATCAATTAACTCCCAAGTTACAAAAGCATAGAGTTATCTGTCTTCCTATGTTTATACAAAAAAGGACATTGCTCTGAAGTAAACTATGCAAAGGACATAAAGGAAGGAGAAAAGCAATATTTCAATTAAAATACAAAATCCAGAGTTGTTACAGGGATCTGACCTTACAAGTCACAGGGTCTGATTTAGGGATCTAGGTGATTGGGGAAGAGAGCACAGAGAAGTTAAAGATAAACATAGAGGAATGGGAGTGCCTCAGGAGCATGGTGATGGGTGTAACCCAACAAACCTAAGCTCCCTGCAGCCAGGGAGAAAGGACTAACCAATGTTATCCTACATTCAGGCACCTCCACCAACCTCCCCAAAACTGAGGATATATTTTTCTCTAGTGCATGTGGAATGTTCTCCAGGATAGATAACATATTAGGGCATAACCCACTATATATAAATTTACAAATATAGAAATCATGCAAAGTATTCTCTCAGACCACAATAACATGAAAGTAGAAAATGATTATAAAAAAAGGGAAAACTTCAAACTTTTGGAAGCTGGACAAGTCACTGTTAAACAGCATTTGGATCAAAGAGAAAAAAAGGAAGAAATAAAAATATTTCTTGAAACTAATGAGAATGAAAATATAAGATACCAAAATATATGAAATACACTGAAAACTGTACTAAGGGGGAAATTCAGAGTAATGCAGGCCTACATTAAGAAAGAAGAAAGCATCCAAATAGATGAATTAAGCACATATCTCAAAAATCTGTAGAGGAAACAACAAATAAACATAGGATATAATAGACTGAAAGAAGTAATAAAAACTTGAACAGAAATTAATATTATAGAAAAAAAGAGAATAAATGAAACCAGGAGTTCGTTCTTCAAAAGAGTAAACAAGGTGGCTGGAGTGATAGCACAGCACGTAGGGCATTTGCCTTATATGCGGCCGACCCGGGTTCGATTTCCAGCAATCCATATGGTCACCTCAGCACCGCCTGGAGTAATTCCTGAGTGTAGAGCCAGGAGTAAGCCCTGTGCATTTCCAGGTTTGACCCAAAAAGCAAAAAACACAAACAAAACAAACAAACAAAACCAAAAAAGTAAACAGGATAGACAAACCCTTAGACTCATAAGGGAAAGAAAGAAAATGTCCAGATGAATTGAATCAGAGATGAAAGAGGAAAAATTACAACATACTCCTCAAATATTCAAGATATTATGAAAGGTTACTACAAACAACTTTGTGATGTTAAGGTGGAGAACATAGAAGAAATGAACAGATTCTTAGAAACATCTAATCTCCCATGAGGAGAAAGTAGAAAACTGAACAAGCTAATCACAAATAATGAAATTGAAATAGTGATTAAGATCTTCCAAGAATGAAATTCTCCATCAGGATGGGCTGGCTGGTGAGTTTTATCAAACCTTCAGAGAAAACTTACTGCATTTACTTTTTCAACTCTTCCAATATATTGAAGAATCAGGAGTGCTTTCGAAAAGCTTCTACTAACCTCACATTGCATTAATAACCAAAGTAGATAGAGACACATCCAGAAATGAAAATTTAGACCAATCTCCTTGATGAACATCAATGCAAAAATCGTCAACAAAACCTTAGCAAACTGAATCCAACTGCACATCAAAAAATCATATATAATTATCAAGTGGGATTCATCAAAGATGGTTCAATATACGCAAATCAATTAACATATTTTCCACATCAGTAAAAGGCAAGGCAAACATCATATGAACATAGCAAAAGATGCTAAAATAGCCTTGACAAGTTCCAATTTGAATTAATGATAACAATTCTCAATAAAATAGAAGTGCAAAGAACCTCTGTTCTGTGAAGCGATATATCAGTCAGTCGGAGGTGCAGAGGCAAGACACACGAGAGAAATGTAGAGAGCAAGAAGGGACAAGGCATCGATCTGGCTCGAGGCGAAGAGCGACTTCCAGAGACCTCCCTTTCTTCTATTTTTTATCAGTTACATCTGAATGACCTCATCACAGTGACAGTGACCTCATCACAGTGACACAACAAACAATACGTACTGAGAAGTAGGAAAATGTGCCAGCAGATCCGGTGAGCTTGTGCTCCAGAACTGGCTCCAGTCCAAAGGCAAAAGCTTCGTTTGATAGCCTATCTGATGGAGGTTGGGGCATTTGCAGGCACCTGGCAGGAGAGGACAGAAGTTGAAATTCCAAAGTGTGTTATTTTGCAAAGCTGGGTCTGGATAACGTCAAGGACCTGAGCACATTTGACAGGTGGCCAAGGTGACAAAGCGAGACTCAAACCATCTTATGACCATCCCAAATACACCCCATGGCTCTATGGCACAGCCCAGACTCAGTGGTTCCTTGGCAGGTCCTGCTCTTTGGGGTTAACCTCCTTGAAGTGAGACTGTTTGTAATACAGGCAGGGGGTTCTTCTCATCAGTATCATTCTTTTGTTTTGTTTTGGTATGTGTGTTGGGGGGGGGGTCATACCCACGAGGCTCAGAATTTTCTATTGACTCTGCAAACAGAAATTACTCCTGGTGAGACTTGTAAGACTATATAGGATACTGGGGATCAAGCCTGGGTTGGCATCATGCAAGGCAAGTCCTATCTCTTTGCTCCACATCTCATTCTTAATGGTGAAGAACTGAAAGAATTCCCACTGAGATCAGGTACAAGGCAAGGATGTTCACTGTCTCAGTTTTCATTCAGTATAGTATTAGACGTTCTAGCAACAGCAATCAGGCAAGGTAAATAAATCAAAAATATTCAAATTTAAAAAAAAATGATATTCAAATTGAAAAAGAAGTAGAATGATCATCAATTTCAGATGGCATAATAATATACATAGAAGACCCTAAATAATTCACCAAAAACCTCCTAGAAACAATAAAGCAACACAGCAATGTGGCTAGCTTTAAAGTTAGCCACATAAACACAAAGCACAGAAACACATAAACATAGACAAAAAATTGGTTGTGTTTCTATATGCAAAAATTGAATCAGAGAAGAAACAGATTTAATATAGTGTCCCAAAACATTAAGTACCAGGAATGGACTTAGCAAAAGAGGTGGGAGATCTATATAACAAAATGTATAGGGACTCGGGGGCTCAGTGGCTGAGAGCCGCCTCTCCAGACCAGACGGTGGCAAGAGACGGACATAGGACCTGGGGAACGGAGAAACAGGGCCCCAGCCTGTTGGGAGTCAGTTTATTTCTCTCCCTCCCCAGCATAGTTCGATCTCTCCCCTCACTGCACAATCGTAGTCGTGGTCGTAGTCCCAGGCATCATAGTTCCCTCATCCTAGTCCTCATCTTGTCTTTTCGTCCCCTCTCTCCCCTTACAGCACAGTTACAGAGACACCATGAGGGGTGGGGTACTCATAGGTGTGGTTGAGTGTTGTCAGAACAACAAACAGAGGTAAAGCCACCCCTTCAGGGGAAGGTCTAGGAGATGAACTCAAGGTACAAGTCTCATCTGAGGGTTCTCCTGATGACTAGGAGATCTGCTCAGGGTTGTTTGTGGATTTCGGTTCTATTGAATAGTGCTGCAATGAACATAGGAATGCTGATGCCCTTTCTGTTTGTGCTTTGGGGCCCTTGGGTATGTTTCCAAGAGTGGACTTGTCGATCGTATGGGAGTTCAATTCCTAGTTTTCTGAGGAATGTTCGATTGTCTTCCAAAAAGGCTGGAGCAGTGGACATTCCCCAGCAGTGAAAGAGAGTCCTTCTTTCCCTCTGCCCATGCCGGCACAGGAGGTTGTGTTCTTCGTGATGAGTGTGACTCTGGTGTGAGGCGATATCTCATTGCTTTGATTTGCAGTTTTCTTTTTTTTTTAATTTATTTTATTGAATCACCAAGTGGAAAGTTACAAAGTTCTCAGGCTTATATCTCCGTTATACAATGCTCAAACACCCATCCCTTCACCAGTGCCCATATTCCACCACCAATAAAAACAAAAACAAAGGCAAAACCAAAAAAAACAGTATACATCCCACCCCTCACCCCCCAACCCCCCCCCCCCGAGTGAGTGACAATTTCACTTCCTTTTCTCTGTACCTTGATTACATTCCAGATTTCAACACTCAACTCACTATTGTTGTTAGAGTTTCAATACAGACTCACTATTTTTGTTGGAATTTATCCCCCAAGAATACAGCTCTATTAACAAGGAAATATTTGATAATAAGTTTTCCACTGATGAGAATGAAGAGATAAAATGTCCCGTGGCCACTGCGGCCGCGCGGTTTACAATTTCTGTATTATAGTAATTAAGTCCGCGGAGATTAAAGTTGGAAAATGAATCATTTCCCTTCCTGGACCAGCATGTGGCAAAAGCTTAGTTCACAGTCTCCATACATGGGTGCAAGCACTTGCTGGAACCCCAAATCCTAAATTGTCTCTGGTTCCCGCTCGTTCCACATCCACCGGCTGTGCAGAGGCGTGGGCACCCGGGCCGAAACCGGCCGGAGCCCAGCACCGGCCCTGGTGGGGACTCTGATTTGCATTTTTCTAATGCTTTGTGGAGTTTATTTTTCATATGATTTTTTTTTTGCCATTTATACTTTTTCTTTGAGAAATTTTCTGTTCATCTTTTCTTGCCATTTTTTGATGGGGTTGGATTTTTTTTCCTTGTACAGCTTTACCTGGGGACTGGAGCGATAGCATAACAGGTAGGGCGTTTGCCTTGCACGCGGCCGACCAAGGTTCAATTCCTCCATCCCTCTTGGAGAGCCCGGCAAACTACCGAGAGTATCCCACCCACAGGATAGAGCCTGGCAAGCTACCCTTGGCGTATGCAATATGCCAGAAACAGTAACAACAAATATCACAATGGAGACATTACTGGTGCATGATCGAGCAAATCAATGAACAACTGGACGACAGTGCTACAGTGGTACAGTTTTACCAGTGCTTTAGCTCTCTTGGATATAAGCTCGTTATTAGTTGCAGATAAGCAAATAATTTCTCTCAGTTTGTGGACTATCTGATGACTATTTTCTTTGAGGGGCAGAAGCTTCTTAATTTAATATAGTCCCATTTGTTTGTCTTTGCTTCCACTTACTTGGTTAGTGGTGTTTCACCCTTAGAGATGCCTTTAGCTTCAATGTCTTGGAGAGTTATGTCTACATTTTTCTCTTTATTTTTTTTAATTAAAATTTTGAAGGCCTGTGTTCTCTGGTCTGTGTTCTCCCCTGAGCTACACTGCACTGCACTGTCGTCCCGTTGTTCATCGATTTGCTTGAGTAGGCACCAGTAACGTCTCCATTGTGAGACTTCTTGTTACTATTTTTGGCATATCAAATATGTCACGGGTAGATTGCCAGTTCGGCGGGAAACTCTCCATTGCTTGCTGAATTCTCTGAGAGGGATGGAGGAATTGAACCCAGGTCCGCTGCGTGCAAGGCAAACGTCCTACCCGCTGTGCTTTTGCTCCAGTCCTCTCCCCTGGACACATATCTTTATTGCTTGCCTCTATGTCTCTTTCTTTGCTTAATTGCTCTCCAAGCTCGTGTTCTCCCTTAAACATGCATCCCACTTGCTTATCTCTGAGTCTCTTTGCTTGGGCTTCTTTCCTCTCTGGAGAAGACTGTGTTCTCTCTTTAACACATGTTTCTTCTTTCTCCCTCCTTACATCTTTCTAAGTAAGTTTTGTTCAAGAAAAACTATCTTTCTTTGGGGGTCAGGTGATAGTACAGCAGGTAGGGTGCACATGCCAACACAGGTTTGATTCCTCAGCTTCCCGTATGGGCCCCCAAGCCAGCCAGGAGGGACCCCTGAGTGCTGTTGTCGCTCAAAACCAAAACAAAACAAGACAAACAAAAAAAAAATTTCTGCCTCACTGAAAAAGTATATTTTGCATATCCGTGTTCGATTCCTCCGCTCCTCTGGGAGATCCCGGCAAGCTACCGAGAATATCGAGCCTGCATGGCAGAGCCTGGCAAGCTACCCATGGCGTATTCGATATGCCAAAAACAGTAACAATGAGTCTCACGATGAGAGATGTTACTGGTGCCCGCTCGAACAAATGGATGAGCAACAGGATGACAGTGACAGTGACAATAATTTTATTATATTCTACTTATTTTAAGTTTTATTAAGTTTAAATAATATGGTTGTAATGGTGTTTAAGCTCATAGTATTTATAAACAAAGTTACTATGTGCTACCACCTCCAAAACTCCCTTGACCTTCCACCACTGCCTTTTTGTTATGTCAGGGAAGAATACTTTAACCGTAATATCAATGTTTCTAAAACAGCCAACTTCTCGCAATTAGCCTCCTCCTCATCATCATCTTATATAAGTATATAAGCATATAAATATTGTAAGTATTCTGCTACCTGCTTCATCAAACTGTAAGCTATTCGTTAGAGAAAAATCACTATTAAAAACATTGGGGGGCTGGAGCGATAGCACAGCGTGTAGGGTGTTTGCCTTGCACGCGGTCGACCCGGGTTCAATTCCCAGCATCCCATATGGTCCCCTGAGCACCGTCAGGAGTGATTCTTGAGTGCATGAGCCAGGAATAACCCTTGTGCATCGCCAGGTGTGACCCAAAAAGCAAAAAAAATAAAAAATAAAAAATAAAAATAATTTTAACATTGCGGCTGGAGTGATAGCACAGCGGGAAGGGCGTTTGCCTTGTTCTTTCCTGATTTGGGCTATTGTAAATAGTGCTGCAATGATCATAGGAGAGCAATATGTCTTTTCTGAGTAGAGTTTGGGCGTCTGGGGTACATGCCAAGAAGTGGGATTACTGGGTCATACCCCCAGCAATAGAAGCTCAATTTCTGTTTTCTTCTGAGAAGTGTCTATATTGTTTTCCCAAAAGGTTGCACATATTGACATCTCCTCCAGCAATGAATGATGGTCTTATTTCCCAACATCTATATCAACACTGATCACTTTTGTTCTTTGTGATTGTGATGTGTGAATTATAATAAATGTAGTTTTCTATCATGTGTTTTTAAAATTTTATGGCAGGTATTCCTTGGACTTATGATTTTGCTGGTATGGGTGACCAATTTTACCTTTGAGAAAGGTCTTAACTTGCAGTTTGAATACAAATCACAAAACCCCTGGCTTCAGGAAACTCCCTTCCTTTGCTGTGAGCTGTGCTGCCTGTCGCCTGATAAGAGTCATGTTGTAACCTGCCCTGCCTTGCTGATGCGTGATAGACTGTGAAAGAATGGGGAGCTCGTACGATTACCCTATAAATGCTCTTGAGAGCCTTGATTGGCACTGAGAGCTTCAGGTGCTTTGCTGGGGTCTGGTCAGCCACAAGACTCTGTCTTGGTGAGCGTGATTAAGCAAACTGTCATTTGACTGTTGCAACATGACATGTACTGGTCTTCTATGAGATGTCGTATTGCTGGTTTAATTTGCATTTACCTAATAATAAGAGGTACAGTATATTTTTTTATATACCTTTTGGACATCTGCATGCCTTCTTTGAAAAGTATTTGTAAATGACTCACCCCCTTATTTGAATTGGTTGATTATTTTCCTTCTTGTAAAGTTCTACCACTGAGGAGGATACATATGTATGTGTGTGACTACATATATAGGTATGTATGTATACCTATATGTATGTACCTATATGTATGTAATGGGATGTATATATTTATATATACACATGTATATATACATCCTAACCATTTGTACCATGTATAGTGGGCAAATATTTTCTCCCAGTCTGTGTAGTATCTTTATATTCTCGTCGCTTCTTTCACTGTGTAGAAACTTCTTGCTCTGATGCAGTGCCATTTACTTAGTTTTGGTTCCATTTACTTGGCCAAATGCATTGAATCATTGAAGATATCTCTAAATCAAATGTTCAAAAGTGTTCAGACTATGTTTTCATCAATATAATTTATGGAATCCTGTATGACATTAAGATCTTAAATTTTAATTTAACTTTTATGTGTAGTGTTAGAAAGGGGACTGAGCTCGTTCTTTAGCATGTGACCAACCAGCTTACCCAACAACAGTTGTTGAAGAGGCTTTCTGTGACCACTTCATACTTTTTGGTCTTTTATCAAAAATAAATTGTTCATATACCTAGGATCTGTCTCTGGACTATTGATTCTATTCCAAGGTCTGAGTCTGTCCTTAATCCAATGCTACATGGTTTTGATTCCTGTAACTTTATACTACAGTTGGACATTTAGGGAGAGTGAAGTCTCTCATTTTATTTTATCCCTAAGATTGTTCTGGCTATTGTGAAGAGAGGGTGTTATTACACAATATAAATTTCTACACTGTTTGATTTGTATCTTTAATGAATGTCAAGGGTTTTTTAAAAAAATAAGGACTACATTGAATATGCATAATGCTTTGGGCTAGGTTGTCATTTGACATTATTAATCCTTCCCATCCATGAACAGGGGACATATTTCCATTTTCTCCCGTGTTTCAAAATTTATTTTAGTAGTGATTTGTTTTCTCAGTAGCTTGCCAGGCTCTTCAAGAGGGGCGGAGAAATCGAACCCGGGTCAGCCGCAAGCCTGGCAAGCTACTCGAGGCATATTCGATATGCTAAAAACAGTAACAAGTCTCACGATGGAGACGTTATTGGTGCCCACTAGAGCAAATCGATGAGAAATGGAGTGACAGTGACAGTGATTTGTACATTTCTTTATATGAGAATTTTGTTCTTCTGTTAGGTTAATTCCATAACACTTGTTTTATTTGAGGCAAAGTTGTGAATGAGGATGTTAAAAATCTTTCTCTCTCTGGGTTGGAGAGATAGTACAGCAGGTAGGGCATTTGCCTTGCATGCAGCTGACCTGGGTTCGAGCCTCAGCACCCCGTGTGGTCCCCCAGCACAGCCAGGAGAAATTCCTGAGTGCAGAGGCAGGAGTAACACCTGAGTATTGCTGGGGTATGACCCAAAAAGCAAAAAAAAACAAAAATCCTCTCTCTTCTGTTTTATTATTTAATAATAGGACCACGGTTTTGGCAAATTGATCTCTTTTTTTTTTGCTTTTTGGGTCACACCTGGCGATTCACAGGGGTTACTCCTGGCTCTGCACTCAGGAATTACCCCTGGCCATGCTCAGGGGACCATATGGGATGCTGGGATTTGAACCCGGGTCGGCCGCGTGCAAGGCAAACGCCCTACCCGCTGTGCTATCTCTCCAGCCCCGCAAATTGATCTTTTTAGCTTGCCACTTTACTGAACAAGTTCATAGTTTCTAGCAGCTTTTTGGTATAGATTTTAGGGGTTCCTAGGTAAAATATCATGTCCTCTGAAACTACTGAGAGTTTAGTTACTTTTCTAGTCTGAAAGGCTTTATTATCTTTCTTGCCTAACTTTATCGAAAAGATTCATTTCAACTTCTCAAGCTATTGAGAACCTTCACTGGGATCCAAATGTCACAAGTGGAACGGCAACCACAGCAGCCAGAGACCTGGCGGAGAGGACTGACACTACTAGGGAAGTCTCTCTAAAAGGAATGCATGGACTAAAGCACCCAAAAGGAAAGAGAGAACAAAAGGGAATGCCCTGCCACAGAGGCCAGGTGGGGGAGGGGTGGTGGTGGTGGGAGGGACACTGGGATCATTGGTGGTGGAGAACTGGCACTGGTAGAGGGATGGGTACTCGATTACTGTATGACAGAAATGCAAACACGAAAGTTTGTAAGTATGTAACTGTACCCCATGGTGATTCATGAATTAAATTTTTTTAAAAAACAAATAAAAAAACCAAAAGGAATGCATGGTCACAGAAATGGGACTTCTAGCAGAGCACCTGCCTGCAGTGCATGAGACTAAGAGTTCAATTCGGCACCAGCTCACATTAACTAGTGCAACACCTCACTGTGCACACTGATCTCCAGACCCCAAACTGGGTGAACCCCAGGCCAACTGGAAAACACGGCAACAGTTATGGAAATCCTGCTCATGGCCAACACAAGGGTGACAACACAGCAAAGGGAAGAGGGCGGGGGAGGTCACTGCACAAAGACAAGAGGGATGTGTGGGACATCCTAGTTTGTGGGGATCTCTGAGGTCATGATGCATTTCTTTAGTACTGATTTCAATGTCATATCTCTCATAATTCCCTTGGGTAGGAAAATGGAAAAAGCTTAATTTAGAGCTCAAGGACATGGATCAAAGGAGGATTCCAATCTAGATGTGGAAGAAAAGATCTAGTTTCAGGAGGGGAAACGGGCCTTGATAGTTCTCCCATGCGGAGTCCATTTCCAATGGCTTCTGTCTGCTTCCTCCAATCCTGATTTATATCCTGAAATGTTTATCCTCATTTAGTGGTGATGTGAAAGCTAAGATTGTATGCTAGGGGAAGAAAGATTTCCAAAGTTTAGTTCAAAGAATTGGCTTCTAGAAAAAAATTCCACACCTAAAAAATAGCCAAGGAATGACAATGTCCTGGGGCAGAAAGTGGTTTCAGAGCAGATCTTATTCCAGCCAATGAACACTCATGTCTGACAAGTTACAGTTCAGAGGACCAGCACTGTCTGCTCTTGCTCACAGTTACCAGATGAGCAGGATAGCTGGGACAGGGCACCCCTCAGAGGGGTGGGCCAAGGGGAGCCCTTCTCCTCTGTCACAGACAATGAGCTGAGGCTGAAGAGTTAAGAGCCAGGAGCCAGGGAAGCAGTTGCATTTCAGTGAGCGCAGGAAGCAAGAGACCCACATATCACCACAGTCCAGGGAGTTGCAGCTTTACTCTGACCACATCCAGTACAGCGGGTGTTTCACTGAGATGAGAGCTGTCTGCCCACCAGTGGGGAGAATGTGGGGAGAACGTGGCAAGGTTGGACCTTCCCCATCATTAATGTGCCCTAGAGGCTCATTCTTAACATCTGAGCAAGAGGGGTCCCCAGCATACCCTTTGGCCCACTGTGTCATGCTGTTGTGCAATCAGCTGCACGTCCAGCCTGGACAACTCCGTCCCCTGAGGATTCTCCCTGCTGGTGACAGTTGAACTGGCAGCCTCAGCTAGCAGGGCAGGATGCAGCTGGGGGCTGAGAGGCAGCGACTGGTCTCCCAGGAATCACACAGGTGGTGAAACTCCAGGTCAAGGGGAGCCACTGCTGCTGCTTCTCTTGCTCACGACGACAGCACTGACCTGACCATGACATCCAGGAAGGGGACCTGCTCCCCTCAGAAGGTGGACCCGGGGGAGCACTTCATTTCATCCCCAAGTGAAGTCAGCCCGTGGCTGCAGAGAGGAGCAGGAGAGGAGAGAACTCACCTCCCTCTAGGGAGCAGAGAAAGGGTCAGAACCAACCACATCACCACAGACCCCACGGGACAGGAACAGAACTGACTAGAACAGCATCAAATTCAGGCTGTGTCCACAGGGAACACGTGGGCACCCCGACTATGGACCATGGCAGGAGCAGTGGGAGGGAGGGGCTGCTGAGCCCTGAGTGACCCACTACCCTGCTGTTGAGGAAGAGAGCCTGGGTGTGGGCACAGACATCCATGAGGGTTCTTGATGGTGTGGACAGTTGAGCTGCCAGCCTGGGGCCTGAGGACAGGACGCAGCTGAGGGAGAGGGCAGTGCTTGGGCTCCCGCCAGCCACACCAGCAGTGTCCCTCCCACGGTCTGGGGGTCCAGCAGTAGCCGGGCTAGAAGTCAGGGCTGTGGGAGCTGTGAATACTGGACTCTGTCAGGGACAGGCCCCCAGTCCTTGCCTGACCCAGAGTGTCCTCCCCTACCTGTCCTCCTCCTGAATCTGCTTCAGGTCCTGGAAACAGATAATCAACCGCATCAAAAACACTGGGAAAAAAAAGAAAGAAACTTAACTTACAGACTGAGAGAATATTATTTGAACAGGGTAATTACGTGTATATTTCTGAGCATCTATATGTACATAAACAAAGGACATGAATCACTCTAACAGTTCAGCAGTCACTAGATTATTTCAGACAACAGTAATGTGCAATGCTGAGTCCAGAAACCTTATTAAAGAGTATAAGGAAGCTCCAGAGAACAGGCTCGGAGGGCCTGGCCCGGGCACCCCTCCGGGAGAAGCCCAGGAGCAGAGTGAGGGGGCGCGGGATTCTGGAAGGAAGACAAGGCAATCCTTGATCCCTGTTCCCTAAGGTCTCTGTCCAGCAGGTGCTGGGACTGTGGGGCCACACTTAGCATCATGACTTGAAGGTCACATGAAAGGCTCAGCCTCTGTCATGGGGTCAGGCTCAGCTTCAGTCTTGGGTGCGTCCCGCCTCCTTGACTCTGGCAGCACCTTCCTGCAGGTTTCTCTCAAACAGAGCTGCCCTGCGCTGTCCCAGGGACACCCCAGCCGTGCCCTCAGAACAAGCCTAAGGAAGCAAGGGGTGGAGGAAAGGGAGGCCACTGCAGGGGTGGTGACAGAGGAAGCAGACGTGGTCCCCAGGGAGCAGCTGGGTTGCACGAGGTCACCTGCCATGGCACTCAGCATCTTTCAGGTGCAGTACAGACATGACAGTGCCTGTCAGTGAAACCCCCAAGAGGAACAGCCCAGGCCATTTTCTGTCACTTACTCCTCTGGGGACCTGAATCAAATATCAAAGGATGAAATGTCACTGTGTTCACCGTAACTGTGAACAATAGCACTACTGGAAACAGAAAAGGATGGAATGCCATGTAAATTTTTAAAAAAGGAAACAAAACTGAAAAATGAAAAGTAAAAACTAGAAAATGAAGCTTTAAGGTTTTCAATTTTAAGTCAGTGAGGACCATGGCAAACAATTGTGTGTTCCAATGTAAATATTACATTTTAAAGGTGCTTCATGGCTTACATTTTACATGTGTATCTGTCTGTATAACTAGGGTAAAACCCCGACATCACAGAAGAACCATGGCATGGGGCAGAGGACATACAGCAGAGGATGTGACACTGCCAGTGTGGACACTGGCTTCTCATAAGGGTCTTTCTGTTGGTGACAGTTGAACTGACCACCTGGGCCCTGGGTTCTATGGCCGAACAGGACACGGCTGTGGGGCAGAGGGGCAGTGGTGGGGGACCAGCAGCCACATCAATGATGTCCCTCTCAGGGTCAGTCTGGCAGCCGGCCCATGTGTCCAGCAGTCGGCAGGCTGGGAAGTCTGAGCTGTCCAGGACCATGATATGTCATTGGACTCTTTGAGGGACAGGACCCATGGCCTGGCCAAGTTCAATCCTATCTTTCCTCACCTTGGCCCACGGAGAGCCCCTCCAAGTCCGAAAAGCGGGCTACAAACTGCTCTTCCTCTAGGGTGTGACTCGCTGTGGCCTCTGAGGGCAACGTGATCCCAGTCAGGAGTACATTTCCCTGGTCACATCGGGAAGGGCTGCAGAAAGGGCCTCCGGGGACGGGTGTCAGCACTCTGGGGGTGCAAGGTGAGGGAGGGGGCGAGGACTTTGCTAACAGAGGACCCTTCTTCCATCAGGCTCACGCAGCCTCCCCCGTTCTGACACGTCCAACAGTTCTTCAGGCACCTCCTGCTCCCCTTTGCCTTCCTCTCATGTTTATCTCCTTTCCCTGCAAGCAAACAACCAAGTGCATGAGAAAGGGCCCCTGGGCCTCAGAGCTCCTCTGCCCAGCCCTGCCTGCACTACGGCCCGAAGCCACAGGGGCGCCACACAGAGAGCAGCGGGACCCTGGGCCAGGCTCTGAGCATCAGGTATTAGGGTCCTGGGTGTCAGGGACTCAAGGCCACCCGCCCTGTGCTTGGGGTGTCACTGCATACGTCTCCGAGGTGGATCCGGGCGTCCCTCTGCCTCAGGGGCTCTGAGGGAGAGAGGGCCTGAGGGGTCCTGCAGAGCGTTTCCGCACGGGGGCTCTGCTGTTTCCTGGGCCTGGGGACTCGGCTGCTCCTCCCTCGGGACTCAGGGGCATCCCACGAGTCCTTTCAGACTGGCGATGGCCCCGTGCTGAGATGCAGGGGTGAGTGTGGGCCCCCGCTGTCCGGCTCCCCCTCCACCTCCCCCAGCGGCCCAGTGCCCGGGTCAGAGGCCACGAATCCCTCCGTTTGCGAGTGTGGGCTCTCGCTCTGCGAGGACCAGGGTTAGGATGGGACCAGCCCTTTCCCATTTGGGCAGGACCCCCGGACAGAGTGCGCTCCGTCCGCAGAGCGCCTGCGCACACCCCGCTGGTGGCCTCTGGAGCGCATCAGCCCTGCACACCTGTCCTGAGCCCGCACTGTCCCCTCCAGCAGACCGCCCCCGCCCCATCTCCCCGACAGCACCCTCCCGATGCCTCCCCAGGGCCTGTCTTGCACGTGCAGAGAAGATGGGAGAGTCCCCAGAAACTCCGTGAGACCCCACTGCCCGGGCCCCTCCCTCTCAGCCTCTCCGCTCAGGCCTCCACCTCCCTGCCTCCACGGGGAAGCAGCTGCTCCGCCCCGTGCTCCCGGCATAGCATGTTTTGGTGCTGGCTGGCATGAAGCTGGGATCCAGAGGCCAGCGTGTGGTTGGAGGAGGGACAGAGCTGCCGGGCCAGGATCCCGCCCGCAGCACCCAGCCGGCCCCACGGTGCGGGCAGGACACCGCGGAGTCACGTGGAAACAGGCAGCGCTGGACTGTCCCTCCTCACCCGAGCCTCCCTGCTCTGCCTGCGGGGGCCCCACCCCGCGGCTCCGCGACCCTCCTACTCTGGGCTCCGGGGCATGAGAGGGTCAGATGGACGCCTAGGAAGTCGGGGCTCTGCTGCTCATGCCGAGCTCCCGACCCTGCTCCCTGGGGCTGGGGGCCGTTGGGGGCAGCTGTCAGCAGCTGTGCTCTGGAGCCAGAGGGTTCACTCCGGAGGGTTGGACCGGGGCAGGTGGAGTGAGAGGCAGGCAAGGGAGTTTGGGGCAGTCAGGGGCTGCCCGCTCCCAGCCTGCTCTGGTTCCTGGACTCTCCGTGACTCAGTGACCCTGGAAGGGGTTAGGGGGGCCCTGCATTCAGAGAAATGATGTGTGAGCTCCAATTTCAACCAGTCCCCCAACATAGCACCGTGTGTCCTCTCTGCCAGTGGGGACAGGAGGGCCCCTTCTAACTTCAGAGACCACTTATTGCTCCAGCAGGACCTGTGGTTTGATGTCAAGTTCAAAGCCTGAGGAAAATGTCCATCCTGGAGGAAGCCAAGATAGTGGCGAAGGGAATGTTCTAGACAGGATTGTTCAGGATTCCTACCCTTAGATTAGGAATGAAACTCAGGGCAACTCTCTGGTTTGTTCAGTGACGACCTTCGTGTCCCATGACATGTGCATAGTAGGTGCTCACTTCATAGAGTGCCTGAATAAGCACCCTGAGACCTGGAGTTGTCTCTGTCCCACAAACACCCCTAAACTAGCCCCAGCAAAGGCAAACATGGTAGCAGACGAATGAATAAAAAGGTGCTTCTTGAAATTTTATAGAATCTGCCTTTGGTGTGACTTAGGGATGTAGGAGCCCAATCAGCAGGTGTCCAGGGTTACGCCCTGGTCTGTGCTGGGGTTGGTCCTGGTGATCCTGGGAAATGTACAGCTCCAGGCAT
This sequence comes from Sorex araneus, assembly GCF_027595985.1. NCBI lineage: Eukaryota > Metazoa > Chordata > Mammalia > Eulipotyphla > Soricidae > Sorex > Sorex araneus. The sequence goes on along the minus strand of NC_073308.1, from coordinate 9,175,751 downwards.
CGAATCAAAAGGACCTTCGTGGAGAGCCTGTGCCCAGTCAGTGAGCGACTCTCCACACCCAGATGCCTTTGTGAATCATCAAAGGTCACAGAGCTTTGTGGCAGGAGGCGGGAGAGCCTTTCGGGGGAGAAATCAACATTACCGTTAATACAGTGCTGGGGAAGTCAGGCGTCAGCAAAGCCTCTACATGACAGATCCCATGTTCTCTTCAAGAACCTTGTATGGTTCATCCTTTCCCGCCTTCCCTTCAGAGAAATCAGCTGACCCAGGGGAGGCACTGGGACCTTCCCAGGACACACAGCTAGAGACTGGAGGAGCCCGGGAACTGGCGGGAGCACTCTCATCTGAGCACCACCTGCTCCAGGGATTGAGGGGATGGGGAAGGCCAGGTGTGGAGAAGGCTTATGGTAGAAAGCTAAGGCCAGGAATGTTGGTCCATGGTTGGAAGCCTGCCTCAAGGCCGGGGGAGAGGCAGTCGGGCTAGAGAAGGGACCATGATGACAGTGATGGTTGGAAGGGATGGCTCTGGATGGGGGATGTGGCTGCGAGTGGGTAAAGGACCAAACATGACGGTGGCCTCTCAGTATCTGTATTGCAGCCCATAATGCCCCAAAGTAGAGAGAGAGCGAGAGGAAAGGTGCCTGCCACAGAGGCAGGCTGGGGTGGGGGGAGGGGAGTGGCAGGAGGGATATGGGGGGATATCAGTGGTGGGAAATGTACACTGGTCTAGAGATGGGTGTTGGAACATTTTATGACTGAAACTAAGTCCTGATAGCTTTATAACTGTACCTCACAATGATTCAATAAAAAAAGTGACAAAAACTTTTAACAAGTTTATGGTAAAAATTATATGGGTAGAAACAACACAGAAATTGTTTCTCCATGAGAAGTCAGGTGCCAGAAAGTCCCCCCGGGTTCCTGCCCCAGGGTCAGCATCATACAGTCCTCAACCTGAGACAGGAGGGACTCGGTTTGCATGCTAGGTGGGCGGGGAGGGACAGGGCAGTGACCTCACATGGCCTCATGAGGATTTGACCAGAATTCTCAGCCCAGCAATTTCACCTCAGGAACTTGCACAGAGGAGGAACATGAGCCCCAGCACTCAGCAGTGCTCTCGTCTGACCTTCAGGATGGCAACCTTGAGCTCCTTAGAGCCCTGGGTTTAGCTGAGGAGCTCAATCTCTGCCATCATTACAGGTGATGTGAAAAGGTGATGTGACCGAGTCTCAAACATCACCACTGCAGAGACACATCAGAGGAAGACTGCCCACACGATACCAGGGCACCAGAGACCTGAGCACCTGTGAGCCCAAGGTCCTTTCATGCATCTCCCTGAGGCCTCTTCTGCCCCCCCCAGAGAGAAGGGGCATCTCTGGGAACAAGAGTATGTGGAGGGGGCAGAATCTCCTGCCCCCGCACCAGGCTGTCTTCACCGGGGCCCCTTGGAGGGGAGTGGGTTCAGTTTCCCTCCCTGAACCGAACAGAGCCCCAGCAGCCAAAACCCTCCAGAACCCAGCCATAGCCATGCTCAAAGCCCCTCTCCACACGCTCAGTGAGCATCACGCATGAAGGAACCGGCAGAGGATCCCAGCTGTGCGGGACCCAGGGCTGAGATCTCCAAGCCTGCTCGAATCAGGACTGGCCACCTCTCCCAGATCCCCCATTTTCCAGTAGCTTGGCACTCACACCCACAAACTGCCCCCGGCCCCATGTAATCTCGTCAATGGCCAAGATCCAGAGACTATAAAACAAAGCTCCTGGAAGCTCGTAGCTGCATTTGCGGGCACACAACCTCTTAGGGTCTAGCCCACTGATGTGCCTGAAGCAGCACACATGTGTTTGGTTTTAACATACTTGCTTGCATTTTCTTCTATACATTCTCCATCCCTCCCGGAGAGCCGGAAAGCTATGGAGAGTATCCCACGCACACAGCAGAGCCTGGCAAGCTCCCTGTGGTGTATTCGATATTCCAAAAGCAGTAACAATGACAGGTCTTACTCCCCTGCCCCTGAAAGAGCCTCCAATACGGCACTGTTGGGAGGATGAGTAAGGAGAGGCTGATAAAATCTCAGGGCTGGGACTAATGGAGCCATTACTGGTGCCTGCTTGAGCAAATGGATGAACAACGGGATGACAGTGATACAGTTACCCCAGGCCTGCAAATCCCAAGGAGAAGGTAAAGGCCAGTAAGATTTCAGCTTCTCCCACACCACCAGAGTCAGTGTGCAGTGCCTGGAATGTTCTTTGGCTGGGAGCTGTTCTCTGCTCTGATGGACTCGCAGGAGTGGACAGAGTGTCCCTTCCTTTCTGAGCTCAGTCATCACCTTTGCGCTGCAGGTTCCAAGCATAGGTGGACATTTGGTTTCAGCCCACCATCATCCACACCTCCAGTGCACAGCCTGGAGGACAGAGGGGCTGTGGTGTCCCGGGCAGGGGGACATGTGTGCGGACACCTGCCTTTCAAGAACTGGTCACTCTCCTCATCCATCAGCTCTGAGGGACAGACCACACCCCTGAGCCCTCCCACCCTCCTAAAGGAGAGGACAGGGACACAGCTCGGACAAAGAGCAGCAGCAGAGTCGTCCCCCCACCCCGCCCCCCACCCCACCTTGATGCTGCCAGGCTGCAGGAGCAAAGGGCTCTGTGGGCAGTGCCCTGCCTGCCTCAGTCACACACAAAGTGGGCCGGCAAAACTCACAGTTGGCGACTACTGGTTGAGCGTGCGGTGTCTGCACCCTTCACCAGGCTCCCACGGGAGGGGGTGGTGTCTCCCAGGAAGCTCCCTGAAGGCGAGCAGCTCTGGGAATCCGGTGTTCCAGCATGGCAGTGCACAGACCACCTGCTTTTCTGCTCAGCATCTTAGTGTCTGTCACATCCTCAGGGCTGTCTGGGGACCGGGTGGCCCCTGGAGTTCCAGCCAGCACCAGCCTCCACCTCTGCATGTCAGCTCAGCAGCTCACAAACCTGGGAAGAAGCCGCCTCCCCCCCCCTTCAGGGCGACTGTGCAGCTGCCCGAGGCTGCAGGGGGCCCCTGGTTCCCTGGAGCTCAAGGGAGATTGAGGGATTTACCTTTCAGCGTTTGATATTGGCTGACATCAAACTCTTTGCTTCTTAGAGTAAAGGGAGGAGGAAAACCAAGGAGACAGCCTTTGTCACTCCCCGCAGGCCCCTGGGGAAGAGCAGACAGACAGAACAGACACTCGGACCATGGGTACCTCCCACCGTCTCTGTTCTCTAGTCTGGTTCATTCCAGGGCCATCAGGGTCTTCTCTCACGGCAGGGTTTCAGGGTGTCCCTGTCTGAGCCCACGGACCCACAGCAGCCCCGGGTGGGTGGCTCCAGCTCCCGGAGTTCGGAAGGAGATGTGAGTGGAACACTGTCTCAAGGAGTGTGGCAGGGCTGAGGCTCACACAGCCTGCAAGCCTGTGTTCAGTAGGATTCAGAGATACAATTTAGAAATGTATTGAACACAAATTTAATTCACTGTTCTTCTCCTTCTGGAATTTAAATATGTGTGGTCAGGAAATATTAATTTTTTTTTTTACAAATGGCAAAGTTAGGAGCCAAAGGGCTAATACAAGGGGCATGAAGCTTGCCTTGCATGCGGCTGACCAGGTTTGATTCACCACATCCCATATGATCCCCCAAGCAGCACCAGGAGTGATTCCTGAGCACATAGCCAGGAGTAACCCCTGAGTATCCCTAGGTATGACCAAAAACTAATAAAAAAGAAAAAATGGCAAATAGATCACAGTAAAATCAGATGTCTTGGGCCTGAAGAAATGGTCCAGAGCACGTGGTCCATCTCTTATATGCTGGATTTTCCACTTCAATTTCCAGCACCAAATAGTCTCCTGAATGTTGCAGTGAGCAGCCCAGGAGGCCCTGAGCACTGCCAGATGTGGACCTGGAGGCCCTGAGCCCTATTCAGAGTCTGAGTAAGTCCCAACCCCATAGGATCAGCTTTACCACACCCCCAGGGCCTTGCCTTGGCCCATCCACCCAATGGGCCAAAAGTCACCAGGGCGGACCCGAGAACTCCACACCACCATATGGGATATCAAGAAAACTTAGAATTTTACATCATGCTAACGGTCATATCTTCTTTTGCATTTTGTCATCACACATGGTCAAATGTGTCCTTTCTAAGTATTGATGACAGGAATAATCAAGAATCTACAGCCATCCAAACAGGGAAAAAATGATTCCTTTTGACATGCACCCTTGTGAGGGGCCTGGGCACAGACATACAGGAGCTGCTCCACCATTGTCCAGTGTGTGGGGAGCAGCCTGCTGTCACAGGCCCGCTGGGGAGGGACGGAGAATGATCTCACACTGACACGATCACATCTGCAAAGCGCAATGCAGGGATTCTTGGAGGCCACAGGCTCGTGCTGTCAGCACTGCTGTTGATTCTGGGTCATTGCTGTCACCCCCGAGATAGCTGGTGTCCCCGAGCAGTGCCTCCTGGGTTTCTCCCTTGGGCTGAGAGAACCATGACCTCTTGGGATGAGCTTTATGAGGGCCGGGCATCTCCTGACTGAAACAGAAGAATGCAACTGAACACAACACCTCTCAGTCAAGGAAAGTGAGTCATTTGGACTTTATTATTTTGTGAGCCTGCTGTTTTACCTGTCTTGGTTGTAGGCTTGTATGTGTATTGTTGGCACTGAATGGTAAGCATCTAATGGGTGACCCCCTGGATGTCCTCTTATTTAATGGCAGTGGATTCAACCGTAATGATTATGAGAAGAATTGAAGGACCCGTGATGTTGTCACAACAAATCCCTGTAGCACACACCTTGAAAGTGTGACAGCACAAACTCTCCCATGGAGAGTATATTTCTCTCTCTGAGTGTGGTTTAGGCTGGAGTTCTCAGAGCCACGGGGCATTGAAACAGGGTAGAATCAGGGAGGGGCCCGGGACAAGAGGGGCAGGTGCTGAGTGGACTCTTCTCACACAGGGACCAATTTTGATGTCTGAACACACACTAACCCCTAAGCTCCTCCAAGAGTGATGCCGGAGATCAGAGCTGGAGAAGCACCTGAGGGGTGCTGAGCCCCACACAACGGAGGCCTCGCCTCGGTACTGGCAACACCTGCCTGCCTCTGTCTCAGGGACACCCCAGCCGCGCCCTCAGAATAGGCCTGAGGAAGCGAGGGGTGGAGGGAAGGGAAGCCTCGGCAGGGTTGGGGACTGATGAGGCAGATACTGTGCCTAGGGGGCTGTTGGGCTACACACGGTCACCTGAGACAGCCACATCATCTTCCAGGTGCAGTTAAGACACTTTCAGGGAAACCTTCCACAGGGAACAGCCCGGGCCCATTTTCCTTCCTTAACTTCTCTGGGGAACTGATTCAATATGAAAGGAGGAAATAATGCCAAGTGTACACACTGACACTACGAACAATACCATTGTTGAAAACAGGAGTCCTAATGGAAAGTGACTTAATGTCAGAAAGGAAATGAAACTCACAAATATGATTTATTTATTTATTTATTTATTTTGCTTTTCAGGTCACACCCTCGATGCACAAGGGATACTCCTGGCTCTGCACTCTGGAATTACTCCTGGTGGTGCTCAGGGACTATATGGAACACTGGGGATTCAACCCGGGTCGGCCACGTACAAGGTGAATACCCTACCCATTCTGCTATCATTCCAGCCCCCCTAAATCAGATCTAAGTGTAAATATACTTTTAATTTTTGTTATTGAGGACCATGAAAACCAAAGTCTACATGTGCTACCATGAAGCATTCACATAGATGGTGCCTTACTGGATTCTATGGTACATTTCTATGCACAATTAGAGTAAAGCCCAGGACACTGCAGGAACACCCCAGGCAAGGGGGAGAGGACAAAGAGAAGAGGAGCCTGTTGGCCCTGGGAGAGGACGTCAGGCTACTGGGAAACGGGTCGACTTTCTCTAAAGGGAACCAGCAGTGGGCCACTTTGGTGGAGGTTGGTCTCTCCCCAGAGGAGATGAGCAGCACGAGGAAAGCTATGGCAAGGGGAAATCCCCAGGGTAGCAGAAACTGGGGCATCACTAATGAGGGCCTTCAGGTCCTGCTGTCACTAGAACACAACCTGTCGTGTCTCTGGAACAATAGCTGAGCTCTTCACATCGTGGCTACCAGGAGGACAGAAACAGGGAACAGCAGCTCAGCTTCACCCGAAGGGGCTGGGAGCCAGGGAAACCAGTTCTTTCCTGCTAACAACCTTCACCAGAGGACGATGCTGCAGAGACTGCATCTGCCCCGCTTGAGGGTATACCAGAAGATACCCCGCAGATACCTTGAAAAAGTGCAAGAGCTTCCCCAGCAATGAGAACAGCCCCAGTGCCCAGGGAATGCACACAGGAAGAAGCAGAGCCTTCCTGACAGTGGTGTCCACCTAAGGTTCCTGTGCAGGAAGGAAGTTTCAGAAACCAAGGAGATGAAAGAAGTTTCTGGATAGTATCTGCACATCCACCACCCTGTGATGATGAGACGGCTGCTGCTGGTGTGGGTGCCGAGTGTGTGGGGATGGCCAGGGAGGGACATTGTGTCACTAGGAAATTGCAATATGACACATTCTTTGGGTCAATTCTTTTAATACTAAACTAACTAAATGTTCATAAGAAATATAAAATAGTTGAGATTGTTTAAAGACAAAAAGCAGAGGAGGAGGTGAAGGTGACAGTGTGGACAGCAGCTTATGAAGCACATTCCTGGCCGTGGTGTTGGTTGGACGCCTGAGTCGGGGGCTCCCGCTGGATGGACAGGACGCAGCTGGGGACAGAGAGGGAGAGCTTGGTGACCAAAGCCACACTAGTACGGTCCCTCCCAGGCTCAGGATATCAGAAGGGCCCAGGCTGCCAATCAATCTGAACCGTGGGTCCATGGACACGACGCAGACTGTCCCAGGGACCAGAACCCGGGCCCGCCCCGATCCAGGCCTGGCCCTCCCACCTTTCCTCCTCCGTGATCAGCTCCAGGGCCTGGAACCAGGTGAGAAACTGGTCGTGGGGCCACAGGCGGTAGTTCTCCGCGGCCTCCTGGAGCACAACAATCTCCCGGAGGATTTTAGTTTCCTGGGATATTGCGAAGGAAGGAAGGGAAAGACCTCAGTGGGCGGCGCCAACCAGGCCAGGGCTGCCCAAAGGCGGACTTTCACAGGGATTTGGAAAGGAGAATTTCCACAGGGATCCCCCCTTCACTCTGCCCATCAGCATCTCCACTTGTCTGAGATCAGAAAACACCCTCCACCAGGAAGTTCCCCTTGATGGATCTCTGTCCCCCATGCTCATGTATGGGTTTCCATTGTTTCATTCTCCTACTGTGGGTGTCAGGCCAGAGGGACAGAGACAAGGAGGATCTAACAGGGGACCAGGGGACAGGGAAGTCGGGTCCCCTCCTCTGTTCCCCTGCAGAGTCCCAGCTGCTCACCTTTGTGAATTTCTCCTTGTTGAACACCTCCCGCTGGAACAAATAGACAAGGGCATGAGAAAGGGCCTCTGGGGGACCCTATGCCAGGCTCTGAGCTCAAAGGACAGGGCTGGGTGTCAGGGACTCGGGCCCACTCTCCCTGAGACACACTAGGGTGTCCAGCGGGGACAAGGACCTTGTCCCTGAGGTGGATGCTGAGGTCCCTCTGCCCCACGCCTCTTGCTGAGGGAGAGGTTGGGGATGCCCCCGACCTCAGGTGGTTCTGCACCAGGGGCTCTGCTGATCCCTGGGAACTGGGTGACGTGGCCTGAGTGCCCCGTGCTGCTCCTGCCTCAGGTGTCAGCCCAGCGCCAGGGGAGTTTCCTTCAGGAGCTCTGCCCAGGGCTGAGGTGCAGGGGGGTGTCGGCTCCAGCCCGCCCAGCCCCCAGCTCACTCACCCCAAAATCCTCCATTTCTCTGTCCAGACTCTCCAGCTCCTGAAGGAAGGGCCCCAGGAAGGGGACCACACCCTGTGCCGAAGGGGCCGTTAGAAAGGGGCCCTGCTTTGGGGTCCTCAGGATACCCCAAGAATCAGCCTCCCACTGCCAGGCTCCAGGTGAGCAGGAGCCTCTTCAGGGCCTCCCAATGTCCTGCCCACAGCTGAGGGCCCTCCCGTGGGTCCCAGGGTCCCAGCCCTCTCCCAGGCTCCCCCACCCACCCTCCAAGCACCAGCTCTGCAACCGCCCACTCTGTCCTGGGTCGGGACTGGGTCAGCCTGAGGCAGGGCTCGGGCCCCGACTTCATGCTGAGGGAAGACCCCTATGGGGGCCACCCCTCTGTCCCTGGGTCCCGCACACGCCCCTCACCTGGCGCCTCCCGAGGTTCCTCAGCCAGGACACAATGCTGCAGCGCTGCTCCTAATGGGGACGAGCACCCGACCCTGAGCCTCTGTTGCCCTCCTGCCCGGCCCCCACTCTCCTCCCTCAGGCCCAGACTGAGGAGAACAGCGACAGCTGAGCGTGCAGCCCCCACCCAGAGCAGCAGCCCCATGCAGAGGCCCCCAAGGCCTCCTGTGCTCACAGCCCCCAACAGGCCTCGACCCAACCCACACACCTGCTGTGCCCATACAGAGAAGACAGGAATGTCACAGAAACCTGACCAGCACACGCCCCTCCCTTCCCGCCTCCTCCATGCAGGCCTCCAGCCTGCAGAATACCTGCGGTGGCTTGCAGCGTCTATGTTTCCGGGCCTGTCTGCACAGGGCCCTCAGTTTCCACAGGCTCCACCTAGGGAGGGAGCACATTTGTCCCGAGGGAGCTGTCCCTGCACCCCCAGGGCCCTGCTCAGCTGCGGAAGCCGAGTCCTGCTCCCTGCCCAGAGCCTGGTTCCCGGGCTGCTGTCCCCAGGGGTCTCAGCTCACTGAGGGGCTCTGCGAACAGGGCTCAGAGGCCGAAGCCCTAGGGGCACCCACCAGGACACGAGGCGCCAGGTTTGGCGAAGTCGGCTGATGGCGGGGCTCTGCAGGGCATAGATGATGGCATAGGTGGACGCCCAGTTGCGGAGGCGCTGGCACTCCTGGGAGGCAAGAGCAGGGGACAGGGCAGCTGGAGTCTGAGCTCCCTGCAGGACTCAGTGCAAAGCCTCATATGGGGGACCCTGAGAGCCTGGGGTCCACAGGGGACACAGAGATCCCCAAGGAAACCCCGGGAGAGCGTGTGCATGACTCGAGGAAGGAGCAGGTAGGATGATGGACCACCCACTGGGACGGCCCCAGGTCACTGTCCCTGCAGGAAACACCCGCGGTCCTAGGAGCAGGAGACCATCTTCCCTCCTGAGCTTCACAGGAGAACAAGCAGCCCCAACTCCACAGGGACCCCTGCCCCCGCATATCCAGGCCCCCAGGACCCAGTGCCCACAAATCCACAGAGACTATGCCCTCCAGATACCCAGTTTACCAGGACCCAGTGTCCCCAACTCCACACGGACACAGCCACCACACACCTGGACCCCCAGGACCCAGGGACCCCAACACCACAGGTACCCCACCCAAACCAGGGACCTCAACCCTCAGGGAGCCACCCCAACATACCTGGGCCACCAGGATCCAGTATTCCAGCATCCGAGCCCGCGTGGGCAGGCTCAGTTCCGAGAGGCAGGTGGTGAGAACACAGTTGGCCACAGTGATGAACTGGCTCTCGATGGCCCGCACAGTGGGGCACACATGTTCATAGCCTGGCTTCTTCCTCATAGAAGAGAGGTCCCCCCGGCAGTGGTATGGCACCAGTTCAAGGAACAGCTCCTATGGAGAGGGACAGGATCAGCCACAGACACCCCAGGAGATAGGACAGAGGACAGGGCCAGTCCCACTCGGTCCTGTGGGGTGTGCTGGACACTGAGGGTCTCATTACTCTGGAACCCAGACTGATGCGAGGTGCAGGCACAGGGCCTCTCTGCCTGCTCCTGGGGCCCTCTCAGGCTCAGGGCCTCCCCGGCTCCCCTCTCTGCACCCCTCAGAGGCACATTCCTCTGTGACAGCTGTGCTGGGGGCTGGTTCCTGCGTCCCCCTCAAAGGGAACCGCCCTGAGGGGCCTCATGGAGTCCAGGCTGCTCAGACCATAGCAGACACGGGGACTCTCGACACTAGTCTACCCGCCACAAAAGCCCCTCCCCCTACTGCTCTCTGTTGAGCTCACGGACACGCACCGCACCCCGTGCCTCCCCTGACTGGGCCATCTCAGCCATTCTGGGACAGTGCGGGCTCAGGGAGCCGCCACAGAGGGTGAGTGTGGGCCAGGAGGGCCGCTGCTGGCAGAGGTGCCCGGGGAGGCAGGTGTGGGCGGACGCTGCCTCTCACCTTGTCCATGAGTGTCAGCTGCTCGGCCACCAGCCGGGCAGGGAACGTGCTGATGGAGACCTGCTCGTTCCCTGAACTGGCATCATGCGTGTCTCCAGACCCGGCATTCTCCAGCTCAGCCCGTGGTGCTACGGCCGCAGCTGAGGCTTCGAGAGGCTCCGACTCTGGGGCATCCCGCGGAGGCAGGCCCAGCTCCTCAGGTGGTTCTGGGACAACTGCTGGGGCTGGAGCAACGTCTGAAGAGAAGGGCCCCGCCTCAGGGTCCCGCCAAGCCACAACCAGAAACAGCAGAGCCCTGTCCTCAGACCACGACATGCAGGAGCCCGGCCACCCCAGAGGGCAGGGCCTTTACCCTGAGCCCCGATCAGTGCGGTCAGGAGAAGTTCCTTCCTCAGATGAACTTGGAGGCCACAGTCAGAGAAATGCACCAGAATGCAGCCCAGCATCGATTGCATGGGGACATAGCACAGCCACTCAGCACATCCCTCAGGCCAGGACCCCGACATGGGACTCAGGGCGCTGGGGAGAGTGCGGGGAGCAGAGTCAGGACCCTGGAACGTGCCTCCCCTGCTCCCAACAGAAGGTCCCCTCACCTGGAGCCCAGCTGAGCCATCATGCCACTGAGAAGATCCAACAGAGAACCTGTGACTGGGTCCCCATGCCGTCGGCCCCCAAGGTCGTGAAAATGACCTTCCCCACCTGGGCCTGTCCTGGGCTGCTGGGAATTCTAGAGCACCTGCCGGGGCCCGTCTGCTGCTGCAGGCCCAGGGATGATGAGCAGGAGGGGGTGAGAGGAGGCCAGACAATGGCGGTGGGGCAGGGAGTGTGGGCCACTCAGGGAGACCCCAGCCCAATCTGCTCTCTTTCCTGAGCCCTGGGACCCCTCTTCAGCCCTCTGTGATGCAGGGACCCTGTCAGAGAGGTTCCCGTGTTGGGGAAATGATGCCTGAGCTCCGACTCTGCCCACACATGGCACCTAACACAGTCCTGTGTGTCCACTCTGGATGGAGGACCCTGGACCACTCACTGCTTCAGTGTGTCTCCGTAGTTGAGAACCTGCTCCAAGTACGGGAGGAGGCATCCAGACCTAGAGGAAGCAGGACAGTGCCCATGGAGTGTTCGGGACACACGGCAGGATCCTGAGGCTCAGACCAGGACTCAGTCCCAGGGAGTCGCTCTGTTCTCGCGTGACAATGTTGTGTGGAGAAATGCTGCATGACCAGGTGCTGCTTTGATGTATGGAAAAACACCCCACCAAACCCTTCTCCTGTCCCGGGGTGCTGGGACACCTGTGTGTCCCCAGAGACATCTAATCGCCCACAGCAACACCGAGAGGAAGACCAGGGCATGGATGGACAGAAATGCTTTGGAGTTCGGAGGGGATTCCTGTGCATGTACTCTGGGAGTCCCAAGCCACAGGCTCTGAGTGTTGCGGCTGCTGTTCCATGGGCAGGAACAAGAATGAACAGGAAGCTCATGGCCAGGAGACCAGGCAGCAGCCCAGCACTGTCACGGCCCATCCCATGTCCACCTCCAGGACCTTGCGTGACTCTCTCCACACTGTGTTCAGAAGAACCAGCAGAAGCCCAGAGAGGCCCTGGCCCGTTCTGAGCACCCCAGGCGGGGAGGCAGGTGAGGCCCAGGGGCTGGCGGGGTGGCTCTCACCAGCGCAGCATCTGGTGCAGGTTCCGCGTGGGAATGGGGAAGGCCAGGCCGGTAGGAAGGATGGTGGTAACAGAGGAGAACTTCCGCCCTGGGGAGGTTTGCATCAGGGAGACCAACATCTCCACAGTTCTTTCGCTGAGGGTCAGCATCGTGCAGGCCTCATCCAGAGAGCGCGGGCACACGGGCTCCTCCTGCTGGTGGGCAGGGGGTGCAAGGTGGTCAGCAGGTTCCCCATGGAGCCGGTGCTGAGGGTTTGGAGCTCAGAACTGCGGGAAACCAGCTCCTGGGGGCGGAAACAGGAGCTCCCACATGTGCGAGGAATCGGGCTGAGGACTGCCCTTCTGACCAGTGAAGTTTGCTGTTGTCAGTTGGGGGCATTCACAGGCCAGAGGACAAGCACGGCCCTGAGGATCTGAGCAGGTCCCTCCTCATTAGCAGAGAAGCTCCCGCAGCTACTCTCGGGACCTGCTTTCTCTTCAGTTTCTTCTGCCCCCATGAGGGGGCCGGGGATTCCCGTTGGGGGGCTTCAGAGCTGTGGCAGTTCCTCCCTAGTTCTCCCCCCATCCTCTGGGCCCTCCTGTGAGGTCCCCCTTTGCCCAGTGGCCAGTGTATTCTAGTGTTTCCCTTAGTGGAGAGAGCTGGCATGTGCCACCGAATCTCCCCTCCAGGAGTCCCTGGGCCAGCCCACAGACTCTGTCCCTGGCCACTAGGAGGCGGGGCCTCTCCTGCCTTGGGCCTGTGCTGGGGAAGCCTCAGACCCAGACTGCAGCAAGCAGCCACAGGAGGGCCCTGCTCTGCTGCTGAGATGCTCAGGAGCTGATGCCAGCTGAGGTCTCCCTGCTCTGTGGGCTGAGTCCTGTCCCCACGTGTCCTGAGGGAGTGTAGGGACTCAGCCAACACAGCTCCTTTCTCTGGGCCTCCTTCCCCAGGGGTGCATCCAAGGAATGGCAGTTTCAGGGAAACGGACACCGCAGTCCTCTGCTCCTTCTCTCTCTAACCCCCAACCTGAACTGCTCCTGCCTGGAGAGTCAGCCAGACAGGGGAGCTGTCTGAGCCCCGTGTCCCTGGGGCAAGGTCACACAGCAGCAGTGCAGACACACAGTGTGACTGAGGGGAATGTGGGCGTGGCCCTCTGGGTCAGCTCCATGTTCTGAAGTGGGTGGGGATGGACTTTCAGTGACCCTGTGCCAGAGGAGCATTGGGGATTGGATCACTCTGAGATGGGCCGTGGACACCCCGAGGGGTCACCATGGAAGTGTCACAGGTGTCTTGGGTTGGGGCCTGGGCTCTGCACCCACCTCCCCATCTCAGACCCCGAGTGTGGGAACCCATGTCACCTGCTCACCTGTGCCAGGCACTGGCTATTACTGCAGACATGTGGTCCTGGGCTCCTGTCCTGGCAGGTAGAACAGCTGCTTCCCACCAGGGGCTCCACTGGGATGTCCCGAGCTGAGCTCTGCAACACAGAGTCCGTCACGCCCAGGAGGGACCTGACACGGGGGCCCCCTTGAAGAATCTGTTTGGTCCAACAGTTAAATATCATCTCTCACCACAGAGACTGCACACAGCGAAAGGAAGAAGAATGACCAGTGCTGGCACAGATGCAGGGAGAAAGGGGCTGTCATTCATTGTGGTGGGAAGACCGACTGGCAAAGCCCTTTTGGGAAACAATATGGCCATTCTGCCCTGCCCCCCACCTCAAATTAGTTTCCTTAGGACCCAGTAATGCCACTTCTGTGAATATACCACAGACTAAATAGGCACAGAGCTGAAAAATCGCCTGCACTTCTATGTTCACTGCAGCACTATTCACAGTAGCCTGAATCTGGTAACAGCCTGAGTGTCGAGAACAGAGAACTGAATAAGGAAATTATGGTACATCTACACTATGGAATACTACACAGCCACCAGAATAAACATCATGAAATTCAATTAGTATGACACTAGTTCCCAAGGATATTGGAAACAGGGCCAGGAGGGCTGGTCCACAAACTTTTGGGAGAGACAGGGAAGGAAGTTAGGATAGAGAAGGGCCACTATGATAAAGGTAGTTAATCATGAATGAAAACTGTGTGCTGAATGTAGGTAACAGAACAAACATGATAACCTCGATAACCTCTCAGTACCTGTATTGCAGTCCAGAATGCTCAAAAAGAGAGAGAGAGAAGAGAGAGGAGAGAGAAAAATAGAGAAAGAAATAGAGAGAGAGGGGGCTGGAGTGATAGCACAGCGGGTAGGGCGTTTGCCTTGCACGCGGCCGACCCGGGTTCGATTCCCAGCATCCCATATGGTCCCCTGAGCACCGCCAGGGGTAATTCCTGAGTGCAGAGCCAGGAGTGACCCTTGTGCATCGCCAGGTGTGACCCAAAAAGCAAAAAAAAAAAAAAAAAGAAATAGAGAGAGAAAGAGAAGAAAATTTCGTGCCATAGAGGTAGGTGTGGAGTGAGGGTGGTGGGAAGGAAACTGGAAATGTTGGTGGTGGGAAATATACACTGGTGAAGGAAAGGATGTTTGAACATGTATGACTGAAAGCCAATCAAGAACAACTTTGAAACTGAGTATCTCATGGAGATTCCATTTTTTAAAAACTGTTTTGTCAAGAGTGTCCATGACACACACCAGCCTTCCCTCACGAGGCAGCAGCTACTTCCGGTAGGAACACGACTCACTCCCGTCAGACACCCTTGGACCATGACCCACAACTCAAACAATCAAATTTAATTCACACACAGACACACACACACACGCACACACACAGGAACAGGGGTGTGAGTCCACTGAAGTACATCACAACTCTGAACTATTGACCCAGTTGACCCCGATTACCCTTGAGTTCCTCCTCACCTGGGACAGGTGTTGTGGGTAGGGTGGAGCCCTCCTCCACAGTCTGCAGGGACAGCGATCACCCTCACTCTGGCCTCGCCTCAGCCCAGAGCCTCTGATCTTGGGCATACAACATGAAAACATGTCTATTGCTTCTCAGTGCAAGTGAACTAGACGGTCACTTTCTCGAGAATGAGCCCACAGGGGAACCAGGGTTCTATGGCAGTTGGGGATGGTCACCAGGGAAGTGAGGTCATTTTCCAGAGTTCTATGAGCTGATGAATTCCTTCCATCTGACCAAATGCCCTCCCCTGCTATGGCACCCACTGACTGAACCAGGGAGTTGAGAGTTTTCCCCGACTATCTGGAAATAGAATGTGGGTCCTAACTCTGAGGATTTAGTTCAACTGGATTTTCCATGTCTCCCCCGTCCAGGCTGACCAGACCCCTGGGCCCTGGACTCCAAAGTTGCGTCCTCCATCCCACAGGCCTGGGAATCCTCTCCCCTCTCTGGCTCCCTCCCCTCTGCAGAAGCAAATGTCACTGAGGGTTGGGACAGGATGTCAGGCTCAGGGAGGTAGGGCCTGTGCATGAGACAAGAGCTACTGGTGTCCCCCATAAGCACCAAAACTTGCCCCCCAGTCAGGTCATGACTTCCTCCCTCTCTACAGCTAGAGTGGAGGCAACTGTGTGTCAGAGTGTTCAGGATCCCGGTGTCCTACTCGATTCTCCTCATTCTGCTCTAAAAGCATCGAACTAATTTCCTCAGCAAACTGCCATCCCTGTAAGTGCCCTTCCCCCCAAAAGAAGGCCATGATGCTCAAGGAACTTGGCCCACTCAGTGGCCATGCACAGGGCCTCTGTCTGGGAAACACCTGCAGGGGCTGCATTCCCGGATGAGCTACAGGCACAAGAGTCTCCAGATGCCCACTCAGAGGGTGGGAGCAGAGGTCTGGCTGTCCCCTGTTGGGATATGACTCAGCCATTCCTCCTTCAGGGACACCAACCTCTCCTGCCCTCAAACACCCTCCGTCCCTGCATCTTGCTTGATCAGGAGCTTCTTCTTATGCTGAGACTCACCGAGCCAACAGAGATGGCCCTACAAGGGCGCCTGCTCGGAAGTTGCTGTGCAGTCTTGGGTGAGGGGCAGGTTTCCAGTGGAAGGCAGCGACTCTCCCTTGCTAACTGCATCCAAAATGGGAGCCATGTTCATTGCCATTGTAAGGGTGTCTGTGACAAGACCCATGATCTAGAGGCAAACATTGGCTGGTGCCCAAGTCAATGTGAAGCTGTGGTACATACACAGTCATACCTGTCAGCTCCTAAAGAAAGGTGACTATCTACCTATCTCTAACTCTACCCCTACCCACACTCCTACCCCACCCTTAACCCTATTAATAACCGTCTCCAAACCCTATCTGAAACCTAAACCTAGCCTAAACTTAACCAAACCCTATTCCTCAGCTTAACCCTAATGCCCTAACCCTAACCTAACTCCATCCTCAATTTCAACTCATCCTTAACTCTAACCACAACCACAAACCCTACCCTCGTCCTAACCCTTAACACTAAACACATTTCCAACCCTAACCTAACCAAACTGTAACCCTAACCAAATCCTAACCCACTCTACTCTAACCCAACCTTAACCTTAAACTGAAACCTAACCCTAGCCCTAACCCTATACCTAACTGTAACCCTAACCCTCTTCTTGCCCCTTACCTCTAACCTTATACTAAGCCCTACCCCTACCCTGACCTTGACTATGTCCCTACTAATACTCCTGTGACAACCCTAATCTACCCCAAACTAACCGGAACCCCAACCAATCCTACCCCTACCCCTATTTCTACCCCTTCTTCTAACCTTAACACCCTAAACTATACCAAATCTATCCCTAATCAACCCTAACCCAACCACAACCACAACCCCACTCTAATTCTAACCCTAAACAAACCCTACCCCTAGCTCTAACCCTAACTGTAAACACTAACCTTAACCCTAACCAACTCTAACTTTAACCCTGATCCTGACCCTGACACTGACCCCTACCCCATCCTCCGACCCTACCTCCTGACCCTGACCTCCACCCTGACTCTAGTCCTAACCCTAAACCTAAACCCAACCCAGCCCAACTCTAACCCTAACCCTACCCTAATACTAACTCTACCCCTACTCCTACCCCTAGCCCCAACCCTAACTTGAACCTTCTACAACTAACCCTTAGTCTCTTACCCTAACCTCACCCTCACCCTCACTCTTACCCCCACCTTCAGGACCCTAATGGAACAATACCAATCCTAACCCCAACCCCTAATCCTAACCCTAGTTCTAACCTAAATCCCTAACCCGAACTCTAAACCTAACCACCCATTCACCTCCCCGAAACTTACTGTTCAGAAACTGTGCACCAAGTGGTCACCTGTCATCAACCCATATCTATCGGATGCCATTGAGGCAGACTTACCTGGCAGCGCATGATATGCCAAATGCACATGGAACTGTATGCGGTAGGCATCAATACTGACAAGCAACTGCACGGCTTGAGGAAACACTGGCATGCTCTCTTTAGAAGGACGGCACTGTAGAAGAAGATTATGAGCAATGTGACAAGCAAAACGATTGCAGTGTGGGGAAGAACCCTCACACTGAAGAAAATATGTCCCATAGTCCAGGGTAGGAATCATCCTCCATGCTGCGTAGGAAGGATGCTGGTTAATGTGATGATATCCATGCTTTGTCAGCCTCTGTGACACTAAGTGGCATGTTTTTGTTGTTGTTGAGGAAAGACATAAGCATGAATCAGTAGTTCAGAGATTTCAAGGGAAGCAAGTGATCTTAAAGAAAAAGAGGATGACACTGTGATATTCGAAATCAACCTACCAAGTCATAAACAACTTGTTATGGCATGAGAACGAGGCAGGAGAGAATGTCTGTAGAGGGAAATGCTTCCGTTAGCCATGAAAAAAGAGCCAAGTGGGCCTCTCTGGCTCCTGATCAAGCTGCTGCTTAACAGCCATGATCCCAGAGACTCAGAAACAGATCTCGGAACCCAGTGGCTTTTGGCAGAAAAGTGTCCAGACTCCGCATTAGGTTACCAGCCCCTGGTATTTCAGAATTTCAGAATTCCAACATCGCACAGCTACGCGACATCATAAGCTATTCCTATTCAGCAATAGAAAACCAATTGTCAGTGTTGCCTTTTCAGCAGACCTGAGTGCCGGGGTAAAATCCCAAATAATAATGGTGGGCCTGCTGTCAAAATATTGAATGTGATCAAAGTAGAGAGAGAGAGTAATGAGGAAATCATCTGCCACACAGTAAGGGGAGGGTGTGGGATGTGGGGCATACTGGAGTTTTTGGTGGTGGAAAATGTCCACTAGTGAAGGGATGGGTGTTTCATTATTGTATGACCAAACCTTAAAACCAAAAGCTTTGTAACTACTCTCACAGTGATTCAATAATCACTGTACCACTGTCATCCCATTGTTCATCAATTTACTCAAGCAGGCACCAGTAATGTCTGCATTCTGAGACTTATTGTTACTGATTTTGGCATATAGAATACACCACGGCTAGCTTGCCAGGCTCTGCCGTGAGGTTGGGATACTCTCGGTAGCTTGCCAGGCTCTCTGAGAGAGACAAAGGAATCGAACCTGTGTCAGCCCCATGCAAGGCAAACGCCCTACCTGCTGTGCTATCACTCCAGCCCAATTCAATTAACAAATTTATAAAAAATAAATATATCGATTAAGAAAAAAGAGCCAAGTAGTATTTCATGACAACAAAACATAAAATAAGACTCATTCAGTGCTTCAGACAAATGCAGCAAATGAGCAGAGAAGTAAATTTCAGATACTGCTTCAATAGAAATGAAAAGGTACGCAGAACCGTGATCACATGAATTTGAGGTACTCTGAATAACCTCTCATGAGCAGGCAACCAAAAGACTGTCTTTTCTTGAATGTTCCTGGGGTCATAGACAGGAATACTCAAGCAGGGTTTATTCCTACCTCTATGTTGTGACAAATCCTGGCAGTGTCGAGGATAAATCCTTCCATATAGAAGGCCACGTGTTAAATTCCAGCTGGCCAAGTGGGAGGAAGTGCTCTACATGCTGCATTAGCACTCCCGGTCCCAAAGGAGGGAATATAAATCAAAAGTTGTAGAATACTGTTAATAGCAATGTGCACCATCATGAGTATGAATGGGGACAAGTAGTATTAGTGCCACAGTGTTACAGGATAATTTTGCATGTGTGTGAGAGAATGACAGAGAGGGACAGTAGGTCAGGAAGCAAGAAGAAACTATGTGTGTGATGTCCAATCAAGCCATCAAAAGGACACAGCAAACAAATGTGCCAAGGGCTCAGAGCAAACAACCTAATGCATATTGGAAAAAGTAGAGATGTGAGAACGAGTATTGACCTGTTCTTGTGTTCAGCCTGCGAGAGAGTGATTTCAAAAGTGCATCTTACATTGTGAGGAATGAACTTTTGAAAGCATCTGTGTTCACCTGAATCCATGTACTCAGCCCATGAGGATGTTAGCCCCATAGCCCCATGATTTTTCTCTTATTTCTGTCTCTTTCCTTAATCCTGAGGTAATGACTGCTTCCTTCAAAGCCTGTTCGCCCGTGCAGGTGCCTAGCAACTGCACTGTTACAGGGACCGGAACAGTAAGAACTGGCTGACATCAACTCCAAACAAAAAAACCTCAATAAACTAGGAGTACCCAGAACTGAGGCAGTGGATCCCTGCTGAAGCAGAGTAAGCAAAACCCCAAGGGTGAGTGTGTTCTTGAGATTTGGCAATCAGGGTAAGAATGGGGCAAAAAGAGCTTCTAAACATGGGGAGAATATTCAACTCCTACAAGCACTGATGCATATAATGCATATACCAGGATTAAAAATGAAAAGGAAGACTTTCTGAAATTATTTCAGGCTTTGG
The DNA here is from genome assembly GCF_027595985.1 of Sorex araneus. Taxonomy (NCBI): domain Eukaryota; kingdom Metazoa; phylum Chordata; class Mammalia; order Eulipotyphla; family Soricidae; genus Sorex; species Sorex araneus. The sequence goes on along the minus strand of NC_073308.1, from coordinate 9,156,052 downwards.
GCAGCATGATCCCTGGCCACCCTCCAAGGAACTTTACATTCCAAACAATGGAAGAAGATGATCTGAGAACTTGTTTGATCTTAGAACTGATCTTAGAACTAACAGAGGCTCAAAGAAAAGGGGCATCCTACCTGATTCTGAGTGGTCCCTTTATTACTTGGTCCTATCAGCTTTAGAATCTTAAAATTAGAAGGGCACACTTTCCTCTCAGATCAGGCACGAGACAAGGATGTCCACTCTCACCACTCCTCTTCAATATAGTACTGGAAGTACTTGCGATAGCTATTAGACAAGAAAAAGAGATTAAGGGCATCCAGATAGGAAAGGAAGAAATCAAACTCTCACTATTTGCAGACGATATGATACTATATCTAGAGAAGCCTAAAGCCTCTACTAAGAAACTCTTAGAAACAATAGATTTATACAGTAAAGTTGCAGGCTACAAAATCAATACCCAAAAATCCATGGCCTTCATATATGCAAACAATGAGGCAGAAGAAAGGGTCATGAAAAAAGCAATCCCATTCACAATCGTGCCCCAGAAAATCAAGTACCTCAGAATCAGCTTAACCAAGGAAGTAAAAGACCTCTACAAAGAAAACTACAAAACGCTACTCCATGAAATCAAAGAAGACATGAGGAAATGGAAACATATACCCTGCTCATGGATAGGGAGAACCAATGTTGTCAAAATGGCAATACTCCCCAAAGCATTATATAGATTCAACGCGATCCGTATAAGAATACCCATGACATTCTTCAAAGAAATGGATCAAGCAATCTTAAAATTCATATGGAACAAAAAACGTCCAAGGATAGCTAAAACAATTCTTGGGAAAAAGATGATGGGAGGCATCACCCTCCCCAACCTCAAACTTTACTACAAAGCAGTGACAATTAAAACAGCATGGTACTGGAACAGAGGCAGAGCCGTAGACCAATGGCACAGGGTGGAATATCCCTACACACAACCCCAAATGTATGATCATCTAATCTTCGATAAGGGAGCAAGAGATGTGAAGTGGAGCAAGGAAAGTCTCTTTAACAAATGGTGCTGGCACAACTGGACAACCACATGCAAAAAAATGGGCTTAGACCTTGACCTGACACCATGCACAAAAGTCAGATCAAAATGGATTAAAGACCTCAACATTAGACCACAAACCATAAGGTACATTGAAGACAAGGTCGGCAAAACCCTCCATGATATTGAAGATAAAGTTATCTTCAAAGGTGACACGGAACTAAGCAATCTAGTAAAAACAGAGATCAACAAATGGGACTACATTAAACTAAAAAGCTTCTGCACCGCAAAAGATACAGTGACCAGAATACAAAGACTATCCACAGAATGGAAAAGGATATTTACACGATACCCATCAGATAAGGGGTTAATATCAATGGTATATAAAGCACTGGTTGAACTCTACAAGAAGAAAACATCCAACCCCATCAAAAAATGGGGCGAAGAAATGAACAGAAACTTTACCAAGGAAGAGATACGAATGGCCAAAAGGCACATGAAAAAGTGCTCTACAAGACTAATCATCAGAGAGATGCAGATCAAAACAACCGTGAGATGCCACCTCACACCACAGAGACTAGCACACATCCAAAAGAACAAAAGCAACCGCTGTTGTACAGGATGTGGGGAGAAAGGGACCCTTCTACACTGCTGGTGGGAATGCCGACTGGTTCGGCCCTTCTGGAAAACAATATGGACGATTCTCAAAAAATTAGATATGGAGCTCCCATTTGACCCAGAAAGACCACTTCTGGGAATATATCCCAGAGAATCAAAAAAGTATAACCAAAATGACATCTGCACATGTATGTTCATCGCAGCACTGTTTACAATAGCCAGAATCTGGAAAAAACCCGAATGCCCTAGAACGGATGACTGGTTGAAGAAACTCTGGTACATCTATACAATGGAATTCTATGCAGCTGTTAGAAAAAATGAGGTCATGACGTTTGCATATAAGTGGATCAACATGGAAAGTATCATGCTAAGTGAAATGAGTCAGAAAGAGAGAGACAGACATAGAAAGATTGCACTCATCTGCGGAATATAGAATAATAGACTATAAGACTAACGCCCAAGAATAGTAGAATTAAGTACCAGGAGATTGTTTCCATGGCTTGGAGGCTGGCCTCTCATTCTGGGTAACTCAGGGAAGGGACCACCAAGTAAAATGTGGTCGGAGGTCAGGTGGGGGAAGGGTGATGCAGGCTGAATACAGACTAGAGACTGAACACAATGGCCACTCAACACCTTTATTGCAAACCACAACACCTAATCAGAGAGAGAGAACAAAAGGGAATACCCTGCCATAGTGGCAGGGTGGGGTGGGGGGAGACCGGACTGGGGAGGGGGGAGGGATGTTGGGTTTACTGGTGGTGGAGAATGGGCACTGGTGAAGGGATGGGTTATCGAACTTTGTATGGGGGAAACATGAGCACAAAGATGTATGGATCTGTAACTGTACCCTCACGATGACTCTCTAATTAAAAATAAACTAATTAAAAAAAACAGGCTTGTATGCAGTAAGAAGCTGACTCTCTTTATATTACAGGACTTCGTGGCTTAGCTGCAACAGAATGCGATGATTCCTCAGATTTGGAACAATTGCCTTGTACCTGTCTCTCCCATGCCAAAGTTTGGCAATGGGGATATGAGCCTTGTATAGCCCCGTGGCAATTATAAATGCAAAAGCTAATCCCAAGATCAATATCTCTATGGATCAATTGACAAGAACTGACATTTGGGTAGATAGAGAACTACAATCTGCTTACGGCAGTAAGGTTAGTTCCCAAGTTAGTAGCTGTCCTCTAAAAGCTTGGGGGAAAAATCCACTCCAAGATTCACAGTTCAGGGGCTGGAATGATAGCACAGAGGTAGGGCGTTTGACTTGGGCGTTCGATTCTGACCATCCCATATGGTCCACAGAGCACCGCCAGATGTGATTTCTGAGTGCAGAGCCAGGAGTCAGCCCTGAGTATCGCCAGGTGTGACCCAAAAAGGCAAAAAAAAAAATAGATTCACAGTTCATCCCTTTGTTAATGTTAAACAAGGGACTGAGTAACCTATGTGGATGTCAACGATCATTTGACTAAGATTGTTCCCATTTCATGGAGCTCAATATATACTGCTGCATATGTTGTCCTTTGACAAGGCTAAAATAGATTGCTATTGGGCTTTAGGACTGGTAAAACAAAAGGAAAATTCAATGATTATATTAAAGCTTGCAGTAACGTAGAGCTGATATGATGCTGTGCCTAGCAGAAATGCATGCAGCTAAAGCACAGGGCTATTATTTATTGAGCATGGTAATATAATCTTAAATGTGAGTAGTAAAATGAAGTTTACCATCAAAGTATCTGCAGTAGGTTTTTTATTTTGTTTTGTTCTGTTGTTTATTTATTTATTGAATCACCATGAGATACCGTCACAAAGCTTTTGTGTTTGAATTTTGGTCATACAATGATGAAATACCCATCCCTCTACCATTACACATTTTCCACCACCAAATCCCCAGTTTTCTCTTCTTGCCCCAGCCCAATGCTTTCCCTACCTGTGTGGTGACAATTTCTCTCTCTACTTTGATTACATTGAATATTTAGACACCAGTCTCCCATTATTATTTGGAATTTTCCCAACACCATTCAAACCTGACAAAAAAGCAATGCTAGACAATTTGTTTTGTATTGCTTATTATGAATAGCATATAGTGTCATGCAGCTTCTCTCCTGGAATTCTATACTTTTAATATGTAGGTTTTAGAGAGATCTCTGCAGTGAGCTGCTCAGTTCCGAGGTTTGTTTGTGTCTCTGGATCATGGTCCTTTAGGATCTTAATAAGTAGCCGGGGGCATTTCATGGGTGTCACCTAAGAGTCCCATCGGCGGCGGGGAGGAGAGGGACCAGCTCCTCCCCTGTCCTGTGAGGCCTGGTGTTTGCCGCTACTGCTCTCACATACCTGGGCTTTTCATTGAGTTCTGAAAGATGGCAGCCGCAGGATTTCCTAGGGGGCAGGCAGACGGACAGCACTTGCTCCCATCTGGAGTAGCCCGGTGAAAGTGGCCTACTGCAAATTCTGGAAGCATCTCTGCAGCTAGCTGATCAGTTCCAAGATTCCTTTGTGCGTCTCTAGTATCTGCATAGTTAGAAAATTATAGGACCAGTATGTAACAGCAGACTGCCCATTCAGATAGATAGTTTTCTAAGTAAACATAGAATTCAGAGAGGCAATGAATGCTACAAAAGGATTACAAGTCTCAACCATAGTCTCAGAAGAGCAACTTGACCATCAGACAATTTCAAAGTAAGTCAATGAATGACAAATATTGGTAACAGTGACTGTTTCGTTTCATTTCTTTGTGACACACCAGGCAGCACTCAGGGACTACTCCTGGCTCAGGGCTCAGGAACCACTATAGCATGGCTTAGGGGACCCTATGGAGAGCCAGGGATCAAGCTTATTATGGGCTTGTGAAAGGAAAGTGTCTTAGCTGCTATAACCTTGATCCAGGCCCTGATGGAAGCACACTTCAAGAATATGAAATGATGCACAGTTCTTCAAAAACTAGAAATTGAATTTCCATATGCCCCTGCAATACCACTTCTGGGAATATATCCTGAGGATGCAAAAAAGCACAATAGAAATGACCTCTGTACCTATATATTCATTGCAGCACTGATTACCATAGCCAAAATCTGGAAACAACCCGAGCGCTCTAAAACAGATGATTGGTTAATGAAACTTTGGTACATCTACACAATGGAATACCATGCAGCTGTTAGGAGAGATGAAGTCATGAAATTTGCTTGTAAATGGATAGACATGGACAGTATCATGCTAAGTGAAATGAGTGAGAAAGAGAGGGATAGACATAGAAGGACTAACTCATGTGCAGTATAGAATAACATCACATGAGACTGACACCCAAGGACAGTAGATACAAGGGCCAGGAGGATTGCCCCCTAGCTGGAAGCCTGCTTCATAAACGGAGGGGAAAATACAGATGAAATAAGGAGGGGATCACTAAGAAAATAATGGCTGAAGGACTCAGTCGGGATGGGAGATGTGTGCCGAAAGTAGATAATGGACCAAACATGATGACCTCTCAGTGTCTGTGTTGCAAGCCATAATGCCCAAAAGTAGAGAGAGAGTATGGGGAATATTGTCTGCCATGGACACAGGCGGAGGGTGGGAAAGGGGGGGGTATACATGGGATATCGGTGGTGGGGAATGTGCACTGGTGGAGGGATGGGAGTTCGATCATTGTGAGATTGTAACCCAACCATGAAAGCTTTGAACTATCTCACCCTCCAAACCCAAGGGCAGCCCTGGCGGGACAGGATGCACGAGATGACAGCTGGGCTGTAGGGCCGCTGGCCACCCTGCCTGCGCTCTCCAGGAGCCGTCCTGCGGCCACGCGCTGGCCCCAGCTCTGGCCACCTTGCACCGAACCTGGCCGCGCTGCCCTGCCCTGCCGCCCAGGAGCGCGCCTGAGGCCACGCACACTGCCCCCTGCCCGGGACCCGCCCGCCCTCGGGCGCTTCCGGACACTGGTCAGCCTTGGGCTTGGCGGGGCGGGCAGCCTGGACAACCACCATGCCAGAGGCCCATACGCGGTGCCTTCCAGCTCGTGGGTGGCCGCTGCCCCCGGGGGAGCCCCAAGGACACCCTCTCGGCGCGAGTCTGGAGAGCACCCAGGCCTGCGTCTGGGGGAAGTTTCTGGGACTGGAAAGGGCAGGCGGGAGACAGGTGCCCGGCCTGGGCGCCAGGGAGAGGAGGGGTTCGGGAGGGGACTTTGAGCCTATTTGAACACAGCTTGGGGGTCAGTGCTCAGCTCGGGCTACCCCAGAGAGAGGAGGCGCGGTGGGAGGGCGCTCCCGGTATCCGTGAAAGCGGGTGCTTGGCTGCGTGGGGCTGCGGATGGGGAAGTTGGAGGCTGTGGGTGCTCATGCACCTGCCAGGACAGGTACCACCAGCCTTGCAGCGGCGGCTCCCCGAAGCGCGCCCGTCTGCACTGGTCTTGCGTGTGGCCCTGGGCCCTTCCCTGGTTCTGCTCGGTCTACTCGCAGGGAAAAGTCTGAAGACGTTTATGCCCAAGGAGATTCTGCAGTGCACCCTCCCATCTGTGACTGAGCGGGCTGTCCAATATCTGTCCAGGTGGTGAGATGGGGGAGAAAAGTGGGAACTTTGGGCTTCTTTCTCCTCTGCAGAGCCTCTGCCTGTGTTTGCTCAACCCTGTTTGTGTGCAACGGGTTCCCTAAAGGGGAATCAAGGGAGATGCTTTGGGTGGGAACGTCCGGTGCCTGGAGGGCCCTCTGCTATGGAAGCAAGGTCACTCTTGCCCATGTGGTCTTGGCAGCTGCAGTTACATAAACCGGGCACAGCCAGGTTTGTGTGTGTGTGGGGCGGGGTGGAGGGGGTGGAAGGTGGGGGACGCTGTCCTTGAACAATGCCTCTCCCAGGGCACTGACCCACCCTGGAGGTGCCTGGACTGGGTGATACTTGCCCTGGGCTGTGACTGTGCAAGCTGACCTGGCTGAGAATGTGGGGTGCTGAAGCCTGGAAGGCTGCCTGTGGGCAAACACAGACCAGGTGGGGCAGGACCTGTGTCCTGTGACCTTTTGGTAGCAAAAGAACTAAGTTGGAAGCTGTATAGGGTGGCCACCCACCCTTGTGTCACTAGCCAAGTGGGACAGAAACAATTGTTGTGGGGGGGAGTGGGCTGTGCCTTCCTCAGAAGCGCTATCTTGCCTCCTGATATCTTCAGCAGCAAGGCTGAAGGATTGATTTTTTAAAAATTGATTTGTTTGAGAAGGACAGAGCCCAGGAAGACCCAGCTTCTAGAGCCAAAAGTGTGGCGTGAGAGGAAATAGGGCAGCCACCGTCCAAGGTGGGGACAGTACCCTGTGCTCCTGGCGAGGTAGCCAGCTGGGACTCCATGGACACAACTGTGGGGACAAATGTGAGGTCAGGGGAGGGTTCTGCAGCTTCATCTTACCTTTGTGCATGCCACACACAGCTGACAGTTACACACACACACACTCACACACACAACACGCACACACACTCGCACACACACCACCTGCCACTCAACCAACCTTCACCAAAACGTCCAGCTCCTGCTCCAGCAGCTGGAGCCAGAAAGGGAGCTTCTGGGACCCAGCTAGGCCTGGGGCTTCTGCGCAGGAGGCAGGAGCCTTGCCTCTCCCACGCTGCTGTTGAGGGGACACTTCCATCGAGAGGCTGCCCCAGGCCAGCACCGAGCCCTAGGTAAGACCAGGCTCAGAGGGAGAGGAGTGGGCCAAGCCCAGAGCTGTCTCGTGTGTGGCTCCCAGGTCCATGCTGAGCATGAGGGGAAGCTCAGACCTGGGCTTAGTTCCACCAGGCCAGCTCCTGAACTGTCCTGAACAGTCCCCTCTCTGGGGCCCCTGCAATGAACCCCCAGAGCTTGCAGACTCACTTCCTCACAAAGACTGTCTCTACCCCTCTCAACCTGGTGCACAGGTATGTGCACACCTCACAGCCACACACACAAACACAGACCAGCTGTGTGCTCATCTCAACCGCCAAACACACAGACTTGCCAGGTATGTGTACACCACACAGTCACACACACACACACAGATATAAGTACACCTCACAACAAGCAGACACATACCAGGTATGTGCATGCCTAACAGCAATACACACCACGTATGTGCACACCTGAAAACTGAAAACCACACACACACACACACACACACACACACACACACACACACACACACACACACAACTCCTCAATCTTTTCACCAGGAATTGCCTCACCAGTCAAGTCTTGGTTTGCCTGTCAATTCCCAAGACATTCTTTTGGGCCACACCTTGGGAGACCCACGGTGGTGGCGGGAACTGAAGCGGGGCTTGCAAGGCAGCTGGCCCACCTGCTGTGCTGCTGCTCCAGCCCCTCCCCATACCCTCTTCCTGGCCTGCTAGGTCCAAATGCACCTGGGTTCTTGAAACGCTTCTCCCGGCCTGTTGGCGTAATGCCAGCGGTGGCCACTAGAGGGCAGTGGAGAAGCCGTGCGGGAGAAGGAGGCGCCTTCCCAGGGGTCCTGGCCGCGGGGGGCTGCTGCGGGCCTGAGCTCTCTCCGCAGGGTCGCCGGGGACTGCTCCGCTGAGCCGTCTCGGGTCTGGGGCTTTCCCAGGAGCCCAGGGGGAGTCGGGTGGTGCTCAGGAGACTCGGCGGTGTCTCCTGGCGGTACCTGGTGAGCGCAGAGAGGCGCGTCCTGCGGGGTCTGCAGGACTCGGCAGCAGCGGCCCGGCCTGGCGGGGCCCAGGGGTCCAGGGCCACACACTGCGGCGCTTCGGCCCGAGCCTTTCTGGGCATGGACACCGGGCCCGCTGTGCGCCACCTCCCGCCCCGCGCCTCGGCCCGCGACCCGCGGGTCACCAACAGTCGAAGTTCCGAAGGCGCGACCAGGGCTCGGTCACATCAGATCAGGGACGCGAAGGTGCCCGGGTTCCTGGCGACCCCCAGGAGCTGCGTCCGTCTCTCCTGGAAAGGGCAGAGCCGGGAGGAGGGCTCAGTGCTCGGGCACATCCCGGCAAGCCCACCCCGCCCGCCCCCAGCACGGAGGCTTGACCCCCCAGGCCACAGCTGCATCCCCCCCGCAGGCGGCCACAGCTCGGCCTGGGGGTCTTCCTTGGGGCCCTCCAGCTGGGCCTTCTCTGTAGCCGTTTCTACCTGCTGTGTCTGTCCTATTCCTGGTCCTTTATGTGTGTGATTTGTTCATTCCTTTTTTCTGCTTCACATCTACTTTTTTAAAACTATTTTTAAAATACGGGTCATTCTTTTTTTGCTTTTTTGCGTCAGACCCGGTGTTGCTCAGGGGTTAGTCCTGGCTCATGCAGTCGGGAATTACTCATGGCAGTGCTCGGAGGACCATATGGGATCCTGGGAGTCGAACCTGGTTGGCTGCATGCACAGCCTTACTCTTTGTGCTATGGCTCCAGCCCCAATAGGGGTCACTCTTAAGACACTCAGGAGGGGTATCTTTATTAAGATATCTGGGTCCCCCTTATGCCCCCTTCGGGTCAGGATGCTCAGTGGCCAGGCCTGGCATTGGGAGCCACCAAGGCTACATCCTGTGCTGCTAAGGCCCAAGCACAGAACACAGGTGCTATGGATGCTATGCATTCGCTCTAAGATGAATGATCCTGGTTTTATTGAAGAATTTCATTTATATGTATCATTTATAAACATAGCACATGTGTTGAGTGTTTGCCTTGCATGCAGCCGACCTTCTTTTTATTCCTTCATCCCTCTCAGAGAGCCCGGCAAACAACCAAGAGTATCTTGCCCAAACGGCAGAGCCTAGCAAGCTACCTGTGGCCTATATGATTTGCCAAAAACACTAACAGGAAGTCTCACAGTGGAGACGTTACTGGTGCCCACTCGAGCAAATTGATGAGCAATGGGATGACAGTGACAGTGACATATTTACATAAACACACACACTGACCGTTAGAGAGTGAAACTATCCATTGATAACTACACACAAAAACAGGATTCTAAATTCTTAATATCAAGCAAAGTGTTTTTATTCCATGGGTCAAAGAGAGAAATTTTATTTTAAAAGGTATATATTCTGAGGCTGGGGCCATGCACAGTGGTTAGGGCACTTGCCTTCCACGCAGCCCACCCAGGTTTCATTCCCAGCATCCCATATGGTCCCCTGAGCAGTGCAAGGAGTAATTCCTGAGTGCAAAGCCAGGAATAAACTCTGTGCATTGCGGGTGTGACCCCAAAAGCAAACACAAACAAAGGGGCTGGAGCGATAGCACAGCGGGTAGGGCATTTGCCTTGCACTCGGCCAACCCGGATTCGGGTTCGATCCCAGCATCCCATATGGTCCCCTGAGCACCGCCAGGGATAATTCCTGAGTGCAGAGCCAGGAGTGACCCCTGTGCAGAGCCAGGTGTGACCCAAAAAGCAAAAAAAAAAACCAAAAACCAAAAACAAACAAAACAATTATAAATTCTACAGAAATATTTTGAAATAAAATTGGAGAGTGAAACTCAAAGTATTAAGTGTTCATATTATTTAAAAACAGATCATTCTAAAATCAGTAATCTAAGTTTCCTCTGCAAGATCTAGAAAAGGGAATAAATAGTACATATTATTTAAGCAGAAAAATATAGATAAGGAAATTTAAGAGCATTATTTTTCTGAAAACAAAAAAATGGAGAAACTGATTAAAATGCTAAAGTGTTTTGAAAGGCCAGTAAAATAAATCTCCAACAAGAATGAAAGAGAAAAGAAGAGAAATGGAAGCCATTATCAATATGTGGAGAAAAAATAATCTACCCAAAAGGATACAAAATAAAATAAGTCACACATGAAGGATCCAAAAATGTTTTTTAGGGGCTGGAGCGATAGCACAGCGGGTAGGGCGTTTGCCTTGCACGCGGCCTACCCCGGTTCGAATCCCAGCATCCCATATGGTCCCCTGAGCACCGCCAGGGGTGATTCCTGAGTGCGTGAGCCAGGAGTGACCCCTGTGCATCGCTGGGTGTAACCCAAAAAGCAAAAATAAATAAATAAATAAATAATTTTTTACTGAAATAATATCTATTTTATTTATTTTTGTTTGGGGACTACCTGTGGGACTCAGGGATCTCTTGGGGGTGGTCAGGGGACCCTAGAAGGTCTATGTGAAGAGGAGGGCAAGTTAAGAGTCAAGAACTGAAGGGCAGGTTAAAGGTTAACCGCTGAAGTTGCCCTTTGTAACTACTTGACTGCTTTGAAAAATGTCTTCAGGACCTTCCACTGGGCAGGACTCTGTCACCAAATGGGCCAACAAACTGCCCTAGGAACTATAGGCAAACATTTGCAGGGAAATAGTTAACAGTCAACAAATGTTTAGATATGCAAATCAAGTGACCTATGTGTGATCCCCTTTGATATATAGATGTGATTCCCTTTGATATGTGAGATTTTCATTTGTCAACAAATGTTTAGATATGCAAATTAAGTGACCTATGTGATTCCCTTTGATATGTGAGATTTTCATTTCTCCCCCAAAAGGGTATAAAAACAGCTAGCTTTTTGAGTTTGGGGCCTTCGGTTATGCCACGCTATTGTGGCACAATTGAAGGTCCCAATATAGCTATATTGGCTTAAATAAACCCCATGCATTTGCAGAAAGAGTTGTCTTGGTTTTGTTCTTTTATCTCTCCGAGCCTCCCCCGGGCAGAGATCTGCCGACCCTAACATATGGATTCAACCCTGATTAGCCACTTTCAAGGCAAGCATCCTTCCCACTGCACTAACACTCTGGCACCCAGAAAGAAGATGAACTTTAAAAGAATAAGTATAACTTTTAGAACTGAGAAATATGTTATCTCAAATTTAAAATTAAGGGCCATGTGCAATAGTCCAGCAGGTAGGGCATTTGCCTTTCACGCAGCCAACCCAGATTTGGTCCCTGGCATCCCATATCATCCCCCCAGCACTGCCTGGAGTGATTCCTGAGTGCAGAGCCAGGAGTAACCCCTGAGCATTTCTGGATGTGACCCCCATAAAAAATAAATTATTAAAATTTAAAATAGACTAAGTAGCATAAAGAATCAGCATAAGAACCATCAAACTTAAAAGCAATGTGTCTGAGGCTGGAGTGATAGCAGAGCAGGTAGGGTATTTGCCTTGCACACGGCAACCAGGCTTCAATTCCCAGCATCCCATGTGGTTCCCTGAGCATTGCCAGGAATAATTCCTGAGTGCAGAGCAAGGAGTGACCCCTGTACATCTCTGGGTGTGACCCAAAAAGCAAAAAACAAACCACCTAAACCAAAACATTGAGTCCTCATTATCAATCAACTTATCTCCTACTTTTTCTTTTCTTTTTTTCAAGGTTTTTCATTACTTCCAAATTAGGCTTCTTGTTTTTTTCATTAAATTGTCTTTAATATTACTTGGATGGTCAGTTTACTGGTGATAAATTTTTAATTTGTTTTACACTACTTTACCTTTGAGTTCACTGATTTTTTTTTCATTCTGCTGTTGAAGCTTTCTATTCTAAGTTTTAAATTGCAGCAGTTACATTCTTTATTCTCTCTGCTTGGACTTTTCTCAAGCTTATATCAGAGTTCTGATTTTATTGTCATTACCTTCCATAGAAGTCCTCATTTCAGTGAGTATCAGTAAGACAGTTGTTTTGAAGTCTTCTTCAGGTAGCTTTCTGTTGGATAACAATGGCGTGTCCTTGCTGCTCCCCCAGGGAGCTTAGTTTATTGAGTTACTCCCACAAGAGTGCCCCTGAGACATACCCAATTCCATCAAGCACTAATAATCCTATATTGACTAGAAGTATGACAAGTAGATTTACTCTCATTGTTTCAATGGATTACCAGCTGAGGAAAGGAGAAAGAATTCACCCTGGATGGAATCCTGCCTTTGAGCAGATCTCCTAGTAATCTAGAGTGCTGAACCCTCCGATGAGATTTTGTCCTAGACAAAATCTCCTAGAACTTCCCCTGAAGGGGTGGCTTTACCTCTGTTTGTTGTTATGACAATATTCAACCCCACCTATGTGTACCCCACCCTTCATGATTTCTCTAGAACTATGCTGTAAGGAGTAAGAGGGGACTAGAAAGTCCGGGACTAGGAGGAGGACCAGATGAGGACGATGACTGGAAGGAGAGGACTATGAGACTAAGACGAGACTAGGAAGGAGGTAAGAAAGGAGAGGACTCTGAGGTCTACGAGAAGACTAGAATAAGGGAACTATGATGACTGGGACTATGGCCAAAACTATGACTATGATTGTGCCATAAGGGGAGAAATTGGACTACACAGGGAGGGAGAGAGAAATCAACTGTCTACCCATCAGCCTGGAGCCCGGACCCAGTTTCTCCATCCACCGATCCTTCTTCTGTCAGTCTCCATTGTCTGTCCTGGGAAGGCCGCTCTCGGCCACCGATGGCTCTCGTCCCTGTTTGGGCATTCGTTTCTATTTTTGAAACTCGCATCTTTCATAGCTGGGTAACAGCAGGAGTACTTTCCAGTTGCTGTCTCTACCATCAATGTGTGCAAGTCTCTCCATCTCCCCTTATTTCTAGAATTCCACAAAGGCCTAAGCAGGGGCTGGTGATTCTGCTCCAGAGGCCTAGGGGGACGAACCAGCTCTCCCGCACGGATGCTCACCTGCCAGCCTTGCTCACCGCTTGCCCTGGGTCCGTCTCGTCCCTCGTCGGGACCCTGCTTTTGGGGGTGCTAGGAAGTAAGGGCAGCTGAGGCTTAGGTCCTTAGAGGAAAATATCATGTAGAGTCAAATGACTCCCAGGTTACAAAAGCATAGCATTTGCTAAGTCTTCCTGTGTCCATACAAAAGGACATGGCCCTGAATAAACTATGCAAAGGACTCAAGGAGAAGAGAAAAACAATATTCACAAGTCAACAGAACACAAAGAAAGAAGTTACAAATAAACACAGAAGAATGGGAGTACTGTGATGGGAGTAACCCAATAAACCTAAACTGTCAGAGGCTATGTTATCCTACACTAGACCACCCAGTAAAAAAATTCTGAATTCCCTGCATGATGTCTCCACCTCTACAATGCTGACAATCCTGCAACAGCACACCAGATTGGATGGGATGAAACATAGAATCAACCAATTTCAAAGAACAAAAATGGTATCACGGAAGGCTAAACTTGTAATAACATCTTAGTAATCCTTCAGACAAGGACTTAATGTCCCCATGGTGAGAATCAACAATATTCAATAATTTTCTTCTAAGGAAATCATTTTTTTAATTTTATTTTTTATTGAATCACTGAGATACAGTTACAAAGTTTTCATATTTGATCCACCACCAAACCCCCGCATACTCCCCTCCCACTCCCCCTCTACCTGTGTGGCAGACATTTTTCACTTTACTCTTTCCTTATTTTGATTACCTTTAATTTTCAACAGGGATCTCACTATCATTATTTGGAGGTTTTCCTCCAGCAGGCAGACATGTTGGATGGCAATAAAAGATTGTATGTTTTCAGTTTTTAGAAAAGGTCGCACGACCACGTTAGCAGCTGTGCAATTCGGAGCTGTCCCAGTCCCGCATCCCAGAGCAGTGTTAGTTGCTGCTCATTGTCGCCGGGGCTCAATCTGGAGAAGGTGTACCGGCTATACCTCCTCTGTCTGGATCCCTGGTGTTGCTGGCCCGCTCTCGGGTCCGGAGCATTCTCCAGCCGCGTTGCTCGCCAGAACGCCTGGCTTCTTCTCTGTAATGAAATCATTTTTGATCATTCTGTTGGCAATTTATTTTAACAAAAAAATGTTTATAAAATAAATGATTGTGGGTCTGCCACAGAGGTAGATTGAGGGGTGGTTGAGAAAATTGGTGGTTGAGACAATGGTGGAGAGAAGGTGACCACGGTCACATAATAAGGATTGGTGTTGGAATACTGAACATGTGGGGGTCCCGTCCTGTCCAGCAGGGAGGACCCTTTGTGGGGCTAAGGAGGGGACGCAGCCGAATGAACAGACGAAGAGCCAGAAGGAGAGTTTATTCTAGGGCAGTTACAGTATTTATACCTCTCTGCTGGAGGAGGTGGTATGGTATGGTGCTTGGGACCCCCATACAAACAGTCGTAAAATGCAGATCAGGCATGGGCATCAGCTAGTGAGAAACAAATGGCGGTAAGATAAGATCAATAAGATCAGTAGTGGCAACCTTGCTACAGGAATTTAAGTAAGCCTCTGTTTGATCAGAAGACAAGAGCCAAGCTCTGTAAAATGGCTCCCTACATGAACACCTGTAACACACCATCATGAACAACTTTGTAAACCAGTGTTTCAATAATATAGAGCAGGGGAAGCCGTGGCTCCGAATTTGAGCAGGCTTGAGGAGTCACCAGGAATGTGTTGTCACGAGCCTGGCACTGGCTATGGCACCATGATGGAATGCAGCTGGGGTCAACGGTCCTCATTGTCTGGCCTCTTTGATGGCACTAAGTGTGAGCATAGCTGGATACTGTTTGAGATCTTAGATGCCTGGAAAAATCTGAGCCAGCTTCGAACAGGCTTAGGTAGTACCCATGGGCTCAGGGTTGCTGGGACCCAGCATCCACTGGTCGCTTTAATCACACAGACTCAGACGGGGCCGGGACTACACTGCGTCTGGCAATAGAGTGCCCTGGTCTTTGTCAGGGAGCAAAGCCCTGATGCCCATGGACAGACAGGGGAGCACAGCAGGCGATGGACCTTAGTACGCCTGGGCGTTCCAAAGGTGCTTTCAGACTACAAGGGTTGGCTTCTACCAGAGCAGTCAGATATGGATTGTCAGGGGCCAGAGCTGTTTGTCTGCTGGGCTAAGCTCTCCTGATAATAGTCTGGGCTTGAGGGCACCAAGATGGGGCCTGCCAGTAACTCAGACCTCCTGAGACCTTGCGTGTGTAAGCACAAAAAAGGAGAGTAGCGGGCTTTATCTCTCTCCTGCCACCTGCGTTCAGTAGTCTCATGCCGCATCTCCCACCCCGGCGAGGCCGATGGCGATGAGGAAGTGAAGGAAGGAATGAGAGTCAGGGCTGGTGGGTCTCAGCTGCAGTTTATTCCATTCCCATCTCCGTTCTCCTCTGATTCTCCTCCTGCTTCTTCCTCCCCCATGCTACTTCATTCTCCTTCTCCCTCTGGATCTGGATCTCGATCTGGCTTCTCTGGATCTGGCACTGGAACCCCCAACCCACTCTTATAGCCTAGTTAAATCCCCAAGCATGAAGGTTTGGGGCTTACACATAGGTGTGGTCACAATCAATAGGGGTCAAGTTCTTTCCGTCAAGGGATGCTGCTTCTAGGACAAATTCTCTTTCAGCAGGACACCCGCCCAAGAGCAGAATCCCATGGGTGTGTTTCTCCTCTCCTTGTCCAAACTAACATATAAGAATTCATAATATTAATCATTTTGTATAGACACAGAAAGAGATACATTAAGCTCATAGAATTGCTCTCCTGGGGCCATCTCGATCTCAGACTACAGTGCTCAAGCCAGATTTTTCTTTCCTATCCTTAGTAGGGTCCTAGTCTCTTCGTTGTTTTTGGATCATGACAGCACTTGTCCATGATTGTGCTCTTAAGTTATAGTTAAGAATCGTGGAACTTTTTACACAATACCCATCAGATAAGGGGTTGATATCAATGGTATACAAAGCACTGGTTGAACTCTACAAGAAGAAAACATCCAACCCCATCAGAAAACGGGGGAAAGAAATGAACAGAAACTTTCCCAAGGAAGACATACTAATGGCCAAAAGGCACATGAAAAAGTGCTCTACATCACTAATCATCAGGAAGATGCAGATCAAAACAACCATGAGATACCACCTCACACCACAGAAACTAGCACACATCCAAAAGAACAAAAGCAATCGCTGTTGGAGAGGATTTGGGGAGAAAGGGACCCTTCTACACTGCTGGTGGGAATGCCGACTGGTTCAGCCCTTTTGGAAAACAATATGGACGATTCTCAAAAAATTAGAAATAGAGCTCCCATTTGCAGCACTGTTTACAATAGCCAGAATCTGGAAAAAAAACTGAGTGCCCTAGAACAGATGACTGGTTGAAGAAACTTTGGTACATCTATACAATGGAATACTATGCAGTTGTTAGAAAAAAGGAGGTCATGAATTTTGCATATAAGTGGATCAGCATGGAAAGTATCATGCTAAGTGAAATGAGTCAGAAAAAGAGAGACAGACATAGAAAGGTTGCACTCATCTGGGGAATATAGAATAACAGAGTAGGAGACTAACACCCAAGAATAGTAGAAATAAGTACCAGGAGGTTGACTCCATGGCTTGGAGGCTGGCCTCACATTCTGGGGAGAGGGCAACTCAGAGAGGGGATCACCAAGTATAATGCGGTCAGAGGCCATGAGGGGGAAGGGTGATGCGGGCTGAATGTAGACTAGAGACTGAACACAGTGGCCACTCAACACCTCTATTGCGAACCACAGCACCTAATTAGAGAGAGAGAACAAAAGGGAACACCCTGCCACAGTGGCAGGGTGGGGTGGGGGGAGATGGGATTGGGGAGGGTAGGAGGGATGCTGGGTTTACTGGTGGTGGAGAATGGGCACTGGTGAAGGGATGGGTTCTCAAACTTTGTATGAGGGAAACATAAGCACAAAAATGTATAAACCTGTAACTGTACCCTCACGGTGATTCACTAATTAAAAATAAATAAATTAAATTTAAAAAAAAGAATCGTGGGACTTTGGCCTGGCCCATATCGATGCCAGGGTAGCTCCCATCTTTCCCTGGGTCCTTTCAGTCTCTCATCAGGACTCTGCTTTTGGGGTGCTAGGAACTAAGGGCAACTGAGGCTTAAGTTGAGAAAGCAGACGCCGGGAATGAATAATATTCGAAGCCAATTAAATCCCAAATTACAAGAGCACAATTTGGGCAGTTTGAGTGGCTGCAGAAGCTGAAAGGGAAGATTTTGTCTGTGAGATGCAGAGACACCCAGCCTGCCGTCCTGGGGTCAGGGGACACGGAAATGCTGCTGCTGCATCCTACTGGCCTCACGCTCCAGGTCCAAGGCAAGGTCTCGATACTCCATCCAGCACCACCCTGAACACGGCTACTTCCCCATCACCGCAGCTGCCCTCAGGGTGGAAGACTCGGGGCTTTACTGCTGTGGAACCTCCCAAGCTCCCGGGTGTCTGGTCTCAGATGTTTCCAGCTCCTGGTATCTCAGGGTAAGCTCTGTCCCCATGGAAACAAGGTTTAGAGAGCAAGGTAACCTGGAAATTGTTCCCATGGCCCACTTGCGGCCGAGAGCCGGACCTCCTGCCCAGCTCACTGGGCTCTAAGGTCTGAGCCGGTGCCTGTTCGCAGACCCACAGGCATTAGGATGAGCAGAAATGTATCAGGGAGACAACAGGAAGAGGAGGGAAGAGAGCGGCATGCTCAAGCAGGTGCTGCAGAGAGCTCGGTGGGCTGCCAGCTGTGAAGCATGCAGGCGACCCAAGTTCTATCCCTGTCCCCATGCGGCCCCGCAGCACTGCTGGGGGTAACTCCTGAGTAGAGCTAGGAGGAGGCTATGGGTATAGCTGGGTTTGAGTCGAACCGGAAACAGCGAGGGGAGCAGAAAGGCCTGTGGGCTGAGCACGTGAGACCCACCTGCTGGGGTCTGGCCATGTCTCCCTTAGGGCCCCTCCCACAGCGGGTTCCTCCTGCAGGAGAGCACTGGGGAGAGGGTCATGCAGATCACTCTCCGCTCTCACAACGTCCACTCTGCGCAATGGGGGCAGGAAGACGCAGGCTGGACCTTGGCCCCCGTCCCATCACTGACAGGGAGTTTCCCTGTCCCCACGTGCCCTGTGCTCTCACCCTCCCTTTCTTCCCTCACTGCACAGTGCAGGCTGCTGACACTCTTTGTGCCTCAGTGTGTGCCTCTGCAAAATGGGGACAAAGGTTGCAGTTTGTGCCATGTTGTATTCCCGGGACAGCAGAGACATTTGTTTGGGGGCGGTGCACAGCCAGGTTAGCAGCTGACCCGGCCTCTGGTCATGAGAGTAGCCAATAGCCTTTGTCCGGGGCTACTGGCTATGCACCAAACACAGAACCCTGGCAGGTGTGCTGTGTGGGAGTGACACCAGAGACCCCCGGCTAGAAGCCCCGGCTGTGTGAGGCTCCATGCGAGAAGAGGTGGGGACAGAGTGGGGAGGGAGATGGACGCTCAGGGCTGCTGAGCTCCTGACCCTTTCTAGAAGCCTAGGGAGAGGCACGTTCTGAGTCCCCCCACCCTCTCCCATTTCTCAGCCCCGTCACCCAGGACAGCCCAGACATCACCCCTCAGAGCCTGCTGTGGTGTAAGGAAGTCCACCTTGGGGTTCCTCCTCCGACCCAGGAGAGGACTATTCCGAGCCGTGGTCTGCCGCAGTGCTCGTCCAGGGCACTGGCGGCCTGAGAGCAGAAGCAGTTCACACGGGAGCGCAGTGGGCCAGGATGAGGGAGCGTGCTGGCGTCCTCCTTTCCACAGGGACACACGACACTCAGTGCACCTCCGAAATCTCCCGTGAAGGGTGCAGCAATTGTGCACGGAGCTACCTTATTTTATAGCATAATTTGTCACCACATACTCATCTCACCCCAGAAACTATAAAACCAAGCTCCCGGAAGAGAGGGCACAGTCTCTTGCCCCTGCGCCTGGTTGTCTTCACCGGGCCCCTCGGAGGGGATGGGTTGCGTTTCCCTCCCCCACCACCCCGAGCAGAGCCTCGACAGTTGAGGACTTCCGGAACCCAGCCACGGCCATGCGCAGAGCCACTGTCCACACGTTCAAGCGAGCCTCACGCATGGGGGAGCTGTTGGAGGAACCCAGGTGTGCGGGACCAGGGGCCGAGATCTCCAAAGCTACTCGGATCGGGACTGCGTCTCTCCAACCCAGTTTCCCCATTTTCCAGTAGCTAGGCAGTCACACCCAGACACTGCCCCCAGAGCCATGTAATCCCATCAACAGCCAACATCAAGAGACTATAAAACCAAGCTCTGAGAAGCACGCAATCGCAATGTGGCTGTGAAACATCTAATAGCCTAGTTCTCCCTCATGGAGAACCTGACAAGCTACCGAGAGTCTATGGACTACTTGGGAGAGCCTGGCAAGCTCCCGTTGGCGTATTTATATCCAAATTACAGCAACAGATATATGCATGCCTCTCGGAGAACCTGGCAAGCTACAGAGTATCCTGCCCGCACAGCAGAGCCTGGCAAGATACCCGTGGCGTATTCGATATGCCAAAAACAGTAACAATAGGTCTCATTCCCCTGACCCTGAAGGAACCTCCAATCATCGGGAACGATGCGTAAGGAGAGGCTGCTAAGTGTAATAGAGACGTTACTGTGCCCGCTTGAGTAAATCAATGAACAACGGAATAACAGTGATACAGTGATAACAAATCTTACTATTGAAAGTCAGAAGGGCATGATTTTTCAAAAGAATGAATCAACACTTATAATGGTTCCATCCCACATAGTTGCAGAACCACCTTAAAGATTGGTATCTAATCTGTGACTGTGCCCTAAGTGCTGACCCTTCCAGGGCCAGCCACCCACTGTGGGGGACAATGGGTTATGGGGAGGAAGTGGTCGAGGAGGACCAAGAGGGCCAGGCTGAGTCCCAGAAAACAAGACAAAGGCCTTGGGAAGGGGAGGAGGAGGAGCACACGTCACATCCCCATCCCCAAGCAAGAGAAGGACGCGAGCCTGAGCCAGGGACAAGGGACAGGGCTCAGAGCACCGAGACATCCCAGGGCTGCCTCTGGCCAGCTCAGCAGGACTCTCCCAACAGCTGGGCTGGGGGAGGGACTCCTGGCAGGAGGCTGGGCCGTGCACCCGTGCTCCTCGCCTGGCTGTTGCTCCCTCCACAGAAGCTCCTGCTCCTGCTCTCCATCTCAGTGGCTGCATTTCCATGCGTGGGCACCGCCCTCCTCCTCACCCTGGGCTGCAGGAAAGCCTGGGGCAGCACCAGCCACGGGGACCCTGTGCCCGGCTCAGAACAGACTCCCAGGAATCAGCACCAACAGGCTTACCCCAATTGAAGGTTCAAGGATTATCACCCCCACTCTACCAACAAGAGCACAGAGGTCCTGAGGTGAACTGACCAGGATTCCCCAAGCTCCTGACGTGATGTGGTTGATAAGAGGTATCTCTCAGGGCCAGAGAGATTAGGCAGCGGGTCAGGCGCTTGCCTTGAGCAACTGAACCAGATTCCATCTCTGGCATCACATAGGATCCCCTGAGCCCACTAGAAGGGATTGATCCCTTAGTGGGGAGCCAGGAGGAAGCCATGAGCATTTCTGGCCGTGGGCCACAAAGAAAAACTCAAAAATAATTTTTTGTTGTTTTTTTGCTATTTGGGTCACAGCCAGCGATGCTCAGGGGTCACTCCTGACTCTGCACTCAGGGATCACCCTTGGTGGTGCTTTGGGGACCATACGGGATGCTGGGAATCGAATCGAACCCGGGTCGGCCACGTGCAAGGCAAACGCCCTACCTGCTGGGCTATCGCTCCAGCCCCTCAAAATCAAAATAAAACCAAACAAAGAAGGAAAGAGAAATGAATCCTAGGACCACTCAAATGATCTCAAAGCCAAAAACTATATTTCCCTTTTACTTGGCTTTCTTCCATGATTTCCGGCTCACAGATTCCAAATGAGACTTTGAACCTTTGGGATTTCCATAAGGATCAGAGCAACAGAAACCTCTGCTGTTCTCTTTCCTTGTTCTCTGATTATCTCGGCTCTTGGAAACAGTCACACAGCCATCTGAGTGCAGTGACTGCCAGGGTTTCCCTAAGAGCCCTGAGACCACAACCCTACTGGCTGCCAGAGGCACCTTGGAAGTAGAGA
Organism: Sorex araneus; assembly: GCF_027595985.1. Classification (NCBI taxonomy): domain Eukaryota; kingdom Metazoa; phylum Chordata; class Mammalia; order Eulipotyphla; family Soricidae; genus Sorex; species Sorex araneus. The sequence goes on along the minus strand of NC_073308.1, from coordinate 9,134,644 downwards.
GTTACAGCTTCCACTTCCGGCCCTACCAGGGCATGGGAGAAGCACAGGAAGTTGAGTCTCTCCTAAGTGGGGGTGAGTTCATAGGTCATGCCTTGTGGCCCCAAAATAAAGTATTTTGAGACTGTTTAGGTTTGGGAGCCAGAATACTTCCAATTTTGGGGGTGTGTGGGGTGGCTCTAGGGGTATGTATCATACCCAGCAGTTCTCAGGGCTTCTTCCTGGCTCTAGGCTCAGGGCTCACTCCTGGCTGAGCTCTGGGGACCATGTGGGGATCAGATCTGGGTCAGCGGCATGCAAAGCAAGTGCCCTTTCTGCTGTACTAAGGTTCTGCCCTAAACCCTTCCACTTCTTTCTCTGCTGAGCCCCAAACTCTGTGAAGACCAATGCTACTGTAAGTGCAATCTCACCATCTCTCTCTCTTCATCTGGCTGTCGCTCCCTATGCTTTAGCAGCCTTGGTAGCCATCTGATTGGCTTCCTGAATCCCAGGAGCCAATTCAGTCAATCACACGTGTCCATCGAGGCAGTGTTCAGGGGTCAAGTTAGGGACCTGCAGGTCCAAAGCAACAATCAAAGTCCCAAAGGGATGATGGTTTGGTGGTCCTGGACCTTTTTCTGGGGAGCCTGAGGCTGGCTCTCAGGAGATGGTCTCAGCGTTGATTCCCTGGAGGCTGTGCCAGTGCCTGAGGACTGTGTGTTGTGAGGAGAAGCCTCCACACCTACCCGAGGCTCTGGCTCAAGGAACCTTTTAGCACTCGTGCCTCTCCCCTGAGTTTGCTGGACGGGCAGGCTTAGGGGTTCATACACCCCCAACAATTAGTTCTCTTCAGAGCCTTAAGTTAGCTTCCGAGAAACAATTCAGCTATGTTGCTTAGAATTGGGTTTTCTGAGACCCAAGAGCCAGTACCAGAGTCAAAACTCGTTTTGTTTTGCATATGACTGACCACTGTTTCACCCCTGCACCTTCCATGCCCGTGACTGACCACTGCTTGACCCCGACACGTTTCATGCCCCATGTTCTGCCAGGAGTGACTCCTGAGAATAGTCAGATAAGCCCTGAACACTGCTGAGAGTGGCAACAGAACAATTTTTATTTATTTACTTTATTTTTTTGCTTTTTGAGTCACACCACAAACCAAAAACACCAAAATCCACTGCTCAGGGGTTATTCCTGGCTCTTCATTGAGGAATGACTCCTGCGTGTTCAGGGAACAATATGAGCTGCTGGGAATCGAACTCTGGATGGCCCTGTGAAAGGCAAATGCCCTACCCACTGTGTAATCACTGCAGCCTCCAAAAGAATTTTTAAATTTGATAAAAATAAATAAGTAAAATTGGACATTCTACATACATCTGGAATCTTATGTTTTACCATCTTTTTAGTCAAGACACCTTGTCACGATGGCTTCCACGTAGGGTTCAGGGTACCACAGACTCTGCTCAAAGATTCACAGCTGCACCCATGATGGTTGGATGCTCTGACAGTATCAGGGGTAATACTGGGGTGCAGACATGGGCCAGGCACATAGAAGCCTTAGCCCTGCACTATCTCTCCAGGCCCTCTTTAAGAATAAGTGTATCTTAAAGATACACTTGTACCTTTAAGTGCATCTTTACAAGATACACTTGGGCAAGTGTCTCTAAAAGACTTTTCTCCTTAGTGATATTTTTTCTTAAGGACTGCTTTGGCTTTCCAATGGTTTCCTAAGACACTCAGAATTTACATATTAGAAATGTTGAAGTCTTGAGCAATGGTTCTAGGCAGACACATAGTATGCTGCAGAGGATTCACGAGGCAACATCTCCTGACGGACTCTAGCCATGTTCTGCTGTGGGGCTGTCCCGCAGGCCCAGGACATGCTTCATTAGCCATGTCACCTTGTCATCTGTCTGCTGACGAGAGGACCGGAGAGCAGGAGCAGTTCAGAGCTCTACTGAGCCTCAATCAGGTTGATTTGTGAACTCAAAACTCCAAAAGTAGAAACGCATTCTAAAATTCATCTCTATGTTTTGGACAAGGCATCGAGGCCAAGCATTTGCCTCGCCTAGTGAATTCCTGGGTTCAATTCTAAACACAAACACACCCCCCCACAATTTATACACACTTTGCTTTCCAAGTGAAGTGAAATATTTGTCTTATTTCACAGTTGACTTTCTTGGAATGCCAGAAAAACAACCTATCCATACACTTTATGCACTGTAAGGATAAGTATTATTTATCTTATTAATATAATAATTATTATAAATATTCTTTCTTATTATCTTTATTAGGAGCATGTGTATATGTATGTGACTATGTACATGGTGTATCTATGTGGGTATAAAATGATTTCTCATTGTGTCCTTCCAAATTGTCTCATCAGGCAGATGTGACACATTGGAATATGGAACGGAATTGTCAGCAACCTGAATTTTGTTTTTATGGTTGTGATGTCAATGTGCTACATGCCAGCTGTTGGGTGACCTCTTTACCCTACGTTCGCTCCCTAGACATTCTGGCTGCCGGATGCTCCCTTGGGAGGGGGCAGGAAGGTGCTTCCCAACCAGCCCTGCTCTCTTCTCCTTCAGGGTCCCTGTGTCAAAAGGAAATGCAGCCCCTCTCCCGATTTCTGGGACAGGGGAAACTTGGGGAAGGTTCCTCTTTCAACTAGACCATTCTCTTTGCAGGCAAGACTGAATCCCACATTTCTAGTGACCTCTGTGCCCTGGAGGTAAGGCCCCCTGTGCTGAGGAAGAAGCACCCCCCAGCCATGAGGGAGCCTCAGCTCTCCTGGGTGCCTTTGCTCTTGAGCCCTTTATTCTGCTGACCAGGACTGGTTTGTTTGTTTCTTTGCTTATTGGGTCACACCCTGCAGTGCTCAGGAGTTACTTCTGGCTTTGTACTCGGGGATTGCTCCTGGCAGGACTTGAAGGACCATAGAAGATGCCGGGGATTGACACTGTTCGGCCACATGCAAGGCAAGCACCCTGCCTTCTGTACTATCAGTCTGGTTCCTCCTTCTGACCTTGAGGGCCTGCGGTTACTCTTGTTTTCCTGATCTCCTGGGCTCTCTTCTGCCCTGCTGCCCACCCGAACATCCCCACCCAAACCTCACAACCCCTGCTTTGACCTTGGCCATGGAAGGAAGGGAAGTATGGGGGGTCATGAGCCATCTGTGGGTCCTCATATCTGACACTAGATTCTGGATCACCCAGGAAGGGTAGCAGTGAGCTGGCTGGGGTGGGAGACTGAACACGACTAAGCACCTTGTCTGCAACAACAGTACCCTCTTCACTTAGTGCCTAGCAGGAGGACAGAAACAGGGAGGAGCAGCTCAGCTTCACCCAAAGGGGCTGGGGGCCAGGGAAGCCATTTCTTTCCTGCTTAAAACCTTCACCAGAGGACGATGCTGCAGAGACTGCATCTGCCCCGCTTGAGGACATACCAGAAGATAGCCCGCAGATACCGCGAACAAGCGCCAGAGCTTACCCAGCAATGAGAACAGCCCCAGTGCTCAGGGGAATGCACACAGGAAGAAGCAGAGCCTTCCTGACAGTGGTGTCCACCTAAGGTTCCTGTGCAGGAAGGAAGTTTCAGAAACAAAGGAGATGAAGGAAGTTTCTGGATAGTATCTGCACATCCACTGCCCTGTGATGATGAGACGGCTGCTACTGGTGTGGTTGCCAAGTGTGTGGGGACGGCCAGGGAGGGACATAGTGTCACTAGGAAATTGCAATACGACACATTCTTTCGATCAATTGTTTTAATACTAAACTAACTCAATGTTACTAACAAATACAATATAGTTGAGATTCTTTAAACATAAGTAGAACTGAAGGATATGTCGTAGTAAGGGTGGACAGTGGCTTCCAGTGAAGCTCCTTCCCGGCGGAGGTGGTGGTAGAACGCCTCAAGCGGGGGCTCCCGCTGGAAGGACAGGACGAAGCTGGGGACAGAGAGGCAGCGCTTGGCGACAGAAGCCACAGTAGCATGGTCCCTCCCAGGCTCAGGGGATCAGAAGGGCCCAGGCTGCAAATCAATCTGGACTGTGGGTGCAGGGACACGACGCAGATGTTCCAGGGACCGGAACCCGGGCCCTCTCCGATCCAGGCCAGTCCCTCCCACCTTTCCTCCTTCGTGATCAGCTCCAGGTCCTGGAACCAGGTGAGAAACTGCTCGTGGGGCTGCAGGCGGTAGTTCTCTGCGACCTGCTGGAGCCGAACGATCTCCCGGAAAATCTTAGCTTCCTGGGACATTGCAAAGGAAGGAAGGAAAAGGCCTGAGTGGGCTGCGGCGCTGAGCAGGCCAGGGCTGCCAAAAAGCCGACTAGGAGAATTTCCACAGGGATCCCCCCTTCAATCGGCCCATCAGCATCTCCACTTGTCTGATATCAGAAAACACCCCTCCACCAGGAAGTTCTCCTTGATAATCTCTGTCCCCCATGCTCATGTATGGGTTTCCATTGTTTCATTCTCCTACTGTGAGTGTCAGGCCAGAGGGATAGAGACAAGGAGGATCTGAGAGGGGGCCAGGGGACAGGGAAGTCCGGTCCCCTCCTCTGTTCCCCTGCAGAGTCGCACTGCTCACCTTTCTTAATTTCTCCTTGTTGATCACCTCCCCCTGGAAGCAAACAGCCAAGTACATGAGAAAGGGCCTCTGGGGGACCCTGTGCCAGGCTCTGAGCTCAAAGGACGGGGCTGGGTGTCAGGTACGCCAACCCCTCCACCCTGTGACACACTGGAGTGTCCAGCGAGGACAAGCATCTTGTCCCTAAGGTGGATGCTGAGGTCCCTCTGCCCCACGCCTCTTGCTGAGGGAGAGGTTGGGGATGACCCCGACCTCAGGTGGTTCTGCACCAGGGGCTCTGCTGATCCCTGGGAACTGGGTGACGAGGCCTGAGTGCCCCGTGCTGCTCCTGCCTCAGGTGTCGGGCCCAGTGCCAGGGGAGTTTCCCTCAGGGCTCTGCCCAGGACTGAGGTGCAGGGGGGTGTCGGCTCCACCACGCCCAGCCCCCAGCTCACTCACCACAAAATCCTCCATTTCTCTCTCCAGACTCTCCAGCTCCTGGAGGATGGGCGCCAGGAAGGGGACCACACCCTGTGCCGAAGGGGCCGTTAGAAAGGGACCCTGCAATGGGGGTCCCCAGGATACCCCCAAGCCTCAGCCTCCCACTGCCAGGCTCTAGGTGAGCAGGAGACCCTCCAGGGCCTCCCGATGTCCTCCTCCTTGCACGGCAGAGAGCCCTCCCGTGGGTCCCAGGGTCCCAGCCCTCTCCCAAGCTCCCCCACCCACCCTCCAAGCACCAGCTCTGCCGCCGCCCACTCTGTCCTGGCTCGGGACTGGGTCAGCCTGAGGCAAGGCCGGGGCCCGGACTTCATGCTGAGGGAAGACCCCTGTGGGGGCCACCCCTCTGTCCCTGGGTCCCGCACACGCCCCTCACCTGGCACCTCCCGAGGTTCCTCAGGCAGGACACAATGCTGCAGCACTGCTCCTAATGGGGAAGAGCACCCGACCCTGAGCCTCTGTGCCTGCACGCCCAGCCCCCACTCTCCTCCCTCAGGCCCTGACTGAGGAACAGGGACATCAGAGCCTGTAGCCCCCACCCAGAGCAGCAGCTCCAGGTAGATGCCCCCAGGGCCTCCTACCCTCACAGTCCCAAACAGGCCTCCACCCAACCCACACACCTGCTGTGCCCATACAGAGAAGACAGGAATGTCACAGAAACCTGTCCAGCACCCGCCCCTCCCCCCTTCCTCCATGCAGGCCTCCAGCCTGCAGACTACCTGTGGGACCTTGCAGCGTCTATGTTTCCGGGCCTGTCTGCACAAAGCCTTCAGCTTCCTCCTGCTCCACCTAGAGAGGGAGCACATTTGTCCTGAGGGAGCCGTCCCTGCATCCCTGGGGCCCCACTCAGCTGCGGGAAGCCAGAGTCCCACTCCCTGCCCAGCACCTGGCCCCAGGCTGCTGTCCCCAGGGGTCTCAGCTCACTGAGGGGCTCTGTAGACAGAGCCCCCAGAGCGCAGCGCTGGGGGCACCCACCAGGACACTTGGCCCCAGGTCTGCCGGAGTCGGCTGATGACGGGGTTCTGCAGGACACTGATGATGGCATAGGTGGACGCCCAGTTGCGGAGGCGCTGGCACTCCTGGGAGACAAGAGCAGGGGACAGGGCAGCTGGAGTCTGAGCTCCCTGCAGGCCTCGGTGCAAAGCCTCATATGGGGGACCCTGAGAGTCTGGGGTCAATGGGGGACACAGAGATCCCCAAGGAAACCCGGGAGAGTGTGTGCAGGACTTGAGGAAGGAGCAGGCAGGACGATGGGTCCCGACTGGGACGGCCCCAGGACACCATCTCTGCAGGAAACGCCCGCGGTCCTAGGAGCAGGAGACCATCTTCCCTCCTGAGCTTCACAGGAGAACAGGCAGCTCCAACTCCACAGGGACCCCAACATATCCAGGCCCCAGGACCCAGTGCCCACAAATCCACAGGGACCCTGACCCAACATACCCAGTTACCAGAAGCCAGTGCCCCCAACTCCATAGGGACCCCCGTCTTCAACATACGGGTCCACCAGGACCCAGTGTCCCCAACTCCATAGGGACTCCGCCCCCACATACCTGGGTCCCCAGGATACAGTGCCCTCAACTCCTCAGGGACCCAGCCACCACATACCTGGACCCCCAGGACCCAGAGACCCCAACTCCACAGGGACCCCCCAGCATACCTGGGCCACCAGGATCCAGTATTCCAGCATCCGTGCCCCCGCGGGCAGGCTCAGTTCCCTGAGGCATGTGGTGAGGACACAGTTGGTCACAGTCATGTACTGGCTCTCGATGGCCTGCACAGTGTGGCACAAAGGTTTGTAGCCCGGCTTGTCCCTCTTAGACCAGAGGGCCCCCCGGCAGTGGTACGGCACCAGCTCCAGGAACAGCTCCTAGGGAGAGGGACGGGCTCAGCCTCGGCCACCCCAGGAGACAAGATAGAGGACAGGGCCCGTCCCAATCGGGCCTGTGGGCTGTGCTGGGCACTGAGGGGCTCTGGACCCCGGAACCCAGACTGATGCGGGGTGCAGGCACAAGGCTCCTCTGCCTGCTTCTGGGGCCCTACCAGGCTCAGGGCCTCCCCGGCTCCCCTCTCTGCGCCCCTCAGAGAAACATTCCTCTGTGGCAGGTGCTGGAGTTGGTTCCCGCATCCCCCTGGAAGGGGACGGCCCTGAGGGGCCTCATGAAGGAGTCCAGGCTGCTCAGACCACAGCAGACACTCGGAGCCCCAAAACTAGTCTCCACACCACAAGAACCCCCTCCCACCACTGCTCTCTGTCGAGCTCACGGACACGCACTCCTCCCCGTGCCTCCGCTGCCATCGGCCATCTCGGCCATCCCGGGACAGTGCAGGATCAGGGAGTGGGCACAGAGGGTGTGTGTGGGCCAGGAGGGCCACTGCTGGCAGAGGTGCCCGGGGAGGCAGGTGTGGGCGACGCTGCCTCTCACCTTGTCCATGAGTGTCAGCTGCTCGGCCACCAGCCGGGCAGGGAACGTGCTGACGGAGACCTGCTCATTCCCCGGCTCCTCCAAGGGCCCGCTGCTGGGGCAGGAAGGCTCAGGGCTGTCAGCTGCCTTGCTGGCCCGGCTGGCAGCTGCCCACGAGCTGGCATCATGCGTGTCTCCGGGCCCGGCGTCCTCCAGCACTACCCGTAGTGCTGTGGCCACAGCTGAGGCTTCGAGAGGCTCCGGGTCTGGGGCATCCCGCGGAGGCAGGCCCAGCTCCTCAGGTGGTTCTGGGACAACTGCTGGGGCTGGAGCAACGTTTGAAGAGAGGGGGTCCGCCTCAGGGTCCCGCCAAGCCACAACCAGAAACAGCAGAGCCCTGTCCCCAGACCACGACGTGCAGGAGCCCGGCCACCCCAGAGGGCAGGGCCTTTACCCTGAGCCCCAATCAGTGCGGTCAGGAGAAGTTCCTTCCTCAGATGAACTTGGAGGCCACAGTCAGAGAAATGCACCAGAATGCAGCCCAGCATCGATTGCATGGGGACACAGCACAGCCACTCAGCACAGCGCTTAGGGCAGAACGCTGACATGGGACTCAGGGCACTGGGGAGAGTGCGGGGAGCAGAGTCAGGACCCTGGAAGTGCCTCCCCTGCTCCCACAGAAGGTCCCCTGACCTGGAGCCCAGCTGAGCCATCATGTCACTGAGAATATCCAACAGAGAACCTGTGAGTGGTTCTCCCAACCCCCAAGGTCGTGAGGATGACCTTCCCCACCTGGGCCTGTCCTGGGCTGCTGGGAATTCTAGAGCACCTGCTGGACCCGTCTGCTGCTGCAGGCCCAGGGATGCTGAGCAGGAGGGGGTGAGAGGAGGCCAGACGAGGGCAGTGGGACAGGGAGTGTGGGCCACTCAGGGAGACCCCAGCCCAATCAGCTGTTTCCTGAGCCCTGGGACCCCTCTTCAGCTCTTTGTGATACAGGGACCCTGGCAGGGAGGTTCCCTGTTGGGGAAATGATGCCTGAGCTCCGACTCTGCCCACACCCAGAACCCAAAACAGCCCGTGGTGCCCCTCTGAAAGGGGGACCCTGGGCCACTCACCGCTTCAGTGCGTCTCCGTAGCTGAGAACCTGCTCCAAGTACGGGAGGAGGCATCCAGACCTAGGGGAAGCAGGACAGTGCCCATGGAGTGTTCGGGACACACGGCACGATCCTGAGGCTCAGACCAGGACTCAGTCCCAGGGAGTCGTTCTACTCTCGCGTGACAATGTTGTGTAGAGAAATGCTGCATGACCAGGTGCTATTTGACGTATGGAAAAACACCCCACCAAACCCTTCTCCTGTCCCGGGGAGCTGGGACACCTGTGTGCCCCCAGATACATCTAATCGCCCACAGCAGCACCAACAGGAAGACCAGGGCATGGGTGGACAGAAATGCTTTGGAGTTCGGAGGGGGATTCCTGTGCATGTACTTTGGGAGTCCCAAGCCACAGGCTCTGAGTGTTGCGGCTGCTGTTCCATGGGCAGGAACAAGAATGAACAGGAAGCTCATGGCCAGGAGACCAGGCAGCAGCCCAGCACTGTCATGACCCATCCCATGTGCTCCTCCAGGACCTTGCGTGATTCTCTCCACACTGTGTTCAGAAGAACCAGCAGAAGCCCAGAGAGGCCCTGGCTCCTTCTGAGCACCCCAGTTGGGGAGGCAGGCGAGGCCCAGGAGCTGGCGGGGCGGCTCTCACCAGCACAGCATCTGCTGCAGGATCCGCGTGGGAATGGGGAAGGCCAGGCCGGTAGGAAGGATGGTGGCAACAGAGGAGAACTTCCGCCCTGGGGAAGCTGGCATAAGGGAGACCAACATCTCCACAGTTCTTTCGCTGAGGGTCAGCATCGTGCAGGCCTCATCCGGAGATCTCGGACACACAGGCTCCTCCTGCTGGTGGGCAGGGGGTGCAAGGCGGTCAGTGAGTTCCCCAGGGAGCAGGTGCCAAGGGTCTAGAGCTCAGAACTTGGGGAAACCAGCTCTTGGGGGCAGAAACAGGAGCGCCCACATGTGCGAGGAATCGGACTGCCCTTCTGACCAATGAAGTTTGCTGTTGTCAGTTGGGGGCATTCACAGGCCAGAGGACACTCACGGCCCAGAGGGTCTCCAGGAACCCACCCCCTGCAGAGGGACAGGAGGGGGCAGCTGGGCAGTTCCCTCCCATCAGGAGAGAAGCTCCTGCAGCTGCTCTCAGGACCTGCCTCCTCTTCAGTTTGTTCTGTCCCTGGTAAGGGGCTGGGGAGCCCTGCTGAGGGGCCTCAGAGATGTGGCAGATCCCTTACCAGGTCTCCCCCTACCCTCTGGGCCCCCCGTGTGAGGCCCTGTGCCCAGTGGCCAGTGTGTTCCAATACTTCCCTAGTGGAGAGAGCTGGCATGTGCCACCAAATCTCCTCTCCAGGAGGCCCTGGGAGCATCCCACAAACTCTGTCCCTGGCCAGTAGGAGGCGGGGCCTCACCTGCCTTACACCTGTGCTGGGGAAAACTCGGACCCAGACCGCAGCTAGCAGCCACAGGAAAGCCCTGCAGTGCTGCTGAGATGCTCAGGAGCTGATGCCAGCTGAGCTCTCCCTGCTGTGTGGGCTGAGTCCTGTCCCCACATGTCCTGAGGGAGTGTAGGGACTCAGCCAACACAGCTCCTTTCTCTGGGCCTCCTTCCCCGGGGATGCATCCAAGGAATGGCAGTTTCAGGGAAACGGACACCGCAGCCCTCTGCTCCTTCTCTCTCTAACCCCCAACCTGAGCTGCTTCCTGCTTGGAGAGTCAGCCAGACAGGGGAGCTGTCTGAGCCCCGTGTCCCTGGGCCATAAGGACAAGGTCAGACAGCAGCGGTGCAGACACACACTGTGACCGAGGGGAACGTGGGCGTGGCCCTCTGGTCAGCTCCTTGTTCTGAAGTGGGTGGGGATGGACTTTCAGTGACCCTGTGCCAGAGGAGGATTAGGGACTGGATCACTCTGAGATGGGCCATGGAAAACCACGTGAGGACATCATGGAAGAGTCACAGGTGTCTTGGGCTGGGGTCTGGGCTCTGCACCCACCTCCCCATCTCAGACCTTGATTGTGGGACCCCTGTCACCTGTGTCGGGCACTGGCTATTTCTGCAGACATGCGGTCCCGGGCTCCTGTCCTGGCAGGTAGAACAGCTGCTTCCCACCAGGGGCTCCACTGGGACGTCCCGAGCTGAACTCTGTAACACAGTGTCTGTCACCCTCGGGAAGGTCCTGACATGGGTGCCCCCTTGAAGAATCTCTTTGGTCCAACAGTGGAATATCATCTCTCACCACAGAGACTGCACACAGCGAAAGGAAGAAGAACCACCAGTGCTGGCACAGATGCAGGGAGAAAGGGGCTCTTATTCACTGTCGGTGGGAAGACCGACTGGCGAAGCCCTTCAGGAAAACAGTATGGCCATTCCGCCCCAACCTCTAAATTAGAAATTGACTTTCCATAGGAACCAGCAATGCCACTTCTGGGAATATATCCCAGACTAAATTAGCACAGAGCGGAAACATCATCTGCACTTCTATGTTCACTGCAGCACTAATCACAGTAGCCTGAATCTGGAAACAGCCCCAGTGTCAAGAACAGAGAACTGAATAAGGAAATTATGGTACATCTACAAATGGAACACTACACAGCCACCAGGAAAAACGTCATGAAATTCACTTAGTATGACACTCGTTCCCAAGGATATTGGAAACAGGGCCAGGAGGACTGGTCCACAAATTTGGGGAGAGAGAGGAGGGGTAGTTAGGATAGAGAAGGACCACTATGATAAAGGTATTTAATCATGAATAAGAACTGAGTGCTGAAAGTAGGTAACGGAAAAAACATGATAACCTCTCAGTACCTGTACTGCAGTCTATAATGGTCAGAAGGAGAGAGAGAGAGAGAGAGAGAGAGAGAGAGAGAGAGAGAGAGAGAGAGAGAGAAGAGAGGGGAAAAGAGACAGAGAGAGGAATAGAAAGAAAGAGGAGAAAAGTTTTTGCCATAGATGTAGATGTGGGGTGAGTGTGGTGGGAGGGAAACTGGGAACGTTGCTGGTGGGAAATACACACTGTTGAAGGAACGGATGTTGGAACATGTATGACTGTAACCCAACCAAGAACAACTTTGAGGGGCTAGAGCAATAGCACAGCAGGTAAGGTGTTTGCCTTGCACGCGGCCGACCCGGGTTCGATTCCCAGCATCCCATATGGTCCACTGAGCACCGACAGGAGTATTTTCTGAGTGTATGAGCCAGGAGTAACCCCTGTGCAGAGCCAGGTGTTTCCCAAAAAGAAAAAAAAGAACAACTATGAAACTGAGTGTCTCATGGTGATTCCATTTTGTAAAAACTCTGTTTTGTCAAGAAGAGTCCATGACACACACCAGCCTTCCCTCACGAGGCAGCTGCTCCTTCCCATAAGAACATGACTCACTTCGGTCAGACACCCTTGGACCATACCCACAACTCACACAATCAAATTTTATTCACAGACACACACACGAACACACACACACAGGAACAGGGATGTGAGTCCACTGAGGTGCATCACAACTCTGAACTGTTGACCCTGTTGGCCCGGATTACCCTTGAGTTCCTCCTCACCTGGGACAGGTGTTGCGGGTGGGGTGGAGCCCTCCTCCACAGTCTGCAGGGACAGCGATCACCCTCACTCTGGGCTCGCCTCGGTCCAGAGCTTCTGAACACGGGGAGAAAATGGGAAAACATGTCTATTGCTTCTCAATACAAGTGAACTAGACGGTCACTTTCTCGAGAATGAGCTCACAGGGGAACCAGGGTTCTATGGCAGTTGGGGATGGTCACCAGGGAAGTGAGGTCATTTTCCAGAGTTCTATGAGCTCTTGAATTCCTTCCAACTGACCAAATGCCCTCCCCTACTATGGCACCCACTGACTGAACCAAGGAGTTGAGAGCTTTCCCCAACTATCTGGAAATAGAACGTGGGTCCTAACTCTGAGGATTCAGTTGAACTGGATTTTTCATGTCTCCCCTGTCCAGACTCCTGGGCCCTGGACTCAGACTTGTGTCCTCCATCCCACAGGCCTGGGAATCCTCTCCCCTCTCTGGCTCCCTCCCCTCTGCAGAAGCAAATGATACTGAAGGTTGGGACAGGCTGTCAGGCTCAGAGAGTTTGGGCCTGTGAATGAGTCAAGGGCTACTGGTGTCCCCCATAACCCTCAAACTCAGCCCCCTGTCAGGTCATGACTTCTTCCCTCTCTTCAGCTACAGTGGAGGCAACTGTCTGTCAGAGTGTCCAGGACCCCGGTGTCTCTCCTCATTCTGCTCTAGAAGCATCACACTAATTTCCACAGCAAACTGCCATCCCTGAAAGTGCCCTTCCCTCCAAAAATAGGCCATGATGCCCAAGGAACTTGGCCCACTGAGTGGCCATGCACAGGGCCCTGTGTCTGGGAACCACCTGCAGGGGCTGCATTCCCGGATGGGCTACAGGCACAAGAGTCTCCAGATACCCACTCAGAGGGTGGGAGCCGAGGTCTGGCTGTCCTCTATAGGGATATGACTCAGCCATCCCTCCTTTGTGGACACCAACCTCTCCTGCCCTCAAACACCCTCCGTCCCTGTATCTTGCTTGATCAGGAGCTTCTTCTTAGGTTGAGACTCTCCAAGCCAACAGAGATGGCCCTGCAAGGGCACCTGCTCGGAAGTTGCTGTGCAGTCTTGGGTGAGAGGCAGGTTTCCAGTGGGAGGCAGAGACACTCCCTTGCTAACTGCATCCAAAATGGGAGCCATGTTCGTTGCCATTGTAAGGGTGTCTGTGACAATACCCATGATCTGGAGGCAAACATTGGCTGGTGCCCAAGTCAATGTGAATCTGTGGTACATACAGAGTCATACCTGTCAGCTCCTAAAGAAAGGTGACTATCTACCTATCTCTAACTCTAACCCTACCCACGCTCCTACCCCACCCTTAACCCTATTTATAACCCTCTCTGAACCATACCTGAAACCTATACCTAGACTAACCCTACTTGAATCCTATTCAACTTAACCCTAATGCCCTAACCCTAACCTAACTCCAACCCCAACCTCAACTCACCTCTAACTCTAACCACAACCGCACCCCCTACCCTCGTCCTAACCCCTAACCCTAAACACATTTCTACCCTAACCTAACCAAGTCATAACCCTAAACAAAATACCTCAATAAACTAGGAGTACTCAGAACTGAGGCAGTGGATCCCTGCTGAAGCAGAGTAAGCAAAACTCCACGGGTGAGTGTTGTCTGGAGATTTGTTAATCGGGGTAAGAATGGGGCAAGGGGGCTAGAGATAGAACAGCGGGTAGGGTGTTTGCCTTGCACACGGCTAACCTGGTTTCGATTCCCAGCATCCCATATGGTCCCCGAGCACTGCTGTGAGAAATTCCTGAGTGCATGAGCCTGGAGTAACCCCTGTGCATGACCATTGGGACCCAAAAACTAAAAAAAAAAGAAAACTGAGGCAAAGTGCTTCTTAACATGGGGAGTATATTCAACTCCTACAAGCATTGATGCATATAATGGATATATCAGGATTAAAAATGAAAAGGAAGACTTCCTGAAATTATTTCAGGCTTTGGGCAGCATGATCCCTGGCTATCCTCCAAGGAACGCTACATTCCAAACAATGGAAGAAAATGATCTGAGAACTTGTTTGATCTTAGAACTGATCTTAGAACTGAAAGAAGTGCAAAAAAAGGGGGCATCCTACCTGATTCTGGGTGGTCCCTTTGTTACTTGGTCCTAGCTGCTTTCAAATCATTAGAATTGGAAGGGCACAGAAAAAGGATGAAAGGAAAGCAAGGAAAAGAAATTAGAACAGTTCTGAGGAGAAACCATCTGAGGAGGAAGAGGAGGCTAATTGCCCTTTTCTCCTTGTTCCTGTTTAAAAGGTAAAACCTCCACTCCCCCCAAACCTTCACAAGGATTCCTTAGAAAATGGGGAAAAACCTAGTGTGAAAGAAAGGAAAGAGAGTAAGGAATGGCCTTGACCTCCCAGATCACCTGCTCTCTCTCAGCTCCATCAGAAGAACAGAGTAGTGGCAGAAGCCAGCTTGCCAATCTTATCTAGAATTCAGCAAGGAATTTGGCATTCTCACTTAGGAGAGACTATGCATGCATATTTGTACCCTGGATCTTGTCATATTCCTGTCACTGAAAATAAAAAATTCCCATAAGGGGAGGGCAAATACATACACACTTCTTTCCTGTTGAGACTTTCAAAGAATGAAACCACGCTGGTATGCAGTAAGGAACTGACTCTCTTTATGTTACAGGACTTCTTGAATTAGCTACAACTGAATTCGATGATTCTTGCAGATTTGGAACAATTGCCTTGCACCTGTCTCTCCCGTGCCAAATTTTGGCACTGGGAATATGAGACTTGTGTAGCCCGGGGGAATTATGAATGCAAAAGCTAATCCCAAGATCAATATCTCTGTGGATTAATTAACAAGACCAGACATTTGGGTAGATAGAGAACTACAATCTGCTTACAGCAATAAGGTTAGTTTCCAAGTTAGGAGCTGTCCTCTAAAAGCTTGGGGAAAAAAATCCACTCCAAGATTCACATCACAGTTCAGGAGCTGGAGTGATAGAACAGCTGGTAGGGCGTTTGATTCCCAGCAACCCACATGGTCCCCAGAACACCGCCAGGAGTGATTTCTGAGTGCAGAGCCAGGAGTCAGCCTTGAGTATCTCCAGGCCTGAGTATCATGACCCAAAAGGCCAAAAAAAAATATATTGGTAACAGTGACTGTTTTGTTTCATTTCTTTGTGAGACACCAGGCAGCACTCAGGGATTACTCCTGGCTCAAGACTCAGGAACCACTATTGCATGGCTTAGGGGACCCTATGGAGAGCCAGGGATCAAACTTATTATGGGCTTGTGAAAGGAAAGTGTCTTAGCTGTATAACTTGCTCCAGGCCCTGGTAGAAGTGCACTTAAAGAATATGAAATGAAATTATTATTACAATGGACTCAGGAGAGATACTTGGCAGGCGAAGAGAACAAAAGGATGCATAAAGTAACAGGTGTGCAATGTAATGCAAATGGCTGTGAATAAGGTCAGGTGGTGATCATACAAGTGAGGTGTGTGACACAAAGTGGGAATAAAGACACATTATAAAAACATGAACATGGTTCGGTGCAAATGAAGTGAGTGTAGCACCTGACCAGTTAGTAGATCCAAAGAAATCTTCAGGGAATGATTAAAGATGTACATACCTTTCTAGAGTAGGAACCCAAAAGATCCAGTGCTGAATACCAATAAACATGCACACTTCCTATTAACTACAAATAGCACTTACTCCCCTACCCACCCCACCCCACAAAAGGCCATCCTGAACCACGAGTAAGGGGTCCTTGAACAACAAATGAGCTCTGAATTTAGTACATTACATGTGTTCCACCATATAAAAACTGGGACTTCATTCATGAAACATAGAGTTACTCATTGTAAAAACTGAAAAGTAAAAACACAGTTGAATGCAACAAACCTTTTCCACAAATTGTGAATAAATGTGCATGTGACATGACACACTTCTGAATACCAATGTACATACACACTTCCTCCTAAGTACAAACAGCACATACTCCCCTCCCCAGACCCCTGTGTGTGAGTGACTCACCTCTGCACAGCACCTCCCTCTCAGGCACCACCATCTCAGCGGGAAGCGAACAGTGTTGTCGCAGGAGTAGGAGCAGTCTCGGGGTTCTCTGTTGGATCACGGTGAGCACCAAGCCAGGCATGCTTGTCAGGGTTCTGGAGGTTGACAGGAAAACCTAGAAAACAGGCATGTAATGGTTGCCAAAACCCCACGCACATGGTCAGAGACATGACACGAGTTAAAGAGCTCAAGGGTTGGCTGTAAGTGGTCACTGGCATGGTGTCCGGCACAGTCCATTTCAATGAACTTCTCCTTTAGATCTCTCTGTGGGTGGTGTTCACCCAGTGCTCTCAGATCTGTATGCTCCCACTACTTCATCAATCGTTGTACAGAGGCAAAGAGCTGTGTGAGGGACTCCACACCCTCCATCTGACGATGAGCGCTAGTCATTACTTCATAGAGTGGGAAGCGACCTGTAAAACTACAATTCCCTAGGCTGTCACACAGGGCCTCACATATGTTAAATTTGTAACGTGAACAACTGTGAATTCTTAGCTCACTCACACTACATAATGAATGCAGTATTAGAAGTAGTGTTCCACTGCGTACTTCATGGTCCTTTCGAACTGCTCCCTTGAGACAGTCCCTAAAACAGGGCAGTCATGATCTTCTTATAGTAACATTCCTTACTACCCAAAGTGGAGGAGTAGCAAAACAGGGCTTCTTCCTCTAATTAGAGCTCAGGGGTTCTGACCTGAGGTGAGACCTGCTCATCAGGTGCCCATCCACCACTCCAAAGAGAACCTAATGACAGAAAGAGTCAGGATAGCACATTTCTGGTGAACATAAGAGAACCCAGCACTGAAAGCATCTGAACACTGCTAGGCATCACTGGCCTGCACTCAAGCGGGAACAGATGTTTCACACATATCGAAATCGATATTCAGTCCCTGCAGTTCAGTGCCCTACCCCCACAGACAGATGAATCCTGCTGTCTCCAAGCATCACAGGACCTGAGGAGCATTCAGGGCACTGTCCCAACCAAGCACTACACTGTCCAACCATTCAGACAAACATCACGTGCAGCAGCCAATTTCACTGGTGCACCCAAGATGGAGCAGGTGCAATCTCCCCACCTACTCCAAATGGAATCCTGCGACCAAGACCTTTCACAAGCAAGGCCCAATATGGTGGTTCCAGAACTAAATCTCCATGCCACATGATGGCATAGGTGCTGGGGTGTCCCTCCCTGCCTCCCCTCCTGCTGTTGGCCTGTCTGTAGCCCACAATGTGCCTCAGGGTGCCACCTTAGTGCACCAATAGCTCTTCTCCAGAGACACAGGACTGAGTTCCAAATGACACCACAGAGCTGGGGATCTCTTCAGGTGGCAGACTGAGCCAGTTTCATTGGATCACCCCAGATGGAGAAGGTGCAGTGTTCCCACCTACTCCAAATGGAATCCTGGTGACCAAGAGCTTCCACAAGCAAGACCCAGGTATGCGGTTCCAGGACTGAATATCCATGCTGCATGGCAGCAGAGGCTGTCCCTCCCTGACTGCTCATTGGCCTGGATGTGACATCCCAAATGTGGCTCCTGGTGCCACCTTAGCGTATAAACAGTCCTAGTACAGAGACATCTATCTGAACCTCCAAATGAATTAATGCCCTACAGCAAGGTCTTTGAATCCAACCATTTACAATCTAGGATTCTAGTGGCCGCAGCACCCAAGGTTTTCAAAATGAGCAATGGACAATAAAGGATGTAGCATCTGCCCCTGACAGGCAGGCTTGAATGGTGGTGGGAAAAGTTGAGCAAAACATAATGCCCAAAAGTAGAGAGAGAGTATTGGGGAAATTGTCTGCCATGGAGGCAGTGTGAGGACTGGTGGTGGAAAGTGTGCACTGGTGGAGAGATGGGTGTTCAATCATTGTACGGCTGAATCTCGAACATGAAAGCTTTGCAACTGTATCTCAGGGTGATCTAAAAAAGTCATATGGAGTTCATGCTCAATTTAATCAGCTTAGTCAATGGCTGAATAAATAGCAGTACTCCTACATGGAAAAAAAAATCTTGGTTAGAAAGATACTTTGAAGTCTCGGGCCGGGGCCGGGGCCGGCTCGAGCTCCGCTGAGATTCGACCCGGGTGGCCATGCCTTTGCACAGCCGCTTGGCTGCCGAACGAGCAGGATCCAGAGCCAGCTATATGACTTGGGGTTCCAGCGAGTGCTTGCGGCCATGTATCAAGACTGTGAGCTAAGCTTTTGCTCCATGCTGCTCCAGGAAGGGAAGTGATTCAATTTCCAACTTAAATCTCACTGGACTTAATTACTGAAATACAGAAATTGTAAACCACGCGGCCGCGGTAGCCGCGCGGTTTACAATTATATCTCTTCATTCTCATCAGTGGAAAACTAATTATCAAATATTTCCCTGTCAATAGAGCCGTATTCTTGGGGAATAAATTCCAACAAGAATAGTGAGTTCTGTGTTGAAACTCCAACAACAATAGTGAGTTTTGTGTTGAAATATGGAATGTAATCAAGGTAAAGAGAAAAGGAAGTGAAGTTTATCAGTTATGCAGGGGGCTTGTTGGGGGGTGGGGGTTGGATGTATACTGGGGTGTTTTTTTTGGTGGTGGTGGAATATGTGCACTGGTGAAAGGACGGGTGTTTGAGCATTGTATAACTGAGACATAAGCCTGAGAACTTTGTAACTTTCCACATGCTCTTTCAATAAAATAAATAAATAAATAAATAAATTTTTAAAAAATTAAAAAAGAAAGATACTTTGATACTTTTTACATGGACATGAAAGAGGCAATTCATGACACTCAGATTATGCACATATGCAAGAGAAGATGAAACTTTTGTCATCAAAAGATGACATAACTTTGTCAATATATGTATAATTTATAAGTTAACTCTTTCCCAAATCCGCCCCTCTTGCAGAGCCCAGCAAGCTACCAAGCACATCCCGCCCACACAGCTGAGCCTGGCAAGCTACCCATGGCATATTCGATATGCCCAAAACAGTAATGGCAAGTCTCACAATGAAAACATTACCGGTGCCCGCTTGAGCAAATCAATGACCAATGGGATGACAGTGACTTGTGACTTGTGTGTTTCCCAAAACTGTTTAGAGTACTCAGGGCCACTGAATACGGATACAGACTCTAGTGTGTGGATCATTAAATACTGAAAGTTCCCTATGTAAAATGATGACCAAGTTTTCCACTGTTGAATCCATGATAGTTTATGTGCCCACACCAGCACAGTCAGGTGTGACCTTAGTGTCCCCAAACATCACTGGGCTTGAGCAGCATTCAGTTCACGTTCCTAAACAAGCACTAAACTTTCCAACCAGATGGACAAACGTCACTGGGAGTAGCCACCATTTCCCAAGCATTGCCCAGAACACGAATGGGAGAAGGGTAGGGGGAAACTTTGGTCAACGATTGCTGGTGGTGGAGTCAAACGGGCCCATTCAGGCTGAAGGTACACAGGAATATTGCCAGCAGCTGCACTCACAAGAGGCTAAAGGCAAAAGCAAGTCAGAGGTCACCTAGGGAGATGTGAATGAAATGGGGCAGGTCGGGAAACTACCAAAGGATACAGCACACCAGAACTCAAATGAAATGGCCCAACTGCTGGGGTGGGAAACACCATATTCAAGAATGAGGGGCCACTGGTCCATGTGTGAACAGAGAGATGGAAGAAACTCTGCCTGAGTGTTTGACACAGCAATAAGCTACCTGATGTGGGGGCAACGAGCCGCAGAGCTCCTTAGTGAAATCTCAGCTACTAAGCAGTGGGTAAACAGACTTCAGAATAAACCTGCTTTGCCATTAGGAAACAACACTAGGAAACGGGTAATAACAGTATATAACAGAAGGCAGAGGAATATTTTAATAATCACATAAAATTAACTGGACATTGAAATGACCGCGACAAAGTAATTTCAATTCACAAACGTAATTTGATAACAGCAATTCTATCATCACATTCATTTCAACGGAACTCATTGAAGGGCCATCACTGATAACAGATAATATTTTTTTGCTTTTCGGGTCACACCCGGCAATGCACAGGTGTTATTACTCCTGGCTCTGCACTCATGAATTACTCCTGGCGGTACTCCTATGGGATGCTTGGAATCAAACCCGGGTTGGCCGCGTGCAAGGCAAACGCCCTACCCACTCTGCTGTCGCTCCAACCCCAACACAGTACTTTTAAGTACGATTAATTGAAAAGAATACTTTGATGTAATCAATTCAGCAGGAAACTGCTAGACATGGTGAAGAAGGAAAGGGTGCAGGGTTTAGTATTCTCTGAAGCAACTGCTGCGTCAAAAACAATGTGGGAAATGCAGTCAGGTTAGAATCAAACACAATGTGACACTCAGGGAGAGGAAACAGTGCCCAAAGCACTTGGCATGGGCCCGAGTCACCTGTGAGGATGATCCTGAGCTGGACCTCCACCCCCAGCGCCCAGGGCACCTGCTGTGCCACAGGTTCTACCTGAAGGGTCGACTTGCAGCGCTGTCTCCAGGGGGCGCTGCCCTTCTTGAAACACCTGCAGGGCTTGAATAATCCAATGCTTCAAGGAAGTCATTTCATAGAAAAGCTCCAGCATGGAGAGGGAGTGGGGGCGGGGTGAGCCCACTGGAAGGTTCTCCACAAGAGACTAACTTCTGAGCAGAGTGTTAATTCCTAAAATTCTGGCACGTCCTAGACCCCAGGATTCCGACACAGAGGCCTACGCTGCAGATGCCTGTCGCTACCCCACCTCCCCACTCTTGGTGGATACTTAGTGTTCCCCTAATTGGGCTGAGACTTTGTTGCCACAGAGAAAGTGTAGCAGTTTCAACTCAGATGAAACCAACCAGTTCCCAGGTCCCAGCAATTTTCCAACATCAGGAAAAAATAACAGAGACCTGGTTTTAGTGCTGATTGCACAGTCATTCCCCAAGAAGAAGCCGCAAGGCCCAGATCCCTCTGTACATCCCTTTTGTTGGAGAAAATAGAGCTTCCAGGACCAGTAGTCAGTGCCCAGAGGTCTATGTGTAGTACTTGAGACAGTTGCTCCCTGTCACTTTCCAATTTCAGACACATTGCCACCTCTGGAAACCACTGATCTGTGGAGAAAACAATATAGGAGATAAAAAAAAAAAAGGCTACTATTACACTCCCAGTATGGTATTGGAACAAAAACAGATCCATAGACCAGTGCAATAGGGTTGAGTATCCTTACACATACCATCAAATATGGGATCATCTTATCTTTGATAAGGGAGCAAGAAATGTGAAGTGGAACAAGAAAAGCCTTTTTAACAAATGGTGCTGGCAAAACTGGACAGCCACATGCCAAAAAAAAAAAAAATGGCCTCTACCTAACACCATGCACAAAAGTCAGATCAAAGTGGATTAAAGACCTCAACGTCAGACCAGAATCTATCAGGAACGTTGAAGAAAAGATCAGAAAACCCTCTAGGATATTGAAGATAGAGGTATCTTATGGGAAAAAATGCCATTGACAAAGTAAGTGGAAACAGAGATACACAAATGGGACTACCTTGAACTAAGAAGTTTCTGCACCTCAAAAGAAACAGTGGCAGTCTGTTTACAATGAACAGTCTGTTACAGTCTGTTTACAAAGAATACAATGACAGTCTACAGAAGGGGAAAGGATAGTCACCCAATACCCTCCCATAAGGGGCTAATAACTAGAATATACAAGGCACTGGTTGAACTCTACAAGAAGAAAACATCCAATACCATTAGAAAATGGGGCAATGAAATGAACAGAAACTTTCTCAAAGAAGAAAGCCGAATGGCCACAAGACACATGAAAAAATGCTCTTCATCATTGATCATCAGAGAGATGCAGATCAAACCAACAATGAGATATCATCTCATACCATAGAGACTAGCACATGTCCAAAGAACAAAAGTGTTGGCGTGGACGTGGGAAGAAAGGGACTCTCCTTAACTGTTGGTTGGAATGCCAACTGGTCCAGCCTTTTTGGAAAACAATATGGACATTTCTCAAAAAATTAGAAATTGACATCCCATTACACCCAGTAATACCACTTCTGGGAATATATCCTGGAGATGCAAAAAAGTACAGGAGAAATGACATCTGCATTTATATGTTTATTGCAGCACTATTTGCAATAGCCAGTTGCTGGAAAAAACCTGAGTGGCTAAGAATAGATGATTGGATAAGAAACTTTGCTATATCTACACAATGGAATCCTATGCAGCTGTGAGAAAAGATGAAATCATGAAATTTGCAGGTTCAACATGGAGAGTATCCTGCTAAGTGAAATGAGTCAAAAAGAGAAGAACAGACATAGAAGGACTGCACTCATTTGTGGAATATAAAGTCACAGAATGGGAGATAACACCCAAGGATAGTAGAGATTAGGGCCAGGAGGATCACTCCACAGCTTGGAAGCCTATCTTATGTGCTGGGGGAAAAGGCAGGTGGGATGGAGAAGAGACCACTAAGTAAATGATGGTTGGAGAAATCGCTCAGGCTGGTAGATGCGTGCTGAAAGTAGATTATGGACCAAACACAATAGCCGCTTATTGACTATATTGGAAACCATGACACCCAAAAGGAGAGAGAAAGAGGGAATGTGTCTGCCACAGAGGCAAGGGTAGGAAAGGGTGAGGGTGGTGAAGGGACACTGGGAACATTAGAGAATGGGCACTGGTGGAGGGATGATTGATTGAAGCGTAATCATGAATGCTTGTATGTTTGTAACTGTACAGTTACAAAATAAAAGGAACCGAAGAGATAGTACAGTGAGTGGGCACATTCCTTGCATGCAGCCAAGCCGAGTTCAACCCCCAGTACCCCACAGGGTTCCTGAGCCCACCAGGGGCAACCCCTGAATGAAGTGCAGTAAGCCCTGGGCTCCTGAGGATGTGCCCCTCCCCAAATTAATGAAAATAAATCTGCCCAACCTATTCAAGTCTGAACAGGGAGGCTTCCTCACAGCACTTCAGGGATCAGATTTTTGTGCAACAGAAGACAGCACCATCAAAGCTACATGACCACAGAACAGGGAGATAGCTCCTCGAGCCGAACACTGCATGTTCCCAGAGCAAAGCCTGGGGTGACCACTCACTCACACCCCCCACCTCCCTAACAACCCCCCACACTCCACACACCCACACTCACACAGAACCACACCCCATACAGAGCCAGTTGTGAGTAATCCCTGAGAAGTGCTCTGTGTGACCCCCAACCAAAATAAATAAATCCAACAAAGTGAAACAAAACTGAAAGACTGCAGTGACTGACATTAGGGACTTCGTGTTAGTAAGGGCTCTACATTGAACAGGCATAGTGAACAGAATATCCGGGTCTATCTTTAATCTATCTGAGTCCATCACTGGCATAAGTCCTAGGAAGGCATGCAAAAGTAGAAGAAGAAGCAACAGTCCAAGGCCATAATAGGCAAAACACCCAACAGCAGAGGGTGAGGAGAAAGGAAGTCAGGTAGAGTTACCTGAGTTTTAGGGGCAGGGTATCAAGGAAGGAATAAGCCAATCAGGCAAAAACACCACCCTGAGTACTGGGAGGGAGCCAGTCCAAGGAAGGCAGGTGCAAACCCGAGAGAGGGCATAAAAGGGGATGCTTACAGCAAGGCAGTGTTGCCCTCTGTGCAGGGGACCCTGGTCGACCTGTCACATATGCTTGGCTCACAATTTTTATTCTGTCTTGTTCCTCGGATCACGGACCCTAACAAAAACCAACAACAAAGAAAGCTCCATGAGACAGGTGGAGGGTAGTGGATGGTTCACAATGTTTTGCAAGCAGGGAAATCAGCTCAGGATTCTGGAACATCTAACGAAGCAGATTCCTGGCTGACAGGGCAGACTTGGAATACCAAGTCAGAGCAGAGATATGAGCATAGAAACAATTCTTTAGATGTTCTGCTAAATTCTGAACCCGGAAGACAGAAGGGATTAGTTAAAGGATGGAGGTACTGTGCTGTGATGTGTTGGAATGGATGTGTATGAGGCTGGGGAGAATCAAACCCAAAGGAAGAAGAGTCCAAATTCAGAGGAATGAGGAAAGGAGGGGAGGGAGAAGGAGAGAAAGGGGAGGGAGGGAGAAAAGGGAGGACAGAGAGAACGTGAAAGACAGGAGGCAGGTGGGATATGGATGAGGATGAAGGGGAATGAAGGGAATGGAGGGAATGGAAGGAGAGGGAGAAGGGAATGGAGGAGACTGTGACAGGAGGGGGCGGGTGGTACGAAGCCCTAAGCACTGGTCTTTTTCTTATTAAATAAGTTATTTATTTTATTGAATCACCATGTGGAAAGTTACAAAGCTTTCAGGCTTATGTCTCAGTTATACAATGCTCGAACACCTGCCCCTTCACTAGTGCACATATTCCACCACCAAAAACCCCACTATACCTACCACCGCCCCCAACCCCCACCCCCGCCTACGTAGCTGATTAATTTAACTTCACTTTCTCTTTACCTTGATTACATTCCATATTTCAACACAAAACTCACTTTTTGTTGGAATTTCTCCCCCAAAAAAACAGCCCTGCTCTGGGCCAGAGCGATAGCACGGCATGCAGGGCATTTGCCTTGCACGCGGCCTACCTGGGTTCGATCCCCGGCATCCCATATGGTCCCCCAAGCACTGCCAGGAGCAATTCCTGAGTGCAAAGCCAGGAGTAACCCCTGAGCATCGCTGGGTGTGACCCAAAAAGCAAAAAAAAAACAAAAAAAAAAACCCAGCCCTGCTCTAAAGGAAGCATTTGATAATGAGTTTTCCATTGCTGAGAATGGAGAGATATGAAGTCAGTTTGGGATTTCTGTATTTTAGCATCTTAGTAACTAAGTCCAGGGAGATTTATGTTAGAAATTGTATCATTTCCCTTCCTGGGGCAACATGGGGCTATGGCTTAGTTCAGAGTCTAGAGACATTTTTGCAAGCAGCTGCTGGTACCAAAAGTAGTCTAGCTGGCCTCCGGATTGTGGTCAATCAGCAGCAGAGCAGCCACACAAATGTGTGGCCACCAGGGTCGCATCTCACTGGAGAGTGTGCCTGTATTGCCCCTGTCCTGAGATCATCCACGCGTCCCGATGTTGCAAATTCATACCTCTTTTTTTTTCCTCCCCACACTTCCAAGTTTGTACCTCCTTTATGGTCCTTATAAACTGCGTAAGCACTGGTCTTACAGTGACTGTGGCTGAGTCTGGGTGTTCCCATGAGCGGGAAGGGGAGGCTGTGCTTGTGGCCTTGGTCTGTTCTTAATGGTTCCTATAAACAGTGTTCAGAGCACTTTGTTGTCCCAGTTCTGTTGGGAGAAGGAGGGAAAATGGTCTGTGTAGAACCTGGCAGGTGTCAGGCGCTGGGTCAGGGAATGGACAGTACTCAATGCCCTGCAGAAGGCCCTGACTGACCCTCCCAACTCTCTACCCTGCAGGTGCAATCCAGGACAGGACTGGGGCAGGAAGAGGGAAATTCACACTCCTGCCTGTCTGGCCAGCAGAGACAGCTGGTCTGATACTGGAGGGGTCCAGCAGCCTGCAGTCCCCCGCAGTGTGGCAGCCGGGCGGGTGAGACAACTCACTACATCCCCTCCAGAGAAGCTGGAATAGCTGGAAACTGGGCTGCAGGACAGAGGAGGAGGCGGTATCTCAAAGTAGACCAGCCTCAGTGTCTGCCGGAGAAGGAGGGCAGTGTCCAAGAGCAAGAGAATTCCTGCTCCTTAGCCTGAAACTCTGGACCTTTACATGCCCAGAGCTCAGTCACCTGGGAAAGCCATAGGAGGACATCCAGTGGCCCCATCCAGTGGCCCCTCCAGGCCCTCCTAAAGTCTTGCTTTCTTCTGCTTCAGCAGAAATCCTGAAGCGTCCTTAGCTGAGACGTTGGTTCATGATCAAGGAGACGATGTCAGAGGGGCTGTGGGCTGCTGAAGTGAGCAGACCGTGGAACAGAGGGCCAGACCGCACACGCACACTTCCACCCGCCAGCTGGCACCTGTAAAAGCAGGCCAGAGCACACGCCTTCCCTCACGCATACACACTTATCATGGATGGCTCTACGGGGCCAGGGGGTGGCACTGTGCTTTCAGAGTGAGGCTCTGGGTTCACATTGGCCTCAGGGTGCTGCGTGTGAAGTGTGTGTCACAGGACACATCTCTAGGTCTCCTGCTGACAGCCTGACCCTGGAGCAGGGAGGAGGCCCTGGGACTCTCAGTTCAGGTGGGAATGTTGGTTTCCTGGGGGAGTCCGAGTTCTCCAGGGTCAGAGGATTGTGAAGCAGGAGAATCCAGAGGGTCTAGAAGGAATAGCATCTGACATGGGCGGGGGCACGGTGGGGAGTGGAATGGCTGCCAAGAATCAGAATGGGCCAGCCCCTCCTGGGCACGGCATGCAGGAGGCATGACAGAAGTGCCTGTCGGACCCAGGTAGACAACTGAGCTTCTTCCTCTGACTCCCACACAGAGAGGAGCACCGTGAACTCCCCTGTTCGCCCAGGTGAGCCCCACTGTGCCTGGCACCAACGCTGGCTCACTGCCATAGGAGGCATCAGGGAGGGAAACCATGTCACTAGCCATTCCAGGGAGCAGGGGCTCAACCTCCTTGAGGCCTGAATGTGGGAGTCAGGGGCAGGCCTCCTTGCTTCGGGAATGGGGACTTCCAGACCCGTGACCCTTGCACCTCCTCTGAGGTGTTTGAGGTTTAGAGCATCCTAAATGCCCCCAGGCAGACTGGCCAGTAGACAGATCAAAGGGTGAAACACATACCTCACATACTGAAGGCCTTAAGTTTGATCCCCAGCACCAAATGCCTACACACACACACACACACACACACACACACACACACACAGATGCACACGCACACCACACACTCCAGCACCTCTAGGGGGACTTAGTGAACCAACATCACCTTATTTAAAACCAAACAAATCCCCTCACTGGGCATAGAAGAAAGAAGAGAAAGGAAGCTGTCCTGACCAGGAAAGTCAGTCAGTTGCTACTGACCAGGAAGTGAGAGTGATGAGGAGCGAGGGGCCGTCTTAGGCTGAGAGTGTGAGCACCTGTGATCTGCTTACGTGGGGAGTGGACGGTATTCAGGGACTGGTAGACCTTGCTCAGGAGTCATTTGTGGGGCGAGAACATAAAAGAGATAGAGTTCCCTGCTGACACAGTTCTGTCCCCAGCTCCCGCCACCCCCCTCCATAGTACCCCGAGCTAACTAGAGTGATCATGAATGCAGAGCCAACGGTAAACCTGATCTAAGTCTGGGGTGGCCCAAACCCAGCCCCCTCAAAACAGGCAGGGGAGAGATTGCTTTTCATCCTCCCAGGATTCAGCTTCCCATGCAGAAGAGGGAACTGAGCATCAGGACACAAGGGGAAGACCCCATGGCTCCTCCATCAGCCTCCGCACCAGCACAGCACTGGCCCAGGGTCCAGCCACTGGGGGCTGAGGTGGGAACAATGCACCCAGTCTCTCCACCTATTGCCACTGCTCGAAGCCCAGCCAGACGTGCAGCAGGACCAGTGCTCCCTGGGCAGCACGAGTCCTATGGGCTGAGTGAGAAGAAATTAATCGTTTCTGTTTGCAGCTCCCACAGCCCCTCTCTGAGTCTCTAAGTCCCTTCTTCAGCTCCTCAGCTCCATTCAGCCAAGTGTCTCAGCACCACACCCATGTGCATGGCAACTCTGCCGGCCCCTGTGAGGCCAAGACACACCCTGGATATAGGGCACAGGGGAGGAAGGGATCTGGAAGGCTGCTTGGAGGAGGGTAATGCTGTGAGTCCTGAAGACAAGTAGGTGGTCACAAGGTCTGTGTCCTCCAGGAAGACTGGGCATCTGGGGCCACAATTTTCTTTAAAATTAGAAGGAGTGGTCAGAGTGGTCATTCGAAGGCCAAGGCCATTGCCTTGCTCACAGCCAACCCATTCAATCCCTGTTACCCCAGAGGATCCCCAGAACCAGGAGTGATCCTGTAGTGCAAAGCCTGGAGGAAGCCCTGATCACAGCCAGGTGTGTCCTAAAAAACAGAATGAATGAGATCAGAAGGCAAAAAGGATGGTAACTATTATTGAATCATAGATCAGACTGGCCTACACTCGTCATTATACCAGTATGGTGAAAACCTAATGTGAGGGCTGGAGAGATAGGACAACAAGTCGGATGCTTCCCTTGCACGCGATCGAACCCTGGCTCCACCGGTGATCCCTTATGTCCTGCCATGAATGGTCCCTGAGCACAGAGCACCAAATAGCCAGATGCTCGGTGTATGCCATCAGGAGCAGGGCCTCTCTGTGGGGCAGCCCCGCATCCACAGGATGGACAAGATGACTCAGGGATGCCAGCAGCACAAGGCAGAGGGGCAGAAGGAGTCCGCACAGTCGCCAGGCAGCTTGGCCCAAACCTCACACCAGGCAGTATAACCTCTCACCCTCATGCACACAGGCCTGCAAAGGGACCGCGGTGCGTGGCCCCTGCCTCCCCGCGGAGGCGACCCAGTGCCAGACTTGAGCCAGCCCCACATGGGGTCCGGGACTCGACCAAAATAGAGACTCCCCTAATAGCAGTCCCGCACGCACATCCCACCGGGCTCGCTCACAGCAGCCGCTTCCAGCCACTCCTGCGCTTGCCCCTTCGGACTGCGGCAGTGGTTGCTGCCCACCATTGGAGCCAGCGCCTGGGCACTTTAAAGGGGCCAAGTGGCAGCGGTGGTGGGGGCTGGTGCATGGGGCCTGGGCCAGGGCCAGTGGTGAGCGCAGGGCTTGAGACATCCTGGCCGCCCGATGGGGGGCCGCGCCCAGCTGGTGGGGCTCAGGACCCCAGGGCTGCTGCTCTAGGCTGGCGGGTCGGGGGTAGGTAGTCGCGCGGGGATCGCGCCCCACCCTCCAGACCCAAGGGCAGCCCTCTAAGGACAGGATGTGCCGCTGGCCGCCCTGCCTGCCCAGCGGCCCTGCTCAGCCGCTCCCGAGCTCGCCTGAGGCCGCGCAGACCGCCCCCTGCCCGGGACCCGCCCGCCCTCGGGCGCTTCTGGACATTGGCGAGCCTTGGGCTTGGCAGGTGCGGGCAGCCTGGACGACCACCTGGCCCATGCCAGAGGCCCATACGCGGCGCCTTCCAGACCGTGGGTGGCCGCTGCCCCCGGGAGAGCCCCAAGGACGCCCTCTCGGCGCGAGTCTGGAGAGACACCCAGGCCTGCATCTGGGGGAAGTTTCTGGACTGGAAAGATCAGGCGGGAGACAGGTGCCCGGCCTGGGCGCCAGGGAGAGGAGGGGTTCGGGAGGGGACTTTGAGCCTATTTGAACACAGCTTTGGGGTCGCTGCTCCGCTCGGGCTACCCCACAGAGAGGAGGTGCGGTGGGAGGGCGCTCCCGCTATCCGTGAAAGCGGGTGCTTGGCAGCATGGGGCCGTGGATGGGGAAGTTGGAGGCTGTGGGTGCTCATGCAGCTGCCAGAACAGGTACCACCAGCCTTGCAGCGGCGGCTCCCCGAAGCGCGCCCGTCTGCACTGGTCTTGCGCGTGGCCCTGGGCCCTTCCCTGGTTCTGCTTGGTCTCCTCGCAGAGAAAAGTCTGAAGACGTTTATGCCCAGGGAGATTCTGCAGTGCACCCTCCCATCTGCGACTGAGCGGGCTGTCCAATATCTGTCCAGGTGGTGAGATGGGGGAGAAAAGTGGGAACTTTGGGCTTCTTTCTCCTCTGCAGAGCCTCTGCCTGTGTTTGCTCAACCCTGTTTGTGTGAAACGGGTTCCCCAAAGGGGAATCAAGGGAGATGCTTTGGGTGGGAACGTCCGGTGCCTGGAGGGCCCTCTGCTATGGAAGCAGGGTCACTCTTGCCCATGTGGTCTTGGCAGCTGCAATGACTTAAACCGGGCACAGCCAGGTTTGTGTGTGGGGGAGGCGGGGTGGAGGGGGTGGAAGGTGGGGGACGCTGTCCATGGACAATGCCTCTCCCGGGGCACTGACCCAGCCTGGGGGTGCCAGGACTGGGTGATACTTGCCCTGGGCTGTGACTGTGCAGGCTGACCTGGCTGAGAATGTGGGGTGCTGAAGCCTGGAAGGCTGCCTGTGGGCGAACACAGACCAGGTGGGGCAGGACCTGTGTCCTGTGACCTTTTGGTAGTGAAAGAACTAAGTTGGTAGCTGGTATAGGGTGGGCACCCACTCTTGCTTCACTGAGGCGGGGCTTGCAAGGCAGCTGGCCCACCTGCTGTGCTGCTGCTCCAGCCCCTCCCCATACCCTCTTCCTGGCCTGCTAGGTCCAAATGCACCTGGGTTCTTGAAACGCTTCTCCCGGCCTGTTGGCGTAATGCCAGCGGTGGCCACTAGAGGGCAGTGGAGAAGCCGTGCGGGAGAAGGAGGCGCCTTCCCAGGGGTCCTGGCCGCGGGGGGCTGCTGCGGGCCTGAGCTCTCTCCGCAGGGTCGCCGGGGACTGCTCCGCTGAGCCGTCTCGGGTCTGGGGCTTTCCCAGGAGCCCAGGGGGAGTCGGGTGGTGCTCAGGAGACTCGGCGGTGTCTCCTGGCGGTACCTGGTGAGCGCAGAGAGGCGCGTCCTGCGGGGTCTGCAGGACTCGGCAGCAGCGGCCCGGCCTGGCGGGCCCAGGGGTCCAGGGCCACATGCGGCGCTTCGGCCCGAGCCTTTCTGGGCATGGACACCGGGCCCGCTGTGCGCCACCTCCCGCCCCGCGCCTCGGCCCGCGACCCGCGGGTCACCAACAGTCGAAGTTCCGAAGGCGCGACCAGGGCTCGGTCACATCAGATCAGGGACGCGAAGGTGCCCGGGTTCCTGGCGACCCCCAGGAGCTGCGTCCGTCTCTCCTGGAAAGGGCAGAGCCGGGAGGAGGGCTCAGTGCTCGGGCACATCCCGGCAAGCCCACCCCACCCGCCCCCAGCCCGGAGGCTCAGCTCCCCAGGCCACAGCTGCATCCCCCCAGCAGGAGGCCACAGCTTGGCCTGGGGGTCTTCCTTGGGGCCCTCCAGCTGGTTCTTCTCTGTAGCCGTTTCTACCTGCTGTGTCTGTCCTATTCCTGGTCGTTTATGTGTGTGATTTGGTTATTCCTTTTTTCTGCTTCACATCTACTTTTTTGAAACTATTTTTTTAATAGCGTTCATTCTTTTTTTTTTATAATTTATTTATTTTTAATTAGAGAATCACCGTGAGGGTACAGGGTACAGTTACAGATTTATACACTTTTGTGCTTATACTTCCCTCATACAAAGTTCGGGAACCCATCCCTTCACCAGTGCCCATTCTCCACCACCCGTAAACCCGGCGTCCCTCCCACCCTCCCCAATCCCATCTCCCCCCCACCCCACCCTGCCACTATGGCAGGGCATTCCCTTCTGTTCTCTCTCTCTAATTAGCTCTTGTGGTTTGCAATAAAGGTGTTGAGTGGCCGCTGTGCTCAGTCTCTAGCCCTCATTCAGCCCGCAACTCCCTTCCCCCACATGGCCTTCAACTACAATGTAGTTGGTGGTCGCTTCTCTGAGTTGCCCTTTCCCCGGAATGTGAGACCAGCCTCGAAGCCATGGAGTCAACCTCCTGGTACTTATTTCTACAGTTCTTGGGTATTAGTCTCCCACTCTGATATTCTATATACCATAGATGAGTGCAGTCTTTCTATGTCTGTCTCTCTCTTTCTGACTCATTTCACTCAGCATGAAACTTTTCATGCCCATCCATTCTTTTTTTTTTTCTTTCTGCTTTTTGGGTCAGACCCAGCGTTGCTCAGGGGTTACTCCTGGCTCACGAACTCAGGAATTACTCCTGGTAGTGCTCCGGGGAACATATGGGATGCTGGGAATCGAACCCGGGTTGGCTGCGTTCAAGGCAAACGCCTTACCCTCTGTGCTATTGCTCCAGCCCCAATAGGGGTCATTCTTTTTTTTTTTTTTGAAGCGTTTTTCGTTTAATACATCTGAAAAGAATGCTTATACAAAGAATTGAGACATGAGAGAGCATTGTTCAACACTAATTATTCTACAAGAATTAGGATTGGGGAAGGTGGGAAAAATTATCCGACCATTTTTAAAAACTGGAATTTTCGCAACCAAAATGAGCTGATAAAATCCTATTAACACTTATCATAAAGAGTCTTTATAAGTCTCTGTTCCCCATTTTTTTGTTTTGTAATTTTAATTAACCTAGAGCCTCAGTTGGCTGCTCTAGGGTTCTCAGATGCACAACAGAAATAAAGGGATGCCCCTGGCTGGTCCCCATGTTGTTAAGTGTTCTCCCCACCGCACCCCATCCCTAGCTTCTTAATGAAGCAGGTCTCCATCTTCTTAACTTGGAACAGGTTGCATATCATTGCAAGGGTATCTTTCCTCTAGCACCACCCCTCATATTTTCTCTATATACCAGGTCTTCAGCTATTTCTAGGACTACTGTACTATTACACATCTTGTCTATGCTAAGCATATAAGACAATGATTGAGAAGGGAAAAATGCTTTTTAATTATGTACTCAATCCATTCGGTATATTTCAAAAGGTGCAATACTTTTCACTTGTTAGAGAAGTTAGAAATTAACTTCAGGGGAAAAAACTTTTTAAAAAAATTAAATGGCAAACATATTTCCTTGAAAGTCACAGTCACATATATAGTGCATCCTAGAAAAGAGGAGGGGCAAATCTGGTTTCACTTTCATGAGTTTCATCAAAAACCGAACCTACTCGGGTGGAGAGAAAAGGCAACTTTCAAAAATGAATATTTTTACTGCATGAGGCATCTGCTATACTCCTTCCTAAGAGCACCAGGCAGGGAGCATGTCCTCTAAACCAGGCGTAGGACGTGGAATGTGCAATCCATCCATCCTCCTCTCCTTAATGGCTATACAATAGTTAATGAATTAAAAATAAAAAATAAAAACAAAAAGGACTAAATAAAAACTGACCCTACACACACTCCCCCTGCTCCACAAAAGGAAAAAAAAAAGGACGGGGAAAAAAAACCCAATTACTAGATGCCCCAGATTACTCCAGAGTGGAGCCCCAGAGCAGCTTTAACAATCCGAATTACTCTGTTAAAGAGTCATCACAAGCATGCCTTGCTTTTAAACAAAAACAAAACAAACAAAAAAATTTTAAAACAGCAAAACTGAAAGTAGTACTGATCACTTTTCTGACAAATACACAATGACTCAAAATTCACTAGTATCAGGAGAGGGAGGGCCATTCCTATGAGCCTGTCTTACATGAGTGCATGTGGGTAGGTGCAGGGCCTTTGT
Source organism: Sorex araneus (assembly GCF_027595985.1). NCBI lineage: Eukaryota > Metazoa > Chordata > Mammalia > Eulipotyphla > Soricidae > Sorex > Sorex araneus. The sequence goes on along the minus strand of NC_073308.1, from coordinate 9,101,286 downwards.
CATTATTGCAAAAACGAATTTTAATTTTTAATCTTTAGTTTGATTTAAACATTGCTTTTAGTATGATGCCGACACCAGCTGTGCAGAAAGGACTCTGGAGAGACGTGCATAGCAGCACACACCTGCAGCTCTTCTTCGGCTCTGGAGGCTCCAGGGCAGCCAATATTGCTTCATCAAATACATCCTCTAGGCCTTTCTGTGTGAGTGCAGAGCACTCCATATATTTAACAGCCTTCAGGTCGCGCGCCAGCTTTTCCGCAGTCTCTGGAGTGATAGGCTTCTGTTTGTTCTTGGCAAGTTTTTCAGTAGTAGAGGGGTCATCTCTGAGATCAATTTGGGTCCCAACAAGTAAGAAAGGAGTCTTTGGACAGTGGTGAGCTATCTCAGCCACCCACTTTTCTTTCATATTTTCAAATGAGGATGGAGAGACCACTGAAAAGCAGACTAAAAATACATCTGTTTGTGGGTAACTCAGTGGCCGTAATCTGTCATAATCCTCTTGCCCTGCCGTATCAAAAAGTCCCAGAGTATATGGCTTTCCACCAATCACAAGAGTGACTGCATAGTTGTCAAAAACCGTTGGTACATACTCAGATGGAAATTTGTTTGTTGTATAGGATATCAGGAGACATGTTTTACCAACGGCACCATCACCCACAACAACACACTTAATTGTCTGCATTGCTGAAACAGTTTTGTATCCACTTTACTTCAACTTCAGTGATGACCTCAGCTCCTCTGCCAGGGCGTTGGCAGCACTGCCAATAGGGGTCGTTCTTAAGACACTCCGGAGGGGCATCTTTATTAAGATATCTGGGTTCCCCTTAGGCCCCCTGTGGGTCCGGGAGCTCAGTGGCCAGGCCTGGCATTGGGAGTCACCAAGGCTACATCCTGTGCTGCTGAGGACCAAACGCAGAACACAGGTGCTATGGGTGCTTTGCAATTGCTCTAAGACTTGAATGCTCTACCTGGTCCTGGTTTTATTTTATTGAAGAATTTCATTTGTATTTATCACTTATAAATATAGCACAGTGGGTAGGGTATTTGCCTTCCATGCAGCCGACCTGGGTTCAATTCCTTCATCCCTCTCGGAGAGCCCGGCAAGTTACCGAGAGTATCTTGCCAGCACCGCAGAGCTAGCAAGCTACCCGTGGCCTATATGATTTAACAGTAACAAGAAGTCTCACAATGGAGACATTGCTGGTGCCCGCTTGAGCAAATTGATGAGCAACGGGATGACAGTGACAGTGATATATATACATACACACAGACCCTTAGAGAGTGAAACTATCCATTGATAACTACACACAAAAATAGAAATCTAAATTTTTAATATCAAGCAAGGTGATTTTATTCCATGGGTGAAATAGAGAAATTTTATTTAAAAAGCTACATATTCTATAGAAATATTTTGAAATAAAATTGGAGAGAGAAACTCAAAGTATTAAATGTTTATATTATTTAAAAACAGATCATTCTAAAATCAGTAATCTAAGTGTCCTCTGCAAGATCTAGAAAAGGGAATGAACAGTACATCTTATTTAAGCAGAAAAATATAGATAAGAAAATTTAAGAGCATTATTTTTCTGAAAACAAAAAAATATGGAGAAAATGATTAAAATGCTAAAGTTTTTTGAAAGGCCAGTAAAATAAATATCCAACAAGACTGAAAAGAGATAAGAAGAGAAATGAAAGTCATTATCAATATGTGGAGAAAAAATAATCTATCCAAATGGATACAAAATAAAATAGGTCACACATGAAGTTCCCAAAAATGCTTTTTACGGAAATAATATGTTTTATTTTATTTATTTTTGTTGAGGGACTACCTGTGGGACCCAGGGATCTCTTGGGGGTGGTCAGGGGGCCGTAGAGGATAATAGCAGTGGCTATTATTTTCTATTATTTGCGCCTGATGAGTTGGTGTTCCCACTTCCCTACATACTTTAATAAAATAATGTAGAGAGTTTTTCCCATTAACTTAGCAGTTTGGATTGCCTTTTGGCAATCTGCCGTAGCGTTTTCCACCGCTAACGTTAGCATAAGCATTTCACGAAGGCCTTCATCAGGTATAGCCTTCTCAAGAGCGTCCTGGAGTCTGGCAATAAAATCTGTTCATTTACTTCCTGAAAGATTTTTGTGAATACCATAGTACATTTTGCAGAGGTCTCAAGATAACGCCACGCCTTTAGACAGTTCTTATTAACAGCTTCTAAAATGTTTGCCTTCAAATGGACTTGTTCTTCCGCTAAAGCCCACTTGCCAGTGCCTAAAATCTGATTCACAGTGATATCAACATGTTTTGGTGTTTGAATTCTAGCATATTTCTCAGCCTCTTCTTTCCACCAAGATTTAAATTGTACATATTGAGAATTTTCTAGCACTGCCTTTGCAAGAGTTTGCCAATCAAGCTGAATTACAGTATTAGCTTCCGCAAAATTTTCAAGAAGGTCTAGCACAGAATTAGAAGTAACGCCATACGTGGTCGCAGCTTGCTTAAGCGAGGAAAGAAACTGAAAAGGAACAGGCTCACATTGCCCTGCCTGTCTTTTTCTTTGCACATCAGGATTACAAACAACTGGAAAAGCCATAAACTGAGCAGGCTGTTGGCTCAATTTTGCCTTATAGAAAGGAGCTTCAGATTTTTGCATCAGAGAATGCAACTCAGGACTAAGCTTAGAAGGGCAACACAGAGATTCCTCTTCCCTATTCTTATGTAAGTGAGGGGAAGAAGCTGCCAAAGGGTCAGGATCAGTGGTACCCTGTACAGGAGGCATTATGCTTCTTTAAGAAGGGTGGTGCATCTCAAGGTACTTCATTTGTCTAATTAATTTATCTAATTTTTTATTAACTTTCTCAACTCTTGGGTGCTTACAGCCTCTTTTGAAACTGAATTCTCTGTGTCTGACTCAAAGCTGTCAGACTCAGACCGGGCAGGCAGGTGAATCATCAATTTGATGTGAATCACCAGATAGTATAGATGCTGTTGGCTTAGCACCAAATTTAGGCTGAATCAAAGATTCTTCCCCACTCTTCTCCTCTAACACAGGAGTTTCTCTGTAAGTTGCTTTGAAATTTGATGAATCAGTGCAGAGAGCCGTATGAGAAGACGAAAGAGAAGTCTCCTCATACTCAAAGTCAAACTGTGAAAAATTCAGGGCAGCAGCAATACAATTGTATGTGCTCCATTCCTTTGCTGGGATCAAATCTCCATTTTTTAAAATTTTAAGTTATAATTTTATTAAATTATAAAAATAGTCATCTTATTGTGAAAAAATAGAAAAATTGTTGAAACTGTTTTTCACACTGTATTCAACAGATCACTTGTGTCTAATTCCATTATTTTTCTTATTTTTAGACAAATAGCTTTCCAGTCGTTCTTTTTATTTTAATTTTTTTATTTTTTAATTAGTGAATCACCATGAGGGTACAGTAACAGATTTACACAATTTCGTACTTGTGTTTCCCTCATACAATGCTTGAGCACCCCTCCCTTCACCAGTGTCCATTCTCCACCATCAGTGAACCCAGTATCCCTCCCACCCCCCAATCCCAAACCCCCCACCTCTGTGGCAGGGCATTCCTTTTGTTCTCTCTCTCCTTTTGGGTGTTGTGGTCTGTAATAGGGGTAGGAGTGGCCATCGTGTTCAACCTATGGTCTACTTTCAGCACGCATCTCCCCTCCTGAGCGGGTCCTCCAACCACAGTTTATTTGATGTTCCCTTCTCTATCTGAACTGCCTTTTCTCCCAGCCTGTGAGACCAGCTTCCAAGCCATGCCAACCACCTGGTGCTTATTTCTACTATTTTTGGGTGTTAGTCTCCTACTGTTATTTTATATTCCACAGATGAGCGCAATCTTTCTATGTCTGTGACTCTCTTTCTGACTCATTTCACTTAGCATGATACTTTCCATGTTGATCCACTTATATGCAAAATTCATGACTTCATCTTTTCTAACAGCTGCATAGTATTCCATTGTATAGATGTACCAGAGTTTCTTTAACCAGTGTTCTTCGGTACTCGGGTTTTTTCCAGGTTCTGGCTATTGAAAACAGTGCTGCGATGAAAATATAAGTGCAGATGTCATTTCGACTAGACTTGTTTCTCTGGGATATATTCCCAGAAGTGGTATTGCTGGGTCAAATAGGGACTCAATTTCGAATTTTTTCAGGAGCATCCATATTGTTTTCCAGAAGGGCTGAAGAAGTCGGCATTCCCACCAACAGTGTAGAAGGGTCCCCACATCCACTCCAACAGCAGTTGCTTTTGTTCTTTTGGATGTGTGCCATTCTCTGTGGTGTGAGGTGGTATCTCATAGTTGTTTTGATCTGTATCTCTCTGATGATTAGTGATAGTGATAAAGAGCAGTTTTTCATGTGCCTTTTGGCCATTCGTATCTCTTCTTTGGGAAAGTTTCTGTTCATTTCTCTGCCCCTTTTTCTGATGGGGTTGGATGTTTTCTTCTTGTAGAGTACAACCAGTGCCTTATATACCCTTGATATCAACCCCTTATCAGATGGGTATTGGGCAAATTTTCTTTCCCGTTCTGTAGATAGTCTTTGTATTCTGGTCACTCTATCTTTTGCAGTGCAGAAGCTTCTTCATTTAATATAGTCCCATTTGTTTATCTTTGTTTCTATTTGGTTGATCAGTTGCATGTCATCTTTGAAGAGACCCTTAGCTTCAATATCGTGGGAAGGTTTTGCCGACTTTGTCTTCAATGTACCTTATGGATTGTGGTCTGATGTTGAGGTCTTTAATCCATTTTGATCTGACTTTTGTGCATGGTGTCAGGTCAAGATCTAAGCCCATTCTTTTGTATGTGGTTGTCTAGTTGTGCCAGCACCATTTGTTAAAGAGGCTTTCCTTGCTCCACCTCACACTTCTTGCTCCCTTCTCAAAGATTAGATGATCATACATTTGAGGTTGTGTGTAGGGATATTCCACCCTGTTCCATTGGTCTGTGGCTCTGCCTTTGTTCCAGTACCATGCTGTTTTAATTGTTACCGCTTTGTAGTAAAGTTTGAGGTTGGGGAGGGTGATGCCTCCCATCATCTTTTTCCCAAGAATTGTTTTAGCTATCTGTGGGCGTTTGTTGTTCCATATGAATTTCAGGATTGCTTGATCCATTTCTTTGAAGAATTTCATGGGTATCTTTATAGGGATGGCATCGAATCTGTATAATGCTTTGGGGAGTATTGCCATTTTGACAATGTTGATTCTCTCTATCCATGAGCAGGGAATATGTTTCCATTTCCTCGTGTCCTCTTTTATTTCATGGAGTAGCGTTTTATAGTTTTCTTTGTAGAGGTCCTTTACTTCCTTAGTTAAGCTGATTCCGAGGTACTTGACTTTCTGGGGCACGATTGTGAATGGGATTGCTTTTTTCATGTCCCTTTCCTCTGCCTCACTGTTTGCATATACGAAGGCCATGGATTTTTGGGTATTGATATTTAAATCTCCATGTTTTTAGCATAACACAATTCTCTCCCTACTTTTGTCCATAAATCTAAATTGTTCTATATTTTTGGCTTAAACCAATGACAATATTTTTGTACCCTCTCAAGGAGGCCTCGCATTATCTGTTCCTTTAAAGGCAGACCAGCCATGTCTGTTAGAGAGTTCAGGGTGTTCACATAGGTATCCTGCTGTGATGTTACAGAATTACCCACTACCTTTTTTTCTTTTCTTCCTTTATTTATTATTTTTCTTTCTCCCTTTCTTTCTCCTTTTCTTCTTTTCCCTTTCTTTCTTTCTTCCTGTCTCTCTTTCTTTATTTCCTTTCTTTCTTTTTTCTTTCTTTCTATCTATATTTCATTTTCCCCCTTTTTTCTTTCTTCTCTATCTTTATTTCTTTCTCCCTTTCTTTCCCTTTTACTTCTTCTTCCTTTCTATCTATATTTCTTTATTCCCTTTCTTTTTCTTCTTCCTTTCTTTCTATTCTTCTTTCTTTCTCTTTCTTTCTTCTCTTTCTATCTTTATTTCTTTCTCCCTGTCTTTCTTTTTCTTCTTTCTATCTATATTTCTTTATTCCCTTTCTTTCTCTTTTTCTTCTACCTTTTTATCTATCTATATTTATTTATTCCCTTTCTTTTTCTTCTTCCTTTCTTTCTATCTATATTTCTTTATTCCCTTTCTTTCTCTTTTTTCTTCTTCTTCCTTCCTTTCTTTCTACACTTCTTTATTTCTTTCCCCCTTTCTTTTTTCTCTTCCTTTCTTTCTTTCTATATGTCTTTATTCCCTTTCTTTCTCTTTTTCTTCGTCTTCCTTTCTTTCTTTCTGTTTCTTTATTTCTTTCTCCCTTTCTTTTTCTTCTTCCTTTCTTTCTATCTTTATTTCTTTATCTCTCCCTTTCTTTATTTCTTCCATACTGGGCTTCTCTGTGGGTGAGCTGAAAGCCATACGGGGCTCTAGGCAGAGGGTTGGAGCGATGGGACAGCAGGGAAGGCGCTTGCCTTGCACCCGGCTGACCCGGGTTCGAATCAAAACCTCCCACTCAGTCCCCTGAGCACCACCAGGAGTCAGCCCTGAGCATCAATGGGTGTGGTTTCCAAAGCAAAGGAAAAAGAATAGAGGCAGTCTCTCTGCCTGCTCTGTGAGGGACCCTCCAGCTCAGGTGTCCTTCACAGGGAGACTCCCCATAGCCTCTCCCTCCCTACAGTGCTCCCCAGGGGAGCGGGGACCTCTGAGTCCCACCGGGAATATCGGACTCCCTGGTCAGAGTGGAGGTCAAGGTCCTGTTGGCCGCACAGGAGAGAAGTCCACTTCCGCCCTGGTTTCTTAACCCCTCTCCCCTCCCCCAACCAGGTGAAAGTGGCCACCCGGGGGCATCAGCAAAGACGAGACCCCTGGGCCACTGGGACTTCCTGGGCCCGCAATTGCAGCCGGCCCTTCCGGTGAGGAGGGGGACAAGGTGAGAGGAGCTTGGGGGAGCCCCCGGGGTGGGGGGACGGGCCCTTCCTCGTGTCCACTCCTGTGCGGGGAGACAGGGCCACACCCGGCCACAAGGGGAGCGGAGGCGACAAGGGCGATGCGGTGAGTGGGGCCCCGGGAGGGCGAGCGCCCACACCTTCCCGGACCCCATCCTGGTACCTGCAGACAGGACTCTGGAGCCCAGCCCTGCACGCAGGGTCACTCAAGTGGCCTCTGTCCCGACTGTGCAGCGCTGAGCCCCAGGCCTGGCAGGTTCCCACGGCCCCACTCAGGAGTGCTCCCTGCCGGACTTTCGCGCGTGGGGCGGGGCCCATTGCTCACTTCCGGCGGGAGGCGGGGTAAGGGGCGAGAGTGACATTGCTAGCCCCGCCCCTTCTGCGCCTGACTCCGCCCCCATTCTGCCTCCCAGGGTCCACGTGGACCAACAGGGATACAGGGGACGTTCTGGACACCCAGGCCCACCCCACGTTAAGTGCTCTATGTTGCGTGAACGTTCTGCAATCGGAGGCGCTGAGATAGGAACGCGGAAGAAATAATCACTGATTGGAGGACTAAGGCTCGCTCTGGCTCTTAGCAAAGGCAGATGGCCTCGTGGACCTCCTTTTATTGATCATGGTACCTCTAAAGGGCGCAATATAGTGACGTCACCAAAGGCATCAAAAAATGGTACAGGGAGAACATTGAGACAATGGGAGCATATTGTTTCCTTGTATGGGTAGGCCTATAGCCTCGGGAAAAGAATACAGAACTGAGAAGGGAAAGATACAAAACCGAAACTGAAACCTTCTTCAGGCACCTGGATTTACATCCCAAAGACTAGGCTGTGCTTGCCACTTCAAATACTAACTGGGCAGGCACCTGAAATCTGCATCCCAAAGACAAAGCTGGGCCTGCACCTGAAATCTACAATTTACAATATCAAAGGTCAGGCCTGGCTAACACCATCTGCATGTCAAAGACCAACCAGGCTTCTGTGAGAGAAGGAAAAACTGCTCTTTTCAGTATTCTGAAATTATTTTTCTGAAGGCAGCTTGAAGGGGGAAAATGTTCAGCTTCATCCAAACCAGTCAGGACACACGAGAAGTCTCGCCCATTTTCATGGGTCCCTATGTTCCTGTCCGTAGCACGGTACAGTATACATGGGCTCGCCCTGATAGCTCAGTCCAGCCCCAACAGCTCTAGGCTTGCTTCGTCCCTGATCGCAGGAAACGGGGGTCCCCCACCCTGCTTGATCCTGATCACCCCACCCCCATCTCCGTCCTGTTTGTGGTCTCAATCCCGATTCCAGCCTCACCTGACCGGGCCACACCCTAAATCCCAAGCCTGGTTCACCCTCCAGGAGACCCCAGACCTGAGCTCAGAGGCTAAGTCCTCAGGCCCAGGCCCGGAAGTAAACCTGCTCCTGACTTTGACCTCCCCTTGATCCCAATTTGTCCCTTACCCAGACGCGCTGGTCTTGCACATGTCAATCAGGGCTTTGATCCGGCCCCGCCCGCACCCCAGCAGTTCCGGAAGGGCCAGGCCAAGTCTGCTGGAATTCAGTAGTGCCAGGAACTGTCCTACCTCTGCTAGACGTGGTGGCCGCAGGCTTCGGACAGCCTGACCCAAAAGTTCACTTTCAGCTGGGGCCCATCTGCTTCAGTTGCTGAGTTTTGGGGGTCACAGGAGGGGGAACAGACGGGACGCTCCCACGGGGGCACTAATGGTGCTGAGGCCTCCGCCGCCCTATTTATCTTCTCCTGGAACTGCCTCACGTTCATACAAGAGGAATCTTCTTCCTTCTTTAGCCCCCTGGGGACCCCAAACCACCCCCCTCCTCTCCTGGGGGGTGCATCGGAAGTTTATCTGGAAGTTGAGGACCCCTGCACCCCATACAAAGGACTACCAGCTTGGAGCTGATACAGGCCCCCCCAAACCTGCCTCTTGACCTGTCCCCCCAAAACTCTGGTACCCCGGACTTCCTTGTTGACTACTACATTTCCTCCTGTTCAATGCAAGACTGCTCATTGGCTTCCCCTGACATTTGGGGGAGCACAGCGGATGTGGAGTCCCTGAGTGTAGGAGTCAAAGTCTGACTCCAGAAGGAACTGGGCCCCCCTGGCGTAGCTGTGTGCCCCCCTCAGCCCAACTCCAGACACTGCCTCACCCCTGCGTCCAACCCCCTCCCCTGAATCATCAGGAGGTGTGGACCAGGTAGGGGGGTCGAGTGAGGGTTGGGGGGTGTCCCCAGATCCCAATGGTCCTGCCTTTATTCTCGAGGGGTCCATGTGCCAAGAGGAGGCCGCTTCTGGTGGATTCCACTCGCTTACACCCACCAGGGGCTGGAGGGGATGTGAGAGTCCAGCATCTTCCAGCCCTGACCATGCCCTGCTGGGCCTCGGGTCAGAGAATAAACTGGTGGACTGTGTCTGGGGGTCCATACTGCCTGGGGCTCGCCCCTCTCACTCTCTGTGTGGAGGGACACCAGTGCACAGTGCCCCAGAGCCAGCTGCCCGAGAGCAAACAGGGTGACACAGGAGAGGCTGTGCCTTCCCGCAGTATGGTGTCTCCAACCAACTCAGTTCTAAAGGTCTCCAGACCCCACGTCCCCACACCACAGCACCCCACATTGCTGAGGGTGCCATCTTCCATCCTGGGAGAGTTTTGGGCTTCCTTTACACATGAGAAGTCCCATGTCTTCTGTTCTCCATGGAGGAGGGTGGCAGAGGCCAGGTTCAACTCCGGCATCTCCAGATGTCTGGGGTGAAGGTAACAGCCATCAGAGGGACTGGGGGTGAGTGAAGGAGAATTCTAATTAACACAGGAATAATGAGCCTAAGACCCGGCAGTCTCCTTCCCTGGAAATTCTAAATACATCACTTCTGCCAAGGAGTTTGTTTTTTGCTTTTTCTTTTTTTTCCTTTTTGGGTCACACCCAGCGATGTTCAGTGGTTACTCCGGGCTCTGCAGCCAGTAATCCTGGCGGTGCCTGGGGGACCATATGGAATAATGGGGATTGGACCTGGGTTGGCTGCGTGCACGGCAAATGCCCTATCTGCTGTACTGTAGCTCTGGCTCCGAGGATATATTCTTTTGGAGGGGGGATGCTTTGGTGTGGGCCCGCAGGTTTCTGGAGACCATAGAGTACATGGGATTGAACCTGGTCATCTACGAGCAGGGTGAGATTATTCTGTTGTTGTTCTGTTAACTTTGAACGAGAGAAGTGCTGAACCCACCTTGCTCTCTCTGTGACCCAGCTCTTTGGAAAGGTTTCCAGTTATAGTCAACCCCACGTGCCATCACCCCACGTTCTGAGGGTGCCCCAAACCTCTTCTACAGAGAAGATACAGGGATACAGCAAGATACAGCTCAGAACCCACCACGTTGGGGTGAGGGAATCGCCACCAACGGACTGAGGCTGTTTTGGTTCTATTTTGTTTGTTCATGGTTTGGGGGCCACAAACCCAGCAACGCTCAGGGGTTCTCCTGGCTCTGCACTCAGGAATCACTCCGGCGTGATGGTCGGGCTGTGTGGAGAGCCAAAGAAAGAACCATGGACCTGTGACTGCAAGCCAGAGCACTCACCGCTCTGCTCACGTCCCAGCGGCTGCACTGTTTGCTTGATCCTTAATGACCTTGTCCCTCACATTGAAGCAAAGCAAAGGACTGGAAATCTCAAGCGTGGGAAAAGTCGGGCCGCGGTAGTTTCGCGGAATAGCCACGAGATGGCGATATGGGCGTTTTCTTTCCTCCCTAGGCCCGTTTCTCTTAAGAGTTTTCCGCCCTTGAGTTAGCTTCAGCGTTAAGTATGGAGTAATTAAGGATCAAGCAAGCAGCTTCCACAGGTGCAGCGGTAGGAGAGCCTGTGGGTGCTCGTCTTTTACTTGAGTAACCTGAGTTCGATTCCGCCTTCGGGTCTTTGTGGGGTACATGGCTGAATCTCCTCTGGGGGTCGAATGGGTTGCCCCAGCTTTGTCTCTGGACCTCGAGGGGTGCAGAGGATTGAACATGGCCTGGAACGAGCAAGGCAAGGTTATTTTCTTACATTATTTGTTCTCTTCGCTCTGAGCAAGAAAAGTTCTGAATCCCCCTTGCGATATCTGTGATCGAGCCCTTTGAGCTGTTACCGACTGGATTCCACGGGACATCAAAAGACCACATGGCCGCCCACCTACAAGATGGTCAGACTTCGTCAAAACTCTGAATGAATGGTTTGAGGCTCTTCGTGTTCCTGGAGCGAGCAGATGCCGTTGGGCTACAGTAGCACACCACAGGGATGAATGGAGACATTACTGGCGTCCGCTCGAGCAAACCGAAGATCAACAGGATGACAAGTGATACAAGTGACACAAGTTTCTGGTTGGGGTCACACCCGTCAATGTTCTGGGGTGGCTTCTGGCTATTCTTTCATTAATTTCTCCTGTAGGTGCTCAGGGAACTATATGGGGTGCTTGGATTCGCGAGGGGAGCGCACTTGATCCTTAATCATTGACGCCAAACCCAGGGCTGGAAATCTTCCCTGTAAACCCGGGACGCACTACTTCCTCTCCATCACCACAAGACGGCGCTGTGGAGCATTTCCGTCCGTGTCCCTGTCCCTGCGTTACTATCAGGAATGTCCACCCCTGCTCCTGACCTCCCTCCAGAACCTGCTGAAGCTCCCCGGACTTTCCAGCTCTCAGGAGAAAGACCCCTAATCCTCGCCCACCTCTGCAGCCCCCCACCCTGCCACACCAGTGCTCTGGCTTTATCTGGGGGTGGCTAGAGTAGAGCTAAAGGTGTGGGGGTCCGAGGCTTCCTATAGTGCAGGGGATCGAACCCAGGTGGGCCGAGGCAAGGCAAGAGCCTGCCCACATTCCTGTCCCATTTTCTTGACCGTTTTTTAAGGTTTCCCATCACGGTCATCCTCACACCTCTTCCCACCCCCCCATACTTTTTTTTTTTTTTTTTTGCTTTTCCGGGTCACACCCAGCGTTGCTCATGATTCCTCCTGGCTCTGCACTCAGGAATTACTCCTGGCGGTGCTCAGGAGACCATATGGGATGCTGGGGATAGAACCCAGGTCCACCACGTGCACAGCAAACACCCACCCCGCTGTATTCTAGCTCCGGCACCCCACTCTGTACATTTTGAAGGACCCCCAAACACTCTCTTACTCCCTGCCAGAGTTTTGGGGAATCCCATAGATTTCAGATGTTCTAAACATTGTGCTTGCCCTGTTCACCGCGGTGGAGGGGTATGGGCGGAAATTTCAGTCTGGTAACCCCCGAGTTTTGGGGTGAGGGGGGGGGCTTGTTTAGGAATGAATGTGCAGAATTAGCACATGGAGATGGAGCACAGAAATATCCCAAGATCTCCAAGGATTTTCAAAAAATTTATTCAGAGGTTCGGTGGTTCCTCCAGTGGGGTGGGTGGAAGAGCGACTTGAAGGTCCACACTTCCTCCTGAATCTTCCAACCCAAAGCTTATTTCTTCCTTCCTCCCTTCCTCCCTCCCTTCCTTCATTCTTTCTTTCTTTCTTTGATTTGTTTGCATTTTTGCATTTTGGGTCACACCTGGCGATGTACAGGGGTTACTCCTGGCTCATACACTCAGAAATCACTTCTGGCAGTGCATGGGGGACCCTATGGGATGCTGGGAATTGAACCTGGGTCGGGCCCCATGCAAGGCAAACGCCCTACCCCCTGTGCTATCACTCCAGCCCCAGGGAGTACTTGATCTTAATCTCCCCTTTATCCTTCATCAGTGAAGGAAGAGACAAATAGTTGGGCTGGGCTTTTTGTTCTCCAGGGAGAGGGGAATGAGGAGCACTCAGACATGAGGGGTGATAGGGTCCATGGCAGCAAATTTTGAATAACGGGGGTCGGGACAGAGAGATGGGAGATCGAGGCAGGGGTTTTGCTGTTTGTGACCGACCTGGGCTCTCGCACCCTTTCTGGTTTCTTGAGCTCCCTGGAGGGGGGGTGGTCTGCCCCAAGACCCTGAATACCCAAATAAAATAAGGAAGCCAAAGCCACTTTGGCAAGTTCCTGCCGTTGTCCTGGGAGAGGGTGGTGTTCAGACTGTTTCTCTAATTCCCATCACTAGTTGGTGTGGCCAAAGGCAAACCAACCTTCATTAAAAAATAATAAAGGTAATAAAGGGCTGGAGTAATAGCACAGAGCAAGGTACAGTTACTTGCACACTGTAGCCTGGGGTTCCATTCCTGGTACCCCATATGGTCCCCCTGCCTGCCAAGAATAATTCCTGAAATCAGAACCAGGAGTAAAACCACTGGGTGTGGCCCTGAAATCAAAACTAAAATAAAAAATATTTTAAAAAACAAGCACATACACCCATGCAGCACTCACACACAGACTTGGGGTAAAATGCACGCGGCCCAAGCTGGGCGGGGTAGTACAGTAAGTGGGGCACTGGCTTTGCAAGCTGCTGACCAGAGAGTCCCATCCCCGTCATCCCATAGCATCCCCTGAGCACCGCCAGGAGTGATTCCTGAGTGCAGAGCCGGGAGGAAACCCTGAGTATCGCCGGTGTGTGGCCCAAAACAAAACAGGGAGAAGCACACAGGCAGGAATTTGGAAGGAGGCGCAATTAATAGTTTCCAGAGACCTCTGGAAGGAGCTCACAGAGCGTTCCAGAATGAGGAACAGCAGCAGGCAGCGCCAGAAGCGCCAGGGCACGCCCCCTGATTTGCATATGCTGCTGGGCAGGTTCCCAGGACCCCTAAGGAATGGCATCTTGTACTCTGGGGCAATTTCAGCCCCTGACTCCCAGCTGTGGAAGGGGGGAGGCCAGGGTGGATCTCCCAGGATGGACAGAGCCAGCTGATGGAGGGGGTGACAGACACAAATGGATCAAGGCCCTGGCCCCATCAAATCCTCATCCTACCCCCCTCCCTCAGGACCCCCCAAATGCATCCATCTGTAGGCTCAGCCAGATCCACACGTGATGACCCACATGCACACACAAGCATACACACACACGCACATGCACACACAAAGTGCACACACATCGAAGCACACACACGTGCACAGAGACACACAAACACATACTCACCCATAGACTACAAATATCGGGGCCCTCCTAGACTTCTGACTCTAGTTGGATGAACAGGTGCGTCAGCAAAGCCAGAGGGGGTGCCACAGAGGAAAAGAAGGTAGGGAGGAGGGCAAGAAGTTCTCTTCAGTTGCGGGAATCACAGCGGGCTTCCTGGAGGAGGGGTCCTTGCAGCCGACGTGGAGTGCGTGTCTTTTGGTGCAGTCGTTCTGGGACTCACACTCTTTTGGGTGGGGCAGGGTCCAGATACCTGAGCTGTCTGGACTGGCTGGCCGAACGCTGCAGCTCCAGGGATCGAACTCCTGCAAGGCAAGTAGGTCTTATTCTGTGTCATGGGAAGGAGCTAAGTCAGAAGGGGGTTGCGGCCAGGAAACGGCTGAGAAACGCTGCACAGTCACCAGAGCACAACGGAGAATTTTTAAAGATTGATGTTCGGGGGTCACATCCAAAGGTACTCAGAACTGACTCCTGGTTCTGTGCTCAGGGATCACGCTTGGAGAGTCTCAGGGGAGACTATGGGCTGCGCAGGATGGGACTCACACAGGCTGTGTTCAAAACACCTTCCCTGCTGTGCTACAGCTCCAAGCTTGTTCCTGTCTGGCTGTGCCACCAGCATCGCACTCGGCATGTGCAAGGGCACCGGGGATCATACCCAAGGCCTCACGCCGGAGACACTCAAACATATGGATTTATTTATTTATTTATTTATTAACGAATCACCGTGAAAAACAGTTACAGATGTACAAACTTTGGTGATTACGTTTCAAACATGAAATGACTGAGTACCCATCCCTACACTAGTGCTCGTTCTCCACCACCAATGTTCCCAATATCCCTCCTGCCCCCCCCCCCCCCGCCTCTGTGCAGAGCCATTCCCTCTTACTCCCTCTCTCCCTCTGAGGGCTGTGGTTTGCAACACAGGTCCTGAGTGGCCCTCAGGCTTGATCCATAGTCTACTTTCGGCGCGCACCTCCCTTCCCCAGTGAGTCCTCCAACCATCGTTTACTTAGTGGTCCCTTCTCTGTCCCAGCTGCCCTTTCCCCAGCACGCGAGGCCGGCTCCAAGCCTGGAGCCATCCTCCTGGCCCTCAGCTCTGCAAAGTAGGTGTTAGTCTCCTATTATGTTACTTTTTTTTTTTTTTTAGTGTTTGGGCCACACCCCTGGTGATGCTCAGGGGTTGACCCTGGCCGTGCTCAGGGATCCTATGCGATGCTACAGATTGTACCTGTCAGTAACCTGGGAAGCAAATTCCGTCCCCACTGTCCTATTGCTCCAGCCCCTGGAGTGTGGGAATTCTTTTGTTTGTTTGCCAGGGCCACACACCCAGCAATGCTCCAGGGTTACTCCTGGCCGTGCTCGGAGGACAATACTGGATGCCGGATCGAACCCAAGCTGGCTGTGTGCAGGACAGATGCCCGCCCTGCTGTGCTCTCCCTCCAGCTACAAACCCTTGGAGACATTTTTGGGGGGAGTCATACCCGGCAATGCTCAGGCATTACTCCAGGCTCTACACTCAGGAATCACTCCTGGTGGTGCTTAGGGACCCTATGGGAGGCCGGGATAGAACCGTGGTTGGCCGCGTGCAGAGCAATCGCCTTCACCTCCTGGCCCTGTACTGACTCTCCAGCCCCTGCGCGGGTAAGATTTTCAGGGGTCGGAGCCATAGTCCAGCGGGGAGGATGCTGGCCTTGCACATGGCCAACTGAGCTTCGATCTCTGGCATCCCGTAGGGTCCCTGAGCACCACCAGGATTGATCCCTGAGCACCACCAGAGGTGATCCCCAAATAAAAACCAACCAACCAAACACAATGTTTAAAGTGTCGGGCACAATTTGGCTGGTAACTGCCCTGGTTGTTTGGGGCCAGAGAAATAGTACAGCGGGCAGGGCACTTGCCTTGCATGTGGACAATACTACATTTCTGGCACTGTAGCTCCTGAGCACTGTCAGAAGTGAACATTAAGTGCCGAGCTAGGACAAATTTTTGAGGATTGCCTGGATGTGGCCCAAAAAATAAAAGAGAAACCATAACAAGGGGAGTGGAGTGTTATCACATCAGGTAGGGTGTTTGCCTTGCACGTGCACAACCTGGGTACGATTCCCAGCATCCCATATGGTCCCCTGAGCACTGAGTAATTCCTGAGTGCAGAGTCAGGAGTAACCCCTGAGCATTGCTGGATTGACCCAAAAGGCACTGTAGCAGTGTCGTCCCGTTGTTCATCGATTTGCTCCAGCGGGCGCCAGTAATGTCTCCATTGTGGGGCTGTTGTTACTGTTTTTGGCATATCGAATATGCCACGGGTAGCTTGCCAGGCTTTGCCATGCATGTGGGATGCTCTCGGAAACTTGCTGGGCTCTCCGAGAGCGATGGAGGAATCAAACCCGGGTCAGCCGCGTGCAAGGCAAATGCCCTACCCACTGTGCTATCGCTCCAGCCCATCCAAAAAAGCAAAAACAACAACAAAAAAAAAAAAAACAAAAAAAGCCAACAAAATAAAACCATAACAAAGGTCCCAGTATCCTGGATGCAAAGCCTGTGCTCAGACCTTTTGTTTTGTTTTGGGCAACACCCAATGGTACTCAGGGCAGACGCCTGACTTTGTGCTCAGGAATCACTCCTGGTAGTACTTGGGGAACCATATGGGATGTTGGGGATCGAACCCATGTCAGCTGTGTGCCAGGCAAGTGCCTTCTCTGAAGAACTAAGGCTTGGGTACCTGTGCTCATCCTTTGAGCTTGACCCAGTAATTTTTATCTCCACTTGTTCTGGGCTGCGGTCGGAAATGGTGGGATCCTTTTTCACTCAGGATCCAGAGCATTCTATGGAGGGACCCCAACCCCACAGCCCTGTCCAAGGCCTCCTCACCATGGACAGGGACTCTTGTGGGGTTCCCACTTCCTGCCCCAGTGCTATGAATCTTGCCTCGCAGGCCTCAGTGGTCCAGGATTGCTTCCAGGAAAAATTCTCCGACTCCTTCGGTGGAGAGGCTGGGCCCGCTGGACCATGTGGTGTTCTACTTTCATTTGGTCTCATTTTGGTGTTGGTGCTTAATGCTGACTCCTGGCTCTGCTCTTGGGAATTACCCCTGGGGGTGCTCAGAGGACCCTGTGGGATGCCAGGGATTGACCTCGAGTGGAATGTATGCAAGGCAAATGCCCTCCCCGCTGTCCTACCACTCCAGCCCCCTGTAGCCTTATTTTATTTTTTTGCATGAGGTGACGGGAAAGTCAGATTGGACATCAGTCCTCTGGGTTGGAGTCAGAGGTAGGACAGCGAGCAGGTGCCTGGCTTGCCCAGTTTGGTCCCTGGTGCCACTTAGGGTCCTCCAAGCCCCACCAGGAATGATTCCCTCAGTGCAGAGTCAGCCTGAGCACTGCTGGGTGTAGCCCCCCAGCCAACCCCAAGAGCAAACAGAAAAGCACTTGGTCCTGGGAGCTCTGCAGCTTCTGAGCCGCCGAGTGGGCCCGCCTGGCCCCATCTGGGTCAGCAGTCCCACCTCCCCCATCCTGTCTCTGTGAGGACCTGGAGGACAAAGGCTCTCGCTAGGTACCTCCGTTGCCTCCCAGCCACTGTGGCAGAATGAACCAGGTCACTGCCGAGGGTCACACGGGCAGGAAGGGACAGAACCAGGGGGGCCCTACGCCTCCCGGACACCAGCCTTCCCTCCTCCCTCTGGCAAACCAGCCCAGACCCGCACTTCCCTGCATGCACAGGGCCAGGCAGGATTCTCCGGCCCACCCCACACCCCCGGATGGTTTTGGCTTGTCTGGGAGGCCACACCCAGCGATGCTCAGGGATCTCTCATGTCAGGGCTCAAGGAGAGCCGATGGGGTGTCAGGGATCACTGCTCCAACCCCCAAGCTTGATGGTCAATCGCCTTTCCTATCACCCCGTAAATTGTTTTCTAAAAGCTATGGAGGAGTGATAGGGTCCCCATGGAGGGGAGAGGCAAAGCAAGCTTGGGGTGTGTCTGGATGGAGGACAGCGTGTAGAGTGGCTGCCTTGCATGCAGCTCACCCAAATTTGGTCCCCAGCACCCCAGATGGTCTCCCGAGCCCCACCAGGAGTGACCCCTAAGCACAGAGTCAGGAGGAAACCCTGAACAGTGCTGGGTATACCCCCAAAAAAGTAAGGTTGGGGGCTTTGAGAAGGAGCTGGAGACACCCAAGTTCTTTTCCTGGCAAAGGACTCTGCTGGGGACACACTTTAGGATTCTCTCTGCTCCCCCTGCTCTGGCTCTCTCAGCTGGAATCAAAAGCAAGAGGAGGTCCCAGGAGGTGGGGGAGAGGGAGAGGGAGGGAGAGAGAGATTGGGGGAGGGACACAAGAGTCAGGGCAGGGAGTGTCTGTCCCCCTCCTTTCCCAGCTCCATCTTGGCACCAAACCCCTGTCCTCACCTCACTGCCTCCCATCCACCAGGTCCCCACTGCCTTCATTTGTAGTGGGTTTTAGTGGTGGCGGCCACACCCAGCAGTGCTCAGGGCTGACTGCTGGCTCTGTGCTCAGGAATTGCTCCTGGCCAGCTGAGGGGACCATACGGGATGCTGGAGTCTGAACCCCGTGTAAGGGCGAAACTGACACCACGACAGGCGGCAGAAATGAGAAAAATCAGGTGGCCCCGGGTTTAATTCCTGGAACTGAAACAGATTCAGTTTCCCAGCAATAAAAAAATGTGTAACTAGCCAACCTGAACCCACCTGAGAAAGTTTCTGGACTCAGCAAGTGGGCTCAATTAATCAATTCTCACAATGCCCCAGAAGGTGCTTTTTGTTTAAAAAGAATGAGAAGACTATGTAATCATAAAATTGGTACTGATACTGGAAATTATTGTTTAATTGTTGTCTTACCATTGTTACCCTAGACACTTGCCAAAATACCTTTGGTAACTAAGTCAGATCCTTTTCTAAAACAATAAGGCATGTACTGCTTATGTAATCAAACCCTATATAAGCTGCTTGCTGCCTGAAGTCGGGGTCCTATCAAGAGACCACTCTGTGGGTGAGATAGATGACCCCAGGATACTGGAATAAAACTCCTACTGCTTTTGCATTATCATGTTCATGTCTCTGTCCGTCTTGCTACTTGGGAACCCGGAACCCTGGGTTTAACATCTGGGGGCTCATTCCTCAGGATTCCCAAGTGGAAAAGCAGGCAGACCACATCTCAGTATAGGAGTTTCTATTATGAAAACCTGCAGTCACTCAGGGGCGGTCTCGTTGAGACTGAGAGGCCTGAGTGAAGGGGAGACAGGTCAGGGGCATAAAGCCATGTTTCGTGATGGCCCACACAGGGGCGTTAGGCCAGCTCACCAGGGGATCTGGGATTTGGCAGCCGACTGTCGACTCAGTAGAAGGGCGTAAGGCCACCTCGCCAGGCGAGGAGGCTGGCAGCTAAGTATTGTGGGAGACGTCCCCGATGATTTTTTTCTTTTCTTTTTTTTAAGTCTCCAGAAAGCAGTGGCAGTGCAGATGGAGACACTGGGAGAAGCCTCGGGGACTTGTGTACAAGGGTTGGTGTCTGTCTTTGGTGTTCATTTGTCTTCCTTGTGTCATATTCTTTGGATTACTACGTGTGTGTTGAGTCTGACTGTTGTTTTGGTATTCGAGCCCTTCATCTGTGAATTTGTCATGGGTCAGAATCAGTCGACCCCACTTTCCCTTGTGACTGGCCATTTCAGCAATTTCAGGTCCAGGGGCAGCAGCCTCTCGGTAGAGGTGAAGAAAGGTAAACTGATAACTCTTTGTTCTGCAGAATGGCCAGCCTTCAACGTTAGCTGACTAGCAGAAGGTACTTTTGATCTGGGGACCTTTCTGAAAAGTTAAAGGTAAAATTTTTCTTTCCAGGACTGGGAAGACACCCGGAAAAGACCCCTTACATCCTGGTCTGACAGGAACCGGTTAAGAGAAGCCCTCTCTGGTTAAAAACAAAAGTGTTGTAAAAGAGTGCAGAGATAAAATTAGTCTACTTAGTTTAATAACAGAGGTATAGCAGCCATCAAAACAAAGTTTTGTCATGTCTTCATAAACATATGCTGTTGTCTAAAAGTTTTCTGAGTACCAATGGCCTCTTTCTATGTCTAAAAAGTGTGAAATTGCTAACGTATCTAGTGTAAAAACCTTATGATTTGAGGGAATTAAGAACTTTAAAAGTAAGCCAAAGAAGGTTTTCCTACTTTCATAAAAATGAATGGTTTATATTTGTTTGTATTTGCACTGGATTATTAGAATGTGAGTTCAAATTATTGTGGAACATGAAAACAAGTTTCAGAGTAATGGATTTCAATGTGAGTGTTTCAAGTCATAAGATTGGTGGAAAATTTCTTACCCTACCAGTGTTTTTATTGATTTCTGAGATTGTTGGTAACCTAAATTTCAGGAGCTACCAAGACCACAGAATTGTGCCTTGATAAAAGTTAAAGATATCGGGTTTTCCTGCTGGAGTCCAGAGCAGCTTTCTTTTTATTGAAGGAAAAATAATTCAAACGGCTAAGAACAGTCCATTTGGCTTTAGTGGTTTCTGAGAATGGAGAATTGTGTGGGTGAGGCTCAAGGCCCTGAGCGGCCCCAGGACCTGCAGAGACACCACACAAGTGGACAATAACTGGTAGGGTCTCTTTTTCAAACTATTGTCAATTAGTCTACACAGTAACTTTATTTCACTTAAGCTTTGTTACCAGGTATCAACCTAGTCTTGACCTTAAGAGTAACGGTTTATCTACAAATATGGAATCCTTACTGCGCCTGGGAATCTGTGAGTGTTTTAATTCTTTTATATCTGTTTCCCTAGAAATTGGAATTCTAAAGATAAAGTTTCTAATGAACTTTGGCCAAGCAGATATATGTTACAAAGATCTTTAATTGTGAGCATTGTAAACTTTTTGATATCTTTGAGACTGATGTAATGCTTTTGACCCTCGCATATCGCGGTGTGGCTGGGCCAATCGAGGTCACTCCCTGGAGGGCGGGACCGGGGCGGGGCCAATCCAGGCCATTCCCTGGAGAGCCTGGCTGCTGAGGCGTCCACGGGCTGCAGTGCCTCCTGATGGCTACTGCTGGTACTGCAGGTGCTGATATCCACCCAGCCCAGCACCTTGTCAAGGCGGTATCTGGAGAAGGGACGCTCTGTCCCCTCTCCGCTCCTCCCTCCACCCTCCTTCCCATCTCCCCTTTCTCATCCTCCTCATTCGTTCTGTCATGATTTAGCACGGAGCTCCAGGCAGCCAGGCAGTTCCAGCTGCCCCACCACCCTGCCCCTGCCCCTGCCCAGCGGCCCACCTGGGACGCCGACCTATCTCCCTGAACTCCCCACCTGCCCTGAACTCCAAGAACTCCAGGTTTTCCTCTCCGTGGCTGTCATATGCCCTCCCCCCATTACCCCGCCACTGAGCAGGGGTTCCCTGGGTTCGCAGCGTCCCTAGCAGAGCCTGAAACACGGTGGGCATGCAGCAAGGCCAGCGGCAGGGATGGATGGGTGGGAGCACGGGGCTCCCCCGCATTCCACAGAGCCTTGTTTCGTCTCGCACTGTGGGCCACCCTGCCAAGGGAGAACTGGGGGAAGAGCTCTCCCCACCTGACCCATAACATCCCCACCTCCCCTCAGGGAAAGCTCCTGGACTCGACACATCAGGATAAAAGCACCTTCTTCCATGCCTGAAATCATAATAGACTTTGTTTTTGTTTTGGGGTGACACCCAGCGGTGCTCCGATGACTCCTGGCTCTGTGCTCAGGGATCACTGCTGGCAGTGCTCGGGGGACCCTGTGCGGTGCCAGATATGGAACCCGGGTTCATCGTGTGTAAGTCAAGTGCTCTCCACGCTTTACTCCGGCTCTGGGCCCCGTGACTAAAATTCTGTCCTTCCGGGCCACTGCTGCTGGGGTAAACACTGTCCTCCCAGGCCCCTTTGCAGTGTCTCAAAAGGCAGGAAGTAGAAGGAAATCTCGAGGTTTTCAGAGCACAGGAATTGGCTGTTTTAGTAAGAGCCCAGTTGGGGGCTGAGCCCAAGTGGGGCTACGGCGACACCTACTGGTGAGAGGAGGTTAGCGCAGAGCCTCTGAGTGTCCCTGATTAGTGTGTGTGTGTGTGTGTGTGTGTGTGTGTGTGTGTGTGTGTGTGTGTGTGTGTGTGTGAAGCAAGAGGATTTTCTTTTTTCTTTTCCTTCTTGGGCTACTCCCAGCGATGCTCAGGGCTGACTGCTCTCTCTGCATCCTGGAATTACTCCTGGCTGTGCTCAGGGGAACGCTGCGGGATGCTGGGAGTCAAACCCGGGTGGGCTGTGTGCAAGGCCAGCGCCCTCCCCGGTAGACTGATGCGCAGGCAGGGGACCACTGGCAACGGTCCACGGCGCCCTCTGGTGGCTATGCGGTGGAACTGCCGCGGCCCGACTTCCCCAAGGTAAAGATCTCCAGTCTCGGCCTCAGTGTTGGGCTCGGGGTCATGAGGGGTCGAGCAGGCAGCCTGGGGCCGTGGGTGGAGTCCTGAGCCAGGAGGGCGCTCGCCTCGTGCGGGGTGACCCGGGTTCTGCTCCTGCACCCACAGGTTTCCCGAGCACCGTCAGAGGGTTCCTGAGGGCCCCGAGACGCAGACGAAAGCCTTTCAGGGGGGACCCTCAGGCCAACGGGGGGGCCGAGCCGGGTCTTGCTCCCCCCGCCTCCCCCCGCCCTAGACCGCGGAGGGGTGGGGGTGGCGGGGCCAGGAGGGAGAGATTCTCCCGCGCGCTGCTGGGCTCGGCCCCCACGCCCGGGTGGGCCCATGCTCGGCTCCTGCCGCCGGCCTGAGGCGACCCCGTGCGCCTAGTGGCCGGCACGTGACCAGGCGCAAACCGAGGGCTGGAAATCTTCAGGCCAGAGGAGCGGCGGGCTCGGGCTCGGGCCAGACTTGAGGGCCCCCCCCCCTGCGCCACCACCTCCCCCCTCCCCCCTCCCCTCCCCCGCCCCAGCCCCGCTCAGCCCGAGGTCGACCCTTGAGTCACCCTTTCTCTTTCTTTTTTTTAAGTAAATTCATCTACTGCATCACCGTGAGGGAGGGAGCCGCCCGCGGGACGGGGTCGTGGGGGGCCCAGGAGGGTCCTTTCTCCAGAGCAGCTCCCATGGAGCTCTGCTGGGGGGACTGCCACGACCGCTCCGGCAGGGGGCGCTCGCGAGGAGAGCGGGTCGGCTCCAGGCCTCCTCCCTACCCGTTTGGGTCCAGAGGGGGTGAGATGGCATTCTGACTCCAAGAAACGGAGCTGATGGATCGTCACTTCGGAAGGGAAAATGAGGGAGGGAGTGAACGAATGAATCAATGAATGCTACACCCACTCCATCTTGGGAGCCAGGCAGGGGGCTCAGTGGTACAGCGCCCGGCTCGCCTGTATTTGGGGCCCAGCAGAAAAAGAGAAAGAAAACAACAGTCCTTCCTGGGTGCTGGTGCTCTGTGTGTGTGTGTGTGTGTGTGTGTGTGTGTGTGTGTGTGTGTGAGAGACAGACAGACAGACAGACAGACAGACAGACAGACAGAGAGGGAGCGGCAGCACATGGCCCAGGGAACAGTGCCATGGGACTTCAGCATAGCGCACTTTCCCTGGGAGGTGGAGAGAGTGGCACCAGGAGAAGAGGCCCAGGCTATGTGACGGCAACATGCCCCTGGACACTGCATCCCCTATTTCAAGGAATGGGTATTCCTTCCTGTGCTCAGTGACACCCACTTCACGCTTCCTCCCTACCTGTACCTTACTTGCGGCTAAGTCAAAATGACAAGTTGCTTGCTTGCTTTCCTGCTTGCTATTTACTTACTTATTTATTTACTTATTTCATTGTATAACTGTGTCACTGTCATCTAGTTGCTCATCGATTTGCTCAAGCGGGCACCAGTAATGTCTCCATTGTGAGACTTGTTTCTGTTTTTGGCGTATTGAACCACCACACCACAGGTAGCTTGCCAGGCTCTGCCATGCTGGCGGGATACTCTTGGTAGCTTGCCAGGCTCTCTGAGATGGGCAGAAAAATCAATATACAAATTATACCACAGAAAATTAGAGAATAGCCATTAAGAACTTCATTAATGAGTTTCAAACCAATACTTTAAAGAGACATTTAAGAATTTAAATAGACATTTAGCTCATAGCAATTTACTTTCAACAAGTTATTTCTACAGATTATCACTGAATCAGGGGCTGGAGTGATAGTACAGTGGATAGGGCGCTTATCTTGCATGCAGCCTACCCGGGTTCAATCCCCTCCACCCCATACGTTCCCCTTGGCCTGCCAGGAGTGATCCCTGAGCACAGAGACAGCAGTAAGCCCTGAATACCACCAGGTGTGCCAACAAAACAAACAAAAACTACCATTAAATTACTCTACATTTTGTGTATTCAAAAGGGACATCATTAAAGTAAAAATGTGGTAAAGGGTTGTTGCATAGAATGGCTCCCTGAAAGTGGTCAATATCTAAATATGTAAACATCAAGCATGTTTGTCTTCCAGTGTCACCAGGCACTATGACTCAAGCACGCTGCCCCTATTTGTGCTGTGTGACCTGCTTCAGCGCCTGCTGTCCCCTGGGAGGGCCAGGCAACGGTGCGGGGCCGCAGGCTGCTCTGGCCTGGGCACTATGAAGGGTCCCAGAGCACGGACCTACCATCAACCCAAGCCCATGCAGCTGATGAGAAATTTTAAGAAGAGCTTTCAAACCTGTAACTCTCAAACTACATATACGCTCAAACCTCAGAAGTTATTCTGGGCTAAGTGCTCGGGGGTCTTACCTGGCAGGTTCTTAAAGGTCCCTGTAGTGCAGGAATAGAATCTGGAACTTCTGTGTGGAAGCATGCACTCCGGCCCGCTGAGATATTTCTCCGGTCCTGAAGCCCAAATTATTAACTGAGAAAGTTGAATACTCGGATAGTGCTTGGGAAATCATTTACTTGTTGTTATTTTTGTTTGGGGGACATGCCCTGCACTTAGGGCTTACTTACCTCACTCCTCAGAGCTTACTCCTAGCTCTGAGGAGTGAGGTAAGTAAGGCTTAGGGCTTACTCCTAGCTCTGAGCTCAGGAATCACTCTTGGTGGTGCTTGGGGGACCATCTGGGGTGCTGGGGATGGAACCTGACTAGGTCAGCTTCATGCAAGGCTGCATGCCCTACCCATTGTGCCATTGCTCTGATCTCTGGAAATGCCTTTTTAAAGATTAAAATTTAACTCCCCCTAGAAATACCCGATTATTACTGTAAAAAATGTGAAAAGGCATTATAAGTTGTTTCAGGAGTCACTCTGAAAAGTTATTCCAAAAATGTTCAGTGACTGATGAATAAAAATGAACTTCAAGCTGGATTCATTTAAACTCTACTTTGCTCTTCCTTCTTCTGCCCCCTTGTGGGGGTACAGAGAAAGGGATGAAGTCCACAGAAAGGAACTCAAAATATCAAGACCGAATTTCAAGGGAAAAAGTATCAGGCCAGGAATAGTCAGGGTCATCAGCACCCGAGAGCCTGGGGATGCAGGACAACAGGCAGGGTGTTTGCTCACACGTAGCTGACCCAGGTTCGATCCCCCACACCCCCCGCCAGAGCCCCAAACCAAACCCGAACTATCGGTACATAAATAATATCTAAAAGTGATTTTAGTTTCTCACTGAACACCTATTTTGGTTTAAAACGGTTACTACTGTGCTCTTCAATCAATATAACATCTTCTTACATGATTGAAAGTGAATACAAGTATCTTTTAGAGAAGGTCAGATATTTGTGGATGGAATTATCTGCTGTCTAGAATATGCTCCAAGTGCACAGCATGGAGAAAACAAAAACCTATACCTGCTGAAGCTAGGTATTTTATTGTATATCTTTGAAATTTCCAAAATAAAAATCAGGGTATAAAGAAATAGGTGGGGCTTGATCGATAGTACAGCAGATAGGGTGTTTTCCCTGGCATACAGCAGACCCGGGTTTGATCCCTGACATCCCATATGATCCCTGAGCACTGCCAGAGGTGATTTCTGAGTGCAGAAATAGGTGATTTCTGAGTGCAGATTTCTGAGTGCAGAACTAACTCCTGAACATTGCCAGGTGTGACCCCTCCACCCCCCCCCAAAAAAAAAGTGTAGGCTCCATCATATGAAATAAAGCACCTGAATAAGTCAGTAAATTTGTTTATCAATGTTTTTTATTCTTTTTCAGTTTTATTTCCCTTAATTTTTTATCAAAAAATTTTTGACAGGGGCTGGGGTGATAGTACAGTGGTAGGGCATTTGCCTTGCATGCAGCCGACTCGGGTTCCGTTCCTCTGCCCCTCTCAGAGAGCCCAGCAAGCTACCAAGATTATCTCACCCACAGGGCAGAGCCTGGCAAGCTCCTGTGGTGTATTCGATATGCCAAAAACAGTAACAAGTCTCACAATGGAGACAGTACTGGTGCCCGCTCGAGCAAACTGATGAGCAACATGATGACAGATACAGTGATAATCTTTGATATCACTTGTCACTTGTCATCCATTGATCTTAGATTTGCTCAAGCGGGTGCCAGTAACATCTCCATTTGTCCCTGTCGAGTGCTAGTGTAGCTCAATGATATCTGCTTGCTCCAGGAACACAAAGAGCCTCAAACTGTTCATTCACAGTTTTGATGAAGAAGTCTGACCATCTCATTGGTGGGCGGCCACTTGGTCTTTTGACGTCCCGTGGAATCCAGTCGGTAACAGCCCTAGTCCAGCAGTCATCTCTGAATCTCTGACTATTAGAGAGTAAAACTATCCAGTGATAACTACACACAAAAATAGAAATCTAAATTCTTAAAATCAAGCAAAGTGTTTTTATTCCATGGGCAAAGAGAGAAATTTTATTTTAAAAGTTATATATTCTATGGAAATATTTTGAAATAAAATTGGAGAGAGAAACTCAAAGTATTAAATGTTTATATTATTTAAAAACAGATCATTCTAATATCAGTAATCTAAGTTTTCTCTTTAAGATCTAGAAAAGGGAATGAGCAGTACATTTTATTTAAGCAGAAAAAAATAGATAAGGAAATTTAAGAGCATTATTTTCCTGAAAACAAAAAAAATGGAGAAAATGATTAAAATGCTGAAGATTTCTTTAAAGGCCATTAAAATAAATCTCCAACAAGACTGAAAGGAGAAAAGAAGAGAAATGAAAGCCATTACCAGTACGTGGAGAAAAAAATAACCTACCCAAATGGATACAAAATAAAATAGGTCACATATGAAGGGTCCAAAATGTGTTTTACTGAAATAATATCTATTTCATTTTATTTATTTTTGTTTGGGGACTACCTGTGGGACTCAGGGATCTCTTAGGGGTGGTCAGGGGACCCTAGAGGGTTGATGGATTCAACCCTGATTGGCCACTTTCAAGGCAAGCATCCTTCCCACTGCACTAACACTCTGGCACCCAGAAAGAAGATGAACTTTACAAGAATAAGTATAACTTTTAGAACTGAGAAATATGTTATCTAAAATTTAAAATTTGAGGCTGGAGTGATAGCACAGCGGGTAGGGCGTTTGCCTTGCACGTGGTCGACCCGGGTTTGGTTCCCAGCATCCCATATGGTCCCCTGAGCACCGCCAGGAGTAATTCCTGAGTGCAGAGCCAAGAGTAACCCCTGTGCCTCGCCGGGTATGACCCAAAAAAGCAAAAAAAAAAAATTAAATTAATGGCCGTGTGCAATAGTCCAGCGGGTAGGGCATTTGCCTTACACGCAGCCAACCCAGGTTCGATCCCTGGCATCCCGTATCATCCTCCCAGCACTGCCTGGAGTGATTCCTGGGTGCAGAGCCAGGAATAACCCCTGAGCGTTGCTGGATGTGACCCCATAAAAAATCACTGCCACTGTCATCCTGTCACTCATCAATTTGTTCGAGTGGGCACCAGTAACATCTCTCATTGAGAGATTTATTGTTACTGTTTTTGGCATATCCAATACACACGGGTAGCTTGCCAGGCTCTGCCATGCGGGCTCCGTACTCTTGGTAGCTTGCCGCGTTCTCCGAGAGAGCGGAGGAATCGAACATGGGTTGGTCGCGTGAAAGGCGAAAGCCCAACCGCTGTGCTATCATTCCAGCCCATAAAAAATAAATAATTAAAATTTAATATTGACTAAGTAGCATAAGGAATCAGCATAAGAATCATCAAACTTAAAAACAATGAGTCTGGGGCTTCAATTCCCAGCATCCCATAAGGTTCCCTGAGCGCCGCCAAGAATTATTCCTGAGTGCAGAGCAAGGAGTGACCCCTGTACATCTCTGCGTATGACCCAAAAAGCAAAAAAACATCCCACCAAACCCAAAACAATGAGTTCCCATTATCAGTCTACTTCTCTCCTACTTTTTCTTTCTTCCAAGGTTTCTGACTATCTCCAAATGAGGCTTCTTGTTCTTTTTATTAAATTTCCTTTAATATTACATGGATGGTCAGTTTGCTGGTGATAAATTTTGTAATTTGTTTTACACTACTTTACCATTGATTCACTGATTTGGTTTTTCTTTTTCTTTTTCTTTCTTTTTTTCATTCTGCTGTTGAAGCCCTCTATTCTAATTTTTAAATTTCAGTTGTTACATTCTTTATCTCTATTATCTCTGATTGGATTTTTCTCAAGCTGATCTCAGACTTCTGCTGTTTTTATTGACATTACCTTCCACAGAAGTCATTTCAGTGAGTATCAGTAAGACAGTTGTTTTGAAGTCTTCCTCAGGTAGCTTTCTGTTGGATAATAATGGGTTGTCCTTGCTGCTCCTGCAGGGAGCTTAGGTTTATTGAGTTACTCCCACAAGAGTGCCCCTGAGACATACCCAATTCCATCAAGCACTAATAATCCTATATTGCTTTCTCTTTCCCTTATGTCATTTGCATACATTATTGAGCAATGCTCTTTTTGTATAGACTCAGGAAGACAGTTCATGTTATGCTTTGTCACATGGGAGTTAATTGGCTCCAAAATAATATTTACTCCTGGGCATCATATTGACTGGACTTAAACCTCACTTGCCCTTTCTTCCTAATACCCCAAAAGGAGGGTTCCAACAAATGGACTGGATGGACTCTGGGCAAGCAATTATCTACCCTGGCATCGAAAGGGGACAAGCTAAGCAGCAGAAGTATAATAAGTATAATAAGTTAAGTATAATAAGTTAAGAGCAAGGTCATGGGACAAATTCTATCATGACCCAAAAAGAAGTAGCTGCATAAGGACCCTGCTGGGGTTAGGAGAGACTCACCTGGCCTGAGGACTGTGGTCTGGAATATATAGCGAGATGTCCCCCCAAAGAGCCAAACTATAAGCTTAATATATCTCTTACTTTGTTCATACAAAATGACTAGAAGTATGATAAGAAGTAGATTTACTGTCATTGTTTCAATGGATTACTAGCTGAGGAAAGGAGAAAGAATTCACCCTGGATAGAATCCTGCCTTTGAGCAGATCTCCTAGTAATCTAGAGTGCTGAACCCTCCGATGAGATTTTGTCCTAGAGTTGATCTCCTAGAACTTCCCCTGAAGGGGTGGCTTTACCTCTGTTTGTTGTTATGACAATGTTCAATCCCACCTATGTGTACCCCACCCTTCATGATTTCTCTAGAACTATGCTGTAAGGAGTAAGAGGGGACTAGAAAGTCCGGGACTAGGAGGAGGACCAGATGAGGACGATGACTGGAAGGAGAGGACTATGAGACTAAGACGAGACTAGGAAGGAGATAAGAAAGGAGAGGACTCTGAGGTCTACGAGAAGACTAGAATAATGGAACTATGATGACTGGGACTATGACCAAAATTATGACTATGATTGTGCCATAAGGGGAGAAATTGGACTACACAGGGAGGGAGAGAGAAATCAACTGTCTACCCATCAGCCTGGAGCCCGGACCCAGTTTCTCCGTCCCCCTGGTCCTTCATCTGTCAGTCTACATCGTCTGTCCTGGGGAGGCGGCTCTTGGCCACCGATGGCTCTCGTCGCTGTTTGGGCATTCGTTTCTATTTTTGAAACTCGCATCTTTCATAGCTGGGTAACAGCAGGAGTACTCTCCAGTTGCTGTCTCTACCATCAATGTGTGCAAGTCTCTCCATCTCCCCTTATTTCTAGAATTCCACAAGGGCCTAAGCAGGGGATGGTGACTCTGCTCCAGAGGCCTAGGGGGACGAACCAGCTCTCCCGCAACAGATGCTCACCTGCCAGCCTTGCTCCAGAAACTCATAAATATATCTTGAAAGAGCTCAACTAGCCACAAGGATTTCTAGGACTGGGACATCTGGGGCACTCTCGGAGGGGACAGACCAGCACCTGCCCAAACAAAGCCCCAGCAACTGCTTGCTCTGGTCCTCTAAAGCTACTGCCCAATGGCAATTTTAAATCCAGCTAGACCACCCAGTAAAAATTCTGAATTCCCTGCATGATGTCTCCACCTCTACAATGCTGACAATCCTGTAATAGCACACCAGAATGGACGGGATGAAACCTAGAATCAACCAATTTCAACTAACGAAAATGGTAACACCGAAGGCTTCACTTGTAACAACATCTTAGTAATCCCTCAGACAAGGACTTAGTGTCCCCATGGTGAGATACAGCAATGTTCACTAATTTTCTTCTAAGGAAATCATTTTTGTTCATTCTGTTGGCAATTTATTGGTAACAAAAAGTCTATATAAAATAAATGACTGTGGGTCTGCCACAGAGGCAGATTGAGGGGTGGTTGACATAATTGGAAACAATGGTGGAGAGAAAGGTGACTGTGGTGACATAATAAGGACTGGTGTTGGAATACTGAACACATGTAACACACCATCATGAACAACTTTGTAAACCACAGTGTTTAAATAAAACAGAGCAGGGGAAGCTGTGACTCCGAATTTGAGCAGGCTTGAGGAGTCACCAGGAATGCGTTGTCACGAGCCTGGCACTGGCTATGGCACCATGATGGAATGTCACTGGGAGCAACGGTCCTCATTGTTTGGCCTCTTTGATGGCACTAAGTATGAGCATATCTGGACACTGTTTGAGATCTTAGATGCCTGGAAAAAATCTGAGCCAGCTTCGAATAGGCTTAGGTAGTACCCATGGGCTCAGGTATGTGTAGGATATCATTGGTTTGTCCTTTCTCCCTTGCCACAAAGAGTTTAGGTTTATCTGGTAATAATCTCTAAACACTTTAAGACACATTGGTATGTCCTGTTCCCCTTGCCACAGGAAGCTTAGGTTTATCACAGTGCTCCCGAGGCACTTCCAGTCCACTGCGTTTATCTTAAACCCCTCTCCATGCTTTCTTCCCAAACCGGTCTAACATCTTTTCCCCCTAGTCAGACTCTGTTAACTTGTAGGGTCGGATTCCTCAGAAATCTATGATTTTATGTGTATGAGTGAAATATTGTCTTTCTCCTCTCTTTATGTCTTTTGAATAGTTTTGTTTAAAGCAATGTCCTTTTTGTATGGACAAAGGAAGACAGTCAATAATATGCTTTTGTAACTTGGGATTTAATTAGCTTTAAATACTATTTACTCCTGTGCATCTGCTTTCTCGACTTTAGCCTCAGTTTTCCTTAGTTCCTAGCACCCCAAAATCAGGGTCCTGACAAGGGACTGAAGGGACCAAGAGCAAGCTGTGAGCTACCCTGGTATTGATATGGGCCAGGACAAAGCGCCATGATTCTTAACCATAAGTTAAGAGCTTGATCATGGACAAATGCTGTCATGATCCAAAAGCAACGACGAGACTAGGACGCTGCTGTGGATAGGAATGACTAATCTGGCCTGAGCACTGTAGTCTGGATTGAGATGGCCCCAGGAGAGCAATTCTATAAGCTTAATGTATCTCTTACTGTGTCCATACAAAATGATTACTATTATGAATGCTTATATGTTAGTTTGGACAAGAAGAGGAGAAACACACCCATGGGATTCTGCTCTTGGGTGGGTCTTCCTGCTGAAAGCCAATCTGTCCTAGGAGAAGCATCCCCTGAGGGAAAGAACTTGACCCCTATTGATTGTGACCACACCTATGTGTAAGCCCCAAATTCTCATGCTTGGGGATTAGCTAGGCTGTAAGTGTGGGCTGGGGGTGGGGGGCAGATCTGGAGAAGCCAGATTAAGATCCAGATCCAGAGTGAGAAGGAGAATGAAGTAGCATGGGGGAGGAAGAAGCAGGAGGAGACTCAGAGAAGAATGGAGACGGGAATGAAATAAACTGCAACTCAG
Source organism: Sorex araneus (assembly GCF_027595985.1). Taxonomy (NCBI): domain Eukaryota; kingdom Metazoa; phylum Chordata; class Mammalia; order Eulipotyphla; family Soricidae; genus Sorex; species Sorex araneus. The sequence goes on along the minus strand of NC_073308.1, from coordinate 9,069,145 downwards.
ACCAACCAGCCTGGCTCCCATTCCTTCCTTCGCCTGCCCATCGCCATCAACCTCCCAGGGGTGGGGGAAGCGGCGCGAGACTACCGAACACGGGCGGTGGGGTGGGGGAGAGATAGAGCGCTGCTGTGGCATGCCCCCTTACTTTGTGTTTACACAGCCAAACATTAGCCAAGCAGCACAAATACTGGCCAACTCCGACCACGAGTGTGGAAAGGTCAGACTGCAGCTGAATCTCAGCAAAACGATGTTCATGGAAAACGAACTAGTCCCTGATGTTCCATTTGCTCTCAATGGAACAAACATCTCCGAATGCAGCAGCTACGTGTACGTAGGTCGAGAACTCAGCGTGAGGAACGACTTGGCGCCAGAACTGCGCAGGATGAAGAGAGCGGTGTGGAACGCCTTCAAGAGCGTCGAAGAAGTGGTTAAGAGGACAAAGAAACTCCTGCTCCGGGCACATCTTTTCAACTCCACAATTCTTTCTGCACTAACATACGCCTCAGAGACCTGGGCCCTACGAAAACAGGATGAGAATGCTATTCGGGTATCCCAAAGAGGAATCAAAAGAGCCATGCTGGGAGTACCAGGTTTCACTTAAGTGACACAAGGAATCCCAGGTTCTGACCTCCATCTGTGGTCAAGAATCAGGGATGCTGTCTCATTTGCCGAGGCATCAAAAATCAGATGGGCAGGACACATAATGCGATTCAGAGACGACCGCTGGACTAGAGCTGTTACCGACTGGATTCCACAGGACGTTAAAAGACCGTGTGGCTGCCCACCAATGAGATAGTCAGACGTTTTCATTAAAACCCTGAATAAATGATTTGAGGCTCTTCCTGTTCCTGGAGCAAGCAGATATCATTGGGCTACACTAGCACGCGACAGATTAAATGGAGACGTTACTGACACCCTCTTGAGCAAATCGAAGATCAATGGGATGACAAGTGATACAAGTGAGCCCTAGCCCTAACCTATACCTAACCGTAACCCTATCCCTCCTCTTCCCCCTTACCCCTAACCTTATACTAAGCCCTACCCCTACCCTGACCCTGACTATGTCCCTACTAATACTCCTGTACCAACCCTAACCCACCCCAAACTAAGCCTAACGCCAACCAATCCCAGCCCTACCCCTATCTCTACCCCTTCCTCTAACCCTAACACCCTAAACTGTGTCATGATCCAGGCATTAGGCTGAACATAACAGGTTGTACCTAAGCCAGTGGTCAAATATGCAACGTGGAAGGTCTGAAGTAAACAGGTCCTGCCTATCAGCCTAACTGGGAGTGCAGGATGTTATTATCTCATCGTTGTTGTTGGTTTGGGGACACACCCCGAAGTGCTCAGGGCTTGTCCTGGCTGTGTGCTCAGGAGTCACTCCTGAAGGAGTTGTAATCTGACCTTAACCTTAACCTTATACCCTACCTTAAGCCTATTTATAACCCTCTCCGAACCCTACCCAAACCCTAAACCTAGCCTAAGCCTACCGAACCCTATTCCTCTACTTAACCCTAATACCCTAATCCTGACCTAACTCCAACCCCAACCTCAGCTCTAAGCCTTAATTCTAAGCACAACCGCTGTTATGGTTAAGGGGGCTGTGCAGGGGTGGGGCAGGCAGGGCGGGGGCAGGAGCTGAAGCCCACAGAGAATGGCCCTGGGCCTGCCTTGTTTGTTGGTTTCATCCTTTGTGGACCACACTGATGGTGCATAGAGGCTGCTCCTAGCACAGTGCTCTGGGGACCAGCCTGCCCTTCTCATGTGGAGCATGCGCTCCACCGGCCGTGCTCTCTCCCCGGCCCCGGGGCCCTGCTGGACGTGGAGACGAAAGGAGCAGAGCACCCGTGGCCGGAGCTCTCTGTGTTGGCCCGGTGTTCCCAGGGTCCATATTTCCCTGCTGAAAATACTGAGTGAGGAGAGACTCAGAGGTAGAAAGATTGTCACAAAGAAAAGTTTATTGGCAATTTCCTCCCTGCCGGAGAGGAACTCATGAGCAAGTATGGCTCATGTCGGCGGGGGTTTGTGTGGGAATATTGGGTCTTGTGTGTTTCTTATCACGAGACAAAGCTATTACCAAGCATCAGAGGGTTCCCATTTGAGTCTCAGAAAGGTGGGTGATTGTGTGTCTGGTTTGGGTTTTCGGGTCACACCCTGCGGCGCTCAGAGCTTACTCCTCACTCAGCACTCAGGGCTCCTCCTCATGGGCTGGGCCAGACGGACGGCAGGAGATGGACCTTGCTTGGCCACGCACAAGGCAAGTCGCCCACGGGCTGTACTATCTCTCGGGACGGCCCCTCCCCCAGGGATGTCTGTGCACATAGGAACCATGTGTGCTGCTGATAAGAGCTCCCTGGGGCAGAGAGCTAGCCCCGCAAGAAGGGTGCTAGACTTGCACCTAGACAACTTGGTCGCCTGAGTCCCTTCAGGAGTGACTCCTGAGCACGCAGCCCAGACAAGCTCTGAGCACTCTGGGGTGTGTCCAAACCAACAACGATGATAATAACTTCCTGCACTCCCACTTAGGCTGGTAGGCAATGCCCATTTACTTCAGACCTTTCACGTTGCATATTTGACCCCTGGCTTAGGTACAACCTGTTATGTTGAACCCAAGGCCGGGATCATAATTCATGGTCCTGGAGGAGCTGAGCTCCTGCCATTAAGAAATGCCCCTGCGATGGCAGGAATGTTTAGAAGGTCGGATGGAGCCACAAAAAATAGAATCATTCTTCATTTTGATAGGTGGGAACTGAGATCTCCTCTTTCCAAAGTACGGTGCACTGCAGGGGCGCCCGTGCTCACAGCCCTACAGAGGCATTTGGGGGAGTCCCTGACCCCAGGGTTTATTCTCAGGGTCTGTGGGCAGTTTGAGTGGCTGCAGAAGCTGAAAGGGAAGAGTTTGTCTGTGAGATGCAGAGACACCCAGCCTGCTGTCCTGGGGTCAGGGGACACGGAAATGCTGCTGCTGCATCCTACTGGCCTCGTGCTCGAGGTCCAAGGCAAGGTCTCGATTCTCCATCCAGCACCACCCTGACCCTGGCTGCTTCCCCATCACCGCGGCTGCCCTCAGGGTGGAAGACTCGGGGCTTTACCACTGTGGAACCTCCCAACTCCCGGGAGTCTGGTCTCAGATGCTTCCGGCTCGTGGTATCTCAGGGTAACTCTGCCCCATGGAAACAAGGTGTTAGAGTGCAAGGGACCCCGGGAATTGTTCCCTTTGGCCCACTTGCAACCTGCCCCAGCTCACTGGGCTCTAAGGGCTGAGCCGGTGCCTGTTCGCAGACCCACAGGCCTCGGGCCAGTTCTTCCCTCTGCTTCCACCTTCACTTTCTTCCTTCCAGACATTGCTGGGAACGGCGGTGGCTCAACCATACCACTGCCCACCTGTGCCCGTGGCAGCGCTGCCTTGGCCCTACTTTCTCTCCAGCTACTCCAGAGATGGGACACAGGTAGCTGGGTTGGACTCAAGAAAAGCGACAGACAGCAACAGGTGGGGAACAGGCAGCAGAGGCTGAAGGGGCCAAACTGGGACATGTGCATCCCCGGCCCAGAGAGCCGGCCTTCTCCCAGAGACAGACTAAGCCTCAAAGTAAAATTTTGGGGAGCACAGTGGGTAGTGTTTGCCTTGCACGCAGCCGACCCGGGTTCGATTCCCAGCATCCCATAGGGTCCCCCGAGCTCCGCCAGGAGTGATTGCTGATGCAGAGCCAAGAGTAACCCCGGTGCATAAACGGTTGTGATCCAAAAAGAAAAAAAAATGGAATTTGGGCTTTGGAGTTACACTGCCCCCAAGTTCCCTGTTATTCCTCTTGAAAGCAGAATCACAAAGGCCCCTCCCCACAGGTCTCAGTGGTGATACCTAGGCACCAGGTACCTGAGGGACTGAGTCTGACCGGGCCGACGGCAGGGTTGATCTCCGGCACAGCCTGGGCTCACTGCCTGCTCCCTGTCAGCACAGGGCTAGGCCCCAGGAGGAAGATCAAACACCCTTCAGGTCCCTACTCAGTGCTGGGGGAAAGACAGGGAAATTAAGGCTCAGAGGCAGCACAGCAGGTGACAGGATAGAGTGTTGGGACAGAGACTAAAGCAAGTAAGGGACAGGGGACTGTGGGCAAGGCCCAGCTGGAAAGGCCTGCAAGCCTCCCCGGAGGAGGTGACATCACATGGGCCTTGTGGGAGGAGTGGAACTGTATCCTGAGAGACAACAGGGAGAGGGGGGAAGGGAGCGGCATGCTGGAGCCACAGGCCAAGCAGGCGCTGCGGAGAGCTCGGCGGGCTGCCAGCTATGAAGCACGCAGGAGACCCAAGTTCCATCCCTGTCCCCACGCGGCCCTGGGCACTGCTGGGGGTAACTCCTGAGCAGAGCTAGGAGGAGGCTGTGGGTATAGCTGGGCCTGAGCCGAACCGGAAACAGCGAGGGGAGCAGAAAGGCCTGTGGGCTGAGCACGTGAGACCCGCCCGCTGGGGTCTGGCTGTGTCTCCCTTAGGGCCCCTCCCACAGCGGGTTCCTCCTGCAGGAGAGCACTGGGGAGAGAGTCATGCAGATCGCTGTCCACTCTCACAGCGTCCACTCTGCGCAAGGGGCAGCAGGAAAACCGCAGGCTGGACCTCGGCCCCCGTCCTATCACTGACAGGGAGTTTCCCTGTCCCCTGTCGCCCTGTGCTCTCACCCTCCCTTTCCTTCCTCACCGCACAGCACAGGCAGTTTGACACTCTTTGAGCCTCAGTGTGTGCCTCTGCAAAATGGGGACAAAGGTTGCAGTTTGTGCCATGGTGTATTCCCTGGGGCAGCAGACACATTTTTGGGGGGCTGTGCATGGCCAGGTCAGCAGCTGACCCGGCCTCTGGCCATGAGAGTAGCCAATAGCCTTTGTCCAGGCCCCTGGCTGTGCACCAAGCACAGACCCTGGCAGCTGTGCTGTGTGGGGGCAACACCAGGGACCCCCGCTAGAAGCCCCGGCTGTGTGAGGCTCCGTGCGAGAAGAGGTGGGGACGGGTCGGGGAGGGAGATGGACGCTCAGGGCTGCTGAGCTCCTGACCCTTTCCAGAAGCCTAGGGAGAGGCACGTCCTGAGTCCCCCCACCCTCTCCCATTTCTCAGCCCCGTCACCCAGGACAGCCCAGACATCACCCCTCAGAGCCTGCTGTGGTGTAAGGAAGTCCACCCTGGGGTTCCTCCTCCGACCCAGGAGAGGACTATTCCGAACCGTGGTCTGCCGCAGTGCTCGTCCAGGGCACTGGCGGCCTGAGAGCGGAAGCAGTTCACACGGGAGCGCAGTGGGCCAGGACGAGGGAGCGTGCTGGCGTCCTCCTTTCCACAGGGACACACGACACTCAGTGCACCTCCGAAATCTCCCGTGAAGGGTGCAGCAATTGTGCGCGGAGCCACTTATTTTATAGCATAATTTGTCACCACATACTCATCTCACCCCAGAAACTATAAAACCAAGCTCCCGGAAGAGAGGGCACAGTCTCTTGCCACTGCACCTGGCTGTCTTCACCGGGCCCCCTCAGTGGGGATAGGTTTTGTTTTCCTCCCCCACCGCCCTGCAGAGTCTCAACTCGACAGTTGAAGACCTCTGGAACCCAGCCACGGCCATGCTCAGGGCAAATATCCACACGTTCAGGCGAGCTTCGAGCAAGGGGGAGCTATTGGAGGAACCCAGGTGTGCGGGACCATGGGCCGAGATCTCCAAGGCTGCTCGGATCAGGACTGGGCCTCTCCCACCCAGATCCCCCATTTTCCAGTAGCTAGGCAGTCACACCCAAAGACTGCCCCCAGAGCCATGTAATCCCATCAACGGCCAACATCCAGAGACTATAAAACCAAGCTCTGAGAAGCATGCAGCCGCAATGCAGCTGTACAACATCTAATAGCTTAGTTCTCCCTCTTGGAGAACCTGACAAGCTAACGAGAGTTTATTGCCTACTTGGAAGAGCCTGGCAAGCCCCCGTTGGCATATTCATATCCAAATTACAGTAACAGATATATACATACCTCTCGAAGAGCCTGGCAAGCTCCAGAGAGTATCCCGCTTGCACAGCAGAGCCTGGCAAGCTACCGATGGCATATTCGATATGCCAAAAACAGTAACAGTAGGTATCATTCCCCGGACTCTGAAAGAACCTCCAATCATCGGGAAGAACGAGTAAGGAGAGGCTACTAAGTGTAATAGAGACGTTACTGTGCCCGCTTGAGTAAATCGACGAAGAACGGGATAACAGTGATGTGGAGAGCCTCCATGGAACCGTGCTTCGTGAACACCTGTTTCTTGTTGTTTGCACCGTGCTTCGTGAACAACACCTGATGGGGAATCAGGATGTCTTGTCACGCTCACAAGTTATGGCTGGTTTATCAGCTGCAGACACTTGAGGGCAAACAGGCAGGGAGAAGTATATAAGGGGGGAAGTCACCTAGCTAGTCGGTTCTCCCTCATGCGTCCCCTTTTCCTCCTTACTCCACGTCCCCGTTCCTGATTTCTTCTCTAACGCATGAGAAAGTTCCTGAATAAATCGCAGCCAAAAGGATCTCCGAGTTGCGTGTTTCTTCGCTGGACGAAGCGGCGCGCGACAGCTGGTGGCCCGTACGGGGAACCCGACCTCCAGTACCCCCCCGGTGGATTCAGAACTTGCTGCGATTTATTCAGGACTAAGGTTCACGAGAAATGGTGACGATGAGGTTCCTGTGGTAAGTCAGGACTAAGGTTCACGAGAAGTCGTGACGATGAGGTTCCTGTGGTAAGTCAGGACTAAGGTTCACGAGAAGTCGTGACGATCAAGTTCCTGTGGTGAGTCAGGACAATAATATCCATGGATGTGTATGTTTTGTTTGTTGGTTGGATGTTTGTTTGTCTTTCCCTTTGTTTTTTCATTTTTGCTTTCTATGCTTACTCTAAGGATCAGAAGTGCGATAAGGCCATACAACCAGGACAAGTAGTGTTAGAAGAGACAAAGAAGGACAGAGGCAGCCGTCATGGCATTATAGCCTCTGAGCCAGAGGAGGGTTCGGACGTGGAAAGCGAGGCCTCTAGGGGAACCCCGCTGATGGAGGGACGCGCCCCAAAAAAGAAAGGAAGGCCCCAAGAACCATCCATGACCCGTCCGTCTCTTTATCCCTCGCTACGTCAATTTCAGCAGGGACGGGCTAACGGGGATTCTGACCCCCCTATTGAAGAGGAAGCTGCGACGTATGATAGTGACCGATACTTGCCGCTAAAGAGGTCTGAGGATGATCCGCCCCTTTATAACAAAGCGGGAGGTGGACTTTCTTTTGCAAAACCCGGGCTCTGGGCAGAAATTAGGCAAGAGCTACAGTTAACTTATCCTGTTTTTGAAGATAATAATCAACAGCGATATCACGAGTCCCTAGATTTTAAAATAATCAAGTCCTTGGCAGAATCAGTAAAGATGTATGGAGCCAACGCAGCCTTTACTGTAACCCAAGTAGAAGGCTTATTCAGATATTGTATGACCCCAAATGATTGGCAAGAGGTGGCTAGAGCGGTGTTGATGCCTGGACAATACTTGGACTGGCGCACCTTCTTAATGGGAATTGCAAGCTCTTACTGCTGCTGGGAATACACGCGTGCAGCCTGAGTTTCCTATTTTACTTTGTGTGCTTTCAACATATGGGCAACCTACTGCAGTCCTATGGCAGGAGGGACCCCTTCTGTGGATTCATCCTAGGGTCTCTCCGGCAAAAGCCGTGGAATTATACCCTGCAGCTGTAGCCCGTTTGGCTATGATTGGTATTCAGGACTGCTTGCAATACTTTGGAAAACTTCCAGATACTCTTATTACCCCCTATAATTCCACTCAAATAGTTTCTTTGTGTAACTTACATGATGATTGGGCGATTCTCCGATTTTCTTTTCCCAATGTTATTGATAATCATTATCCCAAACATCCACTAATGACCTTCTTTAAAACCCATCCGGTAATTTTCCCCAAAGTCACCTCTTATGTACCCCTTCGGGATGTTCCAAACATTTATACTGATGGTTCAAGTACAGGCTGGGGGGCTTATATGATAGAGGGTCAAGATCCTATTCATATGCAATTTCCAACTACGTCTCCTCAAGTTGTGGAACTCCGCATTGTCTTGACAGTGTTTGAGCATTGCTCCTTTGCTTTCAATTTGATTTCTGATTCACGATATGTTGTAAATGCTCTTTGCTCACTTGAGGTGGCAGGACCCATAAAGGCCTCCAGCTCGATAGCCTCCTTGTTATCTGCTTTACAGCAAATTCTTTGGACCCGTGAAAAACCATTTTTTGTCACACATATCCGCTCTCATACAGGCCTTCCGGGTCCCTTAGCAGAAGGCAATGCTTGTGTTGATGCACTCTCTAGACCATCTTGTTTTGTTATTCAGTCTCCTTTACAATTAGCAAAAAATTTTCATGACCATTTCCATGTTTCTTCTCGGACCCTTCAACATAGATTTCAAATCCCTCGAGCCGAAGCTCGGGCAATTGTTTTACATTGTCCACACTGTGTCCCTTTTCTTCCTGCCCCCTCCATGGGCATAAACCCTCGTGGTCTTGTGCCTTTACGCATTTGGCAAATAGATGTTACACATTTCTCGGAATTTGGCAGGCTCAAATATCTCCATGTATCTGTGGACACGTGCTCCGGTATCATTCATGCCACTCCCCTTTCTGGAGAGCGGTCCACAAATGTTATCTCTCATTGCCTTGAAGCATGGGCAGCCTGGGGCATCCCAGCCCAACTGAAAACAGATAACGGTCCGGCATACACCTCTGCTAAATTCACCGCATTTTGTGCCCAGATGGGAGTCTCTTTATCTCATGGCCTCCCGTATAACCCACAAGGACAGGGCATCGTTGAGCGTGCCCATTCCACCCTTAAAGCATGCCTAATAAAACAAAAAGGGGGAGTTGGCCTGGGACGGCCCCCTCGAGAAAGAACCTCTATTGCACTTTTTACTCTAAATTTTTTGATCATTGATGATAAGGGCACCTCCTCTGCAGACAGGCATTCTTCAAAGATCCCTGTGTGCCAAGGATATGTTAAATGGAAAGATATCCTTTCTGGTGAATGGCACGGCCCGGACCCCGTGTTAACCTGGGCCAGGGGTTCTGTTTGTGCTTTTCCACAGGACAGGGCAGAACCAGTGTGGATTCCTGAGCGCCTGACACGGAAGACCGCGCCTCAAGTAGACCAAGAGGTGGAAACTGGTGCTTCTGTTCAGCCTGGTTTCTGTGATGATACGAGCTGAAGAAGCAGCTTTTTGGGCCATTGCTACAACTTGGCCTGCTTTAATCCCTTCGGTACCCACCTTAATAAGACCAGAGTAGAAGTCCCCTCTATTTTATCAAAGAGTGGGTGGAGGTGGGAGTACTACTATCCTTATTGCTTCTCGCTGCTTTGGTTTTTTGCCTGGTGTCTATACAAAATGTAGCAAGAACGACTATTTACAAAGGCGTGATATTTACAGGCATTCGTGGCCCTGGAGGCGCAGCAATCCCTGCAGCTTTGGCTTGCAATTTTGAAACAATAATCTCGCTTGGAACAATCAGGTCTAGCTGGATGTAGCAAAGGTATTGTGCAGCTGAGAGCCCTTAACTGCAGGGGACCTCCTGTAGTTGAGTTTGAAAGGGTGCACTATACCCCACCTGACCCTTGGACCAACCTAAGACAGGGACCTACAAGCGAGAGGGCTCCCAATGACGGGTAAGGCCAAGGGGGCCGAGGTCGCTACACAGACTTGTTGTTCTAAAACAAAAAGGGGGAACTGTGGAGAGCCTCCATGGAACCGTGCTTCGTGAACACCTGTTTCTTGTTGGTTGCACCGTGCTTCGTGAACAACAGCTGATGGGGAATCAGGATGTCTTGTCACGCTCACAAGTTATGGCTGGTTTATCAGCTGCAGACACTTAGGGCAAACAGGCAGGGAGAAGTATATAAGGGGGGAAGTCACCTAGCTAGTCGGTTCTCCCTCATGCGTCCCCTTTTCCTCCTTACTCCACGTCCCCGTTCCTGATTTCTTCTCTAACGCATGAGAAAGTTCCTGAATAAATCGCAGCCAAAAGGATCTCCGAGTTGCGTGTTTCTTCGCTGGACGAAGCGGCGCGCGACACAGTGATACAGTGATACTCATCTCACTATTGAAAGTCAGAAGGGCATGATTTTTCAAAAGAATGAATCAACACTTACATAATGGTTCCATCCCACACAGTTGCAGAACCACCTTAAACATTAGTATCTAATCTGTGGTTGTGCCGTGAGTCCTGACCCTTCCAGGACTAGCAACCCACTGTGGGGAAAAATGGGTTATGGGAGGAAGTGATCGAGGAGGACCAAGAGGGCCGGGCTGAGTCCCAGAAAATAAGACAAAGGACTTGGGAAGGGGAGGAGGAGGAGCACACGTCACATCCCCATCCCCAAGCAAGAGAAGGACGCGAGCCTGAGCCAGGGACAAGGGACAGGGCTCAGAGCACCGAGACATCCCAGGGCTGCCTCTGGCCAGCTCAGCAGGACTCTCCCAACAGCTGGGCTGGGGGAGGGACTCCTGGCAGGAGGCTGGGCCGTGCACCCGTGCTCCTCACCTGGCTGTTGCTCCCTCCACAGAAGCTCCTGCTCCTGCTCTCCATCTCAGTGGCTGCATTTCTGTGCATGGGCACCGCCCTCCTCCTCACACTGGGCTGCAGGAAAGCCTGGGGCAGCACCAGCCACGGGGACCCTGTGCCCGGCTCAGAACAGACTCCCAGGAATCAGCACCAACAGGCTTACCCCAATTGAAGGCTCAAGGATTATCACCCCCACTCTACCAACAAGAGCACAGAGGTCCTGAGGTGAACTGACCAGGATTCCCCAAGCTCCTGACGTGATGTGGTTGATAAGAAGTATCTCTCAGGGCCAGAGAGATTAGGCAGCGGGTCAGGCGCTTGCCTTGAGCAACTGAACCAGATTCCATCTCTGGCATCACATAGGATCCCCTGAGCCCACTAGAAGGGATTGATCCCTTAGTGGGGAGCCAGGAGGAAGCCATGAGCATTTCTGGCCGTGGGCCACAAAGAAAAACTCAAAAATAATTTTTTGTTGTTTTTTTGCTATTTGGGTCACAGTCAGCGATGCTCAGGGGTCACTCCTGACTCTGCACTCAGGGATCACCCTTGGTGGTGCTTTGGGGACCATACGGGATGCTGGGAATCGAATCGAACCCGGGTCGGCCACGTGCAAGGCAAACGCCCTACCTGCTGGGCTATCGCTCCAGCCCCTCAAAATCAAAATAAAACCAAACAAAGAAGGAAAGAGAAATGAATCCTAGGACCACTCAAATGATCTCAAAGCCAAAAACTATATTTCCCTTTTACTTGGCTTTCTTCCATGATTTCCGGCTCACAGATTTCAAGTGAGACTTTGAACCTTTGGGATTTCCATAAGGATCAGAGCAACAGAAACCTCTGCTGTTCTCTTTTCTTGTTCTCTGATTTTCTCGGCTCTTGGAAACAGTCACACAGCCATCCGAGTGCAGTGACTGCCAGGGTTTCCCTAAGGGCCCTGAGGCCACAACCCTGGGCAGAGGCATCTTGAAATAGAGAGTTACAGCTTCTGCTTCCAGCCCTACCAGGGCATGGCAGAAGCCCAGGAAGTTGAGTCTCTCTTAAATGTGGGTGAGTTCATAGGTCACGCCTTGTGGCCCCAAAAGAAAGTATTTTGAGGCTGTTTAGATTTGGGAGCCAGAATACTTCCAATTTTGGGGGGTGATGGGGTGGCTCTGGGTGTGTGTATCATACCCAGCTGTTTCAGGGCTTCATCCTGGCTCTATGCTCAGGGCTCACTCCTGGCAGAGCTCTGGGGACCATGTGGGGATCAGATCTGGGTCAGCGGCATGCAAAGCAAGTGCCCTTTCTGCTGTACTAAGGTTCTGCCCTGAACCCTTCCACTTCTTTCTCTGCTGAGCCCCAAACTCTGTGAAGACCAGTGCTACTATAACTGCAATCTCACCATCTCTCTCTCTTCATCTGGCTGTCGCTCCCTATGCTTTAGCAGCCTTGGTAGCCATCTGATTGGCTTCCTGAATCCCGGGAGCAAATTGAGTCAATTATCGTGTCCATCAAGGCAGCGGTCAGGGGACCCCCATGTTAGGGACCTGCAGGTCCAAAGCAACAATCAAAGTCCCAAAGGGATGATGGTTTGGGGGTCCTGGACCTTTTTCTGGGGAGCCTGAGGCTGGTTCTGAGGAGATGGTCTCAGCGTTGACTCCCTGGAGGCTGTGCCAGTGCCTGAGGACTGTGTGTTGTGAGGAGAAGCCTCCACACCTACCCGAGGCTCTGGCTCCAGGAACCTCCTTAGCACACATGCCTCTCCCCTGAGTTTGCCAGACTAGCAGGCTTAGGGGTTCGTACAACCCTCAACAATTAGTTCTCTTTAGAGCCTGAGGTCAGGTGCCTTGAAACAATTCAACTGTGCTGCTTAAAATTGGGCTTTCTGGGACCCAAGAGCCAGTACCAGAGTCAAGGGTCTTGTTTTGCATATGACTGACCACTGTTTCACCCCTGCACTTTCCATACATGTGAATGACCACTAATTGACTCTGACACCTTTCATGCCCCATGCTCTGCCAGGAGTGACTCCTGAGAACAGTCAGATAAGCCCTGAACACTGTTCAATGTGGCAACAGAATAATTTTTATTTATTTACTTTATTGTTTTGCTTTTTGAGTCACACCATACACCAAAAACACCAAAATCCACTGCTCAGGGGTTACTCCTGGCTCTTCATTCAGGAATTACTCCTGGCGTGCTCAGGGAACAATATGGGATGCTGGGAATCGAACTCTGGTTGGCCCTGTGAAAGGCAAACACCCTACCCGCTGAGCTACTCCAGCCCCCAAAAGAATTTTTTAATTTGATAAAAATAAATAAGTAAAATTTGGCATTCTACATACATCTGGAATCTTATGCTTTACCATCTTTTTAGTCAAGACACCTTGTCATGATGGCTTCCACGTAGGGTTCAGGGTACCACAGACTCCGCCCAGAGATTCAGAGCTGCACCCATGATGGTTGGATGCTCTGACAGTATCAGGGGTAATACTGGGGTGCAGACATGGGCCAGGCACATAGGAGCCTGAACCCTGCACTATCTCTCCAGGCCCTCTTTAAGAATAAGTGTATCTTAAAGATACACTTGTACCTTTAAGTGCATCTTTACAAGATACACTTGGGCAAGTGTCTCTAAAAGACTTTTCTCCTTAGTGGTATTTTTTCTTAAAGACTGCTTTGTCTTTCCAATGGTTTTCTAAGACACTCAGAATTTACATATTAGAAATATTGAAGTCTTGAGCAATGGTCCTAGGCAGGTATGCTGCAGAGGATTCACGAGGTGACGCCTCCTGATGGCCTCTAGCCGTGTTCTGCTGTGGGGCTGTCCCGCAGGCCCAGGACACGCTTCATTAGCCATGTCACCTTGTCATCTGTCTGCTGACGAGAGGATGGGAGAGCGGGATCAGTTCAGAGCCCTACTGAGCCTCAATCAGGTTGATTTGTGAAATAAAAACTCCCAAAAGTAGAAACGCATTCTAAAATTCATCTCTATGTTTTAGACAACGCATCGAGGCCGAGCATTTGCCTTGCCTAGTGAATTCCTGGGTTCACTTCTAAACACAAACACACCCTCCCACAATTTAGACACACTTTGCTTTCCAAGTGAAGTGAAATATTTGTCTTATTTCACAGTTGACTTTCTTGGAATGCCAGAAACAACCTATCCATACACTTTATGCACTGTAAGGATAAGTATTATTTATCTTATTAATATTATAATTATTATAAATATTCTTTCTTATCTTTATTAGGAGCATGTGTATATGTATGTGGCTATGTACATGGGTATATCTATGTGGGTATAAAATGATTTCTCATTGTGTCCTTCCAAATTGTCTCATCAGGCAGATGTGATACATTGGAATATGGAACGGAATTGTCAGCAACCTGAATTTTGTTTTTGTGGGTGTGATGTCAGTGTGCCCCATGCCAGCTGTTGGATGGCCTCTTTATACTACGTTCCGTTCCTGGACATTCTGGCTGCCGGATGCTCCCTTGGGAGGGGCCCAGGAAGGTGCTTCCCAACCAGCCATGGTCTCGTCTCCTTCAGGGTCCCTGTGTCAAAAGGAAATGCAGCCCCTCTCCCGATTTCTGGGACAGGGGAAACTTGGGGAAGGTTCCTCTTTCAACTAGACCATTCTCTTTGCAGGCAAGACTGAATCCCACATTTCTAGTGACCTCTGTGCCCTGGAGGTGAGGCCCCCTGTGCTGAGGAAGAAGCACCCCCCAGCCATGAGGGAGCCTCAGCTCTCCTGGGTGCCTTTGCTCTTGAGCCCTTTATTCTGCTGACCAGGACTGGTTTGTTTGTTTCTTTGCTTATTGGGTCACACCCTGCAGTGCTCAGGAGTTACTTCTGGCTTTGTACTCGGGGATTGCTCCTGGCAGGACTTGAAGGACCATAGAAGATGCCGGGGATTGACACTGTTCGGCCACATGCAAGGCAAGCACCCTGCCTTCTGTACTATCAGTCTGGTTCCTCCTTCTGACCTTGAGGGCCTGAGGTTACTCTTGTTTTCCTGATCTCCTGGGCTCTCTTCTGCCCTGCTGCCCACCTGAACATCCCCACCTAACCCTCACTCTGGTCAACCCCTGCTTTGACCTTGGCCCTGGAAGGAAGGGAAGTGTGGGGGGTCATGAGCCATGTGTGGGCCCTCATCTGTGACGCCAGACTCTGGATCACCCAGGAAGGGTGGCAGTGAGCTTGCTGGGATGGGGACTAAACACGACTCGGCGCTTTTTCTAGACAACAGTACCTCTTTACTTAGTGCCTAGCAGGAGGACAGAAACAGGGAGGAGCAGCTCAGTTTCACCCGAAGGGGCTGGGAGCCACAGAAACCAGTTCTTTCCTGCTTAAAACCTTCACCAGAGGACGATGCTGCAGAGACTGCATCTGCCCCGCTTGAGGACATACCAGAAGATATCCCGCAGATACCCCGAACAAGTGCAAGAGATTCCCCAGCAATGAGAACAGCCCCGGTTGCAGGGGAATGCACACAGGAAGAAGCAGAGCCTTCCTGACAGTGGTGTCCACCTAAGGTTCCTGTGCAGAAAGGAGGTTACAGAAACCAAGGAGATGAAGGAAGTTTCTGCATAAGTATCTGCACATCCCCCACCCCTGTGATAATGACATGGCTGCTGCTGGTGTGGGTGCCGAGTGTGTGGGGACGGCCAGGGAGGGACATTGTATCACTAGGAAATTGCACTATGACACATTCTTTCGGTCAATTGTTTTAATACTAAACTAACTCAATGTTATTAACAAATACAATATAGTTGAGATTGTTTAAACACAAGCACAACTGAAGGATATGTTAAAGTAAGGGTGGACAGTGGCTTCCAGTGAAGCTCCTTCCTGGCGGAGGTGGTAGAAGAATGCCTCAAACGGGGGCTCCCGCTGGAAGGACAGGACGAAGCTGGGGACAGAGAGGCAGCGCTTGGCGACAGAAGCCACAGTAGCATGGTCCCTCCCAGGATCAGGGGATCAGAAGGGCCCAGGCTGCAAATCAATCTGGACTGTGGTGCAGGGACACGACACAGATGTCCCAGGGACCGGAACCCGGGCCCTCCCCGATCCAGGCCTGTCCCTCCCACCTTTCCTCCATGGAGATCAGCTCCAGGTCCTGGAACCAGGTGAGAAACTGGTCGTGGGGCTGCAGGCGGTAGTTCTCTGCGGCCTCCTGGAGCAGAACAATCTCCTGGAGGATTTTAGTTTCCTGGGACATTGTGAAGGAAGGAAGGAAAAGGCCTGGGTGGGCTGTGGCGCCGTCCAGCCAGGGCTGCCCAAAGGCAGGCTAGAAGGAGAATTTCCACAGGAATCCCCCCTTCACTCTGCCCGTCAGCATCTCCACTTGTCTGAGATCAGAAAACACCCTCCACCAGGAAGTTCCCCTTGATGGATCTCTGCCCTCCCACACGCATATATAAGTTTCCATTGTTTCATTCTCCTACTGTGAGTGTCAGGCCAGAGGGACAGAGACAAGGAGGATCTGAGAGGGGGCCAGGGTACAGGGAAGTCGGGTCCCCTCCTCTGTTCCCCTGCAGAGTCCCACTGCTCACCTTTGTTAATTTCTCCTTGTTGATCACCTCCCCCTGGAAGCAAACAGCCAAGTGCATGAGAAAGGGCCTCTGGGGGACCCTGTGACAGGCTCTGAGCTCAAAGGACACGTGTGGCTGGTGTCAGGTATGCCGACCCTCCCGCCCTGTGACACACTGGGGTGTCCAGCAAGGACAAAGACCTTGTCCCTGAGGTGGATGCTGAGGTCCCTCTGCCCCACGCCTCTTGCTGAGGGAGAGGTTGGGGATGCCCTTGACCTCAGGTGGTTCTGCACCAGCGGCTCTGCTGATCCCTGGGAACTGGGTGACGAGACCTGAGTGCCCCGTGCTGCTCCTGCCTCGGGTATCAGCCCAGCGCCAGGGGAGTTTCCCTCAGGGCTCTGCCCAGGGCTGAGGTGCAGGGGAGTGTCAGCTCCAGCCCGCCCAGCCCCCAGCTCACTCACCCCAAAATCCTCCATTTCTCTGTCCAGACTCTCCAGCTCCTGGAGGAAGGGCCCCAGGAAGGGGACCACACCCTGTGCCGAAGGGGCCGTTAGAAAGGGGCCCTGCTCTGGGGTCCCCAGGACACCCCCAAGCCTCAGCCTCCCACCACGAGGCTCCAGGTGAGCAGGAGCCCCTCCAGGACCTTCTAATGTCCTCCTCCTTGCAAAGCTGAGAGCCCTCCCGTGGGTCCCAGGGTCCCAGCCCTCTCCCTGGTTCCCCCACCCACCCTCCACACACCAGCTCTGCAGCCACCCACTCCACCCTGGGTCGGGACGGGGTCAGCCGGAAGCAGGGCTGGGCCGGGCCTCCTTTCTGAGGGAAGACCCCTGTGGGGGCCACCCCTCTGTCCCTGGGTCCCGCACACGCCCCTCACCTGGCGTCTCCCGAGGTTCCTCAAGCAGGACACAAAGCTGCAGCGCTGTTCCACCTGGGGATGAGCACCCGACCCTGAGCCTCTGTTACCCGCACGCCCAGCCCCCACTCTCCTCCCTCAGGCCCAGACTGAAGAGAACAGCGACAGCACTGAGCCTGCAGCCCCCACCCAGAGCAGCAGCCCCATGCAATGCCCCCAGGGCTGCCTGCCCTCACAACCCCCAACAGGCCTCCACCCAACCCACACACCTGCTGTGCCCATACAGAGAAGACAGGAATGTCACAGAAACCGGAAGAGAACCCGCCCCTCCCTCCCTGCCTCCTCCATG
This sequence comes from Sorex araneus, assembly GCF_027595985.1. Lineage (NCBI taxonomy): Eukaryota > Metazoa > Chordata > Mammalia > Eulipotyphla > Soricidae > Sorex > Sorex araneus. The sequence continues at coordinate 9,051,835 of NC_073308.1, read as the reverse complement.
CAGTCCTCCAACCCGCAGACTACCTGCAGGGGCTTGCAGCGTCTATGTTTCCGGGCCTGTCTGCGCAGGGCCTTCAGCTTCCTCCGGCTCCACCTAGGGAGGGAGCACATTTGTCCCGAGGGAGCTGTCCCTGCATCCCTGGGGCCCCACTCAGCTGCGGGAAGCCAGGGTCCCACTCCCTGCCCAGCACCTGGCCCCCAGGCTGCTGTCCCCAGGGGTCTCAGCTCACTGAGGGGCTCTGCAGACAGAGCCCTGAGGCCGCAAAGCTGGGGGCACCCACCAGGACACGTGGCCCCAGGTCTGGCAGAGTCGGCGGATGGCGGGGCTCTGCAGGGCACAGATGATGGCATAGGTGGACGCCCAGTTGCGGAGGCGCTGGCACTCCTGGGAGACAAGAGCAGGGGACAGGGCAGCTGGAGTCTGAGCTCCCTGCAGGCCTCGGTGCAAATCCCCATATGGGGGACACTGAGAATCTGGGGTCAATGGGGGGCACAGAGATCCCCAAGGAACCTTGGGAAAATGTGTGCATGACTCGAGAAAGGAGCAGGCAGGACGACGGGCCCCACTGGGACGGCCCCAGGACACAGTCCCTGCAGGAAACGCCCGCGGTCCTTGGAGCAGGAGACCATCTTCTCTCCCAAACTTCACAGGAGTACAGGCAGCTGCACAGGGACCCCCACCCACTGCATACCCAGGCCTCTAGGGCCCAGTGCCCACAACTCCACAGGGATCCCCGTCCCAAACATACCGGGCCACCAGGACCCAGTGCCCCCAACTCCACAAGGACCCAGCTACCACATACCTGGATCCCCAAGATCCAGGGACCCCAATTCCACAGGGAGCCCCCCAATATACCTGGGCCACCAGGATCCAGTACTCCAGCATCCGTGCCCGCGCGGGGGGGCTCAGTTCCGAGAGGCAGGTGGTAAGGACACAGGCGGCCACAGTGTAGTACTGGCTCTCGATGGCCCGCACAGTGGGGCACACATGCTCGTAGCCCGGCTTGTTCCTGATAGATGAGAGGTCCCCCCGACAGTGGTTTGGCACCAGCTCCAGGAACAGCTCCTAGGGAGAGGGACAGGTTCAGCCACAGACACCCCAGGAGACAGAACAGAGGACAGGGCCAGTCCCACTCGGCCCTTGGGCTGTGCTGGGCACTGAGGGGCTCAGGACCCCGGAACCCAGACTGATGCGGGGTGCAGGAACAGGACCCCTCTGCCTGCTCCTGGGCCCTACCAGACTCGGGGTTCTCCCCGGCTCCCTCTCTGCACCCCTCAGAGGCACATTCCTCTGTGACAGCTGCACTGGGGGCTGGTTCCTGCGTCCCCCTTGAGGGGACCGCCCTCAGGGGCCTCATGGAGTCCAGGATGCTCAGACCATAGCAGACACACAAACCCGCGACACTAGTCTCTGTGCCACAGGCACCCCAGTACCCCTCCACCCCCCCACACACACACTCAGACACTGCTCTCTGTTAAGCTCACGGACATGAACCCCTCCCTATGCCTCCCCTGCCACGGGCCATCATGGCCATCCCGGGACAGGGCAGGCTCAGGGAGCTGGTAAAGAGGGCGAGTGTGGGCCAGCAGGCCTGATGCCTGCAGAGGTGCCCGGGGAGGCAGGTGTGGGCGACGCTGCCTCTCACCTTGTCCATGAGTGTCAGCTGCTCGGCCACCAGCCGGGCAGGGAACGTGCTGACGGAGACCTGCTCGTTCCCCGGCTCCTCCAAGGGCCTGCTGCCGGGGCAGGAAGGCTCAGGGCCGTCAGCTGCCTCGCTGGCCCGGCTGGCAGCTGCCCACGAGCTGGCATCATGCGTGTCTCCGGGCCCGGCGTCCTCCAGCTCTGCCCATTGTGCTGCGGCCGCAGCTGAGGCTTCGAGAGGCTCCGGCTCTGGGGCATCCCGCGGAGGCAGGCCCAGCTCCTCAGGTGGTTCTGGGACAACTGCTGGGGCTGGAGCAATGTCTGAAGAGAAGGGCCCCGCCTCAGGGTCCCGCCAAGCCACAACCAGAAACAGCAGAGCCCTGTCCCCAGACCACGGCGTGCAGGAGCCCGGCCACCCCAGAGGGCAGGGCCTTTACCCTGAGCCCTGATCAGTGCGGTCAGGAGAAGTTCCTTCCTCAGATGAACTTGGAGGCCAGAGCCAGAAAAATGCACCAGAATGCAGCCTAGCATCGGTTGCACGGGGACACAGCACAGCCACTCAGCAGAGCCCTCAGGCCAGGACCCCGACATGGGACTCAGGGCGCTGGGGGGAGTGCAGGGAGCAGAGTCAGGACCCTGGAACGTGCCTCCGCTGCTCCCACAGAAGGTCCCCTCACGTGGAGCCCAGCTGAGCCATCATGCCACTGAGAAGATCTAACAGAGAACCTGTGAGTGGGTCCCCATGCCCTGGACTCCAATGTCGTGAGAATGACCTTCCCCACCTGGGCCTGTCCTGAGCTGCTGGGAATTCTAGAGCACCTGCCGGGCCCGTCTGCTGCTGAGGCCCAGGGATGCTGAGCAGGAGGAGGTGAGAGGAGGCCAGACGAGGGCAGTGGGGCAGGAAGTGTGGGCCACTCAGGGAGACCCCAGCCCAATCTGCTGTTTCCTGAGCCCTGGGACCCCTCTTCAGCCCTCTGTGATGCAGGGACCCTGTCAGGGAGGTTCCCTGTTGGGGAAATGATGCCTGAGCTCTGGCTTCTGCCCACACACGGCACCCAACACAGACCCGGCTGACCCTTGTGGATATCGGGGACCCTGGACCACTCACTGCTTCAGTGTTTTTTCGCAGTTGAGAACCTGCTCCAAGTACGGGAGGAGGCATCCAGACCTATGGGAAGCAGGACAGTGTCCATGGAGTGTTCGGGACACACGGCAGGATCCTGAGGCTCAGACCAGGACTCAGTCCCAGGGAGTAGCTCTGTTTTTGCGTGACAATGTGTGGAGAAATGCTGTATGACCAGGTGCTGCTTTGACGTATGGAAAGACCAAACTACCAAACCCTTCTCCTGTCCCGTGGTGCTGGGACACGTGTGTGGCCCCCAGAGACGTCTATTCGCCCACAGCAACACCGAGAGGAAGACCAGGGCATGGATGGACAGAAATGCTTTGGAGTTCAGAGGGGGTTTCCTGTGCATGTACTCTGGGAGTCCCAAGCCACAGGCTCTGAGAGTTGCGGCTGCTGTTCCATGGGCAGGAACAAGAATGAACAGGAAGCTCATGGCCAGGAGACCAGGCAGCAGCCCAGCACTGTCACGGCCCATCCCATGTCCTCCTCCAGGACCTTGCGTGACTCTCTCCACGCTGTGTTCAGAAGAACCAGCAGAAGCTCAGAGAGGCCCTGGCTCCTTCTGAGCACCCCAGGCGGGGAGGCAGGCAAGGCCCAGCGGCTGGCGGGGCGGCTCTCACCAGCGCAGCATCTGCTGCAGGATCCGCGCGGGAATGGGGAAGGCCAGGCCGGTAGGAAGGATGGTGGTAACAGAGGAGAACTTCCGCCCAGGGGAGGTTTGCATCAGGGAGACCAACATCTCCACAGTTCTTTCGCCGAGGGTCAGCATCGTGCAGGCCTCATCCAGAGAGCTCGGGCACATGGGCTCCTCCTGCTGGTGGGCAGGGGGTGCAAGGTGGTCAGCAGGTTCCCCATGGAGCCGGTGCTGAGGGTTTGGAGCTCAGAACTGGGGGAAAACCAGCTCTTGGGGCAGAAACAGGAGCGCCCACATGTGCGAGGAATCGGGCTGAGGACTGCCCTTCTGACCAATGAAGTTTGCTGTTGTCAGTTGGGAGCATTCACAGGCCAGAGGACAGGCATGGCCCCGAGGGTCTCAAGGAACCCACCCCCTGCAGAGGGACAGCAGGGGGACAGCTGGGCAGGTCCCTCCTCATCAGCAGAGAAGCTCCTGCAGCTGCTCTCAGGACCTGCCTCCTTTTCAGTTTGTTCTGCCCCCCGGTGAGGGGCTGGGGAGCCCCGCTGAGGGGCTTCAGAGTGTGGCAGATCCCTCCCCAGGTCTCCCCCTACCCTCTGGGCCCCTCCTTTGAGGCCCCCCTTTGCCCAGTGGCCACTGTGCTCCAGTGCTGCCCCTAGTGGAGAGAGCTGGCATGTGCCACCGAATCTCCCCTCCAGGAGTCCCTGGGCCAGCCCACAGACTCTGTCCCTGGCCACTAGGAGGCGGGGCCTCTCCTGCCTTGGGCCTGTGCTGGGGAAGCCTCAGACCCAGACTGCAGCAAGCAGCCACAGGAGGGCCCTGCTCTGTTGCTGAGATGCTCAGGGGCTGATGCCAGCTGAGCTGTACCTGCTCTGTGGGCTGAGTCCTGTCCCCACGTGTCCTGACAGACTGTAGGGACTCAGCCAACACAGCTCCTTTCTCTGGGCCTCCTTCCCTGGAGGTGCATCCCAGGGATGGCAGTTTCAGGGAAACGGACACCGCAGCCCTCTGCTCCTTCTCTCTCTAACCCCCAACCTGAGCTGCTTCCTGCCTGGAGAGTCAGCCAGACAGGGAGCTGTCTGAGCCCCGTGTCCCTGGGCCATGAGGACAAGGTCACACAGCAGCAGTGCAGACACACAGTGTGACTGAGGGGAACGTGGGCGTGGCCCTCTGGGTCAGCTCCTTGTTCTGAAGTGTGTGGGGATGGACTTTCAGCTGACCCTGTGCCAGAGGAGCATTGGGGACTGGATCACTCTGAGATGGGCTGTGGACACCCTGAAGGGTCACCATGGAAGAGTCTCAGGTGTCTTGGGCTGGGAACTGGGCTCTGCACCCACCTCCCCATCTCAGACCCTGAGTGTCACCTGCTCACCTGTGCCGGGCACTGGGTGTCACTGCATCTGTGCGGTCCCGGGCTCGTGTCCTGGCAGGTAGAACAGCTGCTTCCCACCAGGGGCTCCACCGGGATGTCCCGAGCTGAACTCTGTAACACAGCCTCTGTCACCCCTGGGAGGGACCTGACACGGGGGCCCCCTTGAAGAGTCTTTTTGGTCCAACAGTGAAATAACATCTCTCACCACAGAGACTACACACAGCCAATGGAATAAGAACGACCAGTGCTGGCACAGATGCAGGGAGAGAGGGGGGTCTCATTCATTGTTGGTGACAAGGCCGACTGGCCAAGCCTTTTTGGAAAACAATATGGCCATTTCCCCCCTCCCCAAAATTAGAAATTGAATTCCATAGGATCTAGCAATGCCACTTCTGGGGATATACCCCAGACTAAATAGGCACAGAGCTGAATCATCATCTGCACTTCTATGTTCACCGCAGCACTATTCACAGTACCCTGAATCTGGAAACAGCCCGAGTGTCGAGAACAGAGGAGTAAATAAGGAGATTATGGTACATCTACACGATGGAATACTACACAGCCACCAGGAAAAACGTCATAATATTCACTTAGGATGACACTCGTTCTCAAGGACATTGGAAACAGGGCCAGGAGGACTGGTCCACAAGTTTTGGGAGAGACAGGGAAGGCAGTTAGGGTAGAGAAGGACCACTATGACAAAGGTAGTTAACTATGAATAAGAACTGTGAGCTGAAAGTAGGTAACGGAACAAACATGATAACCTCTCAGTATCTGCATTACAGTCTATAATGGTCCAAAGTAGAGAGAGAGAGAGGAGAGAAAACAGAGAGAATCAGAGACAAAGAGAGAAAGAGAGAGATAGAGAAAGAGAGAGAGAGAGAGAGAGAGAGAGAGAGAGAGAGAGAGAATTTCGTGCCATAGAGTTAGGTGTGGGGTGAGCGTGGTGGGAGAGAAACTGGGAACATTGCTGGTGGGAAATATACACTTGAGAAGGTTCCGTTTTTTAGAAACTCTGTTTTGTCAAGAAGAGTTCATGACACACACCAGCCTTCCCTCATGAGGCAGTTGCTCCTTCCCGTAAGAACAGGACTCATTCCCCTCAGACACCTTTGGACCATGACCCACAACTCACACAATCAAATTTCATTCACACACACAGACACACACACAGACACACGCAGTAACAGGGATGTGAATCTACCGAGGTGCATCACAACTGTGAACTATTGACCCTGTGGGCCCGGATTACCCTTGAGTTCCTCCTCACCTGGGACAGGTGTTGCGGGTGGGGACGAGCCCTCCTCCACAGTCTGCAGGGACAGCGATCACCCTCACTCTGGGCTCGCCTCAGCCCAGAGCCTCTGATCTTGGGCATACAACACGAAAACATGTCTATTGCTTCTCAGTGCAAGTGAACTAGACGGTCACTTTCTCGAGAATGAGCTCACAGGGGATCCAGGGTTCTATGGCAGTTGGGGATGGTCACTAGGGAAGTGAGGTCATTTTCCAGGGTTCCATGAGCTGATGAATTCCTTCCACCTGACCAAATGCCCTCCCCTGCTATGGCACCACAGACTGAAACAGGGAGTTGAGAGGTTTCCCCAACTACCTGCAAATAGAACGTGGGTCCTAACTCTGAGGATTCAGTGGAACTGGATTTTTCATGTCTCCCGTGTCCAGACCCCTGGGCCCTGGACTCCAGAGTTGTGTCCCACAGGCTTGGGAATCCTCTCCCCTCTCTGGCTCCCTCCCCTCTGCAGAAGCAAATGTCACTGAAGTTTGGGACAGCCTGCAGGCTCAGGGAGGTAGGACTTGTGTATGAGACAAGGGCTGCTGGTGTCCCTCATAAGCACCAAACCTCAGCCCCCTGTCAGCTCACGACTTCCTCCCTCTCTTCAGCTACAGTGGAGGCAACTGTGCGTCAGAGTGTCCAGGACCCTGGTGTCCTACTCGTCTCTCCTCATTCTACTCTAGATGTTTCCACCCAAATTCCATAGCACACGGGGACTGCCTTTCCCCAAAAATAAGGCCATAATGCTTGAGGAACTTGGCCCAATTTGTGTCTATGCACATAGTTCCCGTGTCTGGGAACTTCTTAGGGGGCTGCCTTCCTGGATGGTCTACAGGAACAAGAGTCTCCAGATGCCCACTCAGAGGGTGGGAGCAGAGGTTTGGCTGTCCCCTGTTGGGATATGACTCAGCCATCCCTCCTTCAGGGACACCAACCTCTCCTGCCCTCAAACACCCTCCGTCCCTGCATCTTGCTTGATCAGGAGCTTTTTCTGAGGCTGAGACTCCCTGAGCCAACAGAGATGGCCCTGCAAGGGCGCCTGCTGGGAAGCTGCTGTGGAGTCATGGGTGAGAGGTGGGGTTCCAGTGGAAGGCAGTGACTCTTGCTTGCTAACTGCATCCAAAATATGAGCCATGTTCGTTGCCATTGTAAGGGTGTCTGTGACAAAAGTCATGTTCAGGAGGCAACCATTGGCTAGTGCCCAAGTTAATGTGAATCTGTGGTACATACACAGTCGTATCTGTCAGCTCCTAATAAAAGAGGGCACCTCACCGTTAAAAAGAACCCAGAGAGAATTGGAGGGTCTCCAAAAGAAACAGAAATACTCAATGCTTCCACTGCTCTCAGGAAGAGAAAGAAGTGCAGTGGAAAGCCAGTGAGCCTAATCCTAAATCTGAGGACAGAGAGACTGACAACCGTGGACATGGTAAAGGGTTCCACTGGACGGTGGCAGAGTGCTTGTCACTCACAGTGGTCTGGGCATGGATCTGTTTTTCCTGAAGTACCTACAGTGATGTAAAACAATGCCATCTTTACTCAGTCTATCACATTAAACTCTGGTGACAGTCATAGCTGTAAGGAGTCTGAGACAGGTGACTAAAAGCACTGAGAAGGCCACGGTGGGAACCTGGGACGGAACAGAGAAAATAGGGCAAACCAAGTAACCTCTAAGGAAGGACTGCTTCACATTTATCACACGTTTCTATCAATATCAGACATTACTAGGAGGAGCCACTGTGGGTGGGGTACTGGAACTCTCGTGAAATCCAAAGCTGTTTTAAAAGACTCATCCAAAAGGTAAGAGTGACCACACAAAAATATATGTGTATGACCTTTTGTGTGTGTCCCTGGGAATAGGGGTTGTTTGGGGCACCACCCCTCAGTGTTCAAGGTTCTATCCTGGTGCTGTGCTCAGGGATGATTCTGGCAGTGCTTGGGGGCGAAATCCAGGGTTGGGATCCAACATGGCTGCAAGGTGTCTTACTCACTGTGTGATCTCCCCAGCCCGAGAAATGTGAACTTGATCTCACTGGACATGAGGAATAGTGACCACAGTCATTTAAGTGACTCGCTGATACGAAGTCAACTGGCTGCTCTACACTCACATCGTGCTAATAGTCCTTGGGGACCAGCAAGCAAAGCTGGAGCTCAGCGGAGCATGCACTGAGCCCTTGAGCCCTCTCCTACTGCAGAAGCATGGTTGGTTATGAGAAAACATGGAGTGAATTAAGTGGGATCAAATATAATATACATAACGTACGTATTATGTGGGCTGCTCCAGCAAAATTTATAACAAGAAGCAAAATCTTTATTAGCCAAAAATCATGTAGAAGCTGGAGCGATAGTACAGTAGTAAGACATTTGCCTTGCACGTGGCCGACCCGGGTTCGATTCCTCCGCCCCTCTCGGAGGGCCCAGCAAGCTACCAAGAGTATCTCATCCACACGGCTGAGCCTGGCAAGCTCCCCATGGCATATTCGATATGCCAAAAACAGTAACAACAAATCTCACAATGGAGACGTTACTGGTGCTCACACCAGCAAATCGATGAGCAACGGGATGACAGTGATACAGTGATACAGTGATGTAGAAGCTAAACAATCCTGCTGACAAGCAGTCCTGCTTGGACGGGAATATAATATTTCACTCCTTTCTGTCCCACACAGTAGCCATCTCTCACTTCTGGGAGTTGAGACACTGGCATGGTGCAGATGGGACTGAGGGCCCAAATCTTTCTTCTTCCTTCAATGTGGTTCATTGACACGCAAAAATCACCTGAGCCAGCAGCCAGGGCATCAGAGCAGAGCTCCAGACAGCAGATATGAACTGCTTTTGGATGACCCTGTCCCCTCCTCTAGTGGCTGCTGCATGGTGACTGCCCAGGGCTCACAGGCCTGGCTCGGGGGCTCACACAATTCTAGCCGTGCTAGCTGGGTCTCACGTCAGGTTGTAGTGCTCCCCAGAGGTCACCACAGTGCTCACACATGGACACACCTCGGGTCACACTTCCCAGCTGTGGAGCACATGTATGGGCACTGAATAGAGACTGTGGGCCCAAAGGCTGGCACAGCAGGCATTCTAAAGCCAGGGCGGGCAGAAACAAGATGCGTATCTGAGGCAGGAACCTGAAGAACCCTCAAGGGACGTTATTGTTGCTGATTTCTATGGACGAGATGATAGGAATTTGGAAACTTCCTTGAATGAACAACCCAATGCCCACTTGGGCAGGACAACACCAAGAAGAACCAGATTGAACTGACCAGACCAGGGGAAGCCCAGAGAGAGAGACTCACATTGACCTGTGAGTGTCAGTTCGCAGGGTCTGCACAGACTGGGGCAGAGATGGTTTCAGCCCAGGTTACAGAAATAATATTTCCTGTGAGGACATTGTAGACAACCTCAATGTTGGGGAGCAGGTCTGGACACCCCGGCTCCCTTACAGCCCTCCCAGAACCACACGAGGGAGGAGAGAACCTCAGCAGATCTGAGGTGGGAGGCAAATGTCACTTGATTCCTTAGGAACAGAGGGTGGGAGGCACCTGCCCACCTCTCTCACTCCCCTTTCAATCTCCCCAGGGACAGTTCAAATATCTCCTTATTTGAGTGCTGGAGGAGGCTTTCTCCGTGCCCCAAGCACCCCAGAAGAGAGTTGCATCAAAAGGAAAGAGAGAGAGAGTTGCAAACTTGTAGGCCAGTGAGGGTCCTGGAGGGGTCCCTCAGTACCGTGGCTAACACAAGGCTTTGCTGATCCTCCAGCCCCTTCCTGGGCAAGGACAGCCCCTTGGCTAAGCTTTCTTTCCCTGACTCAGGATCTAATCAATGTCTCATTCAGTGCACCTGGCCTTTGGCATTACAAATCAGTAAAAGTGGGACACATATTTGCCTCTTCAGGTCCAATGAAAAATAATGGACATCTAAAGCAGAATTTTCTAATGATTTATAAGAAAGAAACATATATTAACACGGATACGTCAATCTTGATGTCACTGCCACCTAATGCAGGTGTATCTAAGTTAATGTTAAGCTTCAGGAATCATTCCAAGCCTGTGGAAACTTCTGGGGACCAGCATAGTCCTCTGACCAGCGTTGTTGACCACTGGTCTACTCTAAAGGACTTCCATTGAGTCTCTAATAGCCAACTCAGACCTTGGTCCTTATCTCACTTGTCTGGTGTGAGCTTGACAAGTCAGAGCTGACAGGCTGAGAGAAGATTTTACAATGCCTAGAAATGACTGTGGCTTAATCTCTAAAAATGAAGGTGGGTTATTAAAAATCAGAAATCAGAAGAAGGAAATCTAATAGGGAAAGTAACAGAAGTAGAAGATGCAATGCAATAAGCCTCCAAACACCGAATAAGTCCATAAATAGATTCTGACCACATCGTTATTAGAGAAATCCTGATTTTAGGTCACAGAGGTAGCCCTGGTACTCATCAGATGGTAGGAAATGAAAACTGCACATGGTCTCGGTATTGGATGGAATGGGATAAAGTGTGAATCCTCTAGTCCTGCTGGGAGTTTCAGGAATGGGGAACAATCTGGATCTTAGGTGTGAAATCAGCATGTTGTTCTTACAATGGCAGGAAATCAAGGGTTTCCTGCATATGTTTTGATTTTGCCTTGCTGACCAGTGCAGGAAATAAACATACACCAAGGTCCTATTTTCTCTCTCTCTTTTCAAGTCTCTACCCTTGATTCCTGTCATGTTCAGTCTATGAATATGATATTATGGTCACTGATACACTGGGAATACATTTTATCAATAGTGTGTGTCACTGTCACTGTCACTGTCATCACGTTGCTCATTGATTTGCTCAAGCGGGCACCAGTAATGTCTCCATTGTGAGACTTGCTTGTTACTGTTTTTGGCATGTTGAATACGCCATGGGTAGCTTGCCAGGTTCTGCCATGCGGGCAAGATACTCTCAGTAGCTTGCTGGACTCTCTGAGAGGGGCGGAGGAATCGAATCCAGGTCGGCCATGTGCAAGGCGAATGCCTTACCACTGTGCTATCGCTCTAGCCCAACAGTGTGTGAAAAGGATAAAATTCTATTTTCCCCTGAAGATATCTAATTAATCACTCTCCTCAAATGGAAAGAGCTTCCCTTCCTCTAATTCTCAGAAACATCCTTGGGGTGCCTCAGATGGAAAGTTTCCCTTCCTCTAATTCTCAGAAACATCCTTGGGGTGATGGGAAAATTGCTCAGACTTGGGTGCTTCAAAATGTCTCATTTTTCCCCTAGGCTTTTTGTCATCCTTCTGTCTCTGGGACTATGCTCTATAAAGTTCTAATTTGTCTACTCTGAAAACACCAATGGAGATCTTGGTTCTAGCCTGCTTTTCGTCATCCATTGTCTGATTGGTTTTTGCTTAGAAGTCACATAGTAAAGCAATTTTGGTGTCTATTTCTAGGAGAAATTCAAATCCTGCACTCACATCACTTTGTAGACAAACACCTACAAAGCAGTACAAATGTTGAACACTTAGATTTCTAGTTTAGTAACAAGGGGTATCTCAAATGCACAATGCTGACTGAAAACGATTTTGTTCTTGTTTTGTTTCTTATGGATAAACACTGATCATCAACAAACGTTCACTACCCATTTTTCATATTGGTAGCCAACTACCTAAGAACCACCGAGGAGTAGAACATCACCAGACTACAGATCAGGACATCATCGTCATCTCATCATCATCATCATCATCATCATCATCATTATCATCACCACCATCAACATCATCCTCATCATCACCATCATCATTATCATCATAATTGGCATCATCATCACCATTGTCATCATCATCATCACCATCATCATCATCATCATCATCATTATCATCATCATCATGTAATAATTATATACAGCATTCTTATTCATACTTATTCCAGAATGGTGGTGTCCTAAACTCTACCTTTTATCACTGCCTTTTATCCTCACAGTCACCCTGTCTTGCAGCTATATTAACGTCCCAGTTGTACAGACAGGAAACCTAGGACAGAGACAGTAAGTATTTTTTGTGAGAATCCCATTCTTCCATGGAGACCACAAGGTCTCAAGGGCATCTCTGCTTGCCTAGTGCTTTCCCTCTCTCTCCCTCTCTCTGTTTCTTCTCTCTCCCTCTCTCTCACCTCCCTGTCTCTTTCTCTCTTCCTATACCTCCCTCCCTCTCCTCTATGTCTCTTACTTTTTGTTTTGAGACACATCTGGAGGAAGAGCTTCCAGGACCATTTGTACTGAATGTCTGGAACCCAAGAGTTCACCCATCAAGGAAATGGGTGAAAGGGGTATAACTCATGTAACAGAATAAAATCCCCAGCCCTTTACTAACATCTGTGCCACCAAAGATGACCTAGCTGGATGTGAGTGATGTCTTTAGGCAGCTGAACATTGGCCCTGCCTGGTCCACTAGGTCCAGCATCTGTCTAGTATAGAGTTGTGAAGTTGAACTTAGTCCAGTTCTGCCCTGCCAGAGACATGGGGGCAGGGGCCAGGGGCCCGGGAAGCAGGGGCAGGGGTGCTGGGGTTGGGGAGGACAGCAGGAAATAGATCAGGGTGTCCTCTGCTCCAGTATTTCATCTACACACTGTCTTCAAAGGAAGGTATGTCCAGAGTGATCTGGGGGTGGAGGAGCGAAGTTCCCACCATACCAAAACCTTGGCAGCCACACTCACACCTCAACAGATGCCACTATGTCTCTACCAGACTCCACAGCCTTATGACTAACCCCACAGAGATGCTAACCTACCAAAAATTTCAGGTACACTGGGTGATTTGGGGGCTGAAACTCCAGACCTCCTTGGAGTCAGGGTGGGTGACCTCCCTCCATTTCCCTGTACTTCCGGAAACTCTGGCAGCCACACCTTATCCGACTTCTGCTGCCATGCAAGCTCATCTACTGGCCCTGCTCCAGAGACTCATGATTAAATCCCGAAAGAGATCAACTTCCCACAAACATCTCTCATGTACCCAATCCCGGCTGGGACCTCGAAGGTGATCTCAGGGGCGGACGGCATCAGTGTCTGCCCTACCAAAGCCCCGGCAGACGAGATCACAGTCTTGGGCCAGACTGCCCACTTACATATCCTGAATTTTCTGAAGCTTGAAATCACCAAACTCTAGAATATTAACATCCCAGAAGGAACACATCAGATTGGATAGGAACGTAAGTAGACATTAACTAATTTCGACTAACAAAAATACTCATACAAAAGACTTAACTAGCAAAAGAGCTTAGTAAACTCTCAGACAAGGACTTAATATCCCCATGGTGAGATACAACAATTTTCACAAATTTTCTTTTACTTAAGTATTTTTCTTATCATCCCATTAGCCAGTTAGTGTAACAAGCAATATAAAATAAATTATTGTGGGCCTGCTACAGGGACAGGCTTGAAAGGTGGCTGGGAAAATGGAGACATGGTAGAGGGAAGGTGACAGTGATGGTGAGATTGGGGTTAGAATATTACATGCCTATAACAAATAATCACAACCAACTTTGCAAACCACAATATTTCAATATAGTGTTGTGGAAGGAGAGAAGGTTTGTTTATGGAGAAGCAAGAGGCAAAAATGTTGGGCTCTATGGGGAAGGAGCAATAATTTGGTAGATACAGTATTTGCTTTGCACACATCCAATCTGGGTTTGATCCCCAGCATCCCATATGGTACCCCAAGTCTTCTGGGAATGATTCCTGAGAACAGAGCCAGAGTCAACCCTGAATACCGTCAAGTGTGGCTCCCAAACAAATCAAAATTGAACTCTCTTCCTGCTCTCTAGTCCCATGTGGGTAGACAGGTATGCAAATAGAGAAGGAGGACATGTGACAGTCCCCTCAAAGATGAGCAAGCAGCGAGGAGCCACTTCATTGGCTTTGTAACCAAAATCCCTCTTTTGCTCACTCAGGCCCTTGAAAGGAGACAGACTTTGGTCGGCCACACTCGGCCCACCACCAGGGTGGACCAAAGACAATGAAGCAAACGGGCTTGCAGAGCTCCAGCTGCATCTCCCTGGGGCAGAGACACAGAGACGCCTTCTTGTCTGGGGCTTCATGTATGCAAGGACCAGGGCAAGTGTCACTGTGAAGGGGAACCAGTGAGTGCTCGACACATTAGCCTTGTCACTACTGTCACCCAGCAGCGTCTCAGTCACAGAGCAAAGGAGTTTTGGAAGAACCGAGTACACTGTCCTTGTCCTATTCTGGGGTTCCCTCCAGGAGTGTACAGGGGCCAAGAGGGTCACACCCAGCCATGCTTGGAAACCACAATACAGGGGAGAGATGGTCCAGGGGTAAAACTTGGGGTCGCACACAGGTAAGGCATTTGTACCTGAGCTTTGAGCTACTTCTCATGCCCCAACTTTCTTGGTTGAACTGTTGAACTGACCAAAATCCATAAAGGAGCTCTGAAGTTCTCAGCAAGAGTTAGAACTTCCCCGGGACACTGATGAAGGCTTGGAGCCACCCCCCACTCCCCCACCCCAGGGCTTCTCTCTCCCACAGCAGCCCTCACTGTGGCTAGAGCAGCACTGGCTGGGGCCCAGCCTCCTCTCAAACCTTCCCCTCTTGGGGAACTTGCAAACACTCCCCTGTGCACTCTGTCAGTCTCGGCAGAGGGTAAGGACTATGGGCTCCCGGGCTGAGAGGTGGACCACGCACAGTACAGCCCAGGGCCTGCCTCTGCAACATCTCTGTCACCCTGATGAGGCTTCAGTGGGGAAATCCTCCAGCAGGTACCTGCACTCCTGAGCCCAGTTGAAATCTGCATTTCTGATGTTTGTGCTCACCAGCGTCTCGGGGGTCCCTGTCTCCCCATCCACTGCCAGGTCTTGTGGCTGGAGGGGAACATCATGATGTTGTCAGTAGTCTGTGGTCTTGTTCTCCCCTTAAACCAGGCACCTTTGTTCCTCCTCTTCCTCTTGGCCTACAGTTTGGCATCCTAGAAGAGGAGAAATGGGCTTGGGCAAGTGTTTCTTCCTCCAGCACTGGATGCACCATCACAGACCAAGAGGCCGAGGCCTGGGGTGCTCAGCAGTAGACGCCCACCTGACCGGCTGAGGACCCCTCCTGTTGACTCTCCAGCACTGCCCTTGTGCAGGACCCAGAATCATAGTAGCACCACGAGGGGAAATAAATATTAGTGGAGGGGCCTCTCAAGTGATATTTAGGGAGCTCAGGGGCCCTCCCTGGAACTCTCCGTCAACCGAGTGTTTCATCTGAAGGTTAGGCCCAAGGATGTGGTGCTACCAGAGGTTGGGGGCCAGTCATGCTAGTGAGGCCACACTATGCTCGGGTCAAGCCAGGGTCAGGCACTTCAAGGCATGAGCCTTAACCCCTGTGCTGTCTCTCTGGTCACTATAAAATGGTTTTAAATTGATTTATAAAAATAAAAAGAAAGAAAGCAAAATAGTGTAATGAGTTTTACCACCCAGATTTGTTCCTACTGGGTTTCCACAGATTTTCCTCCTGCTTTCTGGCACATAGTAGTTAATTCAGCTCCCCGTGGCCCTCATTGATACGCTTCCTGCTCCTCTCCCCGCATATCATCTCCATCTTATCCCGAGAATCATCTACCTGGAAAGTTTCAGTTATTTCTCACCTTTTCTCTCCACATCCTCCTCATGGCTCACCTGCATGGCTCCCAGCATAGCATCATCATCACACATCTGTCGTCAAGTATTAGGCACACGTGGGACCCTAATTGCAGGACTGAGGATGTCACACCGGTCTCAGGACATCCCTGTATGCGTATGACATTTATAAATGATGAGAAGGACTCAGGGTTATGAATGGATTTTCTTGCTCTTAATTAATGTTTTAAATATATGTATTTAATTCATTATTGTAATTTATTTTTATTAAGATACCATGATTTACAAAGTTGTTCATAATAGAGTTGTTTCAGGCATACAATACCTAAGAACAACCCCACCACCAGTGTGACTTTCCCTCCACCAGTGTCCCCAGGTTCCCTTCTACCCATCAGCCTGCACCCCTGTCAGGCACAGAGCAAATTTATTTCACATTGTTTCCTCCCACAAAACGTGAAAGAAAGCTAAATGGGACTATCAGAAAATAAG
Source organism: Sorex araneus (assembly GCF_027595985.1). Taxonomy (NCBI): domain Eukaryota; kingdom Metazoa; phylum Chordata; class Mammalia; order Eulipotyphla; family Soricidae; genus Sorex; species Sorex araneus. The sequence goes on along the minus strand of NC_073308.1, from coordinate 9,035,692 downwards.
TCGATTTGTGGTGGTCGAGTGCTATATGTTTTTAACCTATGTAGAGAAATTAAAATCATTTAACACAATATAAAGCCTATTCTCATTTACATAAATAAGTTTCCAACTCTGGAATCTAAAATATAATGCATTAGATTTTAATATGTACTTGGACCTCATTTGTATTTATTTTATATTCCCCACCATTAATAAAACATTTTAAATTATGTTATAATATATTTTAGAGTTTAAAATGAACTCAAAAGTTTGAAATAGGTAAAACCTCAAACATAAATTTAGTAAAAGTGAAAAGAATTAAGAAAATATAAAGGAAAAATTCTGAATAGGCCTATAAATGTACTAAAGTGTTGATTTTATACTAGAAAATATAATTTTTTTTTTTTTTTGGTTTTTGGGTCACACCTGGCGATGCACAGGGGTTACTCCTGGGTCTGCACTAAGGAATTACTTCTGGCGGTGCTCAGGGAACCATATGGGATGCTGGGATTTGAACCCGGGTCGGCAGCGTGCAAGGCAAACGCCCTACCCACTATGTTATCACTCCAGCCCCCTAGAAAATATTATGTTACAGATTTTAAGTGTCTGTATTCATAAGTAAAAGATTGTAATGAAAAATCACATTGGATGCAAAAAAATCTGATCAAACATAGAACTTTCAGTGTATGTGAGATGTTAATTCATCACTAAAACTCTTTAAAACACCCCTTAGGAAGCTAGGAATAAACGTACCTTTCTTAATCTAGTAGAGGGCAACCATCAGCATTTTGAATGAGAGCCACACTCAGAGTTTCAAAACACAAGGGAAATTTTTCCTGTCCTTTACAGAAGCTCTTCTAATGCTTCTTGAATAACTGGTTTCAAGACTCTGAATTCCCTCCATCTGCGGGAAATCAAATGGGTCGCTTGACTTTCCACCACCACCCTCCCCCACCACACACACACCCCATTCTTGCCTGCATTCTGGCACAACTGTGAGCTGTCCACCCTGGGCCCCCTTTGAACTGCCAAAGGGTGTTGAACCATCTCTGGTCTGCCTGTCCTGGAACAATCTGCTGTCAAATCACTTGGCAATGAAGTAGGCTGAGGGGGGCTGTGATGAGCAGAAGCAGCTGCCCGAGGAAAGTGCAGCGCAGGGACCTGCCCCTGGGACAGCATCCTTCCTGTTCTCAGAGTGTCACAGGGGGCTCGAGCAGCACTCAGGCCTTTCCGGTGCCCACGCTAGCATGTCTGTGCCCACCTAACGTCCCACCGCTCTGCTCACCCTCTCAGGCACTCGAGACATTCTCCTCACTGACCACAGCCCAGGCCATCTGCAGCACCGCTCACTCTCCCTGCTCAGAAGGCTCCTGTGCATCCTCGTTTGACGCACCTTTATGGCCCCTTCCAACCTCTGCATGAGCCACCCATCTTCCTGAGTCTGTCTCCACGTCCGGCTTCTCCAGTGGGAACAAGTGGCGAAACGCTTTGGAAACTTGGCAAACAGGACAGGCCTGCACTCCAGTCCCTGACTTAGTGAGTCTGGGGAGATCCAGGAACCTCAATTAGACACAAAGTCAAGACAATTCTGAAGCCAGGCCCAAAGAGAGTTGCCTATAAAAGTTCTGTATGGGGGACCAGGGAGACTGTATAGGGGTTAAGACATATGCCTTGTATTTTCTGACCCCAGCTCAATTCCAATGGCACTCCCATGGCACCCCCACTCCAAGTATTGCTAAGTGAAGCTCTGGAGGCCCCCCAAACACCACTGGATGTGACCTTAGAGGCATCTGAAAATCATCAGAGTCGCGCTGATATTCCATGCACCTCAGGTAGTAAGCAGCACTGCATCCTCATTCAACCAGAAGCCAGGTGAGTCAAGTTAGTACAGAGTCCAGTGTTTCATTCCAAAGCTGTGTGAGTGACCACCTATGTCTATCAGTCCTAGGACTGCAGAAATGGGGGCTCAATGAGACTGAGCGATCCAACTGTGTTCTTGAGCATGGTAATACAATCTTAAATATGAGTAATAAAGTGAACTTTACCGTCAAAGTATCTGCAATAGGTTTTTTGTTTTGTTTTGTTCTGTTGTTTATTTATTTCATTTATTGAATCACCGTAAGATACCGTTACAAAGCTTATGTGTTTGAGTTTCGATCATACAATGATGAAATACCCATCCCTCCACCATTACACATTTTCCACAACCAAAATCCCCAGTATTCTGCCCTTGCCCCAGCCCAACACTTTCCCTGCCTGTGTGACCGACAATCTCTTTCTCTACTTTGATTACATTTAATATTTAGATATCAGTCCCACATTATTTTTTTTATTTTATTAAATCACCGTGTGGAAGATTACAATGCTTTCGGGCTTAGGTCTCAGTTATACAATGCTGAAACAACCATCCCTTCACCAGTGCCCATATACCACCACCAAAAAAAAAAAAAAACCCACACAGTACACCTCCCATCCCGCCCCCCCACCCCCTACCTTGTAACTGATAAGTTTCATTTTACATTCTGTTTACTTTGGTTACATTCAATATTTCAACACAAACCTCACTATTGTTGTTAGGAGTACCCCACTAGATTCAGACCTACTGTGAAGACAAATAAGGTCTCGCGGTTTTGAATTTCTGTACTTTAACAAGAAGTCCAGGGAGATTTCTTCCAGATATTAGATAATTGCAGGCTTGAAAACCCAATCTGTGTTCGTCTTAATATGGCGGCCACCACGCCCTTCATCCCCGGAGAGAAAGAGGCGAGAGAGAGAAATACCTTTCCCCATCTGGGCGGGCACGGGGCCGAGGCTTAGTTCTCAGGCTGGAGACATTCTGCGAGGAGTTGCCCACGCCGAAAGGTTTTGCTGGGTCTGGATTCATGCTTGTGCAGCTGCGGAGAGGCCGCACATGCGTGCGGCCCCCGGGATCACATCTCGGCCACATTATTATTGGGAATTTTCCCAACACCACTCAAACCTGCCGAAAAAGCAATGCTAGACAATTTGTTTTATATTGCTTATTATGAATAAGCAATATAATATCAAGCAGCTTCTCTCCTGGAATTCTAAACTTTTAATATGTAGGTTCTGGAGAGATCTCTGCAGCGAGCTGCTCAGTTCTGGGGTTCATTTGTATGTCTCTGGATCATGGTCATTTAGGTGCTTAATAAGTAGCCGGGGGCATTTTGTGGGTGTCATCTCAGAGTCCCATCAGGGCAGTGTGAAGGAGAGGGACCAGCTCCTCCCCTGTCCTGTGAGGCGTGGTGTTTGCCGCTACTGCTCTCACATACCTGGGTTTTTTGTTGAGTTCTGGAAGATGGCGGCTGCTGGATTTTCTAGGGGGCAGGCGGAGGGACAGCACTTGCTCCCATCTGGAGTAACCCAGTGAAAGTGGCCTATTACAAAATCTGGAAGCATCTCTGCAGCTAGCTGCTCAGTTGTGAGATTCGTTTGAGTGTCTCTAGTATCTGCAGTAGTTAGAAAATTATAGGACTAGTATGTAACAGCAGACTGCCCATTTAGATAGATGGTTTTCTAAGTAAATATAGAATTCAGAGAGCCAATGAATACTACGAAAGGATTGCAAGTATCAACCATAGTCTCAGAAGAGCAACTTGACCGTCATGCAACTTCAAAGTAAGTCAATGAATGACAAATATTGGTAACGGTGACTGTTTTGTGTCATTTCTTTGTGACACACCAGGCAGCACTGGGGGATTACTCCTGGCTCAGGGCTCAGGAACCACATTGCATATGGAGAGCCAGGGATCAAACTTATTATGGGCTTGTGAAAGCAAAGTGTCTTAGCTGCTATAACCTTGCTTCAGGCCCCGATTGAAGCACACTTAAAGAATATGAAATGAAAATAATATTGCACTGGACTCTGTAGAGAAACTTGGCAGGCCAAGAGAACAAAAGGATGCATACAGCAAAAGGTGTTGCTGCTGGAGTGATAGCACAGCTGTAGGGCGTTTGTCTTGCACGTGGCCAACCGGGTTCGGTTCTCAGCATCCCTATTGGTCCCCTGAGCCCCGCCAGGAGTAATTCCTCAGTGGAGAGCCAGGAGTAATCCTTGTGCATCACCAGGTGTGACCGCAAAAAGAAAAAAAAAAAAGAGGCATAAACTGAGCACACAATGGGGTGCCCGAGAGCATTTTCAAGAGAAGCAGGTGGTCTCTTGCTCTCTCCCTCCCGCCACATCTCCAAATTTCTCTCAGAAAATCCACTTTGCCTCGGAGAGGGGGAAAAGCACAGCGTCCGTCGGGGCCAACGGGTCCGTCTGTGGGCCCAGCTGAGCACTGTGCGGGGAGGGCCAGCGCTCCCGGGGCGTCACTGCAGGGACAGCGGGTCCAGAGAGGCGGTGAGCGGGACTCAGAGCCCAGGGAAAGCGAGCAGGCATTGGCGTCAGGCGCGCCAGGCAGGACCTCAGTCTGTGGAGGCTGAGGGGATGCACCACTCTGACCACGTGGAGGAGCGGGCAGGACTAAAGGGTCTGGATCCCTCCCCGAGAAAATAAGGGACCAAAGCACAGGAGGAGGTCGGCCCAAAACAGCAGCCCCTCAGTCACAGCCGCCCCACCCCCACCCCCAGGCACAGGCCTGTGAGGGGGTTCTGTCGGGAAGGAGCCCCCTCCCCTGAAAAGCATGAAAGTGCCCAGAAGTGGGCCATAGCCTGAGGCACTGCTGGAAGGGAGGCCACACCCCCAGGCGTTACACAGGCCAGGTCACAGCCCCAGGCGGTACACAGGCCAGGCCGCACCCCCAGGCATTACACAGGCCAGGCCAAACCCCCAGGCATTATACACGGAGGCCAAAACCAAGGCATTACACAGGTGAGGCCAAAACCTAGGTGTTACACAGGCGAGGCCACACACACATGTAGGTTTTACACAGGTGAGTGCACACCCCCAGTAGTTACACAGGTGAGTCCACTCCCCCAGGCCTTACACAGGTGAGGCCACACCCCTAGGCAACAGGCAAGTGAGGCCACACCCCAGGCATTACACAGGCGAGGCCACACCCCTACATCACACAAATGAGGACACCCTGCCAGTTGTCACACAGTCCAGCCTACCCACTCAGCAGTCACACAGGGGAGGCCACACCTCCAGGCAACTGGAATGGGAGGCTACAGCCCTCAGTCCTCAAGAGTACAGGTAAGTGGAAGAGAGCAGCTTCTGCATACAAATTGTCTGAATGGGGAAAAAAGAAAAAGAAGAGGCCATAGAGACAGTACAGAGGGTAGGGCGATTGCCTCATTCAGGGACGACCCAGGTTGAAATTCCAGTACCCCAAGCACCACCAGAGATGGATCCCTGAGTACTGAGTCAGGCATCAGCTCTGAGCACAGCGGGTGTGAAAAAAAAGTTTGCTCTTTCTTCATTTCCCTGACACTGCATACTGTCCCCCACCAGGGGGAAAAAGGAGCAAGACCTAGTGATCTGCTGGAAGCAGGAAAGAGTGACGAAGCATGCCTTCCTTGTGTATAAGGAAGTGTGCGTCCGTGTGAGCCTAGTAGGCAGCTTGACCAGGACCTTGACAAAGAATCTTGGCCACGGGGATGTGATGCCACAAACAGGTCAACCTGTAGCTGCAGGGCGAGAGCATCAGCAGCCTGATGGTGCCTTCAGGCTTCCTGACACCTCACAATTGCTGCTGTGCCTTTGGGCAGACCCCAAGACCTTGGGACCAAGTTTCCCAAGAAATTAAACAGCCAAAAGTTAGGTATGTGAGAGCCATGCCCACAAACCACGTCTGGCTCCGCTAGACAAGCTCATTTATTGACCGTATTTCAGAGACCCATAGATAAATCTCCAAGAAATCAAAAGCCAGAGACACAGCAGCAATTCCCGGAAGACACCACAGAACTGGAGATCACTCCAGGCCCTACACCGAGCCAATTTCACTGGTGCACCCAAAATAGAGCAGGTGCAATCTCCCCACCTACTCCAAATGGAATCTTGACAACCAAGAGCTTCCACAAGCAAGGCCCAGTATGGTGGTTCCAGGACTAAATCTCCATGCCACATGATGGCAGAGGTGCTGGTGTCCCTCCCTGGCTCCACTCCTGCTTGTTGCCCACAATGTGCCTCAGGGTGCCACTTTAGCGCAACAACAACCCTGGTTCAGAGACACAGGAATGAGTTCCAAACAACTCTAAAAAACTGGAGATCTCTCCAGGCCCCAAACTGAGCCAATTTCACTGGATCATCCCAGATGGAGCAGGTACTGTGTGCCCACCTACTCCAAATGGAATCCTGGCGACCAAGAGCTTCCACAAGCAAGACCCAGGTATGCGGGTTCCAGGACTAAATATCCATGCTGCATGGCGGCAGAGGTTGTTCCTCCCCGACTCCCCGACTTCTTATTGGCCTGGGTGTTACACTCAAAATGTGGCTCCTGGTGCCACCTTAGTGCAGAAACAGTCCTGGTACAGAGACGCCCAACCGAATCCCCAAATGAATTACTGCCCTCCGGAAACGTCTTTGAACCCAACCATTTCAATCTAGGATTCTAGAAGCGAGTGGCCGCAGCACCCAAGATTTTCAAAATGAGCAATGGACAATAAATGATGTAGCATCTGCCCCTAGCAGGCAGGCTTGAATGGTGGTGGGAAAAGTTGAGCAAAACATAATGCCCAAAAGTAGAGAGAGAGTACTGGGGAAACTGTCTGCCATGGAGGCAGGGTGAGGACTGTTGGTGGGAAGTGTGCACTGGTGGAGGGATGGGTGTTCTGTCATTGCCTGAGTCTCGAACATGAAAGTTTTGTAACTGTGTCTCAGGGTGATTAAAAACAAGTAATGTGGAGTTCATGCCCAATTCAATCAGCTTAGTCAATGGCTGAATAAAAAGCAGTACTCCTACATTAAAAAAAAAATCTTGGCGAGAAAGATACTTTGATACTTTTTACATGGGCGTGAAAAAGGCAACTCATGACACCCCAGATTATGCACATATGCAAGAGAAGATGAAATTCTTGTCATCAAAACATGACAAAATTTTGTCAATTTATGTATAACTTATAAATTAACTCTTTCCCAAATCCGCCCACTTGGAGAGCCCGGCAAGCTACCAACAGTATACAGCCTGCATGGCAGAGCCTGGCAAGCTACCTGTGGCGTATTCAAGATGCCAAAAACAGTAACAACAACTCTCAGAATGGAAACTTTACTGGTGCCCGCTCGAGCAAATCAATGAACAACAGGATGACAGTGACTTGTGACTTGTGTGTTTCCCAAAACTGTTTAGAGTACTCAGGGCAACTGTATACGGATACAGACTCTAGTGAGTGGATCATTAAATACTGAAGTTCCCTATGTAAAATGATCACCGATTTTTCCACTGTTAAATCCATGACGCATTGTGTGCCCACACCAGCACAGTCAGGCGTGGCCCTAGTGTCCCCAAACATCACTGGGCTTGAGCAGCATTCAATTCACGTTCCCAACAAGCACTAAACTTTCCAACCAGATGGACAAACGTCACTGGGAGTAGCTACCAGTTTCCCAAGCATTGCCCAGAACACGAATGGGAGAAGGGTAGGGGGAAACTTTGGCCAATGATTGCTGGTGGTGGAATCAAACGGGCCCATTCAGGCTGAAGGTACACAGGAATATTGCCAGCAGCTGCACTCACAAGAGGCTAAAGGCAAAAGCAAGTCAGAGGTCACCTAGGGAGATGTGAATGAAATGGGCAGGTCGGGAAACTACCAAAGGACACACCAGGACCAAAATGAAATGGCCCAACTGCTGGGGTGGAAAACTCCATATTCAAGAATGAGGGGCCGCTGGTTCATGTGTGAACAGAGATATGGAAGGAAATTCTGCCTGAGTGTTTGACACAGCAATAAGCTATCTGATGTGGGGGCAACTAGCTTCAGAGCTCGCTAGTGAAATCTCAGATACTAAGCAGTGGATAAACAGACTTCAGAAAAAACCTGCTTTGCCATTAAGAAATCCCACTAGAAAATGGCTAATAGTAGTACATAGTAGAAGGCTGAGGTATATTTTAATAATCACATAAAATAACCGGACATTGCAATGACTGCTACAAAGTAATTGCAATTCAGACACATAATTTGATAACACCAATTCTACCATCACATTCATTTCAACGGAACTCATTGAAGGGCCATCACTGATAACAGTACTTTTAAATACAATTAATTGAAAAGAATACTCTGATGTAATCAATTCAGCACAAAACTGCTAGACATGGTGAAGAATGAAAGGGTGCTGGGTTTAGTGTTCTCTGAAGCAACTGCTGTGTCAAAAACAAATGGGAAATTTGTCAGGTTAGGATCAAACATAATGTGAGACTCAGGGAGAGGAAACAGTGTGCCCAAAGCACTTGGCATGGGCCCGAGTCACCTGTGAGGATGATCCTGAGCTGGGCCTCCACCCCCAGCGCCCAGGGCACCTGCTGTGCCACAGGTTCTACCTGAAGGGTCGACTTGCAGCGCTGTCTCCAGGGGGCGCTGCTCCCCCTTGAAACACCAGCAGGCTCCAATAAGCCAATGCTATAGGAAATCATTCCATAGAAAAGCTCCACCACAGGGAGGGAATGGGGAAGGGCGGGGCGGGGTTTGAGCCCACTAGAAGGTTCTACACAAGAGACTAACTTCTGAGCAGAGAATTAAGTCTTAATATTCTGGCACATCCTAGACCCCAGGATTCCGACACAGAGGCCTACGCTGCAGATGCCTGTCCCTACCCCACCTCCCCACTCTTGGTGGATACTTTGTGTTTACCTAATAGGGCTGGGACTTTGTTGCCACAGAGAAAGTGTAGCAGTTTCAACTCAGATGAAACCAACCAATTCCCAGGTCCCAGCAATTTTCTAATATCAGGAAAAAAATAACAGAAACCTGGTCTTAGTGCTGATTGCACAGTCATTTCCCAAGAAGCTGCAAGGCTCAGATCCCTCTCTACATCCCTTGTGTTGGAGAAAATAGAGCTTCCAGGACCAGTACTCAGTGGCCAGAGGTCTATGGGTAATTCTTGAAACTATTGATCCCTGTCACTTTCCCATTACAGACACATTGCCACCTCTGGAAACCACTGATCTCTGGAGAAAACAATATAGGAGATAAACAAACCAGCTACTATTCCACACCCAGCATGGTGTTGGAACAAAAGCAGATCCATAGACCAGTGCAATAGGTTTCAATATTCTTACACATCCCCTCAAATATGAGATCATCTAATCTTTGATAAGGGAGCAAGAAATGTAAAGTGGAACAAGGAAAGGTTTTTTTTTTAACAAATGGTGCTGGCAAACCTGGACAGCTACATTTAAAAAAAATGGCCTCAGACCTCTACCTAACACCATGCACAAAAGTCAGATCAAAGAGGACTAAAGACCTTAACATTAGTCCAGAATCCATCAGGAACATTGAAAAAAAATCAGAAAACTCTCTAGGATATTGAAGCTTAAAGGTATCTTTCGAGACAAAATGCCATTGACCAAGTAAGTGGAAAAAGAGATAAACAAATGGGACTACCATAAACTAAGAAGTTTCTGCATCTCCAAAAAACCAAAAAAAACAGTGACAGTCTGCTTACAAAGAATGCAATGACAGTCTACAGGATGGGAAAGGATATTCACCCAATAACTCTCCAATAAGGGGCTAATAACTAGAATGTAAAAGGCACCAGTTGAACTCTACAAGAAGAAAACATCCAATCCCAGTAGAAAATGGGGCAATGAAATGAACAGAAACTTTCTCAAAGAAGAAATCCAAATATTCAAAAGACACATGAAAAAATGCTCTTCATCACTAATTATCAGAGAGATGCAGATCAAAACAACAGTCAGATATCATCTCACACCATAGACTGGGACATATCCATAAGAACAAAAGTGTTGGCATGGACGTGGGAAGAAAGGGACTCTCCTTAACTGCTGGTGGGAATGCAGACTGGTCCAGCCTTTTGGGAAAACAATATGGATATTTCTCAAAAAACTAGAAATTGACCTCCTATTTGACCCAGCAATAACTTTTGGGAATATATTCTGGAGATGCAAAAAGTACAGTAGAAATGACATCTGCATTTGTATGTTTATTGCAGCACTATTTACAATAGCCAGAATCTTGGAAAAACCCGAATGCCCAAGAACAGACGACTCGTTAAAGAAACTTTGATATATCTACACAATGGAATACTATGCAGCTGTTAGAAAAAATGAAACCATAAAATTTGCATGTAAGTGGATCAACATGGAGGGTATCATGCTAAGTGAAATGAAACAGAAAGAGAGTGACAGACATAGAAGGACTGCACTCATTTGTGGAATATAAAGTCACAGAATGGAAGACTAACACCCAAGGATAGCAGAGATAAGGGCCAGGAGGTTCACTCCAGAGCTTGGAAGCCTATCTCATGTACTGGGGGTAAAGGCAGGTGGGATGGAGATGAGACCACTAAGTAAATGATGGTTGAAGGGATAGCTCAGGTTGGTAGATGAGTGCTGACAGTAGACTATGGATCAAGCATAATAGCTGCTTAGTACCTATACTGAAAACCATAACACCCGATAGGAGAGAGAAAGAGGGAATGTGTCTGCCACAGAGGCAGGGGGTGGGAAGGGGTGAGGGTGGTGGAGGGACACTGGGAACATTAGTGGTGGAGAATGGGCACTGGTGGAGGGATGGGTACTCCAACATTGATTGAAGCGTAATCACAAATGCTTGTAAATTTGTAACTGTATCTCACTGTGATTCTTTAAAATTTAAAAATAAATCGGTAAAAACAAAAGAGAAAAGAAAAGGAACCGAAGACATAGTACAGTGGGTGGGCACTTTATTTTATTCAGCCAAGCTGAATTGAATCCCCAGTACACCATAGAGTCTCCTGAACCCACCAGAGGCCACCCCTGAATGAAGTGCAGTAAGCCCTGGGCTCCTGAGGATGTGCCCCACCCCAAATTAATGAAAATAAATCTGCCCAACCTATTCACGCCTGAACAGTGAGGCTTCCTCACAGCACTTCGGGGATCTGGGTTTTTGTGGGACAGAAGATAGCACCATCATAGCTACATGACCACAGACAGGGAGATAGCTCCGCGAGCCAGACACTGCATGTTCCCAGAGCAATGCCTGGGGTGACCACTCACCCCTACCCCCAGATCCCCAACCGACCCCACACCACCCATATACCCAAACCCACAAGAACCACACCCCACACAGAGCCAGCTGTGAGTACTCCTTGAGCACTGCTGTGTGTGGCCCCCAAACCAAAATAAATAAATCAAACAAAGCTAAACAAAGCTGAAAGGCTGCAGTGACCGTATTAGGAACTCTGTGTTAGTAATGGCTCTAATTTGAACAGGCATAGTGAACAGGATATCTGGGTTTATCTTTAATCTAGTTGAGACCATCACTGGCATAAGTCCTGGGAAGGCATGCAAAAGCAGAAGAATAAGCAACAGTCCAAGACCATAAAAGGTAAAACACCCAACAGCAGACAGGGCAGGGGAAAGGAAGTCAGGTAGAGTTACCTGAGATTTAGGGCCAGGGTTGCAAGGAAGGAATAAGCCAATCAGACAAAAACACCACCTGAGGGTCCTGGGGGGAGTCAGTCCAAGGAAAGCAGGTGCAAACCAAGAGGGCATAAAAGGGGCTGCTTACAGCAAGGCAGGGTTCCACTCTATGCAGGGGAATTTGGTTGACCAGTCACATATGCTTGGCGTGAATAAAGGAAATCTGCTCACAATTTTTACTATGTCTCGTTCCTCGAATCACGGACCCTAATAAAAACCAACAACAAAGAAAACTCCATGAGACAGGTGGAGGGTAGTGGATGGTTCACAATGTTTTGCAAGCAGGGAGGGTAGCTCAGGGTTCTGGAACATCTAACGAAGCAGTTTCCTGGCTGACTTTCCAAGGGCAGACTTGGAATACTGAGTCAGAGACTAGAGATATGAGTATAGAAACAATCCTTTAGATGTTCTGTTAGATCTGTGTCAGAAGGGATTAGTTAAAGGATGGAGGTACTATGCTGTGATGTGGTGGCAAAGATGTGTATGAGGCTGGGGAGATTCAAACGAAGAAGTTTCCAAATACAGAGAAAGGAGGAAAGGAGGGGAGGGAGAAGGAGAGGAAGGGGGGGGGAGGGAGGGAAGGGAGGGGCAGAGAGAAGGGGAGAGACAGGAGGCAGGTGGGATATGTAGGAGGATGAAGAGGAATGAAAGGAATGGAGGGAATGGAAGGAGAGGGAGAGGGAGGGGATGGAGGAGACTGTGGCAGGAGGGGGCGGGTGGTACGAAGCCCTAAGCTCTGGTCTAATAGTGACTGTGGCTGAGTCTGGGTGTTCCCAGGAGCGGGAAGGGGAGGCTGTGCTTGCTGGCCTTGGTGTGTTGTTAATGGTTCATATAAACAGTGTCCAGAGCACTTTGTTGTCCCAGTTCTGTTGGGAGGAAGGAGGGCGAATGGTCTGAGTAGAACCTGGCAGGTGTGGGGAGCTGGGTCAGGGAATGGACAGTACTCAATGCCCTGCAGAAGGCCCTGACCAACCCTCCCACCTCTCTACCCCACAGGACTGAGGCAGGAAGTGGGGGGGAATCCCCCACCGGGCTCAGCCTGCCTGTCTGGCCTGCAGAGGGAGCTGGTCTGTGGGCTGGGGACTGAGACTGGAGGGGTCCAGCAGCCTGCAGTCCCTCACAGTGTGGCAGCCAGGCGGGTGCTCAGCAAGGCTCCAAAGACAGTTCACTACATCCCCACCAGAGAGCTGGAATAGCTGGAAACTGGGCTGCAGGGCCAGAGGAGGAGGCGGTGTCTCAAAGTAGACTGACCTCAGTGTCTGCCGGGGAAGGAGGGTAGCATCCAAGAGCAACAGAACCCCAGCTCCTCAGCCTGGAACTCTGGAACTTGAGGTGCCCAGAGCTCAGTCACCTCTGAAAGCCATAGGAGGACATCCAGTGGCCCCTCCGGGCCCTCCTACAGTCCTGCTTTCTTTTGCTTCAGCAGAAATACTGAAACATCTTAGCTGAGACGTTGGTTCATGATCAAAAAGACGAGCTCAGAGGAGCTGTGGGCTGCTGAAGTGAGCAGACCGTGGAACAGAGGACCAGACCGCACACGCACACTTCCACCCGCCAGCTGGCACCTGTAAAAGCAGGCCAGAACACACGCCCCCCCCACAACCACCACTCATGGATGGCTCTACGGGGCCAGGGAGGCGGCACCTTGCTTTCAGGGTGAGGCTCTGGGTTCACATTGGCCTCAGGGTGCTGCGTGTGAAGTGCGTGTCACAGGACACATCTCTAGGTCTCCTGGTGACAGCCTGACCCTGGAGCAGGGAGGAGGCCTTGGGACTCACAGTTAAGGTGGGAATGGTGGTTTCCTGGGGGAGTTCGAGTTCTCCGGGGTCAGAGGATTGTGAATCAGGCGAATCCAGAGGGTCTAGAAGGAATCGCATCTGACATGGGCTGGGGCACGGGGGTGGGGGGGAGTGGAACAGCTGCCAAGAATCAGTATAGACCAGCCCCTCCTGGGCTCGGCGCTGCAGGAGCCATGACAGAAGTGCCTGTCAGACCCAGGCAGACAACTGAGCTTCTTCCTCTGACTCCCACACAGAGAGGAGCACCGTGAACTCCCCTGTTCGCCCAGGTGAGCCCCACTGTGCCTGGCACTAACGCTGGCTCACTGCCATAGGAGGCATCAGAGAGGGAAACCCCTGTGTCCCCAAGGCATGACACTAGCCGTTCCAGGGAGCAGGGGCTCACCCTCCTTGAGGCCTGGTGTTGGGAGGAGCCAGGGGCAGGCCACCTTGCTTCGGGAATTGGTACTCCCAGACCTGACCCTGGCACCTCCTCTGAGGTGTCTGAGGTTCAGAGCATCCTAAATGCCCCCAGGCAGATAGGCCAGGAGACAGGTCAAAGGGTGAAACACATACCTCACACAGTCAAGGCCTTAATTTGATCCCCAGCACCAAATGCCTACACACACACACACACACACACACACACACACACACACACACACACATACACACACTCACACCAGCACCTCTAAGGGGGACATTAGTGAACCAACATCACCTTATTTAAAACCAAATAAATCTCCTCATTGGGCATAGAAGAAAGAAGAGAAAGGAAGCTGTCCTGACCAGGAAAGTCAGTCAGTTGCTACTGACCAGGAAGTGAGAGTGATGAGGAGCGAGGGGCTGTCTTAGGCTGAGAGTGTGAGCACCTGTGCGCTGCTTATGTGGGGAGTGGACAGTAATCAGGGACTGGTAGACCTTGCTCAGGAGGCATTTGTGGGGAGAGAACAGAAACAAGAGCCTGGGGCCAGAGATAGAGGTCCCTGCTGACACAGTCCTGTCCCCAGCCTGCGCCCCCTACGCATACGAGCTAACTAGAGTGATTTGAATGCAGAGCCATCGGTAAACCCTGAGCTAAGTCTGGGGTGGCCCAAACCCGGTTCTCACAAAACAGGCAGTGGGGAGAGATTGCTTTTCATCCTCCAAGGATTCAGCTTCCCATGCAGAAGAGGAAACCGAGCCTCAGGACACAAGGCGAAGACCCCATGGCTCCTCCATCAGCCTCCGCACCAGCCCAGCCCGGGTCCAGGGTCCAGCCACTGCGGGCTCAGTTGGGAACAATGCACCCAGTATCTCCACCTATTGCCACTGCTGGAAGCCCAGGCAGACGTGCAGCAGGACCAGTGCTCCCTGGGCAGCACGAGTCATATGGGCTGAGTGACAAGAAATTAATCGTTTCTGTTTGCAGCTCCCACAGCCCCTCTCTGAGTCTCTAAGTCCCTTCTTCAGCTCCTCAGCTCCATTTAGCCAAGTGTCTCAGCACCACACCCATGTGCATGGCAGCTCTGCCGGCCCCTGTGAGGCCAAGACACAGCCCAGATACAGGGCACAGACAGACTGTCAGGGGAGGAAGGGATCTGGAGGCCTGCTTGGAGGAGGGTAATGCTGTGAGTCCTGAAGACAAGTAGGTGGTCACAAGGTCTGTGTCCTCCAGGAAGACTGGGCATCTGGGGCCACAATTTTCTTTAAAATTAGAAGGAGTGGTCACAGTGGTCATTCGAAGGCCAAGGCCATTGCCTTGCTCACAGCCGACCCACTCAATCCCTGTTACCCCAGATGATCCCCGGAACCAGGAGTGATCCTGTAGTGCAAAGCCTGGGGGAAGCCCTGATCACAGCCAGGTGTGTCCTAAAAAATAGAATGACTGAGATCAGAAGGCAAAAAGGATGGTAACTATTATTGAATCATAAATCAGATTGGCCTACATTCGTCATTATACCAGTATGGTAAAAACCTAATGTGAGGGCTGGAGAGATAGGACAGCAAGTCAGATGCTTGCCTTGCACGCGATTGAACCCTGGCTCCACCTAGGATCCCTTATGTCCTGCCATGAATGGTCCCTGAGCACAGGGCACCGAATAGCCATAGGCTCGGTGTGTGCCATCAGGAGCAGGGCCTCTCTGTGGGGCAGCCCCGCATCCACAGCACAGACAAGATGACTCAGGGATGCCACCAGCGCAAGGCAGCGGGGCAGAAAGTGTCTGCACAGTCGCCAGGCACTTTGGCCCAAACCGCACACCGCACAGTATAACCTCTCACCCTCACACAGCCTGCAAAGGGACAGCAGTGCATGGTCCCCGCCTCCCCAGGGAGCCGACCCAGCCCCGGACCTGTGCCTGCCCCAGGTGGGGTCCAGGACTCCCAAGTAGAGACTCCCCTAATAGCAGTCCCCGCAGGCATATCCCACCTGGCTGGCTCACAGCAGCTCCTTCCCGCCACTTGTCCTCTCGCCCCTTTGGACTGGGCAGTGGGCGCTCCCCCGTGAGTCCTGCTGTCCCCCTTTGGAGCCCGCGCCTGGGCCTTTTTTTTTTCTTCTTTTTGGGTCACACCTGGCGATGCACAGGGGTTACTGTGCATGAGGGGAAGCTCAGACCTGGGCTTAGTTCCACCAGGCCAGCTCCTGAACTGTCCTGAACAGTCCCCTCTCTGGGGCCCTGCAATGAACCCCCATAGCCTGCAGACTCACTTCCTCACAAAGACTGTCTCTACCCCTCTCAACCTGGTGCACAGATATGTGC
The DNA here is from genome assembly GCF_027595985.1 of Sorex araneus. Taxonomy (NCBI): domain Eukaryota; kingdom Metazoa; phylum Chordata; class Mammalia; order Eulipotyphla; family Soricidae; genus Sorex; species Sorex araneus. Next base: position 9,019,654 of record NC_073308.1, on the reverse strand, counting down.
AGACCTCACAGCCACACACACAAACACAGACCAGCTGTGTGCTCATCTCAACCGCCAAACACACAGACTCGCCAGGTATGTGTACTCGCACAGTCACACACACAATTCCCAAGACATTCTTGGTTTATTTTTCCTTTTCTTTTTTTTTTATTATTTTTCGGTCACACCCAATGATGCTGACTCCTAGGGCTGACCCCTGGCTCTCCACTCAGAAATCACTTCTGGCATTGCTCAGGGAACCATATGGGATGCTGGGAATCGAACCCGGGTCAGCCGCGTGAAAGGCAAACGCCCTACCTGCTGTACTATTGCTCCAGCCACCCCCCTCCCCCCAAGACATTCTTTTGGGCCACACCTTGGGAGACCCACGGTGGTGGCGGGAACTGAGGCGGGGCTTGCAAGGCAGCTGGCCCACCTGCTGTGCTGCTGCTCCAGCCCCTCCCCATACCCTCTTCCTGGCCTGCTAGGTCCAAATGCACCTGGGTTCTTGAAACGCTTCTCCCGGCCTGTTGGCGTAATGCCAGCGGTGGTCACTAGAGGGCAGTGGAGAAGCCGTGCGGGAGAAGGAGGCGCCTTCCCAGGGGTCCTGGCCGCGGGGGGCTGCTGCGGGCCTGAGCTCTCTCCGCAGGGTCGCCGGGGACTGCTCCGCTGAGCCGTCTCGGGTCTGGGGCTTTCCCAGGAGCCCAGGGGGAGTCGGGTGGTGCTCAGGAGACTCGGCGGTGTCTCCTGGCGGTACCTGGTGAGCGCAGAGAGGCGCGTCCTGCGGGGTCTGCAGGACTCGGCAGCAGCGGCCCGGCCTGGCGGGCCCAGGGGTCCAGGGCCACATGCGGCGCTTCGGCCCGAGCCTTTCTGGGCATGGACACCGGGCCCGCTGTGCGCCACCTCCCGCCCCGAGCCTCGGCCCGTGACCCGCGGGTCACCAACAGTCGAAGTTCCGAAGGCGCGACCAGGGCTCGGTCACATCAGATCAGGGACGCGAAGGTGCCCGGGTTCCTGGCGACCCCCAGGAGCTGCGTCCGTCTCTCCTGGAAAGGGCAGAGCCGGGAGGAGGGCTCAGTGCTCGGGCACATCCCGGCAAGCCCACCCCACCCGCCCCCAGCCCGGAGGCTTGACCCCCCAGGCCACAGCTGCATCCCCCCAGCAGGCGGCCACAGCTCGGCCTGGGGGTCTTCCTAGGGGCCCTCCAGCTGGGCCTTCTCTGTAGCCGTTTCTACCTGCTGTGTCTGTCCTATTCCTGGTCGTTTATGTGTGTGATTTGTTTATTCCTTTTTTTCTGTTTCACATCTACATTTTTTAAACTATTTTTTTAAACAGGTGTCATTATTTTTTTTTTTCTGCTTTTTGAGTCAGACCCGGCGTTGCGCAGGGGTTACTCCTGGCTCATGCACTCAGGAATTACTCCTAGCGGTGCTCGAGGGACCATATGGGATGCTGGGAATCGAACCCAGGTTGGCCGCGTGCAAGGCCTTACCCGCTGTACTCCAGCCCCAATAGGGGTCATTCTTAAGACACTCAGGAGGGTTACCTTTATTAAGATATCTGGGTCCCCCTTAAGCCCCCTGTGGGTCAGGGAGCTCAGTGGCCAGGCCTGGCACTGGGAGCCCCCAAGGCTACATCCTGTGCTGCTGCTGAGGACCGAACGCAGAACACAGGTGCTATGGATGCTATGCATTCCTCTAAGACTTGAGTGCTGTACCTAGTCCTGGTTTCATTTTATTGAAGAACTTAATTTATATGTATTATTTATAAATATAGCACAGTGGGAAGGGTGTTTGCCTTGCATGCAGCCGACCTGGGTTCAATTCCTTCATCCCTCTCAGAGAGCCCGGCAAGCTACCGAGAGTATCTTGCCTGCACGGCAGAGCCTAGCAAGCTCCCCGTGGCCTATATTATTTGCCAAAAACAGTAACAAGAAGTCTCACAATGGAGACATTACTGGTGCCCACTCGAGCAATTCGATGAGCAACGGGATGACAGTGACAGTGACAGTGAATTAATGCAAGCAATATGCTAGTCTTCATCAATTTCCCATAGCGCTTGAATTTGTTCACTAGTCAATGGTACAATAATTTCAATAGGATTGCTCCCTATTAATTGTCTAGTTCTTCTTCTTCTTTTGAAAATTATTTGAGATATTTTATTTACATAAGTAACCAATGTTTTACTAGACTTGTTATGTAAAAAACTTCATTCCACAATATTAGTTCCTTGTACCAAAATCCCAGTAGGAGAATGTGAAGTACATAATACTATCATATAAAAACTTTCTGAAGAGTCAATTCTATCCAGCTGAACCTTATTAACAATTTCCTCAATTATTTCTAATTCTTTTTCTGCTGCTGGGCTAAGTTGCCTTGGACTATTTAAAGAGGGATCACCTTCCAATGTTTGAAACAAATTTTGTAGGGCATAGGTTGGAATACCCAAAAAAGGGCATAACTAATTTATATATCCTAATAGTTTTTGTTTATATTTTATAAACAAAATTTAGTTTGTATTTAAAGTTTTTCATTTATCTCTCAGAATTTGGACATTTTGAGGTGTAATTTTACTCTCCCATACAATTTGTCCCCAAAATTCCCAAGAAACCTGACATTGAATTTTATCCCATGCAGTTTTTAAACCCCATGATTCTAGTTCATAAGTTATAGCTTCATAAACTTTCTGCAAATTTATTTGCAGTGATTAGTGATTAGAATATCATCCATAAAGTGAATAATTTTTATTTATTTATCTATTTTTAGTTAGTGAATCACCGTGAGGGTACAGGGTACAGTTACAGATTTATACACTTTTGTGCTTATGCTTCCCTCATACAAAGTTCGGGAACCCATCCCTTCACCAGTGCCCATTCTCCACCACCAGTAAACCCAGCATCCCTTCCACCCTCCCCAATCCCATCTCCCCCCACCCCACCCTACCACTGTGGCAGGGCATTCCCTTCTGTTCTCTGTCTCTCTAATTAGCTGTTGTGGTTTGCAATAAAGGTGTTGAGTGGCCACTGTGCTCAGTCTCTAGCCCTCATTCAGCCCGCAACACCCTTCCCCCCGCATGGCTCTCGACTACATTATAGTTGGTGATCCCTTCTCTGAGTTGCCCTTTCCCCAGAATGTGAGGCCAGCCTCCAAACCATGGAGCCAACCTCTTGGTACTTATTTCTACAAGTCTTGGGTGTTAGTCTCCCACTCTGTTATTCTATATACCACAGATGGGTGCAATCTTTCTATGTCTGTCTCTTTCTGACTCATTTCACTGAGCATGAAACTTTCCATGCCAATCCATTATATGCAAAATTCATGATTTCCTTTTTTCTAACAGCTGCATAGTATTCCCTTGTATAGATGTACCAAAGTTTCCTCAACCAGTCATCCGTTCTAGGGCATTCGGGTTTTTTCCAGATTCTGGCTATTGTAAACAGTGCTGCGATGAACATACATGTGCAGATGTCGTTTCGACTATACTTTTTTGCCTCTCTGGGATATATTCCCAGCAGTGGTATTGCTGGGTCAAATGGGAGCTCAATATAAGTGAATAATTTTGACTTCAGGGTACTGTGTCCTAATTATATCCAATGGTTGATTAACAAAATATTGACACATCCATCGTGGGACTATTCATCATCCCTTGAGGTAAAAGAATCCAGTGATATCTCCTAGCAGGAGTTTCACTATTTAAAGAAGTCACAGTAAAAGCAAATTTTTCTCTATCCTCTTCTCTCAATGGGATGGTATAGAAATAATCCTTTAGATCAATTATAATAATATTCCATTGTTTTGGAATAATGGCCAAATTAGGTAGGCCCATTTGCAAAGGGTCCATTGGTTCCATGCAGTCATTAACTTTTCTTAGATCACTTAACATTCGCCATTTATCAGTCTTTTTCTTGATAACAAATACTGGTGAATTCCAGGGACTGGAGCTAAAAACAATTTGTCTCAATTCAAACTGTTCTGTAACTAATTCAGTTAAAGTCTTAAGTTTTTCTTTTGTTAAGGGTCATTGCTCAACCCAAACAGGCTGAACCTTTTTCCAGACTATTGGGAGAGCTGTTCTTCGAGCAGCGGCCCAAATTAAAAAGGCGATTGCTGAGACACCTCTTTTTCTTTAATGTACTTCACACAAGTTTTTGCAACAAATCTCGTCCCCATAGGGTGATAGCTATTGGAGCAATATATGGCTGGATGACTGCCGTGTATCCAGCAGGATCACCACAATGAAGAGGTTGCACACTCTGTTTAACATCAGTGACCACTCCCATACTAGAAAAAGTAACGTCCACACACCGCTTTTGCCAAACCATAGGCCAATGGAGAGAGGCGATAAAATTACATCAGCACCTGAATCTAACATACCCTCCAGTTTTGTCCCATCCTTAAAGGTCATAACTAGAATAGGCTTATCATCAGTAATCTTTCTGCCCCAAATATTTCTGCATTAGTGCTTCCAAAATCACCTCTTCTTTTCATGCCTGTATTTTTTCCTAGTATACACGGAAGCAAAAGCAGTTGAGCAATATGTTCCCCTTTAAATATTCTGATATCCGCTTGAACAGTGGCTATAATTGAGATTTCATTCACAAAATCACTGTCAATGAGTCCCACTTTTACGTTAACACCTCGCAAACTCATACTGCTTCTCCCTAGGATAAATTCTGCTGTTCCTTTTGGAAGGGGGCCATAAACACCAGTTGGGATTTTATAAATTTTATTAGGAATCAGAAACAAATCCTGTAAAACTGAACTATCAGAGGCTACACTTCCTTCTGTTGCTCTCATAAGGTCAATATAAGACAGTTTTTTGCCAGAGTTCTTGGGTTTATTAATTATTATCATTGTAGGGGATGAAAAACTTTTGAATTTAATTTGAGGTTTTATTGACAATTTCCTGTATTGTTGAAGGGGCCCCGGGTCGAGCCCCGACTCCCGTTTCCCAATGACTCATTAGCTTTCTAAATTTTTCTCTTTTCTAATGACATTTATTAGCCCAATGCTTCCCCTTCACACATCGTCTACAGATGCCTGGTTCTTTCCTTACACTCTCAGACTTAACACGAGAACAATCTCGTCTGAGATGTCCAAAGGCTCCAAGCCGTAACATTTTACCTGGTTCATTATTTTAAAAGCAGCAGCTATTATTTGCACCTGATGGGTTGGTGTTCTGACTTCCCTACATACTTTAATAAAATCATCTAAAGAGTTTTTTTCCCATTAGCCTAGCAGTTTGAATTGCCTTTTGGCAATCTGCTGTAGCATTTCCCACCACTAAAGTTAGCATAAGCATTTCACGAAGGCCTTTGCCAGGTATAGCCTTTTCAAGAGCATCCTGGAGTCTGGCAATAAAATCTGTTCATTTACTTCCTGAAAGATTTTTGTGAATGACAGTACATTTTGCAGAGGTTTCAAGATAACACCATGCCTTTAGACGGGTCTTATTAACAGCTTCTAAAATGTTTGCCTCCAAACAGACTCGTTCTTCCGCTAAAGCCCACTTGCCAGTGCCTAAAATCTGGTTCACAGTGATATCAGGGTCCCTACATAGTGCCGGGAATTGACTGTGTCGAGCACAAAGCATCGCCTCCCCAGTATGCTGTCTCGAAGAACCCCACCTCAAAGGTTTCCTGTCTTGGTCACCCCCATACCTCATCACCTCACAGTTCAATAAATGCCCTTTCCTGTTCTTGGTGTAGGTGGCAAAGGTCGAAACAAGATTCAGCTCTGTACCCTGGGCCTGAGGTGAAGGAACCAGCTGATGATGAAACTGAGGTCATGGGTTTTTGTTTGCTAGTTTCTGTTTGGGGGCCACACCTGGGAATGTTCCGGGGTGACTCCTGGCTATTCCTTCATGAATTACTCCTGTAGGTGCTCAGAGAACACTGTGGGGGTGCCTAGGTGGGCACCCGGGTTAACTGCTGCGAGGGGAGCGCTTTTCTACCCACCTTTCTCCCGCTCTCTTGCCTGAGTCTTGATCCTTAATCATTGAAGCCAAACCCAGCGCTGGAAATCTTCCCTGTAACCCTGGACGAGGCACTTTCTCTCTTCGCCACAAGATGGCGATGTGGGGCGTTTCCGTCCCTGTCCCTGAACATTTCTCTCAGGACTGTCCACCCCTGCTCCTGACCTTCCTCCAGAACCTGCTGAAGCTCCCCGGACCCTAGAGCTCTTCGTTGAGGGACCCCCGATCCTCGCCGACCTCTGCAGCCCCCCAACTGTCACACTGCTCACAGTGCTCTGGCTTTATTTGGGGGTGGCCACAGCAGAGCTAAAGGTGTGGGGGGTTCGAGGCTTCCTATGATGTGGGGGATCGAACCCAGGTGGGCCGAGGCAAGGCAAGAGCCTGCCCACATTCCTGACCCCTTTTCTTGACCCTTTTTTGAAGGTTTCCCATCACGGTCATTCTCACACCTCTTCCCCCTCCGTACATTTCGGCAGTGCTCAGGGATGCTATGGGATTCTGGGGATCGAACCCGGGTGGGCTGCGTGCACAGCAAACACCCTCCCTGCTGTACTCTAGCTCCGGCACCCCACTCTGTACATTTTGAAGGACCCCCAAACACTCTCACACTCCCTGCCAGAGTTTTGGGGATTCCCATAGATTTCAGATGTTCTAAACATTGTGCTTGCCCTGTTCGCCGCGGTGGAGGGGTGTGTGGGGAAATTTCAGTCCGGTAACCCCCGGGTTTTGGGGTGAAGCCGGGGGGATTGTTTAAGAATGAATGTCCAGCATCAGCACATGGAGATAGAGAACAGATATATCCAAAGTCCTCGAAGGATTTTTCCAAAAGTTTGTTCGGGGGTTCAGTGGTTCCTCCCATGGGGGGGGGGGGAGAACGACTTGGAGCTCCCCCTGATTCTTCCACCCCAGAGTTCGTTCGTTCGTTCGTTCGTTCGTTCCTTCCTTCCTTCCTTCCTTTTTCTGGCTACTCTTTCTTTCTTTCTTTCTTTCTTTCTTTCTTTCTTTCTTTCTTTCTTTCTTTCTTTCTTTCTTTCTTTCTTTCTTTCTTTCTTTCTTTCTTTCTTTCTTTCTTTCTTTCTTTCTTTCTTTCCTTTCCTTCTTCCTTCCTTCTTGCTCTCTTGCTTTTCTTTTATTTTCTTTCTTTCTCTCTTTCTTTTTTGCTTTATTTCTTTCCTTCCTTTCTTCCTTTCCTCCTTCTCTCTCTTTTCTGTCTCTTTTTTGAGTCCTGTTCTTTCTTGCTTACTTGCTTGCTCACTTTTTTTCTTCCTTTCTTCTCTCTTTCTCTCTCTTTCTACTTTCCTCCCTTCCTTTCTCTCTTCATTCTTTCTCTCTATCTTACTTTTGAATCTTTCTCTTTTTCTTTCTTTCTTTCTCTCTTTCTCTCTTTCTTTCTTTCTTTCTTTCTTTCTTTCTTTCTTTCTTTCTTTCTTTCTTTCTTTCTTTCTTTCTTTCTTTCTTTCTTTCTTTCTTTCTTTCTTTCTTTCTTTCTTTCTTTCTTTCTTTCTTTCTTTTCTTATGTCTTTCTTTCTTGGCTTTTGGGGTCACACTCTGTGATGCTCAGGGGTTACTCCCAGTTCTGCACTCAGGAATCACTTCTGGTGGTGCTCGGGAGACCATATGGAATGCCAAGCATCAAACCCAGGTCACCTGCGTAAAAGGCAACTGCCCTCTCTGCATCTATCGCTCAGAGCTGACCTGCTCCCTTTCATTGCAGATCCTTGCACCCCAAGCTTTCAGAGTACTTGATCTTAATCTCCCCTTTATCCTTCATCAGTAGAGGACAGAGAGAAATAACTGGACTGGGGCTTTTTGTTCTCCAGGGAGAGGGGAAGGGGCACCCTCAGACATGCAGGGAGATGGGGTGCGGGTAAGTCCATCACAGCAAACCTTAAATAACAGGGTTCAGGACAGGGAGATTGGAGAGCCTGGCAGGTGTTTTGATGTTTGTGACCGACCTGGGCTCTCACACCCTTTCTAGTTCCTTGAGACCCCTGGAGCGGGGAAAGTCTATTTCGAGAACCCCAAATCACTGTATCACTGTATCGCTGTCATCCCGTTCATCATAGATTTTCTTGAGCAGTCTCCATTCATCCTAGCCCTGAGATTTTAGCATCCTCTCTTTTCTCATTCTTGCCAGCGGTACCGCATTGGAGGCTCTTTCAGGGAAAGGGGAATGAGACCCATCATTGCTACTGTATTTGGCATATTGAATACACCACAGTGAGCTTGCCAGGCTTTGCCATGCGGGCAGGATGCTCTTGGTACCCTGACAGGTTCTCTGAGAGGGAGAACTAGGGTATAAGAGGTTACTTCTGGGAGCTTTCTTTTGTAGTCTCTGGATCTTGGCTGTTGATGGGATGACATGGCGCCGGGGGCAGTTTGTGGTTGTGGCTGCCAAGCTACTGGAAAATGGGGGATCTGGGTGGAGGAGGTCCAGTCCCGATCTGAGCAGGCTTGGAGATCTTAGTCGTGAGTCACGCACACCTGAGTTCTTCTGCCGATTCGTTCATGCGTAAGGCTCACCCGAATGTGTCGAGAGGGGCCTTGCAGGGAGCTGCGTGGGCATGGCTGGGTGGGGATGTGCGGTGCGGGATGGGGGTGCACGATGCGGGCTGTAAGGTGCACGGTGCAGAATGGGGGATGCGGGATGCGTCTTATGACGTGGGGGTGCTGAGGGTGTGTGTGGTGCGCATTGCAGGGTTTGGGTGTGCAGTGCGTGAAACGCAGTGCAGGGTGAAGGATGCACATGACTGGGTGGGGATGCAAGTGGGGGATTCAAGTGCGGAGGCGGGGTGGGGTATGGGGTGTAGGCTGGGGGTGCGCAGTGCATGGTGCTCAGTGCGGGGATCTTGGTGCCAGAGTGCGAGGTGAGGGCTGCGCAGGGCTGGGTGGGGGTGTGGTGCGGAATGGGGATGAGTGTGCGAGTGGAGGATGTGCAGTGCAGTGCGGGGTGCAGGCTGCCGGGTGGTGGTGCACAGTGCAGGGTGGGGTGGGGATGCACCGTGCACCCTGGGGCCAGGTTCCCTTTAGACTTGCCCCGCACCCCATCCTGGGGGGTCCCCCCATTGCACCTTCCAGGCTACGGCAGTGCAGGGCTTGCAAGGGGACTGAGTCCCAAGTTCCCAGCCTGGGTCAGGGCGGTGGAAGCCCCCAGTTCTTGGTGCGAGACTCTTCCCTGAGGAGAGCCCCACTCCGGGTTGGGGGGTGGCAGTTACTTTTGCTCTAATTTTGGCTGGGGCTCCCGAATTAAGGGTGGAGGAGCTTTTTAACTGGGTGGCAGCTTTGGGGTGTAGATGTGACTGCCAAGGCTTCTGGAAGTACAGGGAGGTGGGGGGTGGTAGCCCATCCTGACCCCCAAGAAAACCTGGAGATTTCAGTCACAAAACCCCATATCAGAATTTTCAGCAAATTATATCTTGGTGAGGTCCATCCTGAGACCATGAAGTCAGGCCAGGGTATGGCGGTGATTTTGGATTATGAAAGCAAGTGGCTGTTGGGGGCTCTACTTGGGTGGTCACCAAGCCAATATCCTCCCCTCTGATTTACCCTGGTATGTTCAGCCATGTGCAGGTATGAGATTAACTGTGTTTTTTGATCTCTTTCGAGATTTATTTATGGGTCTCTGAAATAAGGCTGATAATTGAGCTTGTATAGCTGAGCCAGAGGTGGTCTGTGGGTGTGGCTCCCCCACACAGAGCTTTTGGCCTTTTAATTTCTTGGGAAACTTGATCCCAAGTTGTTGGGGTCCGGCCAAAGGTATGGTGGCAATTTTGGGATATCAGGAAGCCTGAAGGCACCATCAGGCTGCTGATGCACTCACCCTGCAGGTATAGGTTGACCTGTTGGCGGCACCATACCCCCATTATTTTCTTCCTTGACCAATCTAAATACTTGTCAATTTTGTTGATCTTTTTAAAGAACCAATTTTGACTTTATTGATTTTTTCTCCCATTGTTGACTTTATCTCACTTGTGTCTTTTTAATGTTTATGTTTTGGTTCTGCTTGATTTGGGTTGAACTTTCACTTCCTTTTTTCTAGTTTCTTAAAATGGAAATGTAGATATTGACTGGAGATGCTTCTTCTTCACTAGCATAAGCATTTGCAGATGTGAATTTCCTTCCAAACACCGATTTATCAGCATCCTACAAACCCTGTACATTGTGGTTTTCTTGCATCCATCTTAACTTGTTCTCTAATTCCCATATGATTTCTTATATGCATTTGTCAATACCCCAACATTTTTAATTTTCTATGTATGTGTGAATATCTAATTTTAATTATTGTTATTTTTTAATCCTAGAGTGCATGCATTGAATAATTTCAGCATTTTTACACTTATTACGACTTGTTTTATGGCCTTTACCTTGTGTGCTTGAATGGATCTATTCTGCTGTTGTGTGGGACAGTATTTTGTGTTTGTTAGATCTAGTTTGTGGTGTTGTCATATCTTCTATTTCATTGTACATATTATGTTATTTGTCCTATCCACAATTGAAAGTAGCCTTTGGAGTATTTCTTCACTTCTTTTTGTCATCTTTTCCTTTAGTGGAATTCTGTTGTATATATTTTCATATTAAAATTTATTTTACCAGCATTGATATGCCCATAGAAACTCTATTATTGTTAGTTTTACATTGTATAGCTTTTCCTTTCATATATTGTATGAATTTATTCTTTTGCATATGTTCAATTATTTCTTTCTTTGACTCTAAAATCTACAACTTGTAGAAAGTTATAGAGCTGGTTTTTCTTACATTTCTTCAAATATCTTCTTTTTGATTAAAATGTTTACTCCATAAACATTTAATATAATTGCTAACCAATATTTTTGTATTTTATTTTATAATTACTTTTCTACTCATCCACTTTCTCGCTCCTTAATACCTCCAGGATTTTCATTTTGTATTAAATACTTATTTTGCTTAATCTTAATGAATTTGCTATTTTTTCCACCATAAATGTTTTTTATTTTCTGGGATTTTATGTCACGTGTTAAGAAATTGTGTGGGGCTGGAGAGATAGCACTGAGGGAAGGGCATTTACCTTACACGTGGCTGACCCAGTTCAATTCTCAGCATCCCATATGGTCTGCTGAGCATCCCATATGGTCTACCACCAAGAGTAATTCTTGAGTGCAGGAGCCAGTAATAATCCCTGTGCATCACCGGGTGTGACCCCCCCAAAAAAAATATGTTCTGAGTATACTGGTGGAGGGATGGATGTCAGAATACTGTATGACTGAAATCCAATCATGAACAGCTTTGTAAAGGTCTGTCTCACATTCAATAAAAAAAGACTTTTTTTTAATTCAATAAAAAAGGTTTTGAACCGAATCAGAAATGAAAAGGGGGACATCACAACAGAAACCAAGGAGATTCAAAGGATCATCAGAGACTACTTTGAAAGTCTGTATGCCACAAAACAAGAGAACCTAAAAGAAATGGATGAATTCCTTGACTCCTACAACCTCCCAAGACTGAGCCAAGAAGACGTGAAATACCTGAATAGGCCCATAAATATCAAGGAAATCGAAACGGTAATCAAAAGTCTCCCCAAAAACAAAAGCCCAGGTCCAGACGGATTCACTGGCGAATTCTTCCAAACATTCAAAGAAGACTTGTTGCCAGTTCTCCTTAAGCTTTTCCAGGAAATCGAAAAGACAGGAACCCTTCCGAACAGTTTCTATGAGGCACATATCTCCCTAATACCAAAAGCAAACAAAGACACCACTAACAAAGAAAACTATAGACCAATATCCTTGATGAATACCGATGCGAAGATTCTCAACAAAATACTAGCAAATAGAATCCAACAACTCATCAAAAAGATCATACACCATGACCAAGTGGGATTCATCCCAGGGATGCAAGGTTGGTTTAGCATTCGGAAATCAATCAACATAATCCATCACATCAACAAAAGTAAAGATAAAAACATATGATCATATCCATAGATGCAGAAAAAGCATTTGACAAGATCCAACACCCATTCATGATAAAAACTCTCACCAAAATGGGTTTTGGAGGAACTTTTCTCAAGATAGTCAAAGCCATCTACCATGAACCTATGGCAAGCATTATCATCAATGGAGAAAAACTAAGGGCTTTTCCTCTAAGATCGGGGACAAGACAAGGATGTCCACTCTCACCACTTCTCTTTAATATAGTACTGGAAGTATTAGCAATAGCCATCAGGCAAGAAAAAGATATTAAGGGGATTCAGATTGGAAAGGAAGAAATCAAGCTGTCACTATTCGCAGACGATATGATACTATACCTAGAGAAACCTAAAAGCTCTAGTAAGAAACTCTTACAAACAATTGACCTATACAGTAAAGTCGCAGGCTATAAAATCAATACCCAAAAATCCATGGCCTTCCTATATGCAAACAATGAGACAGAGGAAAGGGACATGAAAAAAGCAATCCCATTCACAATTGTGCCCCAGAAAATCAAATACCTTGGAATCAGCTTAACTAAAGAAGTAAAGGACCTCTACGAAGAAAACTATAAAACGCTACTTCATGAAATAAAAGAGGATATGAGGAAATGGAAAAATATCCCCTGCTCATGGATAGGGAGAATAAACATTGTCAAAATGGCAATACTCCCAAAAGCATTATACAGATTTAACGCAATCCCTATAGGGATACCCATGGCATTCTTCAAAGAAACGGAGCAAGCAATCCTGAAATTTATATGGAACAATAAACGCCCACGGATAGCTAAAACAATTCTTGGGAAAAAGATGATGGGAGGCATCACCCTTCCCAACCTTAAACTCTACTACAAAGCGGTAACAATTAAAACAGCATGGTACTGGAACAAAAGCAGAACTGCAGACCAATGGAACAGGGTGGAATATCCCCACACACAACCTCAAATGTATGATCATCTAATCTTTGATAAAGGTGCAAGAGATGTGAAGTGGAGCAAGGAAAGTCTCTTTAACAAATGGTGCTGGCACAACTGGACAACCACATGCAAAAAAATGGGCTTAGAACTCGATCTGTCACCATGCACAAAAGTCAGATCAAAATGGATTAAAGACCTCAACATCAGACCACAAACCATAAGGTACAATGAAGACAAGGTAGGCAAAACCCTCCAGGATATTGAAGATAAAGGCATCTTCAAAGATGACACGGAACTAAGCAATCTAGTAAAAACAGAGATCAACAAATGGGACTACATTAAACTAAAAAGCTTCTGCACCGCAAAAGAAACAGCGACCAGAATACAAAGACTATCTACAGAATGGGAAAGGATATTTACACAATACCCATCAGATAAGGGGTTGATATCAAGGGTATATAAAGCACTGGTTGAACTTTACAAGAAGAAAACATCCAACCCCATCAAAAAATGGGGCGAAGAAATGAACAGAAACTTTACCAAGGAAGAGATACGAATGGCCAAAAGACACATGAAAATGTGCTCTACATCACTAATCATCAGAGAGATGCAGATCAAAACAACCTTGAGATACCACCTCACACCACAGAGGCTAGCACACATCCAAAAGAACAAAAGCAACCGCTGTTGGAGAGGATGTGGGGAGAAAGGGACCCTTCTACACTGCTGGTGGGAATGCCGGCTAGTTCAGCCCTTTTGGAAAACAGTATGGACGATTCTCAAAAAACTTGAGGTTGAGCTCCCATTTGACCCAGCAATACCACTGCTGGGAATATATCCCAGAAAAGCCAAAAAGTATAGTCGAAGTGACATATGCACTTATATGTTCACCGCAGCACTGTTTACAATAGGCAGAATCTGGAAAAAACCCGAGTGCCCTAGAACAGATGACTGGTTGAAGAAACTCTGGTACATCTATACAATGGAATACTATGCAGCTGTTAGAAAAAATGAGGTCATGACGTTTGCATATAAGTGGATCAACATGGAAAGTATCATGCTAAGTGAAATGAGTCAGAAAGAGAGAGACAGACATAGAAAGATTGCACTCATCTGTGGAATATAGAATAATAGACTATAAGACGAACACCCAAGAATAGTAGAAATAAGTACCAGGAGGTTGTCACCATGGCTTGGAGGCTGTTCTCTCATTCTGGGCAACTCAGAGAAGGGAACAGCAAGTAAAATGTGGTTGTTGGTCATGTGGGGGAAAGATGATGCGGGCCAAATATAGACTAGAGACTGAACACAATGGCCACTCAAGACCTTTATTGCAAACCACAACACCTAATCAGAGAGAGAGAACAAAAGGGAATACCCTGCCATAGTGGCAGTGTGGGGTGGGGGGAGACGGGACTGGGAAGGGGGGGTGGGATGTTGGGTTTACTGGTGGTGGAGAATGGGCACTGGTGAAGGGATGGGTTATCAAACTTTGTAAAGGAGAAACATGAGCACAAAAATGTATAAATCTGTAACTGTAAAAAATATATATATATATAATCCAATAGAATTCTGCTTGCCACTTGTAAGCACAAATGTAAAGAATGTGAAAATAATAAAGTAAGTTAAAGAAAAAAAAATAAAATAAAAAAGGTTTTAAAAAAGTTTTACAAAGTTTAAAAAATACTATTGTTTAATTTTCTCATTTTACTTTTTACCTTACATATTTCATCTTTAAACAGTATAACCCATCAACATGGTTTTATAGTTAGTGAGCATGTAACTATTTTATTATGAGATTAGAGAAAAGTTATAAAAAACACATTGATAGAATTTTTATATACGCCTATGTATATAGTAATTGTCTACTCATCTATGTTTCTTCATGAAAATGTGAGTTAGTGTCCAGCCAGTGCACTGTGTCTTGACCTTTTTCTGATCATGACGGCTTTTGACCTTGTTTCCTTCCTGTGTCTCCCTCCCACCCCATTCTACCAATTAGCTTCCTGGTCTCATGCTCTGGCTCCCCAGTTATGTGACTTTTTATCTGTGACCCCCTAAAATATCTTATGGTCCCTGATTGAGAAATACTTGTTTAATACCTAGCACAGTGGTAGGTAGGGCATTTGCCTTGCATGTGGCTGACCCGGGTTCGATTCCTCCGCCCCTCTGTAGAGCCCGGCAAGCTACCGAGAGTATCTCGCCCGCATGGCAGAGCCTGGCCAGCTACCCGTGGCATATTCGATATGCCAAAAACAGTAACAACAAGTCTCAAAATGGAGACGTTACTGGTGCCTGCTTGAGCAAATTGATGAGCAATGGGATGACAGTGAGAGTGACAGTGAATTTGGTTTTAGTTGTAGGGCAGACCTGCTAGATAAAATTTTTTTCAGTGCTCTTTGAATTTCTCTTTCATTTTTGAAGGATGCTTTTGTTATACAAAGAACTCTCTAAGGTCTTTTCCTCCTAGAAATTCAAAACTGTAAGCATATTTGAGAGAATTTATAAATAAATTCCTCTATAGGTAGTGAAAATAATATGTAGGTCTAAAGATCTGTGGAGCCATATGGTGAAGCACTACTGCTTACCCACCCCATCTCCTTTCAGCCTGCCTTGAGACAGCCCTTCCTCCCACACCTGGACTGTGGGACCCACTACCACTAGCCTGTGCCTCGATACCATCCCTTTGGACTTCCCTAAGCTGACCCTGTCTCTAAACCCAAGCAGTCCCAAGTGGACCCAGTGGCTGCACTAATAACCCCCAACACGTGGGCATATCAGCATCCTTGCAACAACTCTACTCCTTCAACACCACTTACAGCATTTTCATAATTCTCTCCCACAATCCTTCCACAATAACCCTGGTTTCTAAATGGGAGTAACTAGACCTACACTTGCCTGTCAACTGAAATGTCATCTCAAGATCATGGAACTAGTTAGAAAACAACAGATCACAAGTGGTAGCCCTGGAAATAATGAATTAGATCAGTTTAATGACGAATAAGGTCAATATTCAGATAAACAGAATTCTAAAGCTCACCTGCAGCATCCACAAAAAAAAAATACAAAAAAAAATCATCTGCAATGGCAGAAAGAGAGAGAAGTCCAGGCAAATTCTCATGCTCAATTCAAATTTTGAGCCTCATCAAAAAGACCCTCAAATCAACACTTTATGAAATGGCAATAGAAATAAAGCAAGGGGAAGAGAAACTCAATCAGATCAAGGAAGAATTGATACGTGTTATTAAAGAGTCCACACAAATGGAATTAAAGGAGGTAAAGAATGCAAGGATAGCACACCACAAAAACAGAATTCTGCATGCAGAGAACCATATCAGTGACAGTGAAGACAAAATGCTAACCAACCGTGAAAATGATGTTGCAAAAGAAAAGAGGTAAGCAAATAGAAGATAAAATAAGATTATTGATGAACAACAGCAAATGGATTATTATAGGAGTAGCAAATGGAGAGGAAAGAGAGAAAGGGGAATAATGACTAGAGGAAGAAAAAATAACTGACAACTTCTCCAGTTTCTGGAGGGAGGCTTTTGCACAGATTCAAGAGGCTCAGAGGGACTGCTCCGGAGCCTGGGGAATGCCTCTAGACAGGGCTGAGCTTCCCACCTGATGCAAGACCAAGAATGCAGAGCATCAGTAAGAGGGAAAAGTGCTGTGTTAGAGCCAGAAAACAAAGGAAAGACAGGCATTTCTTTCTATGGTAAGAAAGAGTCTAGGGACCTGATCAGTAGTAGAGCAGGGCTGGCCCTTGCCCTGCATATGGTTCCCTGAGCCCTGCAGAGTGATCCCTGAGTACCAGCCAGGGATCCTGCACACACCCCTGAGCACACACCAGATGTGGCCCCCAAACAAAATACAGGA
This sequence comes from Sorex araneus, assembly GCF_027595985.1. Classification (NCBI taxonomy): domain Eukaryota; kingdom Metazoa; phylum Chordata; class Mammalia; order Eulipotyphla; family Soricidae; genus Sorex; species Sorex araneus. The sequence goes on along the minus strand of NC_073308.1, from coordinate 9,002,968 downwards.
AAGGATTCTAGGGCGTTGGAGATGCTCAAAGGGCTGAGCACATGATACCTGGCATATACAGGGCCTGGCAATCAATCCTCTACACCGCATGTAGGAACTCCGGCGCACCGCTGGTGGAGAGCAGCACAGCTGGAAGCCTCACTCCCACCCAAGAGAGAGAAAGACATGAGACTGCAGAGGCCTGAATTTAGTCCGGCTCTGTGCCTGTCACCAGTTGGAACATCTAGACACTTCAGGTTCCTGAGTCCCAATTTCTATCAGATGGAAATAAATTTCCTCATCTATAGCACTGAGATTACTACACTGAGGACAAGGCTGGATTTTTTGTTTGTTTGTTTGTTTGCATTTTGGGGTCACACCTGGTGATACACCGGGGTTACTCCTAGTCCTGCACTCAGGAATTACTCCTGGTGGTGCTCAGGGGACCAGGTGGAATGCTGGGAATTGAACCCAGGTTGGCCATGTGCAAAGCAATTGCCCTACCCGCTGAGCTATTGATCCAGCCCCATGGCTGGATTTTTAAATGTACTTTTCTGTCCCCCTCATCTGGTACAGTTCCTGGTACATGGAAGTGCTCAGTAAGTATTTGCTGAAAGAAGAAATTAAGTGGGGCAGAGGTGATGGCTCAAGGCCTTTGCATGTGGGGGACTTAGGTTTGATCCCCAGTACTGCATGAACTCTGAGCACCGCAAGTCTTATGAGTAGCTTCTGAAATTTGAGCACTGCTGAATGTGGCCTGAAAATCAAGAATAAGCAAACTTGAAGTAGGGCAGGGGAGACAGTTTAAGTAGTGACGGCACCATATGGCCCCCTCGGCATGCTGTTCTGATGGTCTGAAATCACCAAAATGTTGCCATGATGCCCTGCTAGCACCTCTGGGCTAAGCATGAAGAGCATCACAAATGGTTCCATGATGTATCAATTAATTTACAAGAGATGTCCAGAACTGGAATATCTATAGAAATAGAAAACATCTGCATGGCTGCCAGAGACTCAGAGAAAGGGGAACAGGAAGAACTGCTACTGGGTGCTACAGTACTTCTTTCACGGGGGTGCGAATATTCTAAAATTAGATTGTGGCAACAGTGGGTGGCACAGTTCTGTGAATAAATTAAAAACCACTCACCTATGTATTTCAGATGAGTACATGTCATGCCATATATGTAGTTATTGACTATTTTAATATATTACCTTGAGAAACATGTCTTTAAATCCTTTATTTTTAACTGGATCTGCTTTTTATTGCGGAAGTATAAAAGGCCTTTATATATTCTGGCTATTAGGCCCTTTAAAGTTTTTAATGTTGGGCCAGAGACACAGTATGTGGGTTATGCCACTTGTCTCCCACGTGGCTGACTCCAATTCTATTTGCTAGTACCACATATGGGCTCCCAAACACTGCAAGGAATATTTATTGGGCACAGAGCCAGGAGTGAACCCTGAGCAGTGCTGGTGCCCAATGCCCCACCTCCTTCCCCCCCATAAATAAAGGATTTTAAATCTTTATGGAAATTCAACTTAAAATTTTCTTTCTACATTAGATAGTATTACTATATTATATAGAAGGTCCAATCAGGGGTCAGAGTGATAATGTAGAGTGTAGTGCTTGTCTTATAAGCAACCGGCCTGGGTTTGACAACTGGTACCTTCGATGAGCTTCAGGCTGCCAGGTGATCCCTGAATGAAAAGCCAGGAGTAAGCTCAGTAAGCCCTGAGCACCACTAAGTATGGCCCCAAAACAAAAACAAAACAAAGATGCAATGCTTTCTTCAGCTGAACTTCTACGAGGTAGGGTAGGAAGAGACAACGAAGGCACATATGCACCAGAAGCCTACTGCCTAAAGACTCAGTCCTTGTCAGGATACAAAGCCAGCCAGTGGCTCTGCCCAACCTCTGAGGAGCACTGGGAAGGTGGCATAGGGAACAGCCTTCCGAGGAGAACCAGCCTATGGGACAGACATCCCAGTGGCCAGGAGGAGAGAAGACACAACTAAAGCTCGAAGTTCTTTGCTGGAAGAAAGTTCTCAGAATAATGGAACATCAGCAAGGAGAGAAAGCAAGCTCAGCTTCTCCCAGAAAGACACCTCAGAATTTGGTTTCCAGACAATCCAAACATTGTTCTCACACCCTGCCTCTCCCAGGGAATGCAGGGCCCATGGAGAGGCCGGGAGAGCCCAGGCCCACAGCCACCAACAGGTCCCCTTGCAAGGGCCAGAAGGAGGTAGTCTTTCGACTACATGGGAAGGAATGGACATCATGTGAGAGGGGAGGCCAGGCCGAGGGATAGTTGAGCAGCAGCGGTTCCTGAGGTCTCCTTACTCCTTTAGAGCATATGACTGGGGATCAAAGGGAAATATCAGTGCTGTGGGGGCTCAGGGAGGTCCCCTGAAAGATTTCCAGTGAGCCTGCTGCCCTAGGGCTTCTTGATGGCTCTGGGCACCACAGGGTCAAAACCTATATCCTAGTCACCCATGTGGGTGGCCACTGAGGCAGTTACTGTCTTTGTACATTTACTGTTTCCTGATTTTCCCAAGTATGAGTGTTTTGGGCTCTGAGGCAGAACAATTGTTGTCCACTTTCACAGAGAAAACTGAGGTTCAGTAGGAATGGGCCCAGAGAAGGCACAGAATTCTCTGGTCTCCTCACCCCAACCCTACGCTTCTCACCAAACCACTGTCACGGGTATTAAAATAAAAGCATTAAAGGCAACTTATTAATGAGACTTTTAGGAGATAGGCAGATGCTCCAGTTGGTTGGAGAAGACCTAAACTCATGGAGAAACCACAGTGCTGAAGGGGCAGCGGCTCCAGTCAGCTCCCACGTCCCAGCACACAGCTAGGAAGGAACTGCCCTGGTTGTTTGGGTTTTCAGTTTTCATTTTCCTCTTTATATTCTTTTACCTTCTCTATACACTTCCAATTTTACTTCTCCAATTTCCATTTTCACTCTCCCCCACCCACCCTGCTGAGATCAAAGAACAAAAAGAGAAGAATGCTTTAGAAGAGGCTTACATTGAAAGAAGAAATGCAGGGGCTGACTTTCCTGCCTTCAAAACACTTCATCCAGGAGTAAAAAGCAATCTGTGCTCCTGAGAGACTTCTCAGCCATCCCTGCTGGCCAGCTCTCTGGGGCCTGACCCCAGTCCTGTACTGGGCCGCGTGGAGCAATAGACTGACTCTCAGTCATGCAGTGGCGGTGCCACCTGATGAATCGTGTTCTGCAGCTGGGGAAGCATGGCAAATTTTGCTGTTGGAAGAAGCGTGACAAGGTTATCTTCTGACTCAGAAGGGCAGCTGACTTTTCAGCCACAAGTGCTCAATGAGTAAATGGCACTGTCTTGCACTGAGCCAAGCTGGATTTCTGGACTAGTGTCTTGTGAGGGGCAGAATGGGGGTGGGTGGGAGAGGTGGGGAGAGAGAGAGGGGAAGGTCTGTGTGTGTGTGTGTGCAAGGGAGAGGGAGGGAGAGAGAGAGAGAGAGAGAGAGAGAGAGAGAGAGAGAGAGAATGGGAACTGAGCCTTTGAAGGAACCAAGTGTAGAGAGAGAAACTTCCACTGTATGATTCCCAGACTAAGCTTGGGATACAGGAGGCAAGGATAGGTTGCTGGGGGACACCAGGTGAAAACGTTCTTTCCTTCCATCCAGCCAAGAACACCCTTTTCCCCTCACACTCTTCTCTCATGTTCCCTAGGACTCTGAATAAAAACAGGAACTTCCCCGCCCCACAAGTTTATCCACCAGTGCACCTCCAGGGCCCCGAATAGTGCTTTTGGGAAAACACTTGCTGAATGAAGTGATGAATAACATAAAAACAAGGGCAAGTCAAAGATAGCTCATGGTGGAGAACAGGCCTTGCCCACAGAACACGGGTTTGATCCCCAGCACCACACAAACCAACAGAGGCCTGGGGCAGGTGTCTCCAGTCACTGAGAAAGGGAAGTGAAGAGGAGAGCTCCTCCCATTAAACCCAGCTGCAGAAGGTGAAAACCAGTCCGGTTTCTGGCACCTTAATGAGGGGGATCCTGGAGGCACTTGAAGGAGTCTCAAAGGAATGAGACTCGGAGAAGCTGCACAGAGACTATGGGTTCTCCTTAGGGTCCTTATCAACAACCGTGAAATAACCAAGTCTGCTGCCCGGTCAAGAGAATGTGGAGGGAATGTGCACCCACCGTGCATGGGGCAAGTGTGTGTGCTGCTCTGAGGTCATAGTTCCTTGGGTTCAGGAGTGTCCCAAATGGTCAAAGCTCAATGACCTGGCACCTGCAGAAAGAAGAAACAAACTTGACAGGCCCGGGTGGTTGTTGGGGCTGACCAGCAAACAGCTCTGGCTGGGGGAGCACAAGGTGAGGAGCCTTAACATGTGCAGGACAACTCACACACCATTCTGCCACCACACAGTGGCATCTCCACTTCCCCAGGCCAGCACTGTGAATGGAAGGGCTGGGTCCTGCAGCTGCAGTGGAGTGAGCGACTGAGGCACCAGCACTCACCTTCAGGGATTTGGCTGCTGCCTACCAGGCGGGTGGCCAGCACAGGGAGTCCAGCATCAGTGCCAGACACACAAACCCCAGGAAGCCCAGGGGAACAGAAGGTGAGGAGAAACTGGCTACGCAACAGGGGCGGCCCCCCATGCTAGCTGACCAGTGGAGCCTCTCGGGGGTCAGTCCAGCCAGTCCCCTTAACTGCCAGGCTGTCCCCCAAGCTAGCTGACCCCAGGAGACCCCTCGGGGGCAAGTCTAGCCTCCCCCTAACTGCCAGGTTGTGCGCAAGCGTCTGTATTTGGCTGCTGTGCGGCAGTGAGGGGGGTTAGCAGAGGGCTTGAACTTTCTCAGACCGCATGGGGACTGGGCCAAGGGGCCATGGGTGCAAGCTGAGGCCGCGGGCAGAGGTGCAAGGACCTTGCTGGGTTTGTCATGAGACGGATGAGGAAGCGGAGACGGGGGCCAGGGAGGACGGGAAGGACATGGAGTGAGGCGCTGAGCTCGGGCACATTTAAGGGCTGGTCCAGGTTGTCACCAAAGCGCTGGGCTCCACCGGCCACTCGCCTTGGCTGTGCTGGTGAACGTGGGGCCAGCGGAGGTGGAGGGGGGCTTGGAGGAGGGGCCCCTGGTTTTTGGCTTTTTTGGGGTAGACACCCGACAGTGCTCAGGGCTCAGCCCTACGTTCCGCACTCAGGAATCCCATACGCGATGCCGCGGGGGATCGAACCCGGGTCCCCGGGCGGGCCTCGGGGTGCACTGCAGGGAGCTGAGGGAAACTGGGCTAAGGGAGCCGAGCCCGCGAGGGGCAGAGCGGCGAGGGCGGCCCCCGGGGTCGCGGGGCGGCGGCGGGCCGGGGTCGGGCTCGCGGGCTCGCGGGCTCGGGTGGGGAAGGGGCTGGCAGACGCCGGGCTCGGGGCGGGCGCCCGGGGGGCTCCGCGGGGGTTCCCCGCCGCCGCGACGCTTCCCCTCTGCTCGCCCCCTCAGCCGTCACTCTCCACAGGGAGCCGGGAGGCGGTGACGGGCGCTCAGGGCCGGGGCAGCCCCTCAGCTTCGCTCCAGACGCGGTGGCCGCCTCGCAGCCTCAGACAACTGGAAGCAGCGCCCGCGGCGATGACGCAAGCACGTCGTCTGGACGTCGGGCCACGCCCCCACGCGACGGCCCAATCGCGGAGCCCCGAGGAGGTTGAGGGCGGGGCCAGTCATTAGGGGCTTCGCCCCAGATCCCGGAGGAGCCTGTAGACCTTCCCCCTAGTGGGGCTTGCCACTGTCGCAGGTGTCTTAGGCTCTAGATCCTACTGGCTACCTTCCCTTGCCGGCCACCTTCTGTGTAAGGATCGTCCGTCTGGGCTTCTGTGAGTGAAGCTTGCCCACTTGTGAAGCCGCCCGTCTTTGCTTTTCCAGGCCGTTGGCGCTGGGGACCAACAGAGCTCAAGCACCTTCCTGCCCAGGGGGCTCTCAGGAAAACGTGTTTTCCCTACTCCTTATAACAGGAGCCGCCCTGAAAGCCCACCGCGATGTTTTATAGTCAACTGTTTGGCATCTGTCCCAAAGACCCAAGACATTTGCACCCTTCTGGTCTTTGCAGCACTATTCACAATGGCCAAAATCTAGAGCCGACCCAAATCTCCAAGAATAGAGGACTGGTTAAAGAAGCTGTCTCTATCTTTAAAGGTACATCTAGAATGGAATACTACTCAGCTCTAAGAAAAGATGATAGCATGTAATCTGCTGCTATGTGGATAGATCTGGAGATTATCAGAACAGATGAAATTAGTCAGGAGAAGAGACCCACAATAACCTCCCTGACATATAAACGAATTACGAATAAAACATCAGTACTTTGGCTCCTTCTTTTTCCGGGTGGGATGTAGAGATCACTCTCAGGTCTGTGGTTGGGAAATGGTCACTCCTGGCAGTGCTTCTGGGACCATGAAGTGTTGTGGCTCGAACCCTGGCCTCCAGCATGCAAACTCTGTGCTCAGCCAGTGAAGGCAATCTCTGCAGCCTGTGTGACCTTTGATGGCAGCCCCAACTTATCCTTCCCTGCAGGGCATGGTGAGAGTTGGGAGGCTTTGAAGTTCAACCCCAGCTCATGGACTTGGATGTGTGAGCTTGAGCACTTGAGCACTGGCTGTCTAGAGAACAGCTATCTCTTATTCCGCATCCACAAACTGAGAGCCCTGACAAGGAAGTGACGGGCAATTCACTCAGCACACTGACCCGCAGAATGTGCTGGCCCCAGGCTCCTTGCAACACACTCATTTCATATGTCCAAAGTGTCAGCATTGATGTTGTGCTCCTTTAGGTACGTGATCAAATCTGGCTCACTGCTCATTTTCCTCACTCATGTATTTAACTTTTCCTGGCTTACAAGTGCACGGGTGATATATCAAGATGATTACTTTTCTTTTTGGGTCACACCCGGTGATGCACAGGGGATACTTCTGGCTCACACCCAGGAATTACTTCTGGTAGTGCTTGGGGGACCATATGGGATGTAGGAATCGAACCTGGGTCAGTTGTTTTCAAGGCAAATTCCCTACCCACTGTACTATTGTTTCAGACCCCAAAGATGATTATTTTGGAGTATCTAAAGGTTATGAGTATCTTCATTGTAGAGGGAGATCTGTGCTTCTTCCACTGCTACTGGGGTTCTTGCTGCCACAGATCTATCTCAGGTGGGATGGAAGGTGGGGTGCATGAGACTGGGATAAGCCCACTGGACCCAGGAGAGCCTCGGGCAGTACCTGGCTGCACCAATGTTTGGTTTGGGGGCCACACCTGGAAATGCTCAGGGGGTTCTCCTGACTGCACTCAGGAGTCACACCTGACCATGCTCGGGGACCATATGAGATGCCGGAGATCAAGCCCTGTCAGCAGCATGGAAGACAACCACCTTTTCCACTGTCTCTCTGGCCCCTCTTAATTTTTTAAAAAATAGTTTGGGGCCATATCTATCCAGGTCTTACTCTTGGCTCTGTGCTCGTGGATCACTACTGGCAAGGTTCAGGGGATTATATTGTAGGGTCACGGATCAAACTCAGGTCACTTGTGTGCAAAACAAGTGCCCTACCCACTGGTCTATTACTCCCGTCCCTCCACCAATGTTTTCTGAAATCGAGGTGGAGAAATATCATCTTAGTCAACTACTGCTCACACATTCTTCTTTACTCTGTGCCTCCCAGCATCCTGCTCACTGCAGACTGAGGGGGTTGGTTTGTTTAGCTTTTTGAGAAATGGGGCTTCGTCCCAACCTAGTGGTGGTCAGGGGATACTTAATGCTCTGTATTCAGGGGTGACTCCTAATTGGGCTTGGGGAACCAGAGGTGGTGCTGGGAGTGAATTACACATTGGTCAGTAACCTGTAAGGAAAGGGCTCTCTTTCCAGCCTGGAAGACTGTGTTTTTCATTGTGTTTGTGTTTTAAAAGAATACCAAGCCCCCCCAAAAAATAAAATTTTCTGCAAGGTTTTAAGGGAGGAGAACCTTCAATTCTAAGATAGGGCATGCACTTGTGAATAAGTCTGAGAGCTTGGGAAAACAGACAGGCCTTTAGCATCAACAGCAGTATAGACACTGCTGCAAAAGTTCTAACCATTTCAAGAGCCCGAGAGTGTGACCATAAGTAGGGGTAGGAATTGAATCTGCTGTCATTAACTGCTTTGGCACTTGGGGAGCCCTTGGACAGAACGACAGGACTGCTTGTGATTTGCTTTAATACTCATCCCTGCTGGAGGATGATGGCTTTAATAGCTTTTCAGGAATGATTATTCTGGGGCCACAGGAGAGCCTCCCATCCTTCCATCCTCCCATTCCTCGTGGACCTCATCCCCGCCTCGGGGAGGGATTCCAGCTCACGTCCAGCATTTCCTGCCAACAGCCTTTATTGGTTACATGAACGTTGACCTTTTCGGCTTTACTTCCCAAGCCCATCGCTGGACTTATTCATGTATGCATTTTAAAGTGAGAAAATAGGTATTTTATAGGAAATGCTGAGAGGCTCTTCAGAAAATAAAATTTCCAGGTGGCGTGTTGCAGGGAGCTGCCTGCTCACATAGCCCTAGGAGCTGCCTCACACAGAGGGCCAAGAACACTTGGCGTAGCTCCCTGTACTGCCACCCCCAGTACGCAGAGAAGCTATTATATTGCCAACCCAAGCCTATAGAGATTAATACATTCCCACCCTTAGCCTGCTGAGAAGTTAACAGGATATAGATGTGTTAATAGATTAGTAATCCCATCAAGGGCCAAGATCCAGAGACAATATAAAACAAATCTCCCAGAAGCACGAGGCCGCTTTGTGGCTGCACAACCACTTATAGTCTAGCCCACTGATGTGCTTAAAGCAACACACGTGTTAGGTTTTAACAAACTTGCTTGTATTCACTGATATACAGTCTCCGTTCCTCTCGGAGAGCCTGGCAAACACCAAGAGTATGCCGCCCACATGGAAGAGCCTGGCAAGCTCCCCGTGGCATAATCGATATGCCAAATACAGTAATAGTTAAAGGTCTCATTCCCTTGACCCCGAAAAAGCCTCCAATCATTGGGAAAGACAAGCAAGGAGAGGCTACTAAAATCTCAGGGCTTGGATGAATGGAGACTTTACTAGTGCCCGCTCAAGCAAATCGATGAACAACGGGATGACAGTGATATAGTGACAGTGAATAGATTAGTAGGATACACACGTAGCTGTACGGTCTGCTAATCATTAAAAGGTTTAGGAGTGATCAGGTTGTTCCCCATTGCATTTTGTTAAGATCAAAGAAATGTATGATCTTAGGAATATGCTTTTTGCCATTACAATGGATGACAATGCTTGCCAAGTTCCTGACAGAGATGTAGAAAAGGCTGCCTGAAATAAAGATCGAGGCTGCTGGTCCACGAGCACTCAGACCTCTCAACCACTAACTTGTCTCTTTAAGATCCTCACCTTCCCTTTTAGCCCATTCCTTTGACAGCCCGCACGCACTCTAAGTGGTGCCAGAACTAAGGGCAAGAGGAACCGAGGCGTGTGGCCTGGAAAAGACAAGGCAGCTGTGGAATAGGTAAGGAAGTCTGGGGCGGGACAGTTTTGGCTGAGTAAGGGGGGACAATGGAGCAACAATTAAGTAATCAAAAACTGTTTGCACAGATGCTTGCTTTAATGATTCAAAGTGGAGATTTAAAGTAAAATAAAGTCAGATTGTAAAATTTTTGCAGCATGTACATACTGTTTCTCCTTGGTTTCCTAGCCAAGGAATTCTAAATGAGCCAACTCGGAAACAAGAGCTTGGATCAACAGCTTGGATCAAGATCTCCAGAAGCATTTTAATAATTGTGGTCCTGATAAAACTCCAGTAGATAATTTTGCTCTCTGGAAATTTATTATGGAAGGGATCTGCTTCCAGGAAGAAAAATGTGTTCCAGAACAAAAAAGGGAGAAAATAGAAACTAAGGAGGAGCCAGAACAAGGGACAGTCCCTCGGGTCCTCCCACTTCCACAGCTCCTATAGTAGCTGTTTTAGAAGAAGAAAGTACTAACAATCTTATAGCAGATCCGTTACAAAAATTAACTGTTGTTCCTATTAAACAGGATGAAAATGCTATTCGGGTATCCCAAAGAGGAATCAAAAGAGCTATGCTAGGAGTATCACGTCTCACTCAAGTGAGAAAAGGAATCCGGAGTTCAGACCTCCTCAACGGTCAAGAATCAGGGATGATGTCTCGTTTGCCAAGGCATCAAAAATCAGATGGGCCGGACATGTAATGCGATTCAGAGACTGGTCCAGAATTGTTACCGACTGGATTCCACGGGACATCAAAAGACCCCATGGCCGTCCACCAATGAGATGTTCGGACTTCATCAAAACCCTGAATGAATGGTTTGAGGCTCTCCCTGTTCCTGGAGCTAGCAGATATCATTGGGCTACACTAGAACGCAACAGGGACAAATGGAAATGTTACTGGTGCCCACTAGAGCAAATAGAAGATCAATGGGATGACAAGTGATACAAGTGATATTTCTATTAAGACTCAAGAAGGAAATACTCAGCCTCTTCCTCCATATTCTGAGAGGCAATCTGTGTGGGAGGAAGCGATTGCAAAGGCTACAGCAGCAGGAGAGGATGTCAGGGAATTTACTCTATCTCCTGTCAGACTGAATGTGCATGGAAACCGTGTGCATAATAGTCTTACCCTCAAAGAAATTAAATAGGTGTGGTTTGGGTCGCACCCTCTCTGGATTCCCTCCTCCCCCACAGTCACTGTTGAGTGAGCAGACCCAGTAGTTTGACTTTCTGATATACACCTGTCTGAACTGAGCAGTGACCAGTTAATAAAGAAAATCTCGCTGCTGCAGAGTAGTTCAAGAACAATTATATTTGGGATACATCATGCCTTCTAATTCTCCCTGAAACTCATGAATTTTCGTAATAAAAAAGAAATCTGGTAAGTGGAGGAGGCGACGAGATCTTAGAGCAGCTGATGACATATGCAGACTATGGGAGCTCTGCAGCCGGCCTGCCAAGTCCTGTTGCTATTCCTGGCCTGTATTACACAGTTGTTTTGGATTTAAAAGATTGCTTTTTTACTACACCTTGGCAAGAAAAATATTATTGTTGCTTTGCCTTTAGTGTTCCTACCATTAATTTACAAAACCTTATGAACCTTATCATTGGGTTGTTTTACCCCAAAGAATGAAAAACAGCCCCACTTTGTGTCAAAAGTTTGTAGCTAAAGCTATTCAGCCTGTAAGAAAATTATTTGAGCGGGTCATTATAATACATGATATGAGTTATATATATATATTTGTATATATATGTATATATATATATATACATTCTTTCTGGGTCAAACCTGATGATGCACAGGGGTTACTCCTGGCTCATGCACTCAGAAATTATTCCTGATGGTGCTTGGGAGATCCTATGGGATGCTGGGAATCGAACCCGGGTCGGCTGTGTGCAAGGCAAACACCCTACCCGCTGTGCTGTCACTCTAGCTCCCTGAATGTTATTCTTTTTTTTTAATTTAATTGTTTATTTATTTATTTATTTTAAATTTTATTTTTTTATTGACTCACCTTGTGGAAAGTTACAAAAGTTTCAGATTTAAGTATCAGTTATACAATGCTCAAACACCCATCTCTTCACCAGTGCACATATTCCACCACCAAGAATCACGGTATACCTTCCCCCTTCTCCCCACCTCCCCAGCCCCCCACCCCGCATGTGTAACTGGTAAATTTCAATTTACTTTCACTTTACTTTGATTGCATCCTGAATGTTATTCTTATGGCTGCCAAAATTGAAGATTTAATAAAAGAAGCATATGTGGCATTACAAGATAATCTTAAGAAATGGGGACTTGTAATAGCATCAGATAAAATCCAATGGAAAGCCCCCTATGAATATTTTGGCTATAGGTTATTACAAAACCGAATTGTGCCACAAAACATGCAAATTTAGAGAGATTGTTTGAAAACTTTAAATAATTATTAAAAATCACTTGGAGATATTAATTGGATTCTACCTGATTTAAAATTAACCACTGGGAAATTAAAACCTCTTTTTGATATGTTAAAAGAAGATGCTGATCCTTTATCCCCCAGGGAGTTAACTCCAGAAGCTTCCTTGGCATTAGAAGCAGTAGAGGAGAAACTTCAAGGGGCTCAGCAAAAATACTTGAATTATAATCATTATTATCCTGGTGATAGATTGTTACAATTTGCCTTAAAGACATCTTTTATATAAGATTATACATCACGACCAAGTGGGATTCATCCCAGGGATGCAAGGATGGTTTAACATTCGGAAATCAATCAACATAATCCAGCATATCAACAAAAGTAAAGATAAAAACCATATGATCATATCAATAGATGCAGAGAAAGCATTTGACAAGATCCAACATCCTTTCATGATGAAAACCCTCGCCAAAATGGGGTTTGGAGGAACTTTCCTCAAGATAGTCGAAGCCATCTATCACAAGCCTACGGCAAGCATTATCCTCAACGGGGAAAAACTAAGGGCCTTTCCTCTGAGATCAGGCACAAGACAAGGATGCCCACTCTCACCACTCCTCTTCAATATAGTACTGGAAGTACTTGCGATAGCTATTAGACAAGAAAAAGAGATTAAGGGCATCCAGATAGGAAGGGAAGAAATCAAACTCTCACTATTTGCAGACGACATGATACTATATCTAGAGAAGCCTAAAACCTCTACTAAGAAACTCTTAGAAACAATAGACTTATACAGTAAAGTTGCAGGCTACAAAATCAATACCCAAAAATCCATGGCCTTCATATATGCAAACAATGAGGCAGAGGAAAGGGACATGAAAAAAGCAATCCCATTCACAATCGTGCCCCAGAAAATCAAGTACCTCGGAATCAGCTTAACCAAGGAAGTAAAAGACCTTTACAAAGAAAACTACATAACGCTACTCCATGAAATCAAAGAGGACATGAGGAAATGGAAACATATACCCTGCTCGTGGATAGGGAGAATCAATGTTGTCAAAATGGCAATACTCCCTAAAGCATTATACAGATTCAATGCGATCCCTATAAATATACCCATGACACTCTTCAAAGAAATGGATCAAGAAATCCTAAAATTCATATGGAATAACAAACGTCCAAGGATAGCTAAAACAATTCTTGGGAAAAAGATGATGGGAGGCATCACCATCCCCAACCTCAAACTTTACTACAAAGCAGTAACAATTAAAACAGCATGGTACTGGAACAAAGGCAGAGCCGTAGACCAATGGAACAGGGTGGAATATCCCTACACACAACCCCAAATGTATGACCATCTAATCTTTGATAAGGGAGCAAGAGATGTGAAGTGGAGCAAGGAAAGCCTCTTTAACAAATGGTGCTGGCACAACTGGACAACCACATGCAAAAAAATGGGTTTAGACCTTGACCTGACACCATGCACAAAAGTCAGATCAAAATGGATTAAAGACCTCAACATTAGACCACAAACCATAAGGTACATTGAAGACAAGGTCGGCGAAACCCTCCACGATATTGAAGATAAAGGTATCTTCAAAGGTGGCACGGAACTAAGCAATCTAGTAAAAACAGAGATCAACAAATGGGACTACATTAAACTAAAAAGCTTCTGCACCGCAAGAGATACATTGACCAGAATCCAAAGACTATCCACAGAATGGGAAAGGATATTTACACAATACCCATCAGATAAGGGGTTGATATCAATGGTATATAAAGCACTGGTTGAACTCTACAAGAAGAAAACATCCAACCCCATCAAAAAATGGGGCGAAGAAATGAACAGAAACTTTACCAAGGTAGAAATACGAATGGCCAAAAGGCACATGAAAAAGTGCTCTGCATCACTAATCATCAGAGAGATGCAGATCAAAACAACTTTGAGATACCACCTCACACCACAGAGACTAGCACACATCCAAAAGAACAAAAGCAACCGCTGTTGGAGAGGATGTGGGGAGAAAGGGACCCTTCTTCACTGCTGGTGGGAATGCCGACTGGTTCAGCCCTTCTGGAAAACAATTTGGACGATTCTCAAAAAATTAGATATTGAATTCCCATTTGACCCAGCAATACCACTGCTGGGAATATATCCCAGAGAGGCAAAAAAGTACAATCGAAACAACATCTGCACATGTATGTTTATCGCAGCACTGTTTACAATAGCCAGAATCTGGAAAAAACCCGAATGCCCCAGAACGGATGACTGGTTGAGGAAACTTTGGTACATCTATACAATGGAATACTATGCAGCTGTTAGAAAAAAGGAGGTCAAGAATTTTGTAGTTAAGTGGATGGGCATGAAAAGTTTCATGCTGAGTGAAATGAGTCAGGAAGAGAGAGACAGACATAGAAAGATTGCACTCATCTATGGTATATAGAATAACAGAGTGGGAGACTATCACCCAAGAACTGTAGAAATAAGTACCAGGAGGTTGACTCCATGGCTTCGAGGCTGGCCTCACGTTCCGGGGAAAGGTCAACTCAGAGAAGCGATCACCAACTACATTGTAGTCGAAGGCCATGTGGGGGAAGGGAGTTGCGGGCTGAATGAGGGCTAGAGACTGAGCACAGCGGCCACTGAACACCTTTATTGCAAACCACAACAGCTAATTAGAGAGAGAGAACAGAAGGGAATGCCTTGCCACAGTGGCAGGGTGGGGTGGGGGGGAGATGGGATTGGGGAGGGTGGGAGGGACGCTGGGTTTACGGGTGGTGGAGAATGGGCACTGGTGAAGGGATGGGTTCCCGAACTTTGTATGAGGGAAGTATAAGCACAAAAGTGTATAAATCTGTAACTGTACCCTCACGGTGATTCTCTAATTAAAAATAAATAAAATTAAAAAAAAAGACATCTTTTATCTTTCCCCATGTTGTTAAATACTTCTATTGCAGGTGCCTTAACTGTATTTACTGAGGGCAACTCTAAGGGATTTGCTAGTATAGTTGTGAAAGATACACTTTAGTTGTTTTCTATTTCTTTTTTTTTTTAATTTTATTGAATCACCATGTGGAGGGTTACATAGTTCTCAGGATTATGTCGGTTATACAATTCTCAAACACCCTTCCCTTCACCAGTGCCCATCGTCCATCACCAACCCCCCCAGTATACCTGCCGCCCCCTCCAACCTCCCCAGTCCCCACCCTTGTACTTGATAAGTTTCACTTCGTTTACGCCTTATCTCGATTACATTCCATGTTTCAACACACAACTCACTACCGTTGTTGGGGTTTCCCCCAAAAAAGAAAAGCAGTCCTATTGCCAAGGAGGCATTTGATAGTTCTCCACTGCTAAGAATATAGAGATATTAAGTCCCGCTGTTTGTTACATAACTTTTCTTTTTCCCCCTTGCCCCGCGCCACCGAGTTCACGCCTGTTTAGTAATCGCCACGCTGCCTGACAAGGGAAAAAAAACCGAAAAGGATGGTTATTTCCCGTCATCAGCAGGCGTGGGGCTCTGGCTTAGTTGATAGACTAGTAGAGTGTCTGCAAGCAGTTTCTGGAACCGAAGGTCTTGCGCTGGTATCGGCTCCGGCTCGAGATTCCACCAGCGTCCCACTGTTCCATGTACATAATTTTTCCCCTTATATCCCATTCCCACGCCACCAGGTCTGTTTGCTTAATGGACATCACACTGTAGTTGACGACACGCCGCGTTTCTTCCCGAGAAAGAAGAAAATTTCTTCTCAGCCGGCGTGGGGATATAGCTTAGTTCAGTCTAGAGAGATGGCTACCACTTTGATTGCCTTCAATATTTCAGCAACAGACTTACTATTCTTGTTAGGATCTCCCACAAAAGCCCGACCCATTAAAAAGGAACCATTACATAATGCTGATGCTAAGATGACATTAGGTCGGATGCGCGGTTTTGGGTTTCTGTATAAAGTCCAGGGAAAGTACAACCAGAAATAACATCACTACAAACTTTTACCCTTTTATGGTGCTCATAAGATGGAGAAACCTAGAGAGAGGCTCGGCGTCTCCATTTTGCGCTCAGGAAAACCGCGGAACCTGCGCTGTGCTCAGGAGGAAGGAGTTGAGAGGGAGAGGTTAAAAGAATTGGGGGATGCCCGGTTCCCACTGTTTCAGCCCGCCGTGGGGTCTCTGGTCCCATGCCGGAATTAGTTCAGTGGGCTGCTTGGAGTCCAAGGGCGCTTCCTTGGGCTCTTCCATCATGCTCGCTCCACAGCAGGGTCCAAAGGGAGTTGTTTTCTATTTCTACTGCATCTGCACAGCAGTGAATTATATGCTATTTGGAAAACTTTGCAATTATGGAAAGACACTTTGAATATTTTTATGCATAGCTACTATATAGCAAAAAATTTGCCAGCAGTAGAAACAGGCATTTTGTCTCAAATGAGTACCTCTCCTATTGTTACTTTGTTTATTAATATTCAGCAATGCTTGCAAGCCTGGATCTCTAGGGTCTATATAGGACATATCAGAGATGTCTGGGGTCTATATAGGACATATCAGAGCCCATTCAGAGTTACCAGGTCCTTTATCTGAAGGCAATGAGCAAGCAGACCTTGCTCTTAGATATCATACTATTCTTACACCTGAACTGTCACTGTCATTCTGTTGTCATCGATTTGCTCGAGCGGGCACCAGTAATGTCTCCATTGTGAGACTTGTTACTGTTTTTGGCATATTGAATACCGCCATGGGTAGCTTGCCAGGCTCTCCGAGAGGGGCAGAGGAATTGAACCCATGTCGGCCGCGTGCTAGGCAAACGCTCTAGCTGCTAGGCTATTGCTCCAGCCCAGGCTATCGCTACACCTGAACAATCAAATAAATTACATCCTCAAAATGCAAAAGCCTTTCAATATCAATTTGGATTTACTAGAAAGGCAGCATGATTGTTAAAAATTACCCTGCCTGTGCACGTCATTCCAGAATAGTTTCTGATGGGGTTAATCCGAGAGCACTCCTTCCTAATGAATTATGGCAAATGGATGTTACTCATGATCCTTAATTTGCAAAATTGAAATTTATTCATGTTTCTGAGGACACGTTTTTAGGTCTGATCTTTGAAACTTGACAAACTGACGAGGCCTTTAATGATGTATCATGTCATTGTTTTAGTCAATTTTTTCAATTTGGTATTCCACAATTCTGTAAGACTGGTAATGGCCAGGATATACTGGTAACGCATTTTATACTGGTAGCACATTTTAAAACTTTTGCGTTCACTGTGGGGCCTCTAACACCATGTCCTCCGGTGATGGTTCCTATTGCTCCTCATCAATCTGAGTTGAGATCTCCAGTGATGACAGGATCTCCTGGGATCTGAAGGACTCTCGTGCATGGGGGACCTGTGGAGCCTTGATGGACTGTCGTGCTGAGAGGGGCTGTGAAGACCTGATGGACTGTCATGACTGGGGGGGGAGTCTGTGGTGTCGGGGTGCCATGTAGAGATTTGCTGGTCTGTCGTGCCAGGGAGACAAGTGGTGGCGGGGGGCGCTGAGGTGCCTGAGTCTCCCGTGCTCCCTGGGTCTTCATGGCTGCCTTGGTCTCCTTGGCTGCTTTCTCCTCAGGAGTCAGTTCTGCTGTTTTCACTACTCCGACCTCACTGAACTCCATGGAACAAGAAGAACACAGTCAGCTCTCACAATGTACGTCCCCCCTCTGCACCTCTTCCTGACTTCAATTTGGTATTGGACCTGTCCCATCATTTACCCTTGGTTTCTGTTGAAAGTCTCGTCCTCGTCTGAGGAATCCTTGTTGTGTAGCTTCCGTGCCATGTTTTTCTGACGTGTGGCATTGAGTGGCTGATACATGTCCCTCAACCACAGGGGCTGCCTTCGCCAGAAAAAGTCCTGGAAAAGGCAAGGGGAGCTCGTGATCCTGCACCCTGGCCCACTCCTGTCCTGCCTCAGTGCCCCTCCCTCCCCTTGCTTACCTGAGGCTCATGTTCCACTGAACTTCTCCTATGAAGCAATAATCCAAAGAAGAACCTTGGAGGAAAACACGGATACACATCATTCATCATTCGCCCATTTCCCATGCTTCCTAAGATGGAGGTCTCTGGTCTTGTTAGGATAACTACATGGGTACCTTGGTCTGGAGCCATGATGAGTCAAACCACTATGACCTGACACCTTGACAAAGTTTCCATGCATACCTGTGGCAGTTTTTAGACATTTGCTGGGTCCATCCAAAGGGACAGCAGTCTCTCAAGAGACCATTACATGTACCCTGGCTAGGAAAACATGAATGATATGTAGTTGTGCTCACCACCGTGGCCCCAGCAGATGCTATGTGCAAAGAACAAACTGCCCACCACACTGAGAGAAAGCACTAGAGTCTGTCCAGAAGCCTTTCCACTTGTCGCCTCTGGATTTAGTCTCTCAGGCACCCTTTACCGGAAGTTTTGGTTGGGGGAGGTGATTCTATCGTCCCAGCTGCTTTATCCCAGATGCTGAACTAGAGTAAATGCCTGTGTGCAATTAGCCAAATCCTTTAGCCCACTAGCTTTCATCCTGCAGACAATCGCCAGTGAGCAAAGAAGCCACAGGTATCAGCATCAAAGGCAGGAACCACACTGAGGCACGGCGATGGGTTTTGAGTGTGAACAGAGGAGAGAGCAGTCTCATGCTTTACAGGCAGTGTGTGTGTACAGAGCAAGTGGCCGCTGAGTGGAGGCAAGAAATGCAGCTCCCAGTTCAAGGACTCTGGTCATCAATGGAGAGGCCCCAAGGGACAGGGACCATGCTCTTTCCCACTCACCAGCAGTGCACCCCCAAGGGCAAGGTAGTTTCCATTTTCCCTCGGTTCCTTCTTATAAGAGTTAGAGACAGAGGTTGGGGGATGTGCCACAATGGTAAAGTACTTGGCTTGCATGTGTGAGGCCTTGGGTTCAATTTCTGGCACCACACTGAGCGCTGAGGATGGAGTAGCCCCAAGCTACTGGAAAGAGAGTTAAAGGGGCCTTTTGGGCGTGAGCCTCCAACTTTGGTCTCTGGCACCATATGGCTTCCCTGAGCACAGGTGGGCTGTGATCCCTGAGAGCAGAGCCACCCCACATGGGGGACTGAGCAGCCTGGCCTTACGGGGCCCTAAGACACTAATGCTGAACTCAGGCCAGGTCACAGAGCCAAGTAGCACACGGAAGGGCTCCAGGGTCCCTAAGCACGGCGGGGAAGGACACTCCAAGGTAAATGAAAGATTGACAGACTAATATTTACCTGGATCTTCCATCTTTACACTCCTCTGGTCTATGAGAATGAATCTGTTTTTTAAAAAAATACAATCATGATTATCGTGGTGACCAATCTCTATACAACCTTATTAATTCCATTGATTTTGCTGTACCTACTCACTGATGTCACTTTTTCAGAACAGGAATTCTCTCCTGATTAATAGTCCCGGGACTCTCCTACAGCACATGACTTAAGGGGCACAGTTAGGAATACAGCTTAGTGACTGTTTTAGAGAAATTCAGCACATTAATCCAGATTTAAAATAAAAAAAAACTGAGGTAGGAAACAAAGTATCTGCCAATACCCAAACACAGAAACATTCTTTTTAACAATGTTTTCTAAACAGTGTCAAGGACCAGTCTGATGCCTTTCCCATCGCCACTATTCATCCCCAGTGAGGAGTCCTCCTCAATGCAACGAGCAGAGTCGAGTCTTACAGGAGACAAAACTTGGTTGCAATTGCAATGATTCCTCCCCAAACAAACCAAATCCAATAAAGCTTCTATGAGATATGTCGATTCCTGGAGCTATAAATATCATACAGTGGATGGGGCACTTGCCTTGAATGTGGTTGACCCAGATTCGATCCCAGGACCCTAGATGGTTCCCTGAACCCCATTGGGAGTGAACCCTGAGAGCAGAGCCAGGAATAAGCCCTGAGCACAGATAGCCCCCAATAAATAAATAAATAAATAAATATGTCAACTCTTTGAGCGACTTTGACTGAAATTTCAATACTTTAAACATTTCCATGTTTTTGTCCTTAAGGAGATAAAATGGAACAGTGGAATAAGGAGCACGGGCTGCTTTGCATGTGACCCTCATGTTTCAAAGTGGGATGATGGGGTTGGGGAGGTAGCTTAGTGGGAGAATGCCTGCCTTGCATGCACGAGACAGGAGTTTGGTACCCAGCATGACAAGAACAGCAGGAATGGAGGGATGCTAATGCTGCCCTTAGAGGACTGCGAGGATTAAACCAGACAACATATAGGAAACGACTTGTACTGTGGTTGGCATAAATCAGTGCTGTGTTTGCTGGTGATGTCACAAACGAGCAGCTTACACATATCAAAGGCTCAGAGAGCTCTTCCTCAGCACCGTCACTTCTAATTTATTCTAATTCTTTGTTGGTGGTTATGGTGGTGCCAGGGATTGAACCCAGGGCCTCACATGTGCAAGACAGGTGCAACACCACTAACCTAGATCCCAAACCATTCAATCACATTTTGCTGTTTTTTTTTTTTTTTTAAAGCTCCACCTGGCAGTTGGTACTTGTGCGAGCTACTTCTGGAGTGGTGCTCAGGGGCCAGGTAGCACTATGGCTAGCACCTGGGTTCCCATGTGCAAAGTGAGGTGAAGTTTTAGTCCTTTGAGTTATCTCCCTGGCCCTTAAATCACTTATTTAATGTGCCTGCTGGGAAAAGTCAGTGGTGTGTAATTGAACAGTAGACAGATGTAGCTGAGCTCCTTGGAGTAACTACTGCACGCCTGCCATGATCAGAGTAGCCCAATGCGGGCTCAGGCTGCAGTGCGGGTATGTTTGGTTTGGGACCCACACAGCATATGCAGGAACAACTTGATTTGCTCTTTGGGAGGAGTTCCTGATGGCCCTGGTGGGTCTGCGGGACCATGTAGTGCTGAGGATAGAATCCAGGTCTCCGTCATGCAAAGTATGGAAATCACCCCCGTCTTAGTTGCAGTGTTTTAACTTCATCTACCAGGACGGACCTTAAACCTAAAGAGGGCTACTGCACTGATCAGCAGGACAACACCTTTATCTTTCAGTCCCAGGAGGGTGGTGACTCTCCATTTTGATCCTTCCAGTCAACAAGGAAAGTAACCAGTAGAAGAATGTCAGTGAGTGGTGAGCACATCAAACCACTGACATTCTTTTGAATTTAAAAGAGGAAAAAAAGTTTATATTGGGACCAGAGAGAGAGTGAGAGAGCTGAATGGTCAGAGTGCATGCTTTGCATGCAGAAGGTCCAGGCTGGATCCCTAGCTCTGCAAGGTGCCCTGAGCACCACCAGAAGTGACACTCCCCCACCCCGTCCCCCGAACTGAGCTGGGGGGCAGGACCTGAACATTGCAGGGAGTAGTCCCCAAACAGCACACAGGGGGTTCATCTTTTTGTTTCATCTCTATCCTTCTTATCTTCAAAGTTATCTAAGAGCTTGTTATTTTGGTTTCACTTCCACAAGGACCTCCCGGGAGTCAGGTTTCTTCACAAGCCCTGGGATCATCTTTGCAATATGAGAAGCAAGCACACCTCATTACTCAAGACTGAAGAGGAAAATCAAGTGTCATAGGAGGAAAAGGGGCTTCTATTTTCCATTTGTAGCCCCTGAATCTATTATAAGACAGATTAAATCCTGGAAGTCTGAATGAACTGTTCTTACCTCAATGAGACAGAAAATTATAATCAATATCATCACGAGTACAGTCACAGATATTGCCAAGAATAATTTGTTATTATAGCCATATCCTGGAACTTCTTTTGTGAGCTGAAAGGAAAAGAACAATTATTTTTATGCATTATTTTTGGAGGGCCACACCCAGTGATGATCAGGGGTTACTCCTGGCTCTGCACTTGGAAATCACTCCTGGAAGACCAATAGGGATGCTGGGGAGAGAATTTGGGGTGGTGGCATGCAAGACAAGTGCCTAACCCACTGTACTATCGCCCCAGCACCCAAGAACAATTAGACAAAAAAATGGGAAGGATTTTTAAGCACATTAGAAAGAATGGCTAACTATTCTTATACAGTCTAAAATCCCATTTTCTCAAATCAGTGGATTATAGGCTTTTGTTTGATATGTTTTGGGGTTGTTTTGTTTTTGTTTTCAGCCCATACCCAGGGTTCTCAGAGCTAAGAGATCATCATGTTTGATCCTTTACCCACTTTCAGCACACGTCTCCCATCCAGGCGATCCCTTCCAACTATCATTGTTATCGTGATCCCTTCTCTATCCCAGCTGCCCTCTCTCCCAGCCCTTGAGGCAGGCTTTCAACTGTGGACCATTCATCCTGGTCGTTGTTTCTAAATGTCCTTGGCTGTTAATCTCATACTAAGATTTAATTTATTTTTTAACATCCCATAAATGAGTGCAATCATTCTGTTTGTCCTTCTTCTGACTTATTTCACTTATGAGACTCTATGAAAAAAAAATCTGTCCTCACCTCACTTTCCTCTGGCTGTTTCTGTTCATCCTGGCCTTTGGTATTGCCACTGATGAAGTTCTCAGTCTTCCACTGGTCCGTATCCCATTCTGGCTTGGGAACCTTTCCTTCCTCCTGCTCACTGAGATGCTTCATCAGGAGGCCGGTTTCAGAGAGGAGCTTGGCACATGCCAGCTTCAACTGAGGCTCAGAGCAGTCCATTTTTATAGTCCGCATCATGTGAGCAATGAGCTTCCTCACGTTATTGTTGGGGATAAGGGACCACAGCTGCTGGATGTATTCCATCTCCAGTTGTTCTCTTGGGTCTGGTCTTTGTGTGGCAGAGACGATGTCCGTGGCCACGTTGTGATATTCCCACTGCATCTCTCTGGACTGCTTGACAGTCGGCGTGAGGTTGTCCACCATCGGGGCTTCCATCTCATGGGAGGTGCCTTTGCTACCAACAGTTTTCTCTGGCACCGTGATGCCTCTGGTGTTTGTCCCATTTGCAGCATTCGTGCTTTCTGCAGTCCTTTTTCCTGCAGATGAGTGTGAAGGTTGAAAGGACTGGAGCAAAGGTTTGTCCTGATCTCTCCAAGACAGAGACTCCTCTCTTGGCGGGGACTTGATGAGGCTCTTCACTGCAGCGAAAGGAGGCCGCTTGGCGACTCGCACTGGCCTCTCCGGTGCTGATTCCTTCGTCTCTGTATTCACTCTGGGTTTGGCCCTTCTGTGTCCCAGCTGAGAGTAAGATTTCTGAAAATTATAATTTGTTCCATTGTGTGGCACGGGCCTGGGAAACTTCATGTTCCGAACCCTGGCATCTGCGTCTTATAAAACACGGAGAATGTCCCTTAGGTCTTTGGGGTTCTTGGGTGGGACTTTAGGAGTGGCGGCAGATGGGTTGCCCATGGAGAACTCTTTCAGGGGCATGGAGAACACCACCTTGTGCTCCTGGATGGAGGAGGTCTCTTCATTGAAGGAGTTTTCCACCCATTTCGTGGGCCTCCCTGCCAAGGGAAGCTCTTTCGGTTCTCTTGGGGCCGGCTGCCTGAGCCTTCTTTTTTGGGCAATGTTCCCCGTCGTGGGCAGAGCCTCCCCTTTCCTTAGGCTGTGCTGATTGCCCCCTTCTTTGAAGCGCCTCTTCTGGAGGCCCCCGGGGTTCTTGAACGTGCTGCTCATCTGCAGTGGTTTCCTCTCCCCCTCCTCCACCTTTTCTAAGTGCTTTCTCTTTGGGCAGACAGTTTTCAATTTCTTCGGAAAGATTTGATGTTTCAGTTTGGGCCCGAAAAGTATGGAACTGACCAGCGTGGCAGTTTTCTCTCTCTTTCTAGCTTTGTGAACTTTTGCTTGAGTTCCTGCATTTATCAAGCTTTCCAGAAAATGGAGACTTTTCGACTTATTGTATGTTGTATTGTTGGATTCGAGCTGTAGAGACATCGGAATTGTGCTATTCTTCAAATGTTCCAGAGGATTTGCTCCATCTTGCATATCTGAAAAAAGGAGCTTAACGAAGGGTAACAATGTTGATTCAAAATCTCCTATGTTCCCATCCAGGAGAAAAGGCACTATGTAATTTAGCCCAGTACTGATATCACTCTCATCATTCACGTCTAGCTGCTCGTTCACTAAAAGGGACATGCTGTTCCTCTCTGGCGAGGTGTTCTCCGATTCAATGGTTAGCTCGGTGCTGGTTGTCGTCTTTCGGGCCTGTAAAACCTTCATGAAGTCCCCTTTGGTGTTGCTTATGGACTCTTCCTCATCTGTCAAAAAGAAAGAGCTTGCTTGTCATCATGAAAGATGACTGGGGAGAATTTTGGGAGCATCGACAGACAGAAATCCCAGGCAAGCAAATAAGTAATCAGTAAATGAATGCCGTATGGTGGGACGGGGAACAGGGAAACCCTAAATTTACACCTACACCTATGATTGACAAAAGGCTGGCTGGAGCGATAGCACTGCAGTTGGGCATTCGCCTTTCACGCGGATGACCCGAGTTCGATTCCTTCGCCTCTCTCGGAGAGCCCAGCAAGCTACTGAGAGTATCGAGCCCTCGCGGCAGAGCCTGGCAAGCTACCCGTGCGTATTGGATATGCCAAAAACAGTAACAATAAGTCTCTCAATGAGAGACGTTACTGGTGCCCGCTCGAACAAATAGATGAGCAACGGGATGACAGTGACAGTGATTGACAAAAGGAGTAATGAAGTGGTCATCGCTATTTATTCAGAATAAATAAGGCATGAAGCTCAGTACATGTCACTATCACTGTCATCCCATTGTTCATCTATTTACTCGAACAGGCACCAGTAAGGTCTCCATTCCTCGAAGCCCAGAGATTTTGCAGCCTCTCCTTACTCATCTTTCCCAATACTAGAAACTCTTTCAGGGTCAGGAGAATGAAACCTATCATTACTGCTTTTGGCATATTGAATACACCACAGGTAGCTTGCCAGGCTCTGCCCATGTGAGTGGGATTGTCTCAGTAGTTTGCCGGGCTCTCAGAGAGGTATATGTATATGTGTGTGTGTGTGTATATATATATATGTATATACATATATGTATATATATATTACTCTATATGTCACTGTCACTGTCATCCCGTTGCTCATCGATTTGCTCAAGCGGGCACCAGTAACGTCTCTCATTGAGAGACTTATTGTTACTGTTTTTGGCATATCCAATACGCATGGGTAGCTTGCCAGGCTCTGCCGCGAAGGCTTGATACTCTCAGTAGCTTGCCAGGCTCTCTGAGAGGGGCGGAGGAATCGAATTTGGGTCGGCTGCGTGAAAGGTGAATGACCAACCACTGTGCTATAGCTCTGGCCGCTCTACATGTATGTTATGTGTGTATATATATATATACACATACATATATACATATATATACTAATTTAATAGATATAGATAAATTCACTCAGTACATGTATTTAGGATTATTCCACTGGCAGGCAGAGTGACAGTAGAGTAGATAAAGTACTTGTCTTCTACGCAGCCAACCTGGGTCTGATCCCCAGCACCCCATAGGGTCCCTCAAGCCTTACCAGGCCTGACCCCTGAACACAAAGTCAGAAGTAAACTTTGAGCACCTCTGAGTATGCCCCCAAACAAGCAAACACACAAACAATAATAATATGATTATTCCACTGGTCCCCAAGGACCAAGTGCCTAGTATTCAAGACAAATATTTGCTGCCCAGTTAGACTCTTTACAGATCAACAATGACTTCTGTTTTATTTTTTGGCCATTTCCAGCCATGCTCAGGGGTTACTCCTGGTTCTGCTTCAGAATTCTAGCAATTCTGATTTCTAGGAATTCAGAATTGAAGTATGTTGAGTTATGAATTCAACATAATCTGGTTCCAACTGTATTCTGTGAATCTGAAAATATTTCAGATCATTAAAAACTAACTAACCTTGGGTCTGTGATTCAGCCACAGGACAGGATTGATGCACAGCTGACTTAAATAACATGCATCTTAGAGATAAGTGACCTTCCTCTATGATTAAGGAGGAGTGTTTTAGATAGAGAAAAATTAAGATTAAAATTGAGCAAGTTCCAAATTCTGATTTAAAGTCTACACTTTTTGAGTAAAATATACCTTTCTTAATGTCTACCTGTTCTTCATGCTTATTGGTTTATATAAACACTGAACTAATTTAATAATTTATTCTTTGTGCTGATAGTTTTACTCTTTTAATAACACAATTTAACACTAAGGTCCATGTTAGAATCTATCTTATAACTGTTATAAGCTAATTGAAAAATATTAATGCCATCAATCACTATTAACATTTGAAAACTTTTCATAATGTATCATTGGGATGGCTATGAGATTAGTTCCTGGTATGTCAAACAAATCACATGTATTTGGATCTTCTTTATGTTTATCAGAAAAACTATTTAATAAAGTTTGCAGACATAATAATGCAGCTATTAGAGCTTTTGGACCCGGCTGTGGAGCGAGCATGATGGAGGGGCCCGAGGGAGCGCCCTCGGACTCCAAGCAGCCCACTGAACTAATTCCGGCATGGGACCAGAGACCCCACGGCGTGCTGAAGCAGTGGGACCCGGGCATCCCCCAATTCTTTTAACTTGTCTCTCTCTCAACTCCTCCCTCCTGAGCACAGCGCAGGGGCCGCGGTTTTCCTGAGCGCAAAATGGAGACGCCGAGCCTCTCTCTAGGTTTCTCCATCTTATGAGCACCATAAAAGGGTAAAAGTTTGTAGTGATGTTATTTCTGGTTGTACTTTCCCTGGACTTTATACAGAAACCCAAAACCGCGCATCCGACCTAATGTCATCTTAGTATGAGCAATATGTAATGGTTCCTTTCTAATGGGGCGGACTTTTGTGGGAGATCCTAATAGTAAGTCTGTTGCTGAAATATTGAAGGCAATCAAAGTGGTAGCCATCTCACTAGACTGAACTAAGCTATATCCCCACGCCGGCTGAGAAGAAATTTTCTTCTTTCTCGGAAAGAAACGCGGTGTGTCATCAACTACAGTGTGATGTCCATTAAGCAAACAGACCTGGTGGCGCGGGAATGGGATATAAGGGGAAAAATTATGTACAAGGAACAGCGGGACGCTGGTGGAATCTCGAGCCGGAGCCGATACCAGCGCAAGACCTTCGGTTCCAGAGACTGCTTACACTCTACTAGTCTATCAACTAAGCCAGAGCCCCACGCCTGCTGATGACGGGAAATAACCATCCTTTTCGGTTTTTTTTCCCTTGTCAGGCAGCGTGGCGATTACTAAAACAGGCGTGAACTCGGTGGCGCGGGGCAAGGGGGAAAAAGAAAAACTATGTAACAAACAGCGGGACTTAATATCTCTATATTCTTAGCAGTGGAGAATTATCAAATGCCTCCTTGGCAATAGGACTGCTTTTCTTTTTTGGGGGAAACCCCAACAACGGTAGTGAGTTGTGTGTTGAAACATGGAATGTAATCGAAATAAGGCGTAAACGAAGTGAAACATATCATGTGCAAGGGTTGGGACTGGGGAGGTGGGAGGGGGCGGCAGGTATACTGGGGGGGTTGGTGATGGAAGATGGGCACTGGTGAAGTGAAGGGTGTTTGAGAATTGTATAACCGACATAATCCTGAGAACTATGTAACCCTCCACATGGTGATTCAATAAAATTAATTAAAAAAAATAATGCAGCTATTAGATAATTTAACCCTGAGTTAGAGAAGCATAAGAATAAGCCCAAGAACAACCTCAAATGTATGATCATCTAATCTTTGATAAGGGAGCAAGAAATGTGAAGTGGAGCAAGGAAAGCCTCTTCAACAAATGGTGCTGGCATACCTGGGCAACCACATGCAAAAAAATGGGCTTAGACCTCGACCTGACACCAGGCACAAAAATCAGATCAAAATGGATTAAAGATCTCAACATCAGACCACAGTCCATAAGGTACATCGAAGACAAGGTCGGCAAAACCCTCCACGATATTGAAGCTAAAGGTATCTTCAAAGATGACATGCATCTAACCAACCAAGTGGAAACAGAGATAAACAAATGGGACTATATTAAACTAAGAAGCTTCTGCACCGCAAAAGATACCATGACCAAAATACAAAGACAATCTACAGAATGGGAAAGGATATTCACCCAATACCCATCCGATAAGGGGTTGATATCAATGGTATATAAAGCACTGGTTGAACTCTACAAGAAGAAAACATCCAACCCCATCAGAAAATGGGACGAAGAAATGAACAGAAACTTTCCCAAGGAAGAGATACGAATGGCCAAAAGGCACATGAAAAAGTGCTCTACATCACTAATCATCAGGGAGATGCAGATCAAAACAACCACGAGATACCACCTCACACCATAGAGAATGGCACACATCCAAAAGAACAAAAGCAACCACTGCTGGAGAGGATGTGGGGAGAAAGGGACCCTTCTACACTTCTAGTGGGAATGCCGACTGGTTCAGCCCCTTTGGAAAGCAAAATGGACGCTTCTCAAACAACTAGAAATTGAGCTTCCATTTGATCCAGCAATACCACTTCTGGGAATATATCCTGGAGAAACAAAAAAAATATACTCGAAATGACATCTGCACTTATATGTTCATTGCAGCACTGCTTACAATAGCAAGAATCTGGAAAAAACCTGAGTGCCCTAGAACAGATGACTGGTTAAAGAAACTTTGGTACATCTATACAATGAAATATAATGCAGCTGTTAGAAAAGGTGAAGTCATGAACTTTGCATATAAGTGGATCAACATGGAAAGTATCATGCTAAGTGAAATGAGTCAGAAAGAGAGGGACAGACATAGTAAGACTGCACTCATCTGTGGAATATAAAATAACAGAGTAGGAGACTAACACCCAAGAATAGTAGTATATAATACTAAGGTTTGCTCCATGGCTTGGAAGCTGGCCTCACATGCTGGGGGAAAGGCAGCCCGGATAGAGAAGGGAAGACCAAGTAAAATGTGGTTGGACATCCTGCACGGGAAGGGAGATGCGTGCAGAAAGTAGACTAGAGACTGAACACGATGGCCACTCAATACCCCTATCACAAACCACAACACCCAAAAGGAGAGAGAGGACAAAATGGAATACCCTGCCACAGAGGCGGGATGGGGTGGGGAGGACGGGATTGGAGAGTTGGAGGGATACTGGGTTCATTGGTGGTGGAGAATGGACACTGGTGAAGGGATGGGTTCTCAAACATTGTATGAGGGAAACACAAGCACGAAAATGGGTAAATTTGTAACTATACCCTCACAGTGACTCACAAATTAAAAAAATAAACATATTAAAAAAAGAAGAAGTTTAGAAGGAAGCCTCCAATTCAACCCGTGGTTCTCCAGTAGATGGAGGACAATTTAATTAGTGGAAATCTAGTTCAGTTTGGCGATATCCAAGAAGAGACAAGTTGTCCTGTTTGCTAATAGAACAGCTCATCTCTTCCAGGGTGGTTGAGAGAATGATATCAGATAGATCAGGTGAAAAAATGCGTCATCGCAGCAATTGATACAGATATAATATAAAATTTTCTCCGTAATTTCTAAGCCTTTTTGTTCAGGATAAAGAGACTTTCACAGAATCCTCATTGAAAGTATGAGTTAAGTTAGTGAGACATTAACATGCAAGGTATGAATGTGTTCAAAATTGGGGGCATGTAAAGCTAACCTAAGAGAAGGTACTGAAAAGATTGTTTAACAAGAAAGGCAGGTGCATGCCGGAGGCAAGGATATTATTTGATAAGCAGGGATGACCCAGAAATGCTCAAAATCTATAATCCTAGATAAGAAAGGTGGCTGTGCAATCAGGACCAAGAGGTTACGGATGGCTCTGGGAAACCACGATTCCTAAGAGAAGTCCAAAAATGTGGAAAAATATGGCCTTTTTAGTCGAATTCTGATGGGTATTCTTAAATGTGTCTTGAAGAATCTTTAAGGAAGAATAAACGAGAATACACATTTAAAAAAAAAGAATAAGCCCAAGAAATTTGAATGGTTTAATGTACTACAAAAATAATATTTTTTAATTTTTTAGTTAGTTATTTTTATGGCTCACAATTATCACGTTTGACAAAAGTTTAACAAAACAAGCCTGCTGTTGATCATAATAAGGTGTACTAAGCAAATATGTAAAATGATATATGATAAAGTTTAGACTTGGTGCTCTGAATGCATCAAAAAGATAAACTACATTTGAAAAATAGTTGGATTTTTTGTGGGGGAGGGGACTACATGGCAATGCTTAGGGGGTACTTCTGGTTCTGCACTCAGAAATCACTCATGATAGCGTTTGGGGAACCATATGAGATGCCAGGAATTGAATCCGGGTTGGTTACACGCAAGGCAATCACTTTACCTGCTTTACTATCTCCAGCCAAAAAAAAAATCTTTATCATGGCTAAATATTTACTTTAATTAAATTTTACATGTGCCTATTACTTATACTTGTTTGCATAATTGTTGATAGCATACTTTTTAAATAATATAGAACCGCCTTATAAAAGTAGATAAATGCAGGGCTAGAGAGAGAGTACAGAAGGTAGAGCATTCACCTTGCATGTGTCCAACCCAGATTTGATCCCTGGAATCCCACGTGTTCCCTGAACACTAGCAGAAGTAATTCCTGAGTGCAGAGCCAGGAGTAAGCCCTGAGCATTAATGGGTGTGGCCCCCAAAAGCAAATTAAAAATTAATTAAAAAATCTTTTTTTAAGGTAATTATGTCCATCAGGCTGGAGTTATCGATAGAACAGTGGGTAGGGCATTTGCCTTGAATGCAGCCAACCCGGGTTCGATTCCTCCGTCCCTCAGGAGAGCTGGCAAGCTACTGAGAGTATCCCACCTGCACGGCAGAGCCTGGTAAGCTCCCGTGGCTTATTCGATATGCCAAAAACAGTAACAACAAGTCTCACAATGGAGACGTTAGTGATGCCCTCTCAGCAACTCAATGAACAACGAGACAACAGTGCTACAGTGCTACAGTGCTGCTCTCAGAAACTATTCTGGGTGGTGCCTGGAGGACCACATGGGATCCTGGGAATCGAACCCAGGTTGACTGCATGAAAGGGAAGCACCCAGGGACTGGAGCGATAGCACAGCAGGTAGGTCATTTGCTTTGCATGTGGTCAGTCCGGATTCGAAACCCAGCATCCCATATGGTCCCCTGAGCACTGCCAGAGCCAGGAGTAACCCTTCTGTATCACCGGTTGTGACCCAATAAAGAAAAAAAAAGGCAAGCACTCTTTCCATTAGACCATCTCTCCAGTCCCTCAACTATGACTTGTTATACTCCCATACCTTTATCCTGTCCTGCCCATATAGAGAGGACTTTTCTCTCTACCTCTTTTGGGTGATAATATTCTTATTACCATCATAGACGAAGAAGAAATTCTTCCAGAAATCAGATCCTCATCTGAATGCACCCTTCCTCCACCTACCCACTAATTCTTTCGCTTATTAGCCTTTAGTGTGATGTTGTTGAATCTGGGCAGATGTCTAAGGATAGGTTAATGGATTTGCCAGAGTATATGTCAATGTGCAATGTTGATAAAATCTAGAAAATAATCTTTTTTGTTTTGTTTGTGGGCCACAATTGGTGATGCTCAGGGGTTACTCCTGATTCCGTGCTCAGGTAATCACTGCTGGTGGTGCTTGGGAAACTATATAGGATGCCAGCAATGGAACCCAGGTCATCTGTGTGGAAGGCAAGTCCCCTACTCACTGTACTATCTCTCTGGCTCCTGAAATAATATCAGAGCTACCAAAATTGGGGAATACAGCTCTTATAAGATGTGTATTTTGTCTTCACTTACTTCCTACTATTTCCAGCTCTAGTTAGGGAACCATACAAAATTTCTGACTGTGAGAAGGTCAAGTATAACATTGTGTAGTTGGGTTTCTTTTGGGGGGAGGTGGGGCCAAACCCAGCAATGTTCAGGGGTTACTTCTCTCTCTGTGCTCAGGGATCACTGCAGCTAGTAATTGGGACCATCTGGGATGCTAGGTATCCAACTCAAGTCTGCCGTATGGAAGGCAAGTGTTGTAGCTGCTAGATGATCTCTCCAACCAAACTCTACTGAAGAATTCAAAGTGCTTTTGGTGGTGGTGAAGTTTAGAGAGGGAGTTAAGGGAAGTGAGGAAGAAGCATGGACTTGCAAAGAGTCCCAGACTGGGAACACGCAATCTAGGCATTAGACACATTTAACACTTTTAGTTTTGCTTCTCCTCACATAAAATAAAAAATGTTATTAGTATCTTATTGTGATTTCGATTATTTGGTTTAGTTATTCTCTAAATAACATTATTGCAGTTGGAGTAACATGGTTACAATAGTACCAACGCTATTGGTTTCCATGTACAAAGTGAACCTCACCTGGACCACCACCGAAGTGTCGAGACACCACAGTTTGTACATCCCTTTTAGTCTGATTCTTCTCCCCGCCACACCCCCCAAATTCCCCAGGATTGATGTTCATCTTATGAAAGGTGATTTGAAAATGATTGTTATGCCCACCTTTGTGAAGGGAGTGATAGACTTGCTAAAAGTTGATTTTAACAATAACACTATCTTTGTGTAAGAAGCAAAGTGATCGATGTGCCCAATTTCTGTTAGCAAATCAGAGTCATACTATCCCGGCATGAAAACACTTTTTTGGGTGTTTCATGTGTGTGTGTGTGTGTGTGTGTGTGTGTGTGTGTGTGTGTGTGTGTGTGTGTGTGCGCGCGCGCGCGTGTGCGCATGCATGCATGCCCCATATTCAGTAATACCCAAGGAATACTCCCAGCAGTGCTTCAGAAACTGTTTTGTGGGGGGTGCACTCACACCTCCCACATGAAAACTATGTGTTTTAACCTATTGTTCTATTTTCCTGGGCCCTTAAAAACACATTTTGGAAGTTATCAAGCTAAGGTCAGTAAACTTACTATGTGGAAAAATACTTAAGGGCGCCTGAGTGCTTTGTAGATGGAAGGGTTAAAGTTCTAAATAGGCTCAGAGGTGGGGATGGTCTAAGAATCCACAAGGCCATCCATCCTTAGAAGGATTGAATGGCAACCTCTGCTTAGAAAACCAGAAATTCTCAGGCTCTAAGCAAAATTTTCATAAGACAGTATGACTTGTACTTGCCTACTGAATTACAAAAACACATGCAATAAAGTAGCGACACCTGTCCTATGAAGAAAAGGGCGCTTGAGATCTGCTGTATATAAAATCTGTTTACAAACTGCATTCTGTGGCTGAGCTCTCATCTGGAGGACCAGTACCTTGCCCACAGTGCGGCCCTCATTTGTGACCATTAGTGTTAGCTCCCTTCCCCACTTCCATCCCTTTCTTCCATTCCTCTGATGTCTCAGGTCATGCATAGACTGCTAAGGTAAAGACGTAACTGAGATTCTGACTTTTACCACGGGAAATAGTTCTTAGAAATATAGGGAGTTGAACTCTTAATAGAAATAATGCAACTACACAATCAGTTTAAAATGGGCCATCAGTGATTAAAATTAAAATAAAACATAAATTAAAAATCTATTAGCAGGCAATTCAGACTCACCACAGTGTGTGGTACTGGTAGAACATTGAGTGGTACAATGTAGTTTGACTGTCTTGCACATGATTTCAATAATAACTTTAAATTGACAGAGGCAGCAGGTGAGATGCCTAGGTAATATCCTATGAATGGAAACACAGAGAATTAAGTGCAGAGTAAAGGGGTTACTTTAAGTAGGTAGAAGAGGCAGCCAAAGCCACTGTGCAGCTATTCAAAATGTTCCTGAGAACCATGGATGAGGCGCTGCTCGAACTCAGTGGTGGTGGGAACCCAACTGGGAGGTGATGCGTGCAAAGCGTGTACCTTAACCCCTCTAACTATCACTTCAGCCCTCAGAAAATTGAGTTTTGTTTTTGAGTCATATCTGGTGGTGCTCAGGGATTACTCTGGGCTCTCGACTCAGGAATCATTCCTTGCAGGCCTTGGGGAACCATAGACAGTGCCAGACTGAACAAGAGTTAACCACATGCAAGGCAAATATCTAACTCACTATCCTATCTCTCCAGCTCCCAGAGAATGATAAAAATACCAGTTATAACCTGGGGAAATCTGAAAGCACTTTTTCAGACTATGAGAAAATAGGGACTAGAGTAATATTATAGTATAGCAGCTCTGGCATTTGCTTTGAACACAGTTGACCTGGGTTTGATCCCCAGTGTCCATGAGACACCAAAAGGGATTCTTGAGTATCTCAACTTAAAAAAAAATATATATATATATATATAAATTTAAACTCAATTAAACATAGCTTAAGAAAAATAAACAAGCTGGGGTATGGTGCCACCAGCAGGTCAACCTGTACCTGCGGGGCAAGAGCATCAGCAGCCAGATGGAGCCTTCTGGCTTCCTGATAACCCAAAATTGCTGATGTACCTGTGACTGAACCCCAACAACTTAGGGCAAGTTTACCAAGAAACTAAACAGCCAAAAGTTTGGTATGTGGGAGCCAACCCACAAACTACGTCTGGCTCAGTTATACAAGCTCAGTTACCAACCATATTTCAGAGCCCCATAAATCTCGAAAGAGATAAAAGCCACAGTTAGGGCTGGTGGTGAGGTGCCCTACGGCCAAGCGGGCATATCCTGCAGGGCATATGCCAATAGTTTATTTCTCTGAGAAGATGGAAACAAGGGCCACCATCCAGAGACACACAAAAGAATCTCTGAACCGAGCAGCTCTCTGCGAGATGCCTCCGGACTTTAAGCCAGGCCAACTTCACTGGGGAGCCTCAGACAGGGGCAGGCATCATCCCTCCACCTGCCCCTTAAAAACCCCGACAGGCACCAACTTCCAGAACACAATGAAAAGTGCAGGCACACAGGTTCAGTGACAGCAAACTCCAGGCCTCAAGGGATAGGGGATGGGCCGGTCCCTCTCATTGGCCTCCCTCTCCCCGAGGGAAGCTGGAGGTCATGCCCACAAACTGCCCTCGGCTGCCACTTAAGCTCCTTAATGGTCAAAATCCAGATACACAAAGAAACTCTGAACTGAGCAGCTCTCTGCAGAGATTTCTCCACACCTTAATTATCTAAACTTTTAAAATTTGAGGAGCACACAGCCACTCCTCTGGTCTCATGACATCTTATACTATTCATAACAAGCAACACAAGAGAGAGTAGCACTGTAGCACTGTCATCATGTTGCTCATCGATTTGCTCAAGCGGGTACCAGTAATGTCTGCATGGTGAGACTAGTTACTGTTTTTGGCATATCGAATATGCCACGGGTAGCTTGCCAGACTGCTGTGCGGGCGGGATACTCTCAGTAGCTTGCCAGGCTCTCTGAGAGGGACGGAGGAATAGAACCCCAGTTGGCTGTGTGCAAGGCAAATGCCCTACCCGCTGTGCTAGCACTCCAGTCCAACAAAAGACAGTATGGGGGAGATTGTCTGCCATAGAGGCAGGGGTAGGGGTGGGACGAGGGGGTGGATCCTGGGGACATTGGTAGTGGATGGTGGGCACTGGTGGAGGGTTGGGTGTCCTATAATTGTATGACTGAAACTCAAACATGAAAGCTTTGTAACTGTATCTCACAATGATTCAATTTAAAATTTTTTAATTAAATTAAATTAACATTCTGAATAAAAAAATGTATTGTGGAGTGCATGTCAAATTCAATTAGCCTAATCAATGGATGAATAAGTAGCAGTACTCCAACATTTAAAGAAATCTGTGGCACTGTAGCACTGTCATCCCGCTGTTCATTGATTTGCTCGAGCGGGAACTAGTTACGTGTCCATTGTGAGACATGTTACTGTTTTTGGCATATCGAATACGCCAGGCTCTGCCTTGTGGGCAGGATACACTCAGTTGCTTGCCAGGCTCTCCAAGATTGAGAAACAAAAATAAAAAGCCTTAAAAACCTAAGTGAAAATAAATGTCAGAAAAATCAACTTACAGTTTTTCTAATTCAAGAGTCATCATGAGGATGTTTTGGACTGGTCCAAGCAACACTGATGTTGCTCCCATGTCTCTGAGGGAGAAAACACAAGCATGATGTGAATCCAAATGCAGAAGCTTTAGAGTTAAGTAGATGAGATTAATGAAGCATATATTTGATTCTGGCTTCGCTGTAAAGCCAGGTCAACTGTTTACTCTAGACCATAATTCCAGAGAGCTCTTACAGAAATAAGAGATTTCTCTATCATCAAATTAATGACAATTTGGTAGACTAAATAAATTTCCTTCCTTCCTTCCTTCCTTCCTTCCTTCCTTCCTTCCTTCCTTCCTTCCTTCCTTCCTTCCTTCCTTCCTTCCTTCCTTCCTTCCTTCCTTCCTTCCTTCCTTCCTTCCTTCCTTCCTTCCTTCCTTCCTTCCTTCCTTCCTTCCTTCCTTCCTTCCTTCCTTCCTTCCTTCCTTCCTTCCTTCCTTCCTTCCTTCCTTCCTGGCAGTACTTGGGAGATATGCTAGGTGCTGTACTTGTGGGTTGCTCTGAATAGAGCTCTGAGAAACACGCATGGCGCCAGAGGTCGAATCCAGGCCTCTAGCATGCAGTGCATGGGCTCCAACCACTCACCTATCTGGTCCTCTTTACTTTCTTTTTTTAAGTAATGTTTACATTATTACTCATTACTTTCTGGAATAAATAATACTTCTACATGTATATTTCTTATCTATATGTACTCAACATTGCTCTTTTCCTCTGTTGGCTGTTACCCATGTACATTCTTTCTTAATCTTTTCCTTTGACAATGAATCTCAATTCAACAATCCAGTGTTAAAATTCAAATTATAACTTTTAAATTCAATGCAAAACACAATCTTTGGCAAAAATGGAGAAAAATAAAGACCGCAAATTATAGCAGAAACCATATGAGCTACAAAACTATTATAATACTTACAGATATTTTAATGCTGGCAATTTAAAAAGATATGAATCTTCAATAGTTGTTAGAGGATTATGACTGAGAATTCTAAAAAATATACAATAAAATTAAAATTATAGACATAATCAGCAACTAGCATTAAAGTTTATATTTATTTTATTAGCATGGAACTAGAAGGTGAAAAAACATTATTTTCTGTCATTATCTATAATCATGCTTAGAATCCATAAAGCATTTTTTTTTTTGCTTTTTGGGTCACACCTGGCAATGCATGGGGTTATCCCTGGCTCATGCACTCAGGAATTACTCCTGGTGGTGCTTGGGGACCATATGGGATACTGGGAATTGAATCCAGGTTGGCTGCGTGCAAGGCAAATGCCCTACCCGCTGTGCTATTGCTCCAGCCCCAAACATTCTCCCTTTGGGGAACACTCAAGTCTCTAGATGATAAAGTGAAGAGGGAAGAGGGTGGGAGGGTGGAGAGAAACACAAATGTAGAACAAATTAAAAATATGCTGACAAATTTTTCCAAGTTGAAAACCCTAGGAAGAGAGGCCAAATAATATAGCATGTGGGGTACTTGCCTTGCATGCAGCCCACTTGTGTTCCATTCCTGCCACCTTATATAGGCCCCACAATAAGCCAGGAGTGATCCCTGAGCACAGAGTCAGGAGTAAGCCCTGGGCACCACTGGGTGTGTCTCCCTACCACCCCCAAAGATGAAAGAAAACCCAGAGAGTGATGATGTCTGCAGGAAGTCCTTGCTCTGCAGCAAATATTATTTTTTTTCTTTTTTAAAATTTTATATAGGGCATAAACTCCATATTACTTTTTCAAATTTTTTTTAACTTTACAAGTTAGTCCACAATGTTTGATTACACTGAATATTCAAACACCAATCCCACCACCATTACACCTTCCCTCCACCAAATTCGGGATGTTTCCATCCCAACCCCAATCCATGTCACAAAACACAAACGAAGTAATATATTTCATATTGTCTGTTATGAAGAACTGCTGAACAGGCTTACAAAAAAAGTGTTCACATAAGAAAGAGT
Source organism: Sorex araneus (assembly GCF_027595985.1). Lineage (NCBI taxonomy): Eukaryota > Metazoa > Chordata > Mammalia > Eulipotyphla > Soricidae > Sorex > Sorex araneus. The sequence continues at coordinate 8,965,200 of NC_073308.1, read as the reverse complement.
GTGAAGATTGTTCTATTTTGGCAGGAACCATTAAGACATTCTATATTGAAAGTAAAGTGAAATTTATTAGTTACACAGGTGGGGGGGCTTAGGGTGGGGAGGCTAGGGGCGTGGGGGGGTTTGGGGTGTGAGGGGGCGGGGTGGAGGTATACTGGGATTCTTGGTGGTGGAATATGAGCACTGGTGAAGGGATGGGTATTCGAGCATTGTATAACTGAGATTTAAACCTGAAAACTTTGTAACTTTGTAACTTTCCACAATAAAAAATTAAAAAAAAAAGACATTCTATAGGATATCACTAACAAGTTGTTGAAGTTTGGGTGGTGTGAGCTTTGGTATACATATCTGAAAATATGTATAACTGTATCACTGTCATCTTGTTGCTCATCAATTTGCTCGAGCGGGCACCAGTAACGCCTCCATTGTGAGACTTATTGTTACTGGTTTTTGACATATCAAATACGCCACGGGTAGCTTGCCAGCCTTTGCCATGCGGGTGAGATACTCTCGGTAGCTTGCCAGGCTCTTCTAGAGAGGTGGAGGAATTGAACCTGGGTTGACCGCATGCAAGGCAAATGCCCTACCCACTGTGCTATCATTACACCCCTGAAAATATATATGTATGCATATATACATATATTTCCCTCTATGATTTATTGCCTACAAACTGAACCCCATCAAATGTGGTGTGGTAATTATGGAGAATGGGTAGGGAGTGTTTTATGACGTGTTGTGCTGCCACTTTTGCCGCTGCACAGTCCAGGAATATTTTTGCTCGTATGTGAGGTTGAGACCTGAACAAAAAGAGCAAAGTTCATCACATTTGCTGTTCTTAATCCACTGGATCCTAATATGCTAAGGAAGGAGCAAAACGCCTCTGTTTTTAGTAATTGGAGCCCCAAAGTTCACCTCCCTCTACCCCAGGCCATTTTGTTATACCTTTCCATTTTCTAGCTTATTTGCCTTAGAATTGTGGAGTGTGGGTGTTGTTAGGGCATTTCGGTTGCTTTGTGACCTTGTGTCCACAGTGTAAACCTGCCACAGCGTGTATGTATCCAGACATTCACCCTGTGTACACAGTGTCTGTAATTCAGCGTGTCCTGAGCCCCAGCTAAGAGCAAGGCAGGCATTTCTGTAAAGCAATTAAAATTATGAAAATAATGCGGGGAGCTTGCCAGGCTCTGCTGTGCGAACATTATGGATATATTGGTAAAATGAACCAGTTCCTTCCCTCCCTCCCTCAGTTCCTCTCCCTTTTCTTTCTTTGGTTTGTGGGCCACACCCAGCAATGCTCAGGGATTACTCCTGATGGTGCTTAGGGGACCATATGGAATGCCAAGCATGAACCTGGGTCAGCCGCCTGCAAAGCAAGCACCTTTCCTGCTATATTATCACTTCAGTCCCAGAAGCAGTTCATTTTTGACAAAAAATTTTGTTCCAAGATGCTAGAATGAATTTTCTTTTTAAAAATAGGCAAACTTTTTAAAACAAGCAGACAAATACACAGGAGGGGAAAAAAAACAAAGAAATTTTCAGTAAACTCTATTCAAGAAACATTAGCATTGGCATACCCTAATATATATACACATTAGCATACCCTAATATATATACACATGTATATTAGAATATATGTGTATATATATACACATATATATATATAAAGACAAAGCTAATATCTATTGCCAGATGCCTGGTATCTGTGATCAGCACTTCACATTTAATCGTCACAATAACTTTACTGATAGATATTGTTAGTCTGCTTTACAAATGAGGGAACTGAGCCACAGAGCAGTTATATATAACTTGTCCTAGCCATCAAACTGGTAAAAAGCAGAGCTGGGATTTAAATTCAGTTCAGACTCAAAAGCCTGTTTAACCTGTTGAATGATGAGAAGGGGTTTAAAAGATTGTGTAAGCTTAATTTTCTCAGGGCACTCAATGCAGAAATACCCTTTCAAACTACCTTCCTGGGAGTCCAAGTGACTGTACAATGGGCAGTGTTTGCTCTGGAATTTTTTTTTCTTTAAGAATTTTATTTTATTGAATCACCATGTGGAAAATTACAATGCTTTCAGGCTTAAGTCTCAGTTATACAATGCCGAAACAACCATCCCTTCACCAGTGCCCATATCTCACCACAAAAAAAAAAAAACAACACAGTACACCTCCCATCCTGCCCCCCCTCACAGCCCCACCTTGAAACTGATATAAATTTCACTTTACTTTCTATTTACTTTGGTTACATTCAATATTTCAACACAAACCTCACTATTATTGTTAGGAGTACCCCACTAGAGACAGACCTGTTTTGAAGAGATATGAGGTCTGCGGCAGCGTGGTTTTGGATTTCTGTACTTTAGCAACTAAGTCCAGGGAGGTTTCTTCCAGATATTGGATCATTGCAAGCTTGTAAACCCCATCTGTGGTCGTCATAATATGTTGGTCACCGTGCCCTTCGCCCCCGGCAAGGAAGAGGCGAGAGAAATACCTTTCCCCTCCTGGGCGGGCATGGGGCCGTGGCTTAGTTCTTAGGCTGCAGACATTCTGCGAGGAGCTGCCCATGCCGAAAACTTTAGCTGGCGACTGGAGTCACGTCTGGAGATTTTTATTCCCAGCACCCCATATGGTCCCTTGAGCCCTGCCAGGATTGATCCCAGAGCACAGAGCAAAAATCCTTACGTGCTTTATCTTCCCATCTTGGAGAGAATATAACAATTACATTTGGAGACTGAAGAGACAGCTTATATGGCTGCATGCAGGTTTTGCCCAGGTACCATCCTCAGAACTACATGAGCCGCAGATCCCCACCTATTGGCGACCCCTGAGCACGGGAGGTGTATCCCCCAAAGCATGACCTGGTGTAGCACTCCCAAACAAAAACTCTCTATTTCCTTCTTCTAAAGATCTTCCATGAGTAAATATTTAATTAGCTATAGTCATCAAGACTTTAGAGAATTGAAACCGGGCTATTGGTGAATCAGTGAAAAGGATAGAATCTAAAACTTCATTTCCTCTTTCACAAAATTAACAACTGGAATATTTGATAGAATCGTATTTTCAGAATTCTTGAATTTTAGTAAGTGGGTTTATACCAAAAACCCAGGAACATTCAGTTGAGAAAAAAGACAAATTCCTGTAAGAATAGTAAGATGGATATTGCTTTAACTTTTCAGACATTTACTCTCCATTCTGAGGGGAGCTTAAAAAGCATCCACTTCCCCCAGGATCAGTGGGAGCAGAATGCAGCTGGGGTCCCTTCAAAGCTGCATTCTCAAAGAACTGTCAGAATTTTACTTCTCTGGTGAATTTCCATGAGAAAGGCTTGTCTTTGGACTGAGGCACTATTTTACAAGGTGTTGAGGCACTTGCCTTGTACACAACCAAGCCAGATTCCATCCCTATTTTTCCATTTGCCTATTTTTAAAAAGATTCCATCCCATAGCTGGTCCTGTGAGCACTGCCAGAGTGAGTCTTGTGTGAGGATCCAGGAGCAAGCCTTGAGCACCTCCTGATGGAGAAGCTATACATAGCTAAAAGCCTCTCCCTACAGGGAATTTTTGGAAAACAGTCATAGGTAAGTATTTCAACATGGCTGCTCTTTAAGAGGCAATGGATAAAAGCTAGGGCACAAAAGTCAGCTCAACCAAAAGACTTCAAAGGTGAAGCTGAGGAATGAGAGATCCAGAGAGACTTCAAAATGCTCTGGCAAATTGCTGGGGAACTGGACCATGAGACACAAAGACTATGTGACTATAGAAAAAAAGACTACTATCATTAATAAACAAATTCCACCAGGTTTTAAGATACAGGAGCAATATGCCTAAATTGGTCATATTTCTAGACACTAGCTAGAAGTAATTAAAGATTAAATTTTTTAAAGTTTCAGATATACGGCCCAGAGATATAGTACAGCGGGTATGGTGTTTGCCTTGCACACAGCTGATCTGGGTGTGATCCCTGGTATCCCATATGGTCTCCCCAACACTTCAACACTTGAGTGCAAAGCCAGGAGGAAGTCCTGAGTATCACCAAGTGTGGTCCAATAAACAAAATAATTAAAAAATAAATTTAAAAGGTTGCATATATAATGACACAAAAAATGAGAAACAGGAGAAGAGATGAACAGGAACTTTTTCAAAGAAGAATACAAATGGCCAAGGACCGAGAGACAGCATAGTGGGTAAGGTGCTTGCTTGGATGCAGCAAACCTGGGTTCAATCCCCAGCATCCCATATGGTCCCTGAGCAGCATCAAGAGTGATTACTAAGTGCAGAACTGGGAATAAGCCCAAACATCGCCTAATATGGCCCAACTCCCAGCCCAAAGGAGATACAAATGACCAAAATGCATGTGGAAAAAACTGTTCTATATCACTAATCATCAGAGAAATGAAGATCAAAGCAACAGTGAGTTATCATCTAATACCACAGAGACTGGTATCACTGTATCACTGTCATCCCCTTGCTCATCGATTTGCTCAAGCAGGCACCAGTAATGTCTCCATTGTGAGACTTGTTACTGTTTTTGGCATATCGAATATGTTACGGATAGCTTGCCAGGCTCTGCCGTGCGGGTGAGATATTCTCGGTAGCTTGCCGGGCTCTCCGAGAGAGGTGGAGAAATCAAAGCTGGGTCGGCCGCATGCAACAGAGACTGGTACTCATCAAAAAGAACAACAAGAACTAGTGTTGACAAGGATTTGGGGGAACAGGGCCTCTCATTCACTGCTGGTGAGAATGCTAACTGATCCAACCTTTTTGGAAGACAATATGGACATTCTTCAAAAAAACTAGGAATTAAACTTCCATATGATCCAGAAATTCCACTCTTGTGAATATATCCTAAGGGCCCAAAAGCACAGTGCATAAAAGGCATCTGCACTCCTAGGTTCATTGCAGCAATATATACAACAGCCAAAATATGGCAACAGCCCAAATTCCCACAAACAGATGACTAGATAAAGAAACTATGGTAGATATACACACAATGGAATATTACCCAGCTATAAGAGGAGATAGAGTCATGCAATTTGCTGCAATGTGGATAGATCTGGAGAGTATTGTGTTGAGTGAAATCAGTCAGAGGGAGAGGAACGGACTCAGAACCATCTCTCTCAAACTTTGTAGGGGAACCTCAAATGCCCAACGGCAACAGAAACAAACAGCTGAACTGGTCTTCAGTAGGAAACTTGCCACTGGGGCAGAGATGGGGGTGGGAGATAAGTTAGGGAGAACAGTAGGACAATGAGATGGCTGGACAAAGCGCCTGCTACAGGGGCAAAGGGGGCGGGGGGGGGGAAGGGGGGAGGCGGGGAGACGGGTGGAAAGTAGTGGACTCTGGTGAAGGGGTTAGTGTTAGAACAATGTATGCCTGCACCTCAATCACAAATATCTTTGTAACTTTGTAATTCACAGGGATTAAAAATAATTTTTTTAAAGGATAAAGGACTGGAGAGATCATACAGGGGTTAAGGTGCTTGTCTTGCATCCACTGACCCAGGGAACCACACCCAGATGGTTCCCACCAAGGGACACTCCTGAGTACAGAGAGCCAGGAATGGCCCTGCATGCTGCTGGGTGTGGTCCCCAAACCCCCAAAACCACACGTAAATTTAAAAATACCTGGGAGACATTAAAGATGGAAATAAATGGAAAGACGCGTCCTGACCAGAACCCTATTACTGATAGCATTCATCAAACTGAGCTGTGTTTTTAGTATCATCTTTGTACAAATCCCAGCTTTAATATCATCATCATCATCATTATCATCATCATCATCATCATCATCATCATCATTATTATTATTATTATTTTGGAGCTCATGGATACATCCAGCAGTGTTTAGGGCTTATTCCAGGCTCTGTTCAAGGGTCTCTCCTGGAGGTGCTAAAGGACCATCTGTGGTACTGAGGACAAAAAGATTGTCCACATGCAAGGCAAGCGCCCTACCCGTTGTACTATCACTCAGCTCCCAAAGAGGATTTTAAAATATCTATAATAAGCATGAGGAGATAGTTAATGTATCTCCATATTCACCAGGGATATTGGCCTGTAGTTTTCTTTTTTTGTGGTGTCTTTGCTTTTGGTATTAGGGAAATATGGGTCTCATAGAAACTGTTTGGGAGAATGTCTGCTTCTCCAATTTCCTGGGAAATCTTGAAAAGAACTGACAGTAGGTCCTCTTTAAAGGTTTGAAATAATTTGCTAGTGAATCCATCTGGACCTGAACTTTTGTTTGGGGGAAGACTTTTGATTACAGTTTCAATTTTCTTGATAGTGATAGGTCTATTCAGGTATTCCACATCTTCTTGGTTCAGTCTTGGGAGAATACAGGAATCCAGGAATTTGTTCATTTTTTCAAAGTTCTCATGTTTCATGGCATATAGCCTTTCAAAGTAGTCTCTGATGATCTCTTGAATTTCTTTGGTTTCTGTTTTGATATCCTCGTTTTCATTTCTGATTCGGTTTATTTGGGTCTCTCTCTCTCTCTCTCTCTCTCTCTCTCTCTCTCTCTCTCTCTCTCTTTGTGAGTCTTGCTAGTGGTTTGTCAATGTTCTTTATTTTCTCAAAGAACCAGCTCTTGGTTTCATTATCTTTTGAATTGTTTTTTGGGTTTCCATGTTGTTAATTTCTGCTCTAACTTTTTTTTTCGCTTTTTGGGTCACACCTGGCAATGCACAGGGGTTACTCCTGGCTCTGCACTCAGGAATCACCCCTGGCGGTGCTCAGGGGACCATATGGGATGCTGGGAATAGGACCTGGGTCGGCCGCGTGCAAGGCAAACACCCTACCCGCTGTGCTATCGCTCCAGCCCCTCTGCTCTAAGTTTTGCTATATTTTCCTTCTGCCTGTTTTGGGATCTTTTTATTGGTCCTTTTCTAAGATCTTGAGGTGTGAAGTCAATTATTTATGTAGGCCTTTTCTTCTTTCCTGAGAAATGCATACAGCGCTATAAATTTTCCCCTTAATATGGCTTTCGCTGCATCCCATAGGTTCTGGTAACTCTTGTCTTCATTATCATTTGTTTCCAGTTATCTTTTGATTTCTTCTTTGATTTCCTTCCTGACCCACTTGTTGTTCAACACTGAATTATTTAATTTCCAGGTGTTTGATTTAGTTCTCCGCATCTGTGAGTGATTGACTTCTATGTTCAGTGCATCATGGTCTGAAAAGATATTTGATACAATTTTTACCTTCCTGATTCTATTGAGGTACGTTTTGTGGCCCAGCACGTGGTCTATTTTGGAGAATGTTCCCTGTGCACTGGAAAAGAATGGGTATCCTTTCTTTTGGGGATGGAATGCCTTGTATAGATCTGTTAGCCCTCTCTCTTCTATGTCTTCCTCAACAAAATATTAGCAAATAGAATCCAACAAATTATCAAAAAAGATCATAGGCCACGACCAAGTGGGATTCATCCTGGTGATGCAAGGGTTGTTTCACACAAAAATCAATCAACATAATTCATCGTATTAACAAAAGAAAAGATAAAACCATATGAGCATATCAATAGATGCAGAGAAAGCATATGACAAGATCCAGCACTCGTTTATGATGAAAACTCTCACCAAAATGGGTTTTAAAAAAACTTTCTTCAATATAGTCAAAGCTATCTACCACAAGCCAATGGCAAGCATTATCCTCAATGGGGAAAAGCTAAGAGCCTTCCCCCTAAGGTCAGGGACAAGACAAGGATGCCCACTCTCAACACTTCTGTTCAATATAGTACTGAAAGTACTTGCAATAGCGATTAGGCAAGAAAAAGATATTAAGGGCATCCAGATAGGAAAGGAAGAAATCAAGTTCTCACTATTTGCAGATGATATGATACTATATTTAGAGAAACCTAAAGCCTCTACCAAGAAACTCCTAGAAACTATTGACTTGTATAGTAAAGTTGCAGGCTATGCGAACAATGAGAGAGAGGAAAGTGGCATAAAAAAAGCAATCCCGTTTACAGTCATACCTCAGAAAATCAAGTACCTCAGAATCAGCTTAACTAAGGAGGTAAGGGACCTGTACAAAGAAAATTACAAAACGCTACTTCATGAAATGAAAGAAGACACGAGGAAATGGACACATATCCCCTGCTCATGGATTGGGAGAATTAACATTGTCAAAATGGGAATACTCGCCCAAAGCCCTGTACACATTCAATGAGATCCTCATAAGAATACCTATGAAATTCTTCAAAGAAATGGATCACACACACTCCTGAAATTCATATGGAACAATAAATCCCCTAAAATAGCTACAGGAATTCTTAGGAAAAAGAAGATGGGAGGCATCAGCTTCCCCAACCTCAAACTCTACTACAATGCAGTTATAACTAAAACAGCATGGTACTGGAACAAAGGCAGAGCTGCAGATCAATGGAATAGGGTCAAATATCCTGATGCACACCCTCAAATATACGATCATTTAATCTTTAATAAGGGAACAAGAAATGTGAAGTGGAGCAAGGAAAGCCTCTTTAACAAATAATGCTGGCAAAACTGGACAGCAATGTGCAAAACATTGGGCTCAGACCTCTACCTAACACCAGCCACAAAAGTCAGATCAAAATGGATTAAAGACCTCAACATCAGACCAGAATTCATTAGGTACATTGAAGACAAGGTTGGCAAAGCCCTCCATGACATTGTAGCTAAAGGTATCTTCAAAGATGACACCCCACTGACCAAGCAAGTGGAAATGGAAATAAACAAATGGAACTGTCTTAAACTAAGAAGATTCTACACCTCAAAACATACAGTGACCAGAATACAAAGACAATCTACAGAGTGAGAAAGGATATTCACCCAATGCCCATCTGATAAGGAATTGATATCAAGGATATTCAAGGTACTTGTTGGACTCTACAAGAAGAAAACACCCAACCCCCATAAGAAAATGGGGTGAAGAAATGAACAGAAACTTTCTCAAAGAAGAAATCCAAAGGGCCAAAGGGCACATGAAAAAATGCTCTTTATTATTAATCATCAGGGAGATGCAGATTAAAACAACAATGAGATATCATCTCACACCACAGAGACTTGCCCACGTCCAAAAGAACAAAAGCAACTGGTGTTGGCGCGGGTATGGCAAGAATGGGACTCTCCTTCACTGCTGGTGAGAATGCCGACTGGCCCAACCCTTTTGGAAAACACTAAGGATGATCCTCAAAAAGTAGAAATTGAGCTCCCATTTGATCCAACAATACCACTTCTGGGAATATATCACGGAGATACAAAAAGCATAGAAGAAATGACATCTACACTTGTATGTTCATTGCAGCACTGTTTACAATAGCCAGAATTTGGAAAAAACCCAAGTGCCCAAGAACAGATGACTGGTTAACAAAATTTTGTACATCTACACAATGGAATAGTATGCAGCTGTTAGAAAGGATAAAGTCATACAATTTGCATGTATGTGGATCTACATGGAGAGCATCATGCTAAGTGAAATGAGTCAGAAAGAAAGGAACAGACACAGAAAGATTGCACTCATTTGTGAAATATATAGAAACAGAATGGGAGACTTACACCCAAGAATAGTAGAGATGAATACCATGAGGACTGTTCCATGGCTTGGAAGCTGGCCTCACATGTAGTGGGGAAAGGCAGCTCAGATAGAAAAGGGAACACCAACTATGGGGTGCTTGGAGGGCCCGCTCGGGATAGGAGATGCATGCTAAAAGTAGACTTCAAACCAAATGATAGCAATTCAATACCTCTATTGAGAGTCCACAACACTCATAAGGAGAGAGAGAGCAAAAGGGAATGCCCTGTCACAGAGACAGGGGGGTGTAGTGGGGATGGGTTGGGAGTGGTGGGAGAGATACTGAGATCATCGGTGGTGGAGAATAGGCATTGGTGAAGCGATGGTTACTCGATCATTGTATGACCGAAACGTAAGCACGAAAGTTTGTAAGTCTGTAACTATATCCCACGGTGAGTCATTAAAAATTTTTTTAAATAGAAGATAGTTAATATCTTGCCATTATCAAAACACATATCCAAGTCACAATTAGATACTACTTTATACTCAGTAAGATGGCTAAAAACAGATAGTAAGTGCAACCAGGGTGATGGAGAAATTGAAATCCTTATGCACTGCTGGTAAAAATATAAAAAGAGGCACTGCAGGAAAGCTTGATGGTTCCTCAAAAAAGTTAGCCATAGTTACCAAAGACTCAGCAATTTAATACCTGGGTATGTGCCCACAAAAAATGAAAACATGTCTATACAAAAGAAGTGAGTATTCAGTCAAAAATTGGAAAGGGCACCTGAACACCTGCTCTGCATGTCAGTTCTTTCTCTGGCTGACTTCATTCTGCATTTTATAGATAAATGTATGTGCATGCCTAGTTCTTCCATTGCCTCTTATACATTCATGAACTTATTTCTATGCTTTATGGAATCAACTATGGCAAAAGGACTAAGAAGTAAGGCTCAGAAGTAAAACACTTGTCTTGCAGATATAAAGTCTGAGGGTCTATCCCCAGCCCCATAAATAAAGGAGCAACAGTTTCTATCAGTCTTAGAGACCATGACTGAGTTGAGGAGTTTGCTCAAAGTGGCAAAGCAGATGCCTGGCATTTCTGAGGTGCTGAGTTTGACTCCTGGTATCATCAGATCCGTGAGCACCACCATAATCGGTGCCTAGGTCCTTTGGACATTATTGGAGAATCCTATTTTAAAATAAACGAAGGGGCTGGAACAACAGCACAGCAGGTTTGCCTTGCATGCAGCCAATCCAGGTTCGATTCTCAGCATCCCATATGGTTCCTCAGCACTGCCAGGAGTGATTCCTGAGTGCAGAGCCTGGAGGAACCCCTGAGCACTGCTGGGTATGACCCAGAAAGTAAATAAATAAATAAATAAATAGGTAGATAAATAAATAACAACAAAAATAGGGTTCAAACAAGCAAACAAAGAAGGGCTGGGGTAAATGCCTTGCCGAGGGGGAGGGGTGGGGCAGGTTCAAGGCACTACATGGCCCCCCTCAAGCACCCCCTCAAGGACCAGCACCCCATGAGCACTGCAGGGTATAATCCAAAAACAATAAAAAAGACTGATCTCTTTCCCTTCCCTTTCTTTTGGTTAATCGGCCACACCCAGCTGTGCTTAGGGCTGACTCCTGGCTGTGCACAGAGGGGTCAGCCCTGGTGGTGCTCTATAGGGAGAACATTCAGTGCTGGGGATTACACATGGGTCAGTGATATGCAAGGCAAGTGCCCTGCCAACTGTACCATCTCTCTGACCCCAGGCAATATTACTTTCAATGACCTTTTGAAATAGATCTTATCTGGGGACTCCGGCTTGACCCCCTCACTGCAAGCATGCAGTCTCGAATTCGATCCCCCGTGTCACCACATTGGCTGAATGAGATTCCTGGCAGCTCTGGGGTCTGTCTTGCAGCTCTGCCATTCCTCATCCCCGGCAACTGATTTCCAGTTGCACTGCAGTCAGTCAGGAGGACGTTAACATCACAAGAAAAGAGGCCCAATCCCTGGCAAGCAACACCAGTAAAAGGTTGTGGAAACACTGTTGAGTATGTTACCCCAGGTTAGAAAAACATTCAAAAGGACACATGAACACACATTCATCGCAGCACTCAGTGCAATAGCTAAGATACGGAATCAACGTAGGTGTCCAACGACAGGTGACTGTTTTGTGAAGATGTGGAATAGATATGCAATGAAATACTATGTAGCTGCAAGAAATGATGAAATCATGTAATTTGCTGCAACCTGGTTGGAACTGGAGGATATCATATTGAGTGAAGTCAGATGAGGACACATACAGGTTGATCTCACTTCTCTGTGGTAGATAGAATAATTGGATGAGGAAATGCAATGCAGTAGAAGGGGATGCCTACATCAGTCTTGAGCCCAGAGTACAGGAAGGAGAATGACAGAGAAGCAAAGAAATCAACAGGCGGTAGAAAATAAAGGGCGGGACAAGGGCCAGGGCTTTATTTTACCAATGATATGGGAAAGTGGTATAGCTCTCTACTCAAAGCACAGGCTCAACACTTAAAATATGAGACTTAAACAACCACCACTGGGACAGAGCAACAGCCCAACAGGTAAGGCGCTTGCCCTGCACACGGCTGACCTGGGTTCAGTCTCCAGCAACCCATATGGTCTCCTGAGCCTGTGAGGAGTGATTCTGGAGTGCAGAGCCAGGAGTAATCCCTGAGCACCATTGTGTGTGCTTCCCCGATCCCCCACCCCCGCAAAAAACCCTACAACCACTGACCTTGAAATGTGCCTGTCAAGATTGCAGATTGGGTGTAGGAACACTGATGGTGGGGTTGGGGTCAAAATATTGTATACCTAAAACCCAACAACATGTTGGAAATGCCAACTTATCCACCCTTTTTGGAAAACAATATGGGCATTCCTTAAAAAACTAGAAATAGAGCTTCCATATGACCCCACAATACCGCTTCTGGGAATATATTCCAAGAGTACAAAAAAGCACAGTAGAAATTACATCTGCACCTGTATGTTCATTGCAGCATTATCCACAATAGCAAGAATCTGGAAACTACCGAAGTGCCCAAGAACAGACGACTGGTTAAGAAAACCTTGGTACACCTACACAATGGAATACTATGTAGCTGTTAGGAAAGAAGACGTCATCAAATTTGCTTTTTAGGGCTGGAGCTATACACAGCGGGTAGGGCGTTTGCCTTGCATGCCTTTGGCCTTGCATGCCGCAAGCTGGGTTCAATTTCCAGCATCCCATATGGTCCCCTGAGCACCACCAGGGGAAATTCCTAAGTGCAGAACCAGGAGTGACCCCTAAGCATCGCCGGTTGTGACCCAAAAAGCAAAAAAAAAAAATTTTTTTTTGCTTGTAAGTGGATGGTCATGGAGAGTATCATGCTAAATGAAATGAGTCAGAAACAGAAAGAAGGGGACAGACATAGAATGCTGCACTCATTTGTGGAATATAAAATAACATAATATGAGACTGACACCCAAGGACAGCAGAGACAAGGGCCAGGAATATTGCTCCATAGTTGGAAGCCTGCCACATGAGCTGGGGAGGAGGCAGCTGGAATAGAGAAGGGATCACTACGTCAATGATGGTTGGAGAGATCATTCGGGATGGGCGATGTGTACGGAAAGTAGATAAAAAATCAAATGTGATGGTCTCTCAGTATCTATATTGCAAATCATAATGTCCTAAAGTAGAGAGAGAGTATAGAGAAAATTGTCTGCCATAGAGGTATGAGGAGGGTTGGGATTTGTATGGGGGAGATACTGGGGATATTGATGGTGAAAAATGTGCACTGGTGGCGGGATGGATGTTTGATCATTGTGTAACTGAAACTCAAATATGAAAGCTCTGTAACTGTAGCTCACAGTGATTCAATTAAAAAAAACCCAACTCTCAATAACTTTGTAAATCATGTTCTTTAAGTATTTTTTTTAAGAGATGTGCACACAGTGGACTTCATGTCTGTCTCCCAATCCCCCAGGTTATCTGAACGAACATGGATACTTAGTTTGTGACAGAGCCACACTGTCCTCTTGCTAGGGACCACAGACCCTGTAGTGGCTTCCAGCCCAGGCCACTGTGGCTGAGCAGATGGCTCTCTGCCAGTGGGCACGGGTGGAGTTCAGTCTCAGGAAAAGCAAGACCCCAAGAGACACATGAATCCACCTCGAAATTCAGGCAAGGAAGGTCTTTGCTGCTCTCTGATATAAAAGAGAAACGATGAGCAAGAATCACGCTGAGAAGTGGCGCCTCTGACAAGCACAGGTGTGAGCACAGCTCTTAGAAGATTCTTATACATGAGTAACACGAGTAGAAGAGCAACCCCTGGTGGTCGTGTGTGAGATCCCCCCATACACACACACACCCTTCCCGAAAGGATGGAGGCCTGCAGCAACCATCAGCTCAGGGGGCAAGCGCCTGGCTCTGATGTAGGATTTCTGGTGAGCACCGCAACTGAATATGGGAGCATCACAGCCAGGGGTGTGTATCACCCTCAGATATCTCGCAACAAAAAAGATGAGGAAGAAAGGTAAAACCCAATTGGAGGTATGGGGGCAGCGGGGAGCTGAACCAAATCTGGGTGGTGCTCAGGTGTGACCCCTACAGTGCTCTGGCAGCACTACTAAGTTGAAACAGAGAATATCCCCTTATAAAGATGGGAAGGAAAAGACGCACTTGGGAGACCAGAGTAGTTGCTGAATGTGACCAACTCCTCAACTTCCCAAATTATTACAAAGAATCCAGTCACCCCTAAACCATTCCAAGGTCCTCAGCAGTCTTCCTCTTTAAGGTAGAAGCTTTTGAACGATAAGAAGCTGCTGCCAGGATTTCAGTACATACCCCAAAGTGATAACAATGCCTTAGAGTAAGCTCTCGTGTGGACACTCATCTAAAGACAGGCCATTATGCTATGTGGCTGGGAGAGCGTGAGGGCTTCGCTGTGACCACAGCTCCGTCTGCCTTCACAGTGCAGCTCCCCACCTCACTGACAATCTCCACAGTGGGGTCAAGCGGTCAGTAGGAACAAGGTTTGGGTTTCCTTTGTTCTCTCTTAGTACTTATGTCTTGGCAAAACACTGATGTTCCACAAACAAGCCAGAGTGTCCACTGCTCTGTCTGAGTAAGGCATCGCCTTTCTACTTTGTCAAGTCTGCAGTTGCTACAATCATGGAACTTGTAACCTTAGAACTGATGAGAAGACTAAAAGAATTTTTTAAACAAGCCATCAGTGTAGACCTGTGTAGGTGAACAAAGAAACACTTGAAAGTCATAAGGGAAAAAAAAGATGCTTGGGGCTGGAGCAATCGTACAGCAGGTAGGGTGTTTGCCTTACACACGGCTGACCCGTGTTTGATCCCCCATCCCATATGTAATTCCTGAGAGGAGAGCCAGGAACAACCCCTGAGCATGGCGGTGTGGCCCCAAAACAAAAAGGAAACAAAAAGATACTGAACGTTTAGGATTAGCAAATGCTGTTGGATTTCCATAACATATGTCATTCCTGATTTCATCTGTAAGAGATGTGATTAGCTCCCTTTCAAAAACAATGGCATCTTACTAATATTTTGGCAATTTATGGAAAATTTATTAATTTACATTTGCAAATAATTATGGCATATTGTAGGTGACCTGTTACTCATTCAACTGATAATGTGTTCACCATTCAGTGTTTATTAATATTATAGATGCTTCATTCAAAAAACTCACTGAGTGATAATTACCTGGAACCCAGGAAGAATCAAGCTTTTGTGGACCCTAAATTTCATCTAGTTTATTAAAATCCTGTTTAACAAAATAAATGAAATGCAAAGTTATGAATATAAAAATCGCTGGGATCTTCCCCGAGATCCTGCAAGTGAGGTTTGGAGTTCAGCTTCCTTTAATTCCTTATCAATTCACCTCAGCTGGGCCATTTTGTTTTGTTTGTGCTTAGGTTTGGGTTACACCTGGCATGCCCTCAGCTGACTGAGCTCTTCTGGCTCTCACCTCGACCTTTCCCCAGATATATTTAATGCAGGGAGTAAATTATGATCAACCCAGCCTCTAATCAACCCAGTCATTTGTCAGATAGGTAATAAAATGAGCTAAGTGAATCCCTTGCCTTTGGAAAAAGATGTAACATTATTTTCCCTTGTTTTTCAGCCACACATAGCAGGGTGCTCAGGGATTACTCCTGGTTGTGCTCAGGGAGAGCATGTGGGTGCTGAGACTTGAACCCAGATCAGCCATGTGCAAGGCAAGTCATGCACCCACTGTACTTGTGCTCCAGACACAGAGTTTTGATCACGCAGGCAACTTGTACCTGAAAGGAATGAGCTAGGTCATTTAGAAAGATTGGGCCCCAAAGAAAGGAGCCCATCCCCCAGCACATTTGGGCTCCCACACTTTCGTTGCTGGGGTGGGTAGTGCCATACTTGGGCACTCCATGAGTGCTGGGGAACCATGTCGTGCAGGGGCTTAACCCTGGGGCTCCAGCACCTACAGAGTGCGCTATCTCCCCAGACTCCATGACAATCTGTTGAGGTGACTGAATTACTCTTAGGAGCTAGTTCTATTTAAATCACATGACAGGGATGATCATTTCTTTCCAGGTATCTATGATTCTTTCATTACCTTTTTCTCTCATTTGAGAGTAAAATTTCAATATATGCAATTCAAATAAATCGTCACCTTCTCCATTATAAATTTGTTGGGTTTTCTTCTCATTGTTTGGGGACCACATTTGGAGGTGTGAATGGGAGTGACTGCTGGCAATGCAAAGCTCAGGCTCCAGCTCTCTGAGCTGTCTCCTCAACCTCATTCATGATGAGTCCTTCTCAGTACACCACCCACCATTATCTCCAGTGTCGCCCCACTATCTTGTTACCCTGCTGTCTGCACTAGCAGTAGGGCTCTCATGTTTTCCCACCAGCATCTGTCTTCTTTCTTCCAGTACTCAAGGTTCTTGGTGACAAACACCCTGCTCTATTCTTCCATATAGTTAGGCTTGACACTCAGAAGAAATGGCACTCTGTGAATGTTCTTGAATGTCTTAATTTTTATAAAGTATGATGCCATTCCACCCCGCCCCCGCTGTCTCCTACAAAACTATACCAAAACTGAGGTTCTTACGGTGCTTGGTATAATATAATGCTTAGTAAAAATGTGGCATTAGAGGCACTGAGGTGACAATAATCTCTAAGCCTGCTCCTTACTAAACTGGTCTTCAGGGTTCTTTTTGCCATTGTCAGTAAATTAAGGAGGTGAAGGGGAGCTGCTACAGGTGGGCACCTGCAGGAACTGTGACCCCGGCCCAGACACACTCCAACCCTTACCCGCCCCATCTAATCTGTCTGCCGGAGGATCGACTCAGGTTTATACCCATGCAGAATCACCGAGCTGCTTTCCTGCCCTTCCTTCATCTAATCTGCAGGAATGGTATAAAACTGGATTTCTGAAACACAAGCAGGTGAAGACTCTTTTCAAAGTCAGACTGAAAGGAGGACCTTCCGCTTGAGTACAGAATTTCCTTTAAGCCTCTGAATTTTGATCTGCTTGTGTCACATCAAATCAGAGAGAAATCAGAGGGAACTTTTCACCCAAGTGGTATAAAACCACACGCTTCTTACACATGAATAATCAGAAAAGTAAGTACAATGAAATTAGGCAAGAACAATGTATGTTTGATGAATGTTTTTCACTCACTCTGATGTAACACAAACACTTTTGGGGTCACAGAGATAGTTTCAGAGATGGAGCACATGTCTGCCATGTATAAGCCCAGAGTTTGATCCCACCACACCACAGAACTCCAGGTGCCTCCCATGGCCGCCTTCTAGCTCAGCTGGCCAGTGTGATGCCAGTTTTGCCAGGAGTGATCCTGGATCCCTCCCCAGCACTGCCAGGTGTGAAGCCTATGGTATGTTTTTATCATAGCTTTTTACCAACTTTTACCACAGCTCAAATCTTTATACTGACCACAGTGAATTCACTTTAGAGGTGTGTATCTATATGTATATATATGTATATATATGTCTATATATATACATATGTATTTTTTCTTCAAAATAATGGTCTAGATTATGAGGGAGGGAAATATGCTAAGACAGATGTTCAGGAACTCTTCTCCTTCCCCATGTAAAAGAAGCTACCAGCTAGGAATGAATCCATAATTCTCCTTCTCAGCCAACTCCCAGTAAAAACTGTTATACCTAGTTCTTCCCGGCTCTTTGTTGCATACATTTAAGTGGTTAGAAACTTTGCGTATGAACAGGAACCAAAGTTGGAATTAAACTGGGAATTCAAAGCCTCATTCACAGTTCAGGGCCATACCAGTGGGAATCACAAGACAATGCTAATGGATACCTTTCTGTTAGTGCTCGAGCCAATAATCAATAATAGAGAAAGCAAAGCATGCCAGGCATCATGCAAATCTCTTGGCCTCTTTGTTCCTTAGTTTCTTCGTTTGAACAAAAAGAATTGGATCTCAAGACATAGAGTTCACACTGGCCTTGCACCAGTTAGTTAATAATAACTGTATGATGTTTTGATGCAGTGTTATTATGTATATTTATCTGCTTTTTTACTTACATCTTGTGTAAAAACTGCATTCCATGCCAGGACTGAAACGTTCCAAAGCTCAGTTCAGTGATTAAATTGCAACCAAGATTCCTACCAAAGAAAAAACACAGGAAAAAAAAGAAGACAAAAGCAGCAGCAGAAGAAGAAAGAAGAAGAAGGAAGAAGAAGAAGAAGGACGAAGAAGGAAGAAAGAAGAAAGAAGGAAGGTGAAAGAAGGAAGAAGATGAAGAAGGAAGAAGGAAGAGAAAGAGGAAGAAGAAGAAGAAATAAGGAAAAAGAAAGAGGAAGAGGAGGAGGAAGGGGAAGAGGAAATAAAGGAGGAGCCGGAGGAGGAGGAGGAGGAGGAGGAGGAGGAGGAGGAGGAGGAGGAGGAGATGCAGAAAGAGAAGGAGGAGGAGGAGAAGAGGGAGAAGGAGAAGAAGGAGGAGGAGGAGGAACAAGAAGAAAGAAGGAAGAAGAAAGAGGAAGAGGAGGAGGAGGAAGAAGAGAAAGAGGAAAAAGGAGGAGGAGCAGAAGAAAAGGGAAGAGAAGGAGAAGAAGGAGATGCAGAAGGAGAAGGAGAAGATGCAAAAGGAGAAGGAGGAGGAAGACGAAGAGGAGAAGATGGAGAAGGAGGAGGAGAACAAGAGAAAGAAGGAAGAAGAAAGAGGAAGAGGAGGAGGAGGGAGAGATGGAGGAAAAAGGAGGAGGAGCAGAAGGAGGAGGAGAAAGAGAAGAAGGAGATGCAGAAGGAGAAGGAGGAGGAGGAGGAGATGGAGAAGGAGGAGAAGGAGAAGGAGAAGGAGAAGGAGAAGGAGAAGGAGAAGAAGGAGAAGGAGAAGGAGAAGAAGGAGAAGGAGAAGGAGAAGAAGGAGGAGAAGGAGAAGAAGGAGGCATTACTTCTAATTCACATAACCACATTTCATGCACTAAACATCACTGTGAAAGACCTTTAAGATTTATTCTTTGATGTTTATGACACAAAATAGCAAATGCTTAACAAATACTTCACTAATGAAGTTCTCTAGAACAGGGATTCATGACTTCAGCACTACTGCCACATGGGGACTGGATACTTATGGGGGGGCTGTCCAGTGCATTGTAGCTATTCAGCAGTGTATCTGGAGGTCTCTGCTCACTAGGCACCAACAGCATCATTATAGATCTGACAATTAAAACAATAAAAACTACCTCATGGCACTATCAAGGGTCATGTGGGCACAAAATCATCCAGGTTGAGGGCCATGGTTCTATTGTTCACATTGCTCTGACTAGTAATTCTCATACTAATACTTACTTACAGGCAAAAAAGGATTTGCTGTAGTTTTAGTAGCTGAAGCTACTAGGAGTAAGAAGGAAAAAAATCTTTCAAACTTAGTTAAGTGAAGATCTTTGCAGCTTTTAAAATTCGCTGTGTTGACAATGTTAGGGGAACTGTTTAGTAACTCAAACATAAGGTTTTATTTTGGATTTCATTGCACAACTGGCCTCTCTCTGGGCTAAAATGTGTCTCCCAAGCTAGAGTCTAGGATTGTGTGTGAAGTTGGGAGCAGGGAGGGATGCAATGAGGCCTGTGCAATGATGCTAATGAAACCCTTTCTGTATGTGATATTAAACAGTGTTTCTTAGCCTCGGAAAAGAGTAAAAAACGTTGTACAAGGGAATGGAATCATCTTTATGGTGCTTATAAAAAACATGTTATTTTTGGAAGTGGGACTCTATTGCTAATTGATTTCCTGACCCTGCTATTAACAGTTTTGTTAGAAATAATTATAAAAATATTTCCCCTAATAAAACAGATCTTAAGAAGTTGCTAGCAAACAAAGCGTTGCTTTCTTGTGCACACATATTAAAATAGATATTGTCCAATTTTCTTCAGTTCTGTCCCTGTTCATTCTTTCACTGTACGAGTGTAATCAAATGTGGTGACATTTGGGGGAGTGTATGTAAGCTGTAAAATGCTGTCTCAGTCATAATTACTGTGGTAGAAGGAGAGTGTGTCTTCTGAAAATAATAAAAAAGAAATTTGTATTACAATAGCATTGAATTTGAACCCAGAAATAAAGTAAATGTAAAAGAAATGTGCACTAGACTTGCTTAGCTGATTATTTTTCAAATACTTGTTTACAGTGATATTAAAGATTTGCATTGTTAGGCCTCATTCAAGGAACAGTAACTCAGTCTATATTAAATCTCTGTGCTCTTCTGTAGCTGATTCTGTCAAGTGACCTTTCAAAGCATCCCAAATAAGGATCGACTGAGGTCACCATAGGCTAATGAGTCTTCACCCAAGCTTCACTTAATTCTTTAAATAAAGTAATTAGGGAATGCTCTAGAATATGAAGTCTTTAAACATACCTGGATATTCCTCTTTTCAGGAGAAATTGGGGATATTGCCTCATCCTACATTTGAGAATCTACAGAATAGAAGACTTTAGGCATTTCCAGTACTTCCTGAAAACTAGTTTACTTTTCTAACTATTGTGTTGAGAACAAATTGCTGTAGTTTTCTCTTAGCTAGTTTATACATGGTTATCATAACTCACGTAACTTGGAGAACCTGGCAAGCTACTGAGAGTTTACTGCCCACATGGGGGGAGAGCCTGGCAAGCTCCCTGTGGTGTATTCATATGCCAAATACAGTAATAATGATGGGTCTCAAACCCCTGATCCTGAAGAGCCTCTAATGCAATGCCACTAGGAAGGACAAGTAAAGAGAGGCTGCTAAAATCTCAGGGCTAGGATAATGGAGACGTTACTGGGCCTGCTGGAACAAATCAATGATGAACAGGATGACAGTGACAGTGACAGTGATTTTTAACTTACACATGCTGCAAAAATGGTAGTGCTTCAAATGTACACCTTTCAATGAACTGTATCTTATTGCAAGATAAATCTCTAGGAAAAGGAAGAGGAAAATATTGTTTCAATTAACTACCAAATATATAATATTAGAAATAACTAGTAGAAGTCAAAATAATATTGAATGAGTAGATTTGAATGTTCCAGAACCCCTAACCTTCTTTCATTTCTCTCAACCACAAATCTTCATGAATTAATTGTATGACTACTTGGTTCTAATATTGGAGTTAAACTTTTCTTGGAGCAGAGAATTGATTGGGTGATTTTTATGTTCTCAATTCTACTTGGAGTTCAATTTTTTTTACCTCCATGTGAAATTACTATATTTAATATAATCATTTCAAATATTCAAATGAACAGTCTCATGTTTATATACCTTCCTGTTTAGCTAGGCTAATAAAATGATCCTTTTTCATATAATGTGAAATGAAATTACTCCTTTCAGACAGAACTTTGAACTAATTTAGAATTAAACTTTTTTATCATAATAGAAAATCAATTTTTGGTTCTATATTTTCTGAATATTCCATTAATTCACTGCTTTCATTGTACAGGGGTGGAACAAACAAAATCCTCAGAGTGCTGAATTTTTTTTTGATTACAGTTGACTGTTTTATATCTATTAATTCTCCTTAAGTTCTTTCACATATGACCAAGATGGGTATAACTATCTCCTAGCTCATCCCTCTTCTTCTTGCCTCTGTTCTTTCTTTCGTTCCCTTCCTTGGCACTGCTCAGGGATCACTCCTGACTGCACACACATCACTCTGGGGGGCTCAGGGGACCCTGCATGGTGCTGGGGATCAAACCTGGGTCACCCATGTGCAGAAGCAAGCCCCTTACCCCTGTCCTATCATTCCAGTCCCAGGCTTTCCTTTTCTGACCCACAATGCACACCGTCATGTATTAACTTTCCAAATAGTTCTCAAACACCAGTCTCACTTGGGAGCTGATTGAAGATGCCTGTTCTCCAATCAACCTACTCCAAATCAGCTGGAGCAGGAACTGTGTTGGGGGGTTAACAGGCCCTCCAAGTGATCTACTGCAGGCCTGAGTGACCCAGCGCAGGTGGGCACGAGGGAGCTCTGCATGCTAGCCCTGGCTTACAACTCCTGGGTCTAGGTGTCTACTCTCTTTTTTGGTATTCTGAGAGCATTGAGGTGTTTTTCCTGTGTTCTACCTTTCTCCTACTCTCTTTTTACAAGATTCTGTCCAAGATGTCTGTGTGACAATAGCCCAACAATTCCTACAACAGAACTCTCCTCGTGATAATCTCACATGTTCTTAATAGTACTGCTATAGAATCACTCTGTTTTAGCCAAGTATTTCATATTTAAATTTTCATTTAAGTTATAGATAATTCAGAAATATGCTGACATAGGGTGTAAGAATGTATTGCAAATCACAATGATGAAACTACACATATTTTTTAAAATTCTGGGCTAATGGAATTCAAGTAAAGTTCTTTATTTTCTTGTTCTATAATTCAAGTTTATTTTTATTTTTTAAATAATTTTTATTAAGCCAACTTTTAAAAGTTTTCTATAAAGGCCAGAAATTTAAAAATAATAATATTCTAGATTTTGCAGAGCATATTTTTATAATATTTTTTCTTTTACAGAAAAACACAAACATCAACTTTATAAACACAAGCATAGTTTGAGCTTGCTCTTCAAGCTGTGCTCTCCCGTGTGTCTCGCTTGCTAGGGTCTATGTTCCTTGGCTTATTCACTTGCACTCTGGAAAAGCCGGTGCTCTCTCTCCAACATCGCCCTCCTTTCTCTCCTCCCACATCTTCCTAAGCACGTTTCATTCAATCTGCTTCACTGTTGCACCTCTTGAAATTCTTTCCTGCAAGGGACAGGCGGTGGACCCAGGATGCCTGTGATGAGGTTGGGACTGCTTTCCCTTTCCTACTGGTGCAGGCTGGCAGATGTACTTTGGGGGAATACTAAAACTAAAGAAGACATTCCCTAGCCCCAAAGTAGCTCAAGAGCTTGAGTCACATCATTTGAAATGCAAATCCTGAGCTCTTGGAGGAGAAACTGAGGTACCACCAGGATGCAAAAATCCAAGGCCCCACCCAGAAAAGGCTGGTCCCCTCAGAAAAGAAATTACACAAGAATCCATGAGATTATAAAGAGAACATCAACAGTGCAAGACATTCCTGTGACAACACCCAGACTAATTTTTAGTATGCAAAACTCCAGGAAAGGACAACCTTTTTGGAAGGATTGAATAAAAACACCTTCTGAAAGTCCTCAGGGCTTGCTCTTCAGGGCCTGACTATCTCACTTGCTTCTTTCTGTTTCTTTGCTTGTTTATTTCCACTCTGTCTCACCTGTGTTCTCTCTTGGACACATACTTCTTACTTCCTCTCCCTCACAACTTTCTAAATAAGTTTTAATAAAATCTACACAAAATTTTAATAAATAAATAAATAAATAAATAATGAAGCCAGAGTGATAGTACAGCGGGTGGGGTGTTTGCCTGGCATGCAGCTGACCCGGGTTTGATCCCCAGCATCTCATATGGTCCCCCCAGCACTGCCAGGAGTAATTCCTGAGTTTAGAGCCAGGAGTAACCCCTGGGCATCCCTGAGTGTGATCCAAAAGTAATACATACACACATACATGAAAATTTAAAAATAAAAAATAAAAACAGGAACATATTTGCATAGCTCTTTGTTTTTATTTAGTAGTGCTCAGAGGATGCTTCAGGAACATTACTGGGGGGTCAGGGAATGGGGAGCCCAGAACCTCGTTCTGCTGGGAAACCAACCTGGGCCTCCTGTTGCTAAGCATCACACTCAACATTTGTGCAATATCCCCAGCTGACAAAAACAATTCTTAAGTTAATGGGCTATGTAAAACTGGACCATGCATTGGTTTTGATCCATGGGGACATAAAGGAACTCTATGCGAACACAGAGGAGATGGTATATTAGCACTCTAAGTTAAGTTTACATGGGTGATGCAAATATAAGTACTTTTCATTTATTATTAAAGTTTAAAGAAAAACTTTTGTGAAGCAAGACAGTTTATATTGAATGAAACTTAGAAAGATGTGGGGGGGTTGCAAAGAGAAAGAATTTGTTCACAAGATAACCCGGGTTTCTCCAGACCAAAAAAAGCAAACAAAGAGACATGGGGACAAGTAAGCAAAGTACACGATCCAGGGAGAACATGGGCTTGAAGAGTAAGCCTAAAGTTTTTTTATATATGCACATGTAGATATTTATATACATAAATGCAAATATAATTTAGTGCCAGAAATAACATGAGAGGTTTTTAATGCTATAATCACAAAACTATAGAATTGTATTACTGGAAGAAATGATAAAGATTAACTTGCACACCCTTTGTTTTATAAACAACAGAGCTAAAATCTCATAAATGAATGATTAACTAACTTACAAGTACTTGAGGGATAGCAGGCCTTCAAATGAATCCTTATGTAATTCAGTCAAAGAATTGTCACTGAGGATTCTGAGAAATGGAAAAATTATTTCTGGACCAAAATGCAAAATAACTATGACTATTTACTACATAGGACTAATTCTTACACATAATCATGGTGCTTTCTAAAGACCCCAATTCTTATTTAACTTAGGGATAGTGATCTCTGTTTAAACTCTTTGTTTTGTCCTCACTTATATCCATCATATACTGATATCCATCACACAAGCACAGCTATTGACTCTTCACACCAAGTAACTTATTCAAAGCATATTCTCTAGGTCAGAAAATCTGTCAGATCCAAATTCTGGGTGACACCAGAACCTCAGGATTGCCACTCCCTCCTCTCTTCCAAACATTACTCTGGATACCCCATGAAGAATGAAATTAAATCTGTAAAGGAAGCCCTTTGAAACTTAACACCATTAACTTTTTTTGTTCTGGGAAATAAAACGTGCACAAAGTGCATATGACAAATACTCAAGAATGATTGAGGCCAGTGATCACGCTGGACAAGAATTGAGTGTTTAAGGTAGATAAGGGGATATTCCTGATAACCTTTCAGTATCAATATTGCAACCCCAATACCCAAAAGGAGAAAGACAGAGACAGAGACAGAGAGAAGAAGAGTGCCTGTCCAAAGCAGGCACGGTGTGGGGGGTGGGGGGTGATGGGAGGAACCTAGGGATACTGGTGCTGGGAAACGTACACTGGTGGAGGGATGGGTGTTGAAACAGTGTACGATTGAAACCTAACCATGAACAACCATGAAACACTACTATGGACAATACTGTAAAACTGTAAATCAAAATAGCTAAAATAAAAAGATATTTTTAAAAATGAATTAATTATAGCCTTTTCCGATCTTGCCAGTAAGTATCAAATTCCTATGACTATCATGCTTTCATTAATTTAAACATCATTTATTACTCATATTCAAGTTTAATGACATACAAAACTCATAAAAGATTAGTCTACTACTTCGGATGTCAATATTTTTCTATACATCACTTGTGTCTCAATTGACACAATTAAAAAAGCAATAAACATCAGAAAAATGGGCAAAGGACCATCCATTCAAAAAATGCAAAGGTTCAGTGAACATGTAAAAGTATTTAAATTCAAAAATAACCAGAAAAATTAAAATACAGATGGGATCCCTTTTATTCATTCATCAGACCAGCCCCCGAATGAAGAATGCTCAGAGGTGGATGGGCATGGAGAATCAATGCTTTCATGAACTGTTAAATTAGCACAACTATTTTGAGGTCAATTAAATTTTTATAACTACATATCCTTCAGCCCAGCAAATCTATATCTATTTATCTATTTAACAGACCTATTTGCCCATATTCACAAGACCATGAGCTGCAGTAATTCATGTGAAAAAAAAAAATCAAGGGGGCTGGAGCAATAGCACAGTGGGTAGGGCATTTGCCTTGCACGTGGCCGACCCAGGTTCAATTCCCAGCATCCCATATGGTCCTGAGCACCACCAGGAGTAATTCCTGTGTGTAGAGCCAGGAGTAACCCCTGCGCATTGCCGGGTGTGACCCAAAAAACAAAAACAAAAACAAATTTTAAAAAATCAAAACATCTTTCAATACAATTACTATTAAACAGGAGTTTAAATGGATGGGGTAAACCTTTATGTACCATAAAGGAAAGAAGTCTAAAGCAAAATAAAGTGAAAGTATCAAGTGGCAGATGTTATATTTACAGGGAACAAAACAAATCAGAAGATTAAATTTTGCACTATGAATCATTTTTTAAATTTTAATTAAGAATGTAGTCATGGGGCTGGAGTGATAGAACAGCAGGTAGGGCGTTTGCCTTGCACGCAGCCAATCCAATTTCGAATCCTAGCATCCCATATGCTCCCCCGAGCACCCCCAAGGGTAATTCCTGAGTGCAGAGCCAGGACTAACCCCTGTGCATTGCCAAGTGTGACCCAAGAAGCAAAAAATAAAAAAGAATGTGAACACATATCATGTTTGTTCATCTGTGTGGGCTGTCTCTAAAACATGTACTTCTCTTTTTCTCCTCTCACATCTTTCTAAAGTAAGTTTCAATAAAAACCAGCTGCATCACCAAAATATATACATATATGTATACGTGTGTATAAAATTAACTCTATTAGTTATAGAATGGAAAACAAAGAGACATTTTAAATAAGAGCTTGGTAAACTAAAATTTTTTATTTATTCATTTATTTTTGCTTTTTGGGTCACACCCGGCAATGCACAGGGGTTACTCCTGGATCTGCAATCAAGAATTACCCTTGGCAGTGCTCAGGGGACCATATGGGATGCTGAGATTCAAACCCGGGTTGGTCGCATACAAGGCAAACGCCCTACCCGCTGTGCTATCGCTCCAGCCCAGTAAACAAAAAATTTTTAAAGAAGTAAACTATTATAACTAATGGAGGTTGTTATGGGATGTGAGGGGGAAATTCCTTTTATCAGAGGTATTGATCTTAAAATTGTATACTAAGGAGGATTTTATGGTGCAATTACTTTTTAATATTCATATTTGGAGAGAATATACTCACAGTTTCTCAACCCAAGGGTATGCCTTCCATGTATTTCCATCAATGGAAGAAATAGAGTTTCCTTGGAAATTTCTATGAAGAAACACAGTTCAGAGACTTGAATAGGTAGGAAAAGAATGAACAGAGTAAGTAAAAGAGGAGCTGAAGCGAGAGCACAGCAGAGAGGGCGTTTGCCTTGCACACAGCTGATCCGGGTTCGATTTCCAGCTTCACATATGGTCCTCCGAGCACTGCCAGGAGTAATTCCTGAGGGCAAAGCCAGGAATAACCCCTGAGCATTGCAGGGTGTGACCCAAAAAGCAAAACAAAACAAAACAGAATAAGTAAAAGAATAAAGAAAACACAGAAGACACCAGCTTATTTCCACAGCTATCAGATTCCCATTTTGCCCCACTAGAGACATAATGTGGGGTGACTAGTCAAACAATGAAATATCTGACAACCTAAACTTCCTAATTCCTTGAGTAGCTAAAATAATGCCAATTAATTAGCATGTAAGTCATTTTTCCAAACTCACACCTATTGTAACTCCTACTGCAAATCAATGGAGAAACTTTTAATTTCAAAAGTATAATATACAGGGAAATGAACAAAATTATCAGCAAATAAATATTTAAAAAACATTGCCAGAGAACACCAAAGTTTTAGATCTATACTCTCTATTCGAAGTTCGAGATAGTAGAAATTTCTAGACAGACTAGGGAAATTAGAAAATGAATGGGACTAGTGAGGAGAGATATATTCAATGTACTTCACCAGGAAAAGAACAAATCACAAAGAATTATCTTTAGTGGGGGAAAAAATACACAGGAAAGAAAGTAGAAGAAAACCCAAGATGGTAACAGGAGTTACTGTGCGGTAGTCATACAGCTGGGAGAGTGGGAAAGTGGGATTTTCACACATTATCCTGTTTACTTTACTGACCTATTGTACCAAAGTTTATGAACTTACACATGTATAGATGCATGAAATTGGTAGGGGTGCGGGGGGATGGTGCTGAGGACTTACCCCTGGTACTTAACTTCATAAGTATCAAAATGAACAAGTATCACAGCAATACTAGGAAGTGATAATTTACCATACTCCCCACCTAAAGAAAAGGGAACTGAGTCACAGAGCTAAATGACTTGTCCAAGGTAACAAAGCTAACAAATGACAAACTCAGGCAGTCTGGCTCCAGAAATCATGTCCATAAGCACAAGGTGTGGCACTAGCAAAAAAAGATAAGGAAGACATACTATTGTCTAAAAAAAAAAAAGCTAGGGCAAAAAAGAAAACAAAGGTTAGGGAATTAAATGAAGGAATGAGGGGATGAAGGATAGGTTGAGGGTGAGAC
Source organism: Sorex araneus (assembly GCF_027595985.1). Lineage (NCBI taxonomy): Eukaryota > Metazoa > Chordata > Mammalia > Eulipotyphla > Soricidae > Sorex > Sorex araneus. Next base: position 8,936,956 of record NC_073308.1, on the reverse strand, counting down.
AAAAATAGGGAAGGAAAGAGAGTATGGACAATTATAAGAAAAAGACTGGGGAAGAAGAAACAACATTTAAAGAAAAATGAGGATATCTTTTTTTTTTTTTTTTGCTTTTTGGGTCACACCCAGTGATGCTCAGGGGTTACTCCTGGCTTTGCACTCAGGAATTGCTCCTGGCAGTGCTTGGGGGACCATATGGGATGCCGGGGATCAAACCCAGGTCGGCCGAGTGCAAGGCAAATGCCCTACCCGCTGTGCTATCGCTCCAGCCCCAAAGAATGAGGATATCTTTTGACCAACAAAATATGAAAAAAGAGAGAGAATCATTTAACGTGGACATGGGGGATGAGGCAGATACAGGAAGACATTGAAGCAAAGGCTTGCTACGTCAATAGGCAGAATGCAGAGATGAGAGGGAAGGTGATTCTTACAGTATAGTGAAGGTCCTGTTGATGTTGGGCCCTGGCACAGGCACTCTACGGAGTCTCTTCTCTGGACTGAGACCGGTGCAGGAGAGGGTATCCTCTGTGCAGGTACAGAGCTCACATATGTTGAAGGTCATGTGTTCATTCTGTTGCAGTTGCTCAGGGAAATCTACATGTGCCTTTTCGGAAGTAGATCGTCCAGAAGATAGGGCTGAAGAGTGAGTCAGGGAAGCTGTCCTTGATGTTTCTGGTTGTGGCGTTTCGTCCAAAGTTACAGATGTCTGTTCACTCAGATCTGTGTGTTGATGCTGACGCTGTTCTGACAGCAATCCCTCTGTGGGGGTTGTCAGAGTGGTACTTGTTGAAACTGTTACCTCAGCTTTCTTTGGGGCCTTTGAAGACGGAACTCCAGTCTCTTGCATGGTTGGAGCTGTAACTGAACTGCCTTCAGTGACAGGAACGTCCTTGTTTATAGGTGGATATGTGACTTCACTCAAGTTTGAATGAGGACTCAGAGATGGTGTGATAGGTGTCACATCTGAGTGCTCTGTAGCACTGGTACTTGTCAGGGTTGTCGAGGGTTTAGTCTTCACAGTGTGTTCTGAAGGTACAGTTATATATTGATGTGTAGAAGGTTGATTTTGATTAGAAGTCTGACCTGTGGTCTTCTGTGTGGTTGGAGAAGGTACTGTCTTCAAAACCCCCAGACTGGGTAGAGCTGAAATCTTAGTGGCGATTGAATGAGTCCGCACATTCCCTGTTGGTTTTGTCACAGTGTGCTCTGTGGGAGCGCTAGTCTTCTTCAGGGTCGTAGAAGCTTTGCTCTCCCTACTTGGTTCTGCCGTGAGAGTCGTAACCCGGACTGATGATGGATGCTGAGTTGATGCTGAAAGTGGTCCTTCCAAATGCTCTGAAGCCTGAGCCAAAACGATATCTGTTGGTAACTCTGAAAGCTGAGTGAGGGTCTCCTGCACAGGTGAAGAAATTTCCATTTTCTCAGCAGGTTCCTTGTCTGGCGAAAGCTGAGTTAGAGTCTGACCCAAATGTAGAGCTACCATCTCACTCTGGAACATCTGTGTTTCAGAAATGGTTGATGATACAATCTGCCAGCCAGATAATTCCATGTTCTCAGAGAGGCCTGGAAATGAAGCCTGGACCTCCTGGGATGGAGGTTGAGCCTGGGCCTCCTGCTGAACTGAAGGTTTGACCTCATTTATGACCTCTGTAGTTTCAGAAATAGTCACACCCTTAGGATTAGAAGTGACACTGGGCAAGTTGATGTGTGGAGCTTTACTGTGACTTGGAGATGGAATATTTTCTTCAGAATGCGGGAAAGGGTGAGTGACGGATTCCTCAGATGGCTCAGGAGATTGAGCCTGCATCTCCTGCTGGACTGAAGGTTCATCCTCATTACTGATCTCTGTAGATATGGAAAATGTCACACCAATAGGTTTAGCACTGACATATGTCAAATTTAAGCTTGGGGATTCATTGTGACGTGGAGATGTAATAAACTCTTCGGGATGCAGGGGTGGATTAGTGACAGATTCCTCAGATGGCTCAGACGGTTGATCCAGGGCCTCCTGTGGCACTGGAGAAGATTCAACCTCATCACCAACCTCTGAAAAAATGGAAAATGTCACACTCAAAGGCTGAGCAGTGACATGGGGCAAGTTTAAGTGTGAAGTTCCATTCTGACTTGGAGTTGGAAGATTTTCTGCAGGATGAAGAAATGGTTGAGCTTCCAACTCCATAGAAGATTCAGGAGGCTGAGCTAGGGATTCCTGCTGGATAGAAGATTCAGTCACCTCAAGGATCTCTGGAGCTTGAGCCACTGCCTCCTGCTGTATGGCAGAGTCACCCTCAGGGCTCTCTAGAGGCTGAGACTGGGCCACCTCTTGAGCTAGAGAGTGTTCATTCTCTTCACGGTTCTCTCCTGTGTGACTTAGACTTAGGGTTTCTGGCTGGGTTGAAATTTCATCCTTCTTGTTGACTCTTGGAGTTCCAGTAATCTGCAGATAGGCAGGTTTGATGATGACAGTAGAAATATTTGAAAGATGGGCTTCTTTCTGGACTGGAGACAGTTCATTTGGCTGATGATGAAGTAAAGACTGCACTTTCAGACCTGACTCTGAAGACTGAGCTTCCATCTCCTGAGGTACTGAAGACCCCCTTTCTTCAGGAGCCAATGTAGGCTGAACTAGGATTTCTGGCTGGACCGAAGCAGTATCACCCTCTTCAGGGGTACTGGACAGCAAATCTGAGTCTGGAACTAAAGGTTTCGATTCCTCGGGAAATCCTGGAAGTGCAGCTGGGGTCTGTTGTGTGCTTGCTGAAACTTCAGCTTCCAGGGCCTTAAAGGGAAGCTGTTCTAGCTCTTCAGAGGGTTCTGGATGCTGGGACTGGGGTGAAAAGGATTCAGTCTTGTGAGGGATCTGTGGATGTGGCTCTGAATCTCCCAGTACATCCAAGGGTTCATTCCCCTCAGGATAAAAGATATCCATACTGGAATCTAAGTCCTCATCCTGCATCTGTTGTGGTCGATGATGAGGTTTCTTAGATTTTCTGGGAGTTCCAACTGTTAAGTTAAAAGAAATTATATTGTGTTAAAGCCCACTCTTGACCTTTGTAACCTCGCTTTGTTCTGCTTCTGTAACCATGCTTATGACCCTGAACTGTATATAATAATGTACTATGCCTGGGTCCTGTCACATACATCCTGACATCTGACTGTCGGTTGGGCTGGAATTCACGTATGTGCCTAAAAGATAGGGACCCGCTCACAGAAGGAGTTGCTGAGAACAAGGAGCCCAGATAGTGACTCCGGTCCCACGGCCCAGCAGATAGTGAATCCGGCCCAGTAGATAGTGACTCCGGCCCCTGACACATAGCCCAGATAGTGACTCCGGTCCCAGGGCTCTACAGATAGTAACTCCTGACGAAGGGCAAGAAGAATGAAAGAATGTCTCCAGACACACGAATTCCGAGATAGTGGTTCCGGACGAGGCTACGTGACTAACGTGACTGGCCCAGAGGACTTGAGCCCTATAAAAAGACTACCCTAACTAGCACAAACCGCTGCATCCACTTGAGGTGCAGCCCCAGCATGTTGGTTTGAATAAACTTTTTCCTTGCAAGTCTGGCCCGTCTCTGCTTCTTGCGGCTCTGGACCCAACACAACAATTTCAGCAGCATGGTGATGGCCAACTAGACCCTCCCTCCTGTTTTCAGGAGAAATAATGAAGTTTAGTAGTTTTGGAACCTGTCCACCTAGAGGTGGAGCAGGCATTTCAGATGTGTGATCTTCAGGTTGACCTAGAACTATAGTTGGACTTGTACTTGCCCCTCTAAGAGACAAAGCTAGAAGTGGACTCTGATCCTGAGTCCATCATATTATTGGATCAACTGGGAGCCTCTGATGTGTTGCTGGCTTGTCATTCAAACCCTGGTGTGGAAGGGCAAATCGATGGGATGCAGAGGGCAACCCTTTACCTGAGTATTCATGCAGAATGGGGATGAAACCTTTAAACTTCTGCGGCGGTAACAACATCCGGCCAACAGTCGGGGTGAAACGTTGAAAAAACCCGGACTTGACCCGTGGTTGAAGGGCATGAAGCGATTCAGGTGCAGGAGCACGGGAAGGTGAAATCCAGGGCTTGGGGGTGGAGGGGTCGGGGATCAGCGGGACTGGGTGCAGGACCTGCTTCATGATCGGAGCTCCCTGCACAAGCAGCCACATTGGTGGCCACAAGAGTAGACACAGGACATATCGCTGTTGCCAGGACATGACACTCGGATTAACTCGAGAGCCATGGTCCAAGCCACTAGGGCGCGGGCGTCCGGACCCGAGGCCAGCCATTGTGGCAGCCAGGAGATCCGTGGCACCCTTAGGCACTGAGGACCTTAGCAACGGCACACCCTTAGCAACCCCGCGCCCCTCCCCCACAGCCCCTTTATGCTGCCTTTATTGGGGAACCAGCAGGACCCAGAAAGGCACTTGAAAGGCACCAAAGACGTCCAATCAGGTCCTCTTCCCACCTTCTCCGCCCACCCCCAGCCTCCCCTGCCAGCCAAACAGGACTGGGACTGCCAACGACTCTGGGCCTAGCCCTGTGGTGGGGGTGGGGAGGGGAAGGAACAGTGTGTCCCCCATTGGGCACACTGGCGAATTCAACAGTACTAGTCCAGTTGTGGTGGTCTTGGTGTGTCCTCCTCACTACTGAAATCCGAGACACATTCTTCCTCCCCTGGCCCATCCTGCTTCCAAGAAAGCTAGCTGACCTGCAAAAGGAGCACTACTTAGGATGGATGGGGGTTCCCAAATGTTCTCATTTCCTTTAAACTCTCAGTATCTCTGATTAATACTCTCCTAGAGAGGGGATAGCATGGAACCACTGACCCAAAATTTTCTGAAGGAGGGCTCTGGGGCCATAAACAGTTTATTCTGGGAGACCGACCTTAAACAAATGAACAGTCATATACACTCCTTTACACTGACCTGGGGCAAAACCCCCTTTCTTGCATGGAGCTCAACATTAATTCATAGAGAAAAAGTAGCAAGCCCCTTTCTAGAGGGCTGCCTGCCTTTCTAGCACTCTTGGAGAGACCACTGAAGAGCTTAATGTCAGAATGTAACAAGGCTCTCTTGCAAGACTGTGACTAGCACCCATTTAACTTTCTTCACAGTCCTTCTCATGGATTTCAGTTTTCATTATCTCACACTTCTAGAATATACATTCCATGTGAAGGGGCTTCCTCCCAGTGTCTAGTTGAGTAGAGAGCTTTGAATGGAGTTGGTTCCAAGAGAGTCCTCATTTAGGGATGGGTGTTAGTTTTCTGAATTCTTTGGCATTAGTACTAAATGTTTTCTCACATTTCATAATAAGGTGGACGTTTTTGTTTGTTTGGGGGCCACACCTGGAGCTGTTTGAGGTTGCTCCTGGCAGTGCTCCGGAGGCCATGCAGTGGCAGGTATCAAACCCAGGTCTCCCTCACGCACAGTCCATGCTCCAGCCTGAATAACTATGTCTCAGGCTCCTGAGCTAGTCTTGTTAAGATCCAAGTATAGGTGTTTGAAGTTTTCTTGATGTGTTTGTTTTAAACTATTTGAAAAATTATTTTGCACAACTACATCAAGAGTTCAAAAGACTGAGCACATGCTTTGCAGGAGAAAGGTTTGGATTTGCTTCCTACCATCACCTGGTCCTCTGAGCACTTTGACAAGTGATTATAAGGAAGAGAGAGGCCGGGTAATTTCTGATCAGTGCCAAGTGTGAGCCACGCTACCTACTCCACAAATAAAAATTATTTTACAAAGAAAATAACATTTTTAAAAAGAGGAACACAACACCTTTTCTCTCCCTTTCTTTTCCTAACTTTGAAAATACATTTTCTGATTTTGAGCCACATTAATTACATATGTCCAACTCCAAATTTAATCCCAATGGTATGAAACACATTTTCCCGCCTACTCCCACCCCTCTGCACCCAGCCCCTCCTTCCGCCATCACTAGAACACACACAGTTAAATAGTGCATTTATATTTTCTCCTGGAAATTAGCAAATTAATTCCTAATTTGGAATACGGTGCACTTGTTTAAGAGAAATGTTCTTTCATAAAATGTTTCATACAAGATATATATGAGATAATGAGCTCTAGGTATTGTATCTTACTTGAAAAAAATGTAACTTTTCAAATGCTGCAACATAATCACAATTAAGGCCAAAATCCCTAGATCCTGTTTAAGGGGATTTCAAAAAGGTATTTCTCTGACAGAACTCAGAGGGCACTTAAAACTCTCCAAATTTCTTTTATTTTTAAATGTAGGCTAATTTATTTTCTTCTTCTTTTTTTAAATTTTATTTTATTGAATCACCATGTGGAAAATTACAATGCTTTCAGGCTTAAGTCTTAGTCATAAAATGCTGAAACAGCCATCCCTTCACCAGTGCCCATATCCCACCACCAAAGAAAAAAAAAAACACAGTACACCTCCCATCCCACCCACCCCCGCACCCCACCCCGCCTTGTAACTGATAAATTTCACTTAACTTTCTATTTACTTTGGTTACATTCAATATTTCAACACAAACCTCACCATTATTATTAGGAGCACCCCACTAGAGTCAGACCTGTTGTGAAGAGAGATGAGGTCGCGCGGCCGCTACTGCGGTTTTGTATTTCTGTACTTTAACAACTAAGTCCAGGAAGATTTCTTCCGGATATTGAATCATTGCAAGCTTGTAAACCCCATCAGTGGTCGTCATAATATGGCGGTCCCCACGCCCTTCATCCCCGGGAAGGGACAGGCTCGCGAGAGAAATACCTTTCCCCTCCTAGGCGGGCATGGGGTCAAGGCTTAGTTCTCTGGCTGGAGACAGTCTGCAAGGAGCAGCCCATGTTGAAGTTGGTGAAGCTGGGTCTGGATTCATGCTCGTGCAGCTGTGGAGGAGCCGCACGCGCGTGCGGCCCCCGGGGTCACATCTCGGCAGCGGTGGGAAAACTCTCCAAATTTCAAATAAGAGTTTAGAACCAAGGGCCAGGACTTCAGGAAAACTTCAGAAATTCCCTCAAATAAAGTTTTAGAGTTCATTTTTTTCTGGGGATGGTAGAATTGACTGCATATGCTAAAAATTTCCAAGGTCGGCTCATTATTTTGAATTATAGCCATATTCTGTATGTTATCCTTGTGTTTTTCTCTTCACATACTTGAATTAAATCATGTAGTTCTGGCATCAGTCAGCTCCTCAAAAGGCCTATATTCCACAGGTATTTTACCACTTTCTGAAATAAAGTTAACAAGGATAAATTCAAAATTACTGTCTAAATTGGGTAGGACATTTGCCTCGCACGAGGCCAACCCGGGTTCGACCCCCAGCATCCCATATGGTCCCCTGAACACCGCCAGGGGTAATTCCTGAGTGCAGAGCCAGGAGTAACCCCTGTGCATCGCCAGGTGTGACCCAAAAAGCAAAAAAGAAAAATTACTGTCTAAAATGTTATTTCTATAAAGGCAGTATACAACGATACTGGTGTGTACTCCCGTTATACATCCAATAATTTTATTTTTAAGGCATAAAATAAGAGCATTTTCCTTTTCAATGCAGAAA